>NW_027223783.1:0-726668 GCF_028538775.1 Myotis yumanensis
TGGCTAAGACGATGCAATTCCTGTGGCATTGTAGGTAGCTATGACTTTTCAATGGCTATGACATTGATGTGGCCATGAGCTTTCAATGGCTATGACGTCACAATGCCTACGACCTAACAATGGCTATGACGTCACAGTGGCTATTAAAGGCCAGCGGAAATGACTATACTATCTCTATGACATTGTGGTGCCTATCACGTTACGATGGCTGTCATTATAGTGGCTATGCCATCACCATGTCTATGACATCATAATGGTTACGAAGTCAACGGCAATGACATAACAATGTCTATGAAACTACAGTGGCTTTGACCTTACAGTATATATGATGTTATAGTCGCTGTGATGTCACAATGGCTATGCCATTCCAATGGCTATGCCATCACAATGGCTATGACATCACAGTTTCTATGACATCATAGTGGCTATGACGTTCCAATGGCTATGACATCAAAATGGCTGTGACCTGAAATTTGCATTGACTTAAATATGTCTGTGTCATTACACTGCCTGTGACGTTACAATGGCTGTGACATTTTCGTGGCTATGACGATGCAATTCCTGTGGCATTGTATGTAGCTATGACTTTTCAATGGCTATGACATTGATGAGGCCATGAGTTTCAATGGCTATGACGCCACAATGCCTACGACCTCACAATGGCTATGACGTCACAGTGGCTTTTAAAGGCCCGCGGAAATGACTATACTATCTCTATGACATTGTGGTGCCTATCACGTTATGATGGCTGTGACATTATAGTGGCTATGCCATCACTATGTCTATGACATCATGATGGTTACGAAGTCAACGGCAATGACATAACAATGTCTATGAAACTACAGTGGCTTTGACCTTACAATATATATGATGTTATACTCGCTGTGATGTCACAATGGCTATGCCATCACAATGGCTATGCCATCACAATGGCTATGACATCACAGTTTCTATGACATCATAGTGGCTATGACGTTCCAATGGCTATGACATCAAAATGGCTATGACCTGAAATTTGCATTGACTTAAATATGTCTGTGTCATTAGAGTGCCTGTGACGTTACAATGGCTGTGACATTTTCGTGGCTATGACGATGCAATTCCTGTGGCATTGTATGTAGCTATGACTTTTCAATGGCTATGACATTGATGAGGCCATGAGTTTCAATGGCTATGACGCCACAATGCCTACGACCTAACAATGGCTATGACGTCACAGTGGCTTTTAAAGGCCCGCGGAAATGACTATACTATCTCTATGACATTGTGGTGCCTATCACGTTACGATGGCTGTGACATTATAGTGGCTATGCCATCACCATGTCTATGACATCATGATGGTTACGAAGTCAACGGCAATGACATAACAATGTCTATGAAACTACAGTGGCTTTGACCTTACAGTATATATGATGTTATAGTCGCTGTGATGTCACAATGGCTATGCCATCACAATGGCTATGCCATCACAATGGCTATGCCATCACAATGGCTATGACATCACAGTTTCTATGACTTCATAGTGGCTATGACGTTCCAATGGCTATGACATCAAAATGGCTATGATCTGAAATTTGCATTGACTTAAATATGTCTGTGTCATTACAGTGCCTGTGACGTTACAATGGCTGTGACATTTTCGTGGCTATGACGATGCAATTCCTGTGGCATTGTAGGTAGCTATGACTTTTCAATGGCTATGACATTGATGTGGCCATGAGCTTTCAATGGCTATGACGTCACAATGCCTAACACCTAACAATGGCTATGACGTCACAGTAGCTACTACAGGACAGAGGAAATGACTATACTATCTCTATGACATTGTGGTGCCTATCACGTTACGATGGCTGTGACATTATAGTGGCTATGCCATCACCATGTCTATGACATCATGATGGTTACGAAGTCAACGGCAATGACATAACAATGTCTATGAAACTACAGTGGCTTTGACCTTACAATATATATGATGTTATAGTCGCTGTGATGTCACAATGGCTATGCCATCACAATGGCTATGACATCACAATGGCTATGACATCACAGTTTCTATGACATCATAGTGGCTATGACGTTCCAATGGCTATGACATCAAAATGGCTATGACCTGAAATTTGCATTGACTTAAATATGTCTGTGTCATTACAGTGCCTGTGACGTTACAATGGCTGTGACATTTTCGTGGCTATGACGATGCAATTCCTGTGGCATTGTAGGTAGCTATGACTTTTCAATGGCTATGACATTGATGTGGCCATGAGTTTCAATGGCTATGACGTCACAATGCCTACGACCTAACAATGGCTATGACGTCACAGTGGCTATTAAAGGCCAGCGGAAATGACTATACTATCTCTATGACATTGTGGTGCCTATCACGTTACGATGGCTGTGACATTATAGTGGCTATGCCATCACCATGTCTATGACATCATGATGGTTACGAAGTCAACGGCAATGACATAACAATGTCTATGAAACTACAGTGGCTTTGACCTTACAATATATATGATGTTATAGTCGCTGTGATGTCAGAATGGCTATGCCATCACAATGGCTATGACATCACAATGGCTATGACATCACAGTTTCTATGACATCATAGTGGCTATGACGTTCCAATGGCTATGACATCAAAATGGCTATGACCTGAAATTTGCATTGACTTAAATATGTCTGTGTCATTACAGTGCCTGTGACGTTACAATGGCTGTGACATTTTCGTGGCTATGACGATGCAATTCCTGTGGCATTATAGGTAGCTATGACTTTTCAATGGCTATGACATTGATGTGGCCATGAGCTTTCAATGGCTATGACGTCACAATGCCTACGACCTAACGATGGCTATGACGTCACAGTGGCTATTAAAGGCCAGCGGAAATGACTATACTATCTCTATGACATTGTGGTGCCTATCACGTTACGATGGCTGTGACATTATAGTGGCTATGCCATCACCATGTCTATGACATCATGATGGTTACGAAGTCAACGGCAATGACATAACAATGTCTATGAAACTACAGTGGCTTTGACCTTACAATATATATGATGTTATAGTCGCTGTGATGTCACAATGGCTATGCCATCACAATGGCTATGACATCACAATGGCTATGACATCACAGTTTCTATGACATCATAGTGGCTATGACGTTCCAATGGCTATGACATCAAAATGGCTATGAACTGAAATTTGCATTGACTTAAATATATCTGTGTCATTACACTGCCAGTGACGTTACAATGGCTGTGACATTTTCGTGGCTATGACGATGCAATTCCTGTGGCATTGTAGGTAGCTATGACTTTTCAATGGCTATGACATTGATGTGGCCATGAGTTTCAATGGCTATGACGTCACAATGCCTACGACCTAACAATGGCTATGACGTCACAGTGGCTTTTAAAGGCCCGCGGAAATGACTATACTATCTCTATGACATTGTGGTGCCTATCACGTTACGATGGCTGTGACATTATAGTGGCTATGCCATCACTATGCCTATGACATCATGATGGTTACGAAGTCAACGGCAATGACATAACAATGTCTATGAAACTACAGTGGCTTTGACCTTACAGTATATATGATGTTATAGTCGCTGTGATGTCACAATGGCTATGATATCACAATGGCTATGCCATCACAATGGCTATGCCATCACAATGGCTATGACATCACAATGGCTATGACATCTCAGTTTCTATGACATCATAGTGGCTATGACGTTCCAATGGCTATGACATCAAAATGGCTATGACCTGAAATTTGCATTGACTTAAATATGTCTGTGTCATTAGAGTGCCTGTGAAGTTAAAATGGCTGTGACATTTTCGTGGCTATGACGATGCAATTCCTGTGGCATTGTAGGTAGCTATGACTTTTCAATGCCTATGACATTGATGTGGCCATGAGCTTTCAATGGCTATGACGTCACAATGCCTACGACCTCACAATGGCTATGACGTCACAGTGGCTATTACAGGACAGCGGAAATGACTATACTATCTCTATGACATTGTGGTGCCTATCACGTTACGATGGCTGTGACATTATAGTGGCTATGCCATCACCATGTCTATGACATCATGATGGTTACGAAGTCAACGGCAATGACATAACAATGTCTATGAAACTACAGTGGCTTTGACCTTACAATATATATGATGTTATAGTCGCTGTGATGTCACAATGGCTATGCCATCACAATGGCTATGACATCACAATGGCTATGACATCACAGTTTCTATGACATCATAGTGGCTATGACGTTCCAATGGCTATGACATCAAAATGGCTATGACCTGAAATTTGCATTGACTTAAATATGTCTGTGTCATTACAGTGCCTGTGACGTTACAATGGCTGTGACATTTTCGTGGCTATGACGATGCAATTCCTGTGGCATTGTAGGTAGCTATGACTTTTCAATGGCTATGACATTGATGTGGCCATGAGCTTTCAATGGCTATGACGTCACAATGCCTACGACCTAACGATGGCTATGACGTCACAGTGGCTATTAAAGGCCAGCGGAAATGACTATACTATCTCTATGACATTGTGGTGCCTATCACGTTACGATGGCTGTGACATTATAGTGGCTATTCCATCACCATGTCTATGACATCATGATGGTTACGAAGTCAACGGCAATGACATAACAATGTCTATGAAACTACAGTGGCTTTGACCTTACAATATATATGATGTTATAGTCGCTGTGATGTCACAATGGCTATGCCATCACAATGGCTATGACATCACAATGGCTATGACATCACAGTTTCTATGACATCATAGTGGCTATGACGTTCCAATGGCTATGACATCAAAATGGCTATGACCTGAAATTTGCATTGACTTAAATATATCTGTGTCATTACAGTGCCTGTGACGTTACAATGGCTGTGACATTTTCGTGGCTATGACGATGCAATTCCTGTGGCATTGTAGATAGCTATGACTTTTCAATGGCTATGACATTGCTGTGTCCATCAGCTTTCAATGGCTATGACGTCACAATGCCTACGACCTAACAATGGCTATGACGTCACAGTGGCTATTAAAGGCCAGCGGAAATGACTATACTATCTCTATGACATTGTGGTGCCTATCACGTTACGATGGCTGTGACATTATAGTGGCTATGCCATCACCATGTCTATGACATCATGATGGTTACGAAGTCAACGGCAATGACATAACAATGTCTATGAAACTACAGTGGCTTTGACCTTACAATATATATGATGTTATAGTCGCTGTGATGTCACAATGGCTATGCCATCACAATGGCTATGACATCACAATGGCTATGACATCACAGTTTCTATGACATCATAGTGGCTATGACGTTCCAATGGCTATGACATCAAAATGGCTATGACCTGAAATTTGCATTGACTTAAATATGTCTGTGTCATTACAGTGCCTGTGACGTTACAATGGCTGTGACATTTTCGTGGCTATGACGATGCAATTCCTGTGGCATTGTAGGTAGCTATGACTTTTCAATGGCTATGACATTGATGTGGCCATGAGTTTCAATGGCTATGACGTCACAATGCCTACGACCTAACAATGGCTATGACGTCACAGTGGCTATTAAAGGCCAGCGGAAATGACTATACTATCTCTATGACATTGTGGTGCCTATCACGTTACGATGGCTCTTACATTATAGTGGCTATGCCATCACCATGTCTATGACATCATGATGGTTACGAAGTCAACGGCAATGACATAACAATGTCTATGAAACTACAGTGGCTTTGACCTTACAGTATATATGATGTTATAGTCGCTGTGATGTCACAATGGCTATGCCATCACAATGGCTATGACATCACAATGGCTATGACATCACAGTTTCTATGACATCATAGTGGCTATGACGTTCCAATGGCTATGACATCAAAATGGCTATGACCTGAAATTTGCATTGACTTAAATATATCTGTGTCATTACACTGCCTGTGACGTTACAATGGCTGTGACATTTTTGTGGCTATGACGATGCAATTCCTGTGGCATTGTAGGTAGCTATGACTTTTCAATGGCTATGACATTGATGTGTCCATCAGCTTTCAATGGCTATGACGTCACAATGCCTACGACCTAACAATGGCTATGACGTCACAGTGGCTATTAAAGGCCAGCGGAAATGACTATACTATCTCTATGACATTGTGGTGCCTATCACGTTACGATGGCTGTCATTATAGTGGCTATGCCATCACCATGTCTATGACATCATAATGGTTACGAAGTCACGGCAATGACATAACAATGTCTATGAAACTACAGTGGCTTTGACCTTACAGTATATATGATGTTATAGTCGCTGTGATGTCACAATGGCTATGCCATCACAATGGCTATGCCATCACAATGGCTATGACATCACAGTTTCTATGACATCATAGTGGCTATGACGTTCCAATGGCTATTACATCAAAATGGCTGTGACCTGAAATTTGCATTGACTTAAATATGTCTGTGTCATTACAGTGCCTGTGACGTTACAATGGCTGTAACATTTTCGTGGCTATGACGATGCAATTCCTGTGGCATTGTAGGGAGCTATGACTTTTCAATGGCTATGACATTGATGTGGCTATGAGCTTTCAATGGCTATGACGTCACAATGCCTACGCCCTACAATGGCTTTGACGTCACAGTGGCTATTACAGGACAGCGGAAATGACTATACTATCTCTATGACATTGTGGTGCCTATCACGTTACGATGGATGTGACATTATAGTGGCTATGCCATCACCATGTCTATGACATCATGATGGTTACGAAGTCAACGGCAATGACATAACAATGTCTATGAAACTACAGTGGCTTTGACCTTACAATATATATGATGTTATAGTCGCTGTGATGTCACAATGGCTATGCCATCACAATGGCTATGCCATCACAATGGCTATGACATCACAGTTTCTATGACATCATAGTGGCTATGACGTTCCAATGGCTATGACATCAAAATGGCTATGACCTGAAATTTGCATTGACTTAAATATGTCTGTGTCATTAGAGTGCCTGTGACGTTACAATGGCTGTGACATTTTCGTGGCTATGACGATGCAATTCCTGTGGCATTGTATGTAGCTATGACTTTTCAATGGCTATGACATTGATGAGGCCATGAGTTTCAATGGCTATGACGCCACAATGCCTACGACCTAACAATGGCTATGACGTCACAGTGGCTTTTAAAGGCCCGCGGAAATGACTATACTATCTCTATGACATTGTGGTGCCTATCACGTTACGATGGCTGTGACATTATAGTGGCTATGCCATCACTATGCCTATGACATCATGATGGTTACGAAGTCAACGGCAATGACATAACAATGTCTATGAAACTACAGTGGCTTTGACCTTACAGTATATATGATGTTATAGTCGCTGTGATGTCACAATGGCTATGACATCACAATGGCTATGCCATCACAATGGCTATGCCATCACAATGGCTATGACATCACAATGGCTATGACATCACAGTTTCTATGACATCATAGTGGCTATGACGTTCCAATGGCTATGACATCAAAATGGCTATGACCTGAAATTTGCATTGACTTAAATATATCTGTGTCATTACACTGCCTGTGACGTTACAATGGCTGTGACATTTTCGTGGCTATGACGATACAATACCTGTGGCATTGTAGGTAGCTATGACTTTTCAATGGCTATGACATTGATGTGGCCATGAGCTTTCAATGGCTATGACGTCACAATGCCTACGACCTAACAATGGCTATGACGTCACAGTGGCTATTAAAGGCCAGCGGAAATGACTATACTATCTCTATGACATTGTGGTGCCCATCACGTTACGATGGCTATTACATTATAGTGGCTATGCCATCACCATGTCTATGACATCATGATGGTTACGAAGTCAACGGCAATGACATAACAATGTCTATGAAACTACAGTGGCTTTGACCTTACAGTATATATGATGTTATAGTCGCTGTGATGTCACAATGGCTATGCCATCACAATGGCTATGACATCACAATGGCTATGACATCACAGTTTCTATGACATCATAGTGGCTATGACGTTCCAATGGCTATGACATCAAAATGGCTATGACCTGAAATTTGCATTGACTTAAATATGTCTGTGTCATTAGAGTGCCTGTGACGTTACAATGGCTGTGACATTTTCGTGGCTATGACGATGCAATTCCTGTGGCATTGTATGTAGCTATGACTTTTCAATGGCTATGACATTGATGAGGCCATGAGTTTCAATGGCTATGACGCCACAATGCCTACGACCTAACAATGGCTATGACGTCACAGTGGCTTTTAAAGGCCCGCGGAAATGACTATACTATCTCTATGACATTGTGGTGCCTATCACGTTACGATGGCTGTGACATTATAGTGGCTATGCCATCACTATGCCTATGACATCATGATGGTTACGAAGTCAACGGCAATGACATAACAATGTCTATGAAACTACAGTGGCTTTGACCTTACAGTATATATGATGTTATAGTCGCTGTGATGTCACAATGGCTATGACATCACAATGGCTATGCCATCACAATGGCTATGCCATCACAATGGCTATGACATCACAATGGCTATGACATCACAGTTTCTATGACATCATAGTGGCTATGACGTTCCAATGGCTATGACATCAAAATGGCTATGACCTGAAATTTGCATTGACTTAAATATATCTGTGTCATTACACTGCCTGTGACGTTACAATGGCTGTGACATTTTCGTGGCTATGACGATACAATTCCTGTGGCATTGTAGGTAGCTATGACTTTTCAGTTGCTATGACATTGATGTGGCCATGAGCTTTCAATGGCTATGACGTCACAATGCCTACGACCTAACAATGGCTATGACGTCACAGTGGCTATTAAAGGCCAGCGGAAATGACTATACTATCTCTATGACATTGTGGTGCCTATCACGTTACGATGGCTATTACATTATAGTGGCTATGCCATCACCATGTCTATGACATCATGATGGTTACGAAGTCAACGGCAATGACATAACAATGTCTATGAAACTACAGTGGCTTTGACCTTACAGTATATATGATGTTATAGTCGCTGTGATGTCACAATGGCTATGCCATCACAATGGCTATGACATCACAATGGCTATGACATCACAGTTTCTATGACATCATAGTGGCTATGACGTTCCAATGGCTATGACATCAAAATGGCTATGACCTGAAATTTGCATTGACTTAAATATGTCTGTGTCATTACAGTGCCTGTGACGTTACAATGGCTGTGACATTTTCGTGGCTATGACGATGCAATTCCTGTGGCATTGTAGGTAGCTATGACTTTTCAATGGCTATGACATTGATGTGGCCATGAGTTTCAATGGCTATGACGTCACAATGCCTACGACCTAACAATGGCTATGACGTCACAGTGGCTATTAAAGGCCAGCGGAAATGACTATACTATCTCTATGACATTGTGGTGCCTATCACGTTACGATGGCTCTTACATTATAGTGGCTATGCCATCACCATGTCTATGACATCATGATGGTTACGAAGTCAACGGCAATGACATAACAATGTCTATGAAACTACAGTGGCTTTGACCTTACAGTATATATGATGTTATAGTCGCTGTGATGTCACAATGGCTATGCCATCACAATGGCTATGACATCACAATGGCTATGACATCACAGTTTCTATGACATCATAGTGGCTATGACGTTCCAATGGCTATGACATCAAAATGGCTATGACCTGAAATTTGCATTGACTTAAATATATCTGTGTCATTACACTGCCTGTGACGTTACAATGGCTGTGACATTTTTGTGGCTATGACGATGCAATTCCTGTGGCATTGTAGGTAGCTGTGACTTTTCAATGGCTATGACATTGATGTGGCCATGAGCTTTCAATGGCTATGACGTCACAATGCCTACGACCTAACAATGGCTATGACGTCACAGTGGCTATTAAAGGCCAGCGGAAATGACTATACTATCTCTATGACATTGTGGTGCCTATCACGTTACGATGGCTGTCATTATAGTGGCTATGCCATCACCATGTCTATGACATCATAATGGTTACGAAGTCACGGCAATGACATAACAGTGTCTATGAAACTACAGTGGCTTTGACCTTACAGTATATATGATGTTATAGTCGCTGTGATGTCACAATGGCTATGCCATCACAATGGCTATGCCATCACAATGGCTATGACATCACAGTTTCTATGACATCATAGTGGCTATGACGTTCCAATGGCTATGACATCAAAATGGCTGTGACCTGAAATTTGCATTGACTTAAATATGTCTGTGTCATTACAGTGCCTGTGACGTTACAATGGCTGTAACATTTTCGTGGCTATGACGATGCAATTCCTGTGGCATTGTAGGGAGCTATGACTTTTCAATGGCTATGACATTGATGTGGCCATGAGCTTTCAATGGCTATGACGTCACAATGCCTACGCCCTACAATGGCTTTGACGTCACAGTGGCTATTACAGGACAGCGGAAATGACTATACTATCTCTATGACATTGTGGTGCCTATCACGTTACGATGGATGTGACATTATAGTGGCTATGCCATCACCATGTCTATGACATCATGATGGTTACGAAGTCAACGGCAATGACATAACAATTTCTATGAAACTACAGTGGCTTTGACCTTACAATATATATGATGTTATAGTCGCTGTGATGTCACAATGGCTATGCCATCACAATGGCTATGCCATCACAATGGCTATGACATCACAGTTTCTATGACATCATAGTGGCTATGACGTTCCAATGGCTATGACATCAAAATGGCTATGACCTGAAATTTGCATTGACTTAAATATGTCTGTGTCATTAGAGTGCCTGTGACGTTACAATGGCTGTGACATTTTCGTGGCTATGACGATGCAATTCCTGTGGCATTGTATGTAGCTATGACTTTTCAATGGCTATGACATTGATGAGGCCATGAGTTTCAATGGCTATGACGCCACAATGCCTACGACCTAACAATGGCTATGACGTCACAGTGGCTTTTAAAGGCCCGCGGAAATGACTATACTATCTCTATGACATTGTGGTGCCTATCACGTTACGATGGCTGTGACATTATAGTGGCTATGCCATCACTATGCCTATGACATCATGATGGTTACGAAGTCAACGGCAATGACATAACAATGTCTATGAAACTACAGTGGCTTTGACCTTACAGTATATATGATGTTATAGTCGCTGTGATGTCACAATGGCTATGACATCACAATGGCTATGCCATCACAATGGCTATGACATCACAGTTTCTATGACATCATAGTGGCTATGACGTTCCAATGGCTATGACATCAAAATGGCTATGACCTGAAATTTGCATTGACTTAAATATGTCTGTGTCATTAGAGTGCCTGTGACGTTACAATGGCTGTGACATTTTCGTGGCTATGACGATGCAATTCCTGTGGCATTGTATGTAGCTATGACTTTTCAATGGCTATGACATTGATGAGGCCATGAGTTTCAATGGCTATGACGCCACAATGCCTACGACCTAACAATGGCTATGACGTCACAGTGGCTTTTAAAGGCCCGCGGAAATGACTATACTATCTCTATGACATTGTGGTGCCTATCACGTTACGATGGCTGTGACATTATAGTGGCTATGCCATCACTATGCCTATGACATCATGATGGTTACGAAGTCAACGGCAATGACATAACAATGTCTATGAAACTACAGTGGCTTTGACCTTACAGTATATATGATGTTATAGTCGCTGTGATGTCACAATGGCTATGACATCACAATGGCTATGCCATCACAATGGCTATGCCATCACAATGGCTATGACATCACAATGGCTATGACATCACAGTTTCTATGACATCATAGTGGCTATGACGTTCCAATGGCTATGACATCAAAATGGCTATGACCTGAAATTTGCATTGACTTAAATATATCTGTGTCATTACACTGCCTGTGACGTTACAATGGCTGTGACATTTTCGTGGCTATGACGATACAATTCCTGTGGCATTGTAGGTAGCTATGACTTTTCAGTTGCTATGACATTGATGTGGCCATGAGCTTTCAATGGCTATGACGTCACAATGCCTACGACCTAACAATGGCTATGACGTCACAGTGGCTATTAAAGGCCAGCGGAAATGACTATACTATCTCTATGACATTGTGGTGCCTATCACGTTACGATGGCTATTACATTATAGTGGCTATGCCATCACCATGTCTATGACATCATGATGGTTACGAAGTCAACGGCAATGACATAACAATGTCTATGAAACTACAGTGGCTTTGACCTTACAGTATATATGATGTTATAGTCGCTGTGATGTCACAATGGCTATGCCATCACAATGGCTATGACATCACAATGGCTATGACATCACAGTTTCTATGACATCATAGTGGCTATGACGTTCCAATGGCTATGACATCAAAATGGCTATGACCTGAAATTTGCATTGACTTAAATATGTCTGTGTCATTAGAGTGCCTGTGACGTTACAATGGCTGTGACATTTTCGTGGCTATGACGATGCAATTCCTGTGGCATTGTATGTAGCTATGACTTTTCAATGGCTATGACATTGATGAGGCCATGAGTTTCAATGGCTATGACGCCACAATGCCTACGACCTAACAATGGCTATGACGTCACAGTGGCTTTTAAAGGCCCGCGGAAATGACTATACTATCTCTATGACATTGTGGTGCCTATCACGTTACGATGGCTGTGACATTATAGTGGCTATGCCATCACTATGCCTATGACATCATGATGGTTACGAAGTCAACGGCAATGACATAACAATGTCTATGAAACTACAGTGGCTTTGACCTTACAGTATATATGATGTTATAGTCGCTGTGATGTCACAATGGCTATGACATCACAATGGCTATGCCATCACAATGGCTATGCCATCACAATGGCTATGACATCACAATGGCTATGACATCACAGTTTCTATGACATCATAGTGGCTATGACGTTCCAATGGCTATGACATCAAAATGGCTATGACCTGAAATTTGCATTGACTTAAATATATCTGTGTCATTACACTGCCTGTGACGTTACAATGGCTGTGACATTTTCGTGGCTATGACGATACAATTCCTGTGGCATTGTAGGTAGCTATGACTTTTCAGTTGCTATGACATTGATGTGGCCATGAGCTTTCAATGGCTATGACGTCACAATGCCTACGACCTAACAATGGCTATGACGTCACAGTGGCTATTAAAGGCCAGCGGAAATGACTATACTATCTCTATGACATTGTGGTGCCTATCACGTTACGATGGCTATTACATTATAGTGGCTATGCCATCACCATGTCTATGACATCATGATGGTTACGAAGTCAACGGCAATGACATAACAATGTCTATGAAACTACAGTGGCTTTGACCTTACAGTATATATGATGTTATAGTCGCTGTGATGTCACAATGGCTATGCCATCACAATGGCTATGCCATCACAATGGCTATGACATCACAGTTTCTATGACATCATAGTGGCTATGACGTTCCAATGGCTATGACATCAAAATGGCTATGACCTGAAATTTGCATTGACTTAAATATGTCTGTGTCATTACAGTGCCTGTGACGTTACAATGGCTGTGACATTTTCGTGGCTATGACGATGCAATTCCTGTGGCATTGTAGGTAGCTATGACTTTTCAATGGCTATGACATTGATGTGGCCATGAGTTTCAATGGCTATGACGTCACAATGCCTACGACCTAACAATGGCTATGACGTCACAGTGGCTATTAAAGGCCAGCGGAAATGACTATACTATCTCTATGACATTGTGGTGCCTATCACGTTACGATGGCTCTTACATTATAGTGGCTATGCCATCACCATGTCTATGACATCATGATGGTTACGAAGTCAACGGCAATGACATAACAATGTCTATGAAACTACAGTGGCTTTGACCTTACAGTATATATGATGTTATAGTCGCTGTGATGTCACAATGGCTATGCCATCACAATGGCTATGACATCACAATGGCTATGACATCACAGTTTCTATGACATCATAGTGGCTATGACGTTCCAATGGCTATGACATCAAAATGGCTATGACCTGAAATTTGCATTGACTTAAATATATCTGTGTCATTACACTGCCTGTGACGTTACAATGGCTGTAACATTTTCGTGGCTATGACGATGCAATTCCTGTGGCATTGTAGGGAGCTATGACTTTTCAATGGCTATGACATTGATGTGGCCATGAGCTTTCAATGGCTATGACGTCACAATGCCTACGCCCTACAATGGCTTTGACGTCACAGTGGCTATTACAGGACAGCGGAAATGACTATACTATCTCTATGACATTGTGGTGCCTATCACGTTACGATGGATGTGACATTATAGTGGCTATGCCATCACCATGTCTATGACATCATGATGGTTACGAAGTCAACGGCAATGACATAACAATTTCTATGAAACTACAGTGGCTTTGACCTTACAATATATATGATGTTATAGTCGCTGTGATGTCACAATGGCTATGCCATCACAATGGCTATGCCATCACAATGGCTATGACATCACAGTTTCTATGACATCATAGTGGCTATGACGTTCCAATGGCTATGACATCAAAATGGCTATGACCTGAAATTTGCATTGACTTAAATATGTCTGTGTCATTAGAGTGCCTGTGACGTTACAATGGCTGTGACATTTTCGTGGCTATGACGATGCAATTCCTGTGGCATTGTATGTAGCTATGACTTTTCAATGGCTATGACATTGATGAGGCCATGAGTTTCAATGGCTATGACGCCACAATGCCTACGACCTAACAATGGCTATGACGTCACAGTGGCTTTTAAAGGCCCGCGGAAATGACTATACTATCTCTATGACATTGTGGTGCCTATCACGTTACGATGGCTGTGACATTATAGTGGCTATGCCATCACTATGCCTATGACATCATGATGGTTACGAAGTCAACGGCAATGACATAACAATGTCTATGAAACTACAGTGGCTTTGACCTTACAGTATATATGATTTTATAGTCGCTGTGATGTCACAATGGCTATGACATCACAATGGCTATGCCATCACAATGGCTATGCCATCACAATGGCTATGACATCACAATGGCTATGACATCACAGTTTCTATGACATCATAGTGGCTATGACGTTCCAATGGCTATGACATCAAAATGGCTATGACCTGAAATTTGCATTGACTTAAATATATCTGTGTCATTACACTGCCTGTGACGTTACAATGGCTGTGACATTTTCGTGGCTATGACGATACAATTCCTGTGGCATTGTAGGTAGCTATGACTTTTCAGTTGCTATGACATTGATGTGGCCATGAGCTTTCAATGGCTATGACGTCACAATGCCTACGACCTAACAATGGCTATGACGTCACAGTGGCTATTAAAGGCCAGCGGAAATGACTATACTATCTCTATGACATTGTGGTGCCTATCACGTTACGATGGCTATTACATTATAGTGGCTATGCCATCACCATGTCTATGACATCATGATGGTTACGAAGTCAACGGCAATGACATAACAATGTCTATGAAACTACAGTGGCTTTGACCTTACAGTATATATGATGTTATAGTCGCTGTGATGTCACAATGGCTATGCCATCACAATGGCTATGCCATCACAATGGCTATGACATCACAGTTTCTATGACATCATAGTGGCTATGACGTTCCAATGGCTATGACATCAAAATGGCTATGACCTGAAATTTGCATTGACTTAAATATGTCTGTGTCATTACAGTGCCTGTGACGTTACAATGGCTGTGACATTTTCGTGGCTATGACGATGCAATTCCTGTGGCATTGTAGGTAGCTATGACTTTTCAATGGCTATGACATTGATGTGGCCATGAGTTTCAATGGCTATGACGTCACAATGCCTACGACCTAACAATGGCTATGACGTCACAGTGGCTATTAAAGGCCAGCGGTAATGACTATACTATCTCTATGACATTGTGGTGCCTATCACGTTAC
Organism: Myotis yumanensis; assembly: GCF_028538775.1. Classification (NCBI taxonomy): domain Eukaryota; kingdom Metazoa; phylum Chordata; class Mammalia; order Chiroptera; family Vespertilionidae; genus Myotis; species Myotis yumanensis. The sequence continues at coordinate 16,147 of NW_027223783.1, forward strand.
GATGGCTCTTACATTATAGTGGCTATGCCATCACCATGTCTATGACATCATGATGGTTACGAAGTCAACGGCAATGACATAACAATGTCTATGAAACTACAGTGGCTTTGACCTTACAGTATATATGATGTTATAGTCGCTGTGATGTCACAATGGCTATGCCATCACAATGGCTATGACATCACAATGGCTATGACATCACAGTTTCTATGACATCATAGTGGCTATGACGTTCCAATGGCTATGACATCAAAATGGCTATGACCTGAAATTTGCATTGACTTAAATATATCTGTGTCATTACACTGCCTGTGACGTTACAATGGCTGTGACATTTTTGTGGCTATGACGATGCAATTCCTGTGGCATTGTAGGTAGCTGTGACTTTTCAATGGCTATGACATTGATGTGGCCATGAGCTTTCAATGGCTATGACGTCACAATGCCTACGACCTAACAATGGCTATGACGTCACAGTGGCTATTAAAGGCCAGCGGAAATGACTATACTATCTCTATGACATTGTGGTGCCTATCACGTTACGATGGCTGTCATTATAGTGGCTATGCCATCACCATGTCTATGACATCATAATGGTTACGAAGTCACGGCAATGACATAACAATGTCTATGAAACTACAGTGGCTTTGACCTTACAGTATATATGATGTTATAGTCGCTGTGATGTCACAATGGCTATGCCATCACAATGGCTATGCCATCACAATGGCTATGACATCACAGTTTCTATGACATCATAGTGGCTATGACGTTCCAATGGCTATGACATCAAAATGGCTGTGACCTGAAATTTGCATTGACTTAAATTTGTCTGTGTCATTACAGTGCCTGTGACGTTACAATGGCTGTAACATTTTCGTGGCTATGACGATGCAATTCCTGTGGCATTGTAGGGAGCTATGACTTTTCAATGGCTATGACATTGATGTGGCCATGAGCTTTCAATGGCTATGACGTCACAATGCCTACGCCCTACAATGGCTTTGACGTCACAGTGGCTATTACAGGACAGCGGAAATGACTATACTATCTCTATGACATTGTGGTGCCTATCACGTTACGATGGATGTGACATTATAGTGGCTATGCCATCACCATGTCTATGACATCATGATGGTTACGAAGTCAACGGCAATGACATAACAATTTCTATGAAACTACAGTGGCTTTGACCTTACAATATATATGATGTTATAGTCGCTGTGATGTCACAATGGCTATGCCATCACAATGGCTATGCCATCACAATGGCTATGACATCACAGTTTCTATGACATCATAGTGGCTATGACGTTCCAATGGCTATGACATCAAAATGGCTATGACCTGAAATTTGCATTGACTTAAATATGTCTGTGTCATTACAGTGCCTGTGACGTTACAATGGCTGTGACATTTTCGTGGCTATGACGATGCAATTCCTGTGGCATTGTAGGTAGCTATGACTTTTCAATGGCTATGACATTGATGTGGCCATGAGTTTCAATGGCTATGACGTCACAATGCCTACGACCTAACAATGGCTATGACGTCACAGTGGCTATTAAAGGCCAGCGGAAATGACTATACTATCTCTATGACATTGTGGTGCCTATCACGTTACGATGGCTCTTACATTATAGTGGCTATGCCATCACCATGTCTATGACATCATGATGGTTACGAAGTCAACGGCAATGACATAACAATGTCTATGAAACTACAGTGGCTTTGACCTTACAGTATATATGATGTTATAGTCGCTGTGATGTCACAATGGCTATGCCATCACAATGGCTATGACATCACAATGGCTATGACATCACAGTTTCTATGACATCATAGTGGCTATGACGTTCCAATGGCTATGACATCAAAATGGCTATGACCTGAAATTTGCATTGACTTAAATATATCTGTGTCATTACACTGCCTGTGACGTTACAATGGCTGTGACATTTTTGTGGCTATGACGATGCAATTCCTGTGGCATTGTAGGTAGCTGTGACTTTTCAATGGCTATGACATTGATGTGGCCATGAGCTTTCAATGGCTATGACGTCACAATGCCTACGACCTAACAATGGCTATGACGTCACAGTGGCTATTAAAGGCCAGCGGAAATGACTATACTATCTCTATGACATTGTGGTGCCTATCACGTTACGATGGCTGTCATTATAGTGGCTATGCCATCACCATGTCTATGACATCATAATGGTTACGAAGTCACGGCAATGACATAACAATGTCTATGAAACTACAGTGGCTTTGACCTTACAGTATATATGATGTTATAGTCGCTGTGATGTCACAATGGCTATGCCATCACAATGGCTATGCCATCACAATGGCTATGACATCACAGTTTCTATGACATCATAGTGGCTATGACGTTCCAATGGCTATGACATCAAAATGGCTGTGACCTGAAATTTGCATTGACTTAAATATGTCTGTGTCATTACAGTGCCTGTGACGTTACAATGGCTGTAACATTTTCGTGGCTATGACGATGCAATTCCTGTGGCATTGTAGGGAGCTATGACTTTTCAATGGCTATGACATTGATGTGGCCATGAGCTTTCAATGGCTATGACGTCACAATGCCTACGCCCTACAATGGCTTTGACGTCACAGTGGCTATTACAGGACAGCGGAAATGACTATACTATCTCTATGACATTGTGGTGCCTATCACGTTACGATGGATGTGACATTATAGTGGCTATGCCATCACCATGTCTATGACATCATGATGGTTACGAAGTCAACGGCAATGACATAACAATTTCTATGAAACTACAGTGGCTTTGACCTTACAATATATATGATGTTATAGTCGCTGTGATGTCACAATGGCTATGCCATCACAATGGCTATGCCATCACAATGGCTATGACATCACAGTTTCTATGACATCATAGTGGCTATGACGTTCCAATGGCTATGACATCAAAATGGCTATGACCTGAAATTTGCATTGACTTAAATATGTCTGTGTCATTAGAGTGCCTGTGACGTTACAATGGCTGTGACATTTTCGTGGCTATGACGATGCAATTCCTGTGGCATTGTATGTAGCTATGACTTTTCAATGGCTATGACATTGATGAGGCCATGAGTTTCAATGGCTATGACGCCACAATGCCTACGACCTAACAATGGCTATGACGTCACAGTGGCTTTTAAAGGCCCGCGGAAATGACTATACTATCTCTATGACATTGTGGTGCCTATCACGTTACGATGGCTGTGACATTATAGTGGCTATGCCATCACTATGCCTATGACATCATGATGGTTACGAAGTCAACGGCAATGACATAACAATGTCTATGAAACTACAGTGGCTTTGACCTTACAGTATATATGATTTTATAGTCGCTGTGATGTCACAATGGCTATGACATCACAATGGCTATGCCATCACAATGGCTATGCCATCACAATGGCTATGACATCACAATGGCTATGACATCACAGTTTCTATGACATCATAGTGGCTATGACGTTCCAATGGCTATGACATCAAAATGGCTATGACCTGAAATTTGCATTGACTTAAATATATCTGTGTCATTACACTGCCTGTGACGTTACAATGGCTGTGACATTTTCCTGGCTATGACGATACAATTCCTGTGGCATTGTAGGTAGCTATGACTTTTCAATGGCTATGACATTGATGTGGCCATGAGCTTTCAATGGCTATGACGTCACAATGCCTACGACCTAACAATGGCTATGACGTCACAGTGGCTATTAAAGGCCAGCGGAAATGACTATACTATCTCTATGACATTGTGGTGCCTATCACGTTACGATGGCTATTACATTATAGTGGCTATGCCATCACCATGTCTATGACATGATGATGGTTACGAAGTCAACGGCAATGACATAACAATGTCTATGAAACTACAGTGGCTTTGACCTTACAGTATATATGATGTTATAGTCGCTGTGATGTCACAATGGCTATGCCATCACAATGGCTATGACATCACAATGGCTATGACATCACAGTTTCTATGACATCATAGTGGCTATGACGTTCCAATGGCTATGACATCAAAATGGCTATGACCTGAAATTTGCATTGACTTAAATATATCTGTGTCATTACACTGCCTGTGACGTTACAATGGCTGTGACATTTTCGTGGCTAAGACGATGCAATTCCTGTGGCATTGTAGGTAGCTATGACTTTTCAATGGCTATGACATTGATGTGGCCATGAGCTTTCAATGGCTATGACGTCACAATGCCTACGACCTAACAATGGCTATGACGTCACAGTGGCTATTAAAGGCCAGCGGAAATGACTATACTATCTCTATGACATTGTGGTGCCTATCACGTTACGATGGCTGTCATTATAGTGGCTATGCCATCACCATGTCTATGACATCATGATGGTTACGAAGTCAACGGCAATGACATAACAATGTCTATGAAACTACAGTGGCTTTGACCTTACAATATATATGATGTTATACTCGCTGTGATGTCACAATGGCTATGCCATCACAATGGCTATGCCATCACAATGGCTATGACATCACAGTTTCTATGACATCATAGTGGCTATGACGTTCCAATGGCTATGACATCAAAATGGCTATGACCTGAAATTTGCATTGACTTAAATATGTCTGTGTCATTAGAGTGCCTGTGACGTTACAATGGCTGTGACATTTTCGTGGCTATGACGATGCAATTCCTGTGGCATTGTATGTAGCTATGACTTTTCAATGGCTATGACATTGATGAGGCCATGAGTTTCAATGGCTATGACGCCACAATGCCTACGACCTCACAATGGCTATGACGTCACAGTGGCTTTTAAAGGCCCGCGGAAATGACTATACTATCTCTATGACATTGTGGTGCCTATCACGTTATGATGGCTGTGACATTATAGTGGCTATGCCATCACTATGTCTATGACATCATGATGGTTACGAAGTCAACGGCAATGACATAACAATGTCTATGAAACTACAGTGGCTTTGACCTTACAGTATATATGATGTTATAGTCGCTGTGATGTCACAATGGCTATGCCATCACAATGGCTATGCCATCACAATGGCTATGACATCACAGTTTCTATGACATCATAGTGGCTATGACGTTCCAATGGCTATGACATCAAAATGGCTATGATCTGAAATTTGCATTGACTTAAATACGTCTGTGTCATTACAGTGCCTGTGACGTTACAATGGCTGTGACATTTTCATGGCTATGACGATGCAATTCCTGTGGCATTGTAGGTAGCTATGACTTTTCAATGGCTATGACATTGATGTGGCCATGAGCTTTCAATGGCTATGACGTCACAATGCGTACGACCTAACAATGGCTATGAAGTCAGAGTGGCTATTACAGGACAGCGGAAATGACTATACTATCTCTATGACATTGTGGTGCCTATCACGTTATGATGGCTGTGACATTATAGTGGCTATGCCATCACCATGTCTATGACATCATGATGGTTACGACGTCAACGGCAATGACATAACAATGTCTATGAAACTACAGTGTCTTTGACCTTACAATATATATGATGTTATCGTCGCTGTGATGTCACAATGGCTATGCCATCACAATGGCTATGCCATCACAATGGCTATGACATCACAGTTTCTATGACATCATAGTGGCTATGACGTTCCAATGGCTATGACATCAAAATGGCTATGACCTGAAATTTGCATTGACTTAAATATGTCTGTGTCATTAGAGTGCCTGTGACGTTACAATGGCTGTGACATTTTCGTGGCTATGACGATGCAATTCCTGTGGCATTGTATGTAGCTATGACTTTTCAATGGCTATGACATTGATGAGGCCATGAGTTTCAATGGCTATGACGCCACAATGCCTACGACCTAACAATGGCTATGACGTCACAGTGGCTTTTAAAGGCCCGCGGAAATGACTATACTATCTCTATGACATTGTGGTGCCTATCACGTTACGATGGCTGTGACATTATAGTGGCTATGCCATCACTATGCCTATGACATCATGATGGTTACGAAGTCAACGGCAATGACATAACAATGTCTATGAAACTACAGTGGCTTTGACCTTACAGTATATATGATGTTATAGTCGCTGTGATGTCACAATGGCTATGACATCACAATGGCTATGCCATCACAATGGCTATGCCATCACAATGGCTATGACATCACAATGGCTATGACATCACAGTTTCTATGACATCATAGTGGCTATGACGTTCCAATGGCTATGACATCAAAATGGCTATGACCTGAAATTTGCATTGACTTAAATATATCTGTGTCATTACACTGCCTGTGACGTTACAATGGCTGTGACATTTTCGTGGCTATGACGATACAATTCCTGTGGCATTGTAGGTAGCTATGACTTTTCAGTTGCTATGACATTGATGTGGCCATGAGCTTTAAATGGCTATGACGTCACAATGCCTACGACCTAACAATGGCTATGACGTCACAGTGGCTATTAAAGGCCAGCGGAAATGACTATACTATCTCTATGACATTGTGGTGCCTATCACGTTACGATGGCTATTACATTATAGTGGCTATGCCATCACCATGTCTATGACATCATGATGGTTACGAAGTCAACGGCAATGACATAACAATGTCTATGAAACTACAGTGGCTTTGACCTTACAGTATATATGATGTTATAGTCGCTGTGATGTCACAATGGCTATGCCATCACAATGGCTATGACATCACAATGGCTATGACATCACAGTTTCTATGACATCATAGTGGCTATGACGTTCCAATGGCTATGACATCAAAATGGCTATGACCTGAAATTTGCATTGACTTAAATATATCTGTGTCATTACACTGCCTGTGACGTTACAATGGCTGTGACATTTTCGTGGCTAAGACGATGCAATTCCTGTGGCATTGTAGGTAGCTATGACTTTTCAATGGCTATGACATTGATGTGGCCATGAGCTTTCAATGGCTATGACGTCACAATGCCTACGACCTAACAATGGCTATGACGTCACAGTGGCTATTAAAGGCCAGCGGAAATGACTATACTATCTCTATGACATTGTGGTGCCTATCACGTTACGATGGCTGTCATTATAGTGGCTATGCCATCACCATGTCTATGACATCATGATGGTTACGAAGTCAACGGCAATGACATAACAATGTCTATGAAACTACAGTGGCTTTGACCTTACAGTATATATGATGTTATAGTCGCTGTGATGTCACAATGGCTATGCCATCACAATGGCTATGCCATCACAATGGCTATGACATCACAGTTTCTATGACATCATAGTGGCTATGACGTTCCAATGGCTATGACATCAAAATGGCTGTGACCTGAAATTTGCATTGACTTAAATATGTCTGTGTCATTACAGTGCCTGTGACGTTACAATGGGGGTGACATTTTCGTGGCTATGACGATGCAATTCCTGTGGCATTGTAGGTAGCTATGACTTTTCAATGGCTATGACATTGATGTATCCATGAGCTTTCAATGGCTATGACGTCACAATGCCTACGCCCTACAATGGCTTTGACGTCACAGTGGCTATTACAGGACAGCGGAAATGACTATACTATCTCTATGACATTGTGGTGCCTATCACGTTACGATGGATGTGACATAATAGTGGCTATGCCATCACCATGTCTATGACATCATGATGGTTACGAAGTCAACGGCAATGACATAACAATGTCTATGAAACTACAGTGGCTTTGACCTTACAATATATATGATGTTATACTCGCTGTGATGTCACAATGGCTATGCCATCACAATGGCTATGCCATCACAATGGCTATGACATCACAGTTTCTATGACATCATAGTGGCTATGACGTTCCAATGGCTATGACATCAAAATGGCTATGACCTGAAATTTGCATTGACTTAAATATGTCTGTGTCATTAGAGTGCCTGTGACGTTACAATGGCTGTGACATTTTCGTGGCTATGACGATGCAATTCCTGTGGCATTGTAGGTAGCTATGACTTTTCAATGGCTATGACATTGATGTGGCCATGAGCTTTCAATGGCTATGACGTCACAATGCCTATGACCTAACAATGGCTTTGACGTCACAGTGGCTATTAAAGGCCAGCGGAAATGACTATACTATCTCTATGATATTGTGGTGCCTATCACGTTACGATGGATGTGACATTATAGTGGCTATGCCATCACCATGTCTATGACATCATGATGGTTACGAAGTCAACAGCAATGACATAACAATGTCTATGAAACTACAGTGGCTTTGACCTTACAGTATATATGATGTTATAGTCGCTGTGATGTCACAATGGCTATGCCATCACAATGGCTATGCCATCACAATGGCTATGACATCACAGTTTCTATGACATCATAGTGGCTATGACGTTCCAATGGCTATGACATCAAAATGGCTATGACCTGAAATTTGCATTGACTTAAATATGTCTGTGTCATTAGAGTGCCTGTGACGTTACAATGGCTGTGACATTTTCGTGGCTATGACGATGCAATTCCTGTGGCATTGTATGTAGCTATGACTTTTCAATGGCTATGACATTGATGAGGCCATGAGTTTCAATGGCTATGACGCCACAATGCCTACGACCTCACAATGGCTATGACGTCACAGTGGCTTTTAAAGGCCCGCGGAAATGACTATACTATCTCTATGACATTGTGGTGCCTATCACGTTATGATGGCTGTGACATTATAGTGGCTATGCCATCACTATGTCTATGACATCATGATGGTTACGAAGTCAACGGCAATGACATAAAAATGTCTATGAAACTACAGTGGCTTTGACCTTACAGTATATATGATGTTATAGTCGCTGTGATGTCACAATGGCTATGCCATCACAATGGCTATGCCATCACAATGGCTATGCCATCACAATGGCTATGACATCACAGTTTCTATGACATCATAGTGGCTATGACGTTCCAATGGCTATGACATCAAAATGGCTATGATCTGAAATTTGCATTGACTTAAATACGTCTGTGTCATTACAGTGCCTGTGACGTTACAATGGCTGTGACATTTTCATGGCTATGACGATGCAATTCCTGTGGCATTGTAGGTAGCTATGACTTTTCAATGGCTATGACATTGATGTGGCCATGAGCTTTCAATGGCTATGACGTCACAATGCGTACGACCTAACAATGGCTATGAAGTCAGAGTGGCTATTACAGGACAGCGGAAATGACTATACTATCTCTATGACATTGTGGTGCCTATCACGTTATGATGGCTGTGACATTATAGTGGCTATGCCATCACCATGTCTATGACATCATGATGGTTACGACGTCAACGGCAATGACATAACAATGTCTATGAAACTACAGTGTCTTTGACCTTACAATATATATGATGTTATCGTCGCTGTGATGTCACAATGGCTATGCCATCACAATGGCTATGCCATCACAATGGCTATGACTTCACAGTTTCTATGACATCATAGTGGCTATGACGTTCCAATGGCTATGACATCAAAATGGCTATGACCTGAAATTTGCATTGACTTAAATATGTCTGTGTCATTAGAGTGCCTGTGACGTTACAATGGCTGTGACATTTTCCTGGCTATGACGATGCAATTCCTGTGGCATTGTATGTAGCTATGACTTTTCAATGGCTATGACATTGATGAGGCCATGAGTTTCAATGGCTATGACGTCACAATGCCTACGACCTAACAATGGCTATGACGTCACAGTGGCTATTAAAGGCCAGCGGAAATGACTATACTATCTCTATGACATTGTGGTGCCTATCACGTTACGATGGCTGTGACATTATAGTGGCTATGCCATCACTATGCCTATGACATCATGATGGTTACGAAGTCAACGGCAATGACATAACAATGTCTATGAAACTACAGTGGCTTTGACCTTACAGTATATATGATGTTATAGTCGCTGTGATGTCACAATGGCTATGACATCACAATGGCTATGCCATCACAATGGCTATGCCATCACAATGGCTATGACATCACAATGGCTATGACATCACAGTTTCTATGACATCATAGTGGCTATGACGTTCCAATGGCTATGACATCAAAATGGCTATGACCTGAAATTTGCATTGACTTAAATATATCTGTGTCATTACACTGCCTGTGACGTTACAATGGCTGTGACATTTTCGTGGCTATGACGATACAATTCCTGTGGCATTGTAGGTAGCTATGACTTTTCAGTTGCTATGACATTGATGTGGCCATGAGCTTTCAATGGCTATGACGTCACAATGCCTACGACCTAACAATGGCTATGACGTCACAGTGGCTATTAAAGGCCAGCGGAAATGACTATACTATCTCTATGACATTGTGGTGCCTATCACGTTACGATGGCTATTACATTATAGTGGCTATGCCATCACCATGTCTATGACATCATGATGGTTACGAAGTCAACGGCAATGACATAACAATGTCTATGAAACTACAGTGGCTTTGACCTTACAGTATATATGATGTTATAGTCGCTGTGATGTCACAATGGCTATGCCATCACAATGGCTATGACATCACAATGGCTATGACATCACAGTTTCTATGACATCATAGTGGCTATGACGTTCCAATGGCTATGACATCAAAATGGCTATGACCTGAAATTTGCATTGACTTAAATATATCTGTGTCATTACACTGCCTGTGACGTTACAATGGCTGTGACATTTTCGTGGCTAAGACGATGCAATTCCTGTGGCATTGTAGGTAGCTATGACTTTTCAATGGCTATGACATTGATGTGGCCATGAGCTTTCAATGGCTATGACGTCACAATGCCTACGACCTAACAATGGCTATGACGTCACAGTGGCTATTAAAGGCCAGCGGAAATGACTATACTATCTCTATGACATTGTGGTGCCTATCACGTTACGATGGCTGTCATTATAGTGGCTATGCCATCACCATGTCTATGACATCATAATGGTTACGAAGTCAACGGCAATGACATAACAATGTCTATGAAACTACAGTGGCTTTGACCTTACAGTATATATGATGTTATAGTCGCTGTGATGTCACAATGGCTATGCCATCACAATGGCTATGCCATCACAATGGCTATGACATCACAGTTTCTATGACATCATAGTGGCTATGACGTTCCAATGGCTATGACATCAAAATGGCTGTGACCTGAAATTTGCATTGACGTAAATTGTCTGTGTCATTACAGTGCCTGTGACGTTACAATGGCTGTGACATTTTCGTGGCTATGACGATGCAATTCCTGTGGCATTGTAGGTAGCTATGACTTTTCAATGGCTATGACATTGATGTATCCATGAGCTTTCAATGGCTATGACGTCACAATGCCTACGCCCTACAATGGCTTTGACGTCACAGTGGCTATTACAGGACAGCGGAAATGACTATACTATCTCTATGACATTGTGGTGCCTATCACGTTACGATGGATGTGACATTATAGTGGCTATGCCATCACCATGTCTATGACATCATGATGGTTACGAAGTCAACGGCAATGACATAACAATGTCTATGAAACTACAGTGGCTTTGACCTTACAATATATATGATGTTATACTCGCTGTGATGTCACAATGGCTATGCCATCACAATGGCTATGCCATCACAATGGCTATGACATCACAGTTTCTATGACATCATAGTGGCTATGACGTTCCAATGGCTATGACATCAAAATGGCTATGACCTTAAATTTGCATTGACTTAAATATGTCTGTGTCATTAGAGTGCCTGTGACGTTACAATGGCTGTGACATTTTCGTGGCTATGACGATGCAATTCCTGTGGCATTGTAGGTAGCTATGACTTTTCAATGGCTATGACATTGATGTGGCCATGAGCTTTCAATGGCTATGACGTCACAATGCCTATGACCTAACAATGGCTTTGACGTCACAGTGGCTATTAAAGGCCAGCGGAAATGACTATACTATCTCTATGATATTGTGGTGCCTATCACGTTACGATGGATGTGACATTATAGTGGCTATGCCATCACCATGTCTATGACATCATGATGGTTACGAAGTCAACAGCAATGACATAACAATGTCTATGAAACTACAGTGGCTTTGACCTTACAGTATATATGATGTTATAGTCGCTGTGATGTCACAATGGCTATGCCATCACAATGGCTATGACATCACAATGGCTATGACATCACAGTTTCTATGACATCATAGTGGCTATGACGTTCCAATGGCTATGACATCAAAATGGCTATGACCTGAAATTTGCATTGACTTAAATATATCTGTGTCATTACAGTGACTGTGACGTTACAATGGCTGTGACATTTTCGTGGCTATGACGATGCAATTCCTGTGGCATTGTAGGTAGCTATGACTTTTCAATGGCTATGACATTGATGTGGCCATGAGCTTTCAATGGCTATGACGTCACAATGCCTATGACCTAACAATGGCTTTGACGTCACAGTGGCTATTAAAGGCCAGCGGAAATGACTATACTATCTCTATGATATTGTGGTGCCTATCACGTTACGATGGATGTGACATTATAGTGGCTATGCCATCACCATGTCTATGACATCATAATGGTTACGAAGTCAACGGCAATGACATAACAATGTCTATGAAACTACAGTGGCTTTGACCTTACAATATATATGATGTTATACTCGCTGTGATGTCACAATGGCTATGCCATCACAATGGCTATGCCATCACAATGGCTATGACATCACAGTTTCTATGACATCATAGTGGCTATGACGTTCCAATGGCTATGACATCAAAATGGCTATGACCTGAAATTTGCATTGACTTAAATATGTCTGTGTCATTAGAGTGCCTGTGACGTTACAATGGCTGTGACATTTTCGTGGCTATGACGATGCAATTCCTGTGGCATTGTATGTAGCTATGACTTTTCAATGGCTATGACATTGATGAGGCCATGAGTTTCAATGGCTATGACTCCACAATGCCTACGACCTAACAATGGCTATGATGTCACAGTGGCTTTTAAAGGCCCGCGGAAATGACTATACTATCTCTATGACATTGTGGTGCCTATCACGTTACGATGGCTGTGACATTATAGTGGCTATGCCATCACCATGTCTATGACATCATGATGGTTACGAAGTCAACGGCAATGACATAACAATGTCTATGAAACTACAGTGGCTTTGACCTTACAGTATATATGATGTTATAGTCGCTGTGATGTCACAATCGCTATGCCATCACAATGGCTATGCCATCACAATGGCTATGACATCACAGTTTCTATGACATCATAGTGGCTATGACGTTTCAATGGCTATGACATCAAAATGGCTATGACCTGAAATTTGCATTGACTTAAATATGTCTGTGTCATTACATTGCCTGTGAAGATACAATGTCTGTGACATTTTCGTGGCTATCACGATGCAATTCCTGTGGCATTGTAAGTAGCTATGACTTTTCAATGGCTATGACATTGATGTGGCCATGAGCTTTCAATGGCGATGACGTCACAATGCCTACGACCTAAAAATGGCTATGACGTCACAGTGGCTATTAAAGGCCAGAGGAAATGACTATACTATCTCTATGACATTGTGGTGCCTATCACGTTACGATGGCCGTGACCTTATAGTGGCTATTCCATCACCATGTCTATGACATCATGATGGTTACAAAGTCAACGGCAATGACATAACAATGTCTATGAAACTACAGTGTCTTTGAGCTTACAATATATATGATGTTATAGTCGCTGTGATGTCACAATGACTATGCCATCACAATGGCTATGACATCACAATGGCTATGACATCACAGTTTCTATAACATCATAGTGGCTATGACGTTCCAATGGCTATGACATCAAAATGGCTATGACCTGAAATTTGCATTGACTTAAATATGTCTGTCATTACAGTGCCTGTGACGTTACAAGGCTGAGACATTTTCGTGGCTATGACGATGCAATTCCTGTGGCATTGTAGGTAGCTATGACTTTTCAATGGCTATGACATTGATGTGGCCATGAGCTTTCAATGGCTATGACGTCACAATGCCTACGACCTAACAATGGCTATGACGTCACAGTGGCTATTACAGGACAGCGGAATTGACTATACTATCTCTATGACATTGTGATGCCTATCACGTTACGATGGCTGTGTCATTATAGTGGCTATGCCATCACCATGTCTATGACATCATGATGGTTACGAAGTCAACGGCAATGACATAACAATGTCTATGAAACTACAGTGGCTTTCACCTTACAGTATATATGATGTTATAGTCGCTGTGATGTCACAATGGCTATGCCATCACAATGGCTATGCCATCACAATGGCTATGACATCACAGTTTCTATGACATCATAGTGGCTATGACGTTCCAATGGCTATGACATCAAAATGGCTATGACCTGAAATTTGCATTGACTTAAATATATCTGTGTCATTACAGTGCCTGTGACGTTACAATGGCTGTGACATTTTCGTGGCTATGACGATGCAATTCCTGTGGCATTGTAGGTAGCTATGACTTTTCAATGGCTATGACATTGATGTGGCCATGAGTTTCAATGGCTATGACGTCACAATGCCTACGACCTAACAATGGCTATGACGTCACAGTGGCTATTAAAGGCCAGCGGAAATGACTATACTATCTCTATGACATTGTGGTGCCTCTCACGTTACGATGGCTGTGACATTATAGTGGCTATGCCATCACCATGTCTATGACATCATGATGGTTACGAAGTCAACGGCAATGACATAACAATGTCTATGAAACTACAGTGTCTTTGACCTAACAATATATATGATGTTATAGTCGCTGTGATGTCACAATGGCTATGCCATCACAATGGCTATGACATCACAATGGCTATGACATCACAGTTTCTATGACATCATAGTGGCTATGACGTTCCAATGGCTATGACATCAAAATGGCTATGAACTGAAATTTGCATTGACTTAAATATATCTGTGTCATTACACTGCCAGTGACGTTACAATGGCTGTGACATTTTCGTGGCTATGACGATGCAATTCCTGTGGCATTGTAGGTAGCTATGACTTTTCAATGGCTATGACATTGATGTGGCCATGAGCTTTCAATGGCTATGACGTCACAATGCCTACGACCTAACAATGGCTATGACGTCACAGTGGCTATTACAGGACAGCGGAAATGACTATACTATCTCTATGACATTGTGGTGCCTATCACGTTACGATGGCTGTGACATTATAGTGGCTATGCCATCACCATGTCTATGACATCATGATGGTTACGAAGTCAACAGCAATGACATAACAATGTCTATGAAACTACAGTGGCTTTGACCTTACAATATATATGATGTTATAGTCGCTGTGATGTCACAATGGCTATGCCATCACAATGGCTATGACATCACAATGGCTATGACATCACAGTTTCTATGACATCATAGTGGCTATGACGTTCCAATGGCTATGACATCAAAATGGCTATGATCTGAAATTTGCTTTGACTTAAATATGTCTGTGTCATTACAGTGCCTGTGACGTTACAATGGCTGTGACATTTTCGTGGCTATGATGATGCAATTCCTGTGGCATTGTAGGTAGCTATGACTTTTCAATGGCTATGACATTGATGTGGCCATGAGCTTTCAATGGCTATGACGTCACAATGCCTACGACCTGACAATGGCTATGACGTCACAGTGGCTATTATAGGACAGCGGAAATGACTATACTATATGACATTGTGGTGCCTATCATGTTACGATGGCTGTGACATTATAGTGGCTATGCCATCACCATGTCTATGACATCATGATGGTTACGAAGTCAACGGCAATGACATAACAATGTCTATGAAACTACAGTGTCTTTGACCTTACAATATATATGATGTTATAGTCGCTGTGATGTAACAATGGCTATGCCATCACAATGGCTATGACATCAGTTTCTATGACATCATAGTGGCTATGACGTTCCAATGGCTATGACATCAAAATGGCTATGATCTGAAATTTGCTTTGACTTAAATATGTCTGTGTCATTACAGTGCCTGTGACGTTACAATGGCTCTGACATTTTCGTGGCTATGACGATGCAATTCCTGTGGCATTGTAGGTAGCTATGACTTTTCAATGGCTATGACATTGATGTGGCCATGAGCTTTCAATGGCTATGACGTCACAATGCCTACGACCTGACAATGTCTATGACGTCACAGTGGCTATTACAGGACAGCGGAAATGACTATACTATATGACATTGTGGTGCCTATCACGTTACGATGGCAGTGTCATTATAGTGGCTATGCCATCACCATGTCTATGACATCATGATGGTTACGAAGTCAACGGCAATGACTTAACAATGTCTATGAAACTACAGTGGCTTTGACCTTACAGTATATATGATGTTATAGTCGCTGTGATGTCACAATCGCTATGCCATCACAATGGCTATGCCATCACAATGGCTATGACATCACAGTTTCTATGACATCATAGTGGCTATGACGTTCCAATGGCTATGACATCAAAATGGCTATGACCTGAAATTTGCATTGACTTAAATATGTCTGTGTCATTACAGTGCCTGTGACGATACAATGGCTGTGACATTTTCGTGGCTATGACGATGCAATTCCTGTGGCATTGTAGGTAGCTATGACTTTTCAATGGCTATGACATTGATGTGGCCATGAGCTTTCAATGGCGATGACGTCACAATGCCTACGACCTAACAATGGCTATGACGTCACAGTGGCTATTAAAGGCCAGCGGAAATGACTATACTATCTCTATGACATTGTGGTGCCTATCACGTTACGATGACCGTGACATTATAGTGGCTATTCCATCACCATGTCTATGACATCATGATGGTTACAAAGTCAACGGCAATGACATAACAATGTCTATGAAACTACAGTGTCTTTGAGCTTACAATATATATGATGTTATAGTCGCTGTGATGTCACAATGGCTATGCCATCACAATGGCTATGACATCACAATGGCTATGACATCACAGTTTCTATAACATCATAGTGGCTATGACGTTCCAATGGCTATGACATCAAAATGGCTATGACCTGAAATTTGCATTGACTTAAATATGTCTGTCATTACAGTGCCTGTGACGTTACAAGGCTGAGACATTTTCGTGGCTATGACGATGCAATTCCTGTGGCATTGTAGGTAGCTATGACTTTTCAATGGCTATGACATTGATGTGGCCATGAGCTTTCAATGGCTATGACGTCACAATGCCTACGACCTAACAATGGCTATGACGTCACAGTGGCTATTACAGGACAGCGAAATGACTATACTATCTCTATGACATTGTGATGCCTATCACGTTACGATGGCTGTGTCATTATAGTGGCTATGCCAGCACCATGTCTATGACATCATGATGGTTACGAAGTCAACGGCAATGACATAACAATGTCTATGAAACTACAGTGGCTTTGACCTTATAGTATATATGATGTTATAGTCGCTGTGATGTCACAATGGCTATGCCATCACAATGGCTATGCCATCACAATGGCTATGACATCACAGTTTCTATGACATCATAGTGGCTATGACGTTCCAATGGCTATGACATCAAAATGGCTATGACCTGAAATTTGCATTGACTTAAATATGTCTGTGTCATTACAGTGCCTGTGACGTTACAATGGCTGTGACATTTTCGTGGCTATGACGATGCAATTCCTGTGGCATTGTAGGTAGCTATGACTTTTCAATGGCTATGACATTGATGTGGCCATGAGCTTTCAATGGCTATGACGTCACAATGCCTACGACCTGACAATGGCTATGACGTCACAGTGGCTATTATAGGACAGCGGAAATGACTATACTATATGACATTGTGGTGCCTATCACGTTACGATGGCTGTGACATTATAGTGGCTATGCCATCACCATGTCTATGACATCATGATGGTTACGAAGTCAACGGCAATGACATAACAATGTCTATGAAACTACAGTGTCTTTGACCTTACAATATATATGATGTTATAGTCGCTGTGATGTCACAATGGCTATGCCATCACAATGGCTATGACATCACAATGGCTATGACATCACAGTTTCTATGACATCATAGTGGCTATGACGTTCCAATGGCTATGACATCAAAATGGCTATGAACTGAAATTTGCATTGACTTAAATATATCTGTGTCATTACACTGCCAGTGACGTTACAATGGCTGTGACATTTTCGTGGCTATGACGATGCAATTCCTGTGGCATTGTAGGTAGCTATGACTTTTCAATGGCTATGACATTGATGTGGCCATGAGCTTTCAATGGCTATGACGTCACAATGCCTACGACCTAACAATGGCTATGACGTCACAGTGGCTATTACAGGACAGCGGAAATGACTATACTATCTCTACGACATTGTGGTGCCTATCACGTTACGATGGCTGTGACATTATAGTGGCTATGCCATCACCATGTCTATGACATCATGATGGTTACGAAGTCAACGGCAATGACATAACAATGTCTATGAAACTACAGTGGCTTTAACCTTACAGTATATATGATGTTATAGTCGCTGTGATGTCACAATGGCTATGCCATCACAATGGCTATGCCATCACAATGGCTATGACATCACAGTTTCTATGACATCATCGTGGCTATGACGTTCCAATGGCTATGACTTCAAAATGGCTATGATCTGAAATTTGCATTGACTTAAATATGTCTGTGTCATTACAGTGCCTGTGACGTTACAATGGGTGTGACATTTTCGTGGCTATGACGATGCAATTCCTGTGGCATTGTAGGTAGCTATGACTTTTCAATGGCTATGACATTGATGTGGCCATGAGCTTTCAGTGGCTATGACGTCACAATGCCTACGACCTGACAATGGCTATGACGTCACAGTGGCTATTACAGGACAGCGGAAATGACTATACTATCTCTATGACATTGTGGTGCCTATCACGTTACGATGGCTGTGACATTATAGCGGCTATGCCATCACCATGTCTATGACATCATGATGGTTACGAAGTCAACGGCAATGACATAACAATGTCTATGAAACTACAGTGTCTTTGACCTTACAATATATATGATGTTATAGTCGCTGTGATGTCACAATGGCTATGCCATCACAATGGCTATGACATCACAATGGCTATGACATCACAGTTTCTATGACATCATAGTGGCTATGACGTTCCAATGGCTATGACATCAAAATGGCTATGATCTGAAATTTGCTTTGACTTAAATATGTCTGTGTCATTACAGTGCCTGTGACGTTACAATGGCTGTGACATTTTCGTGGCTATGACGATGCAATTCCTGTGGCATTGTAGGTAGCTATGACTTTTCAATGGCTATGACATTGATGTGGCCATGAGCTTTCAATGGCTATGACGTCACAATGCCTACGACCTGACAATGGCTATGACGTCACAGTGGCTATTACAGGACAGCGGAAATGACTATACTATCTCTATGACATTGTGATGCCTATCACGTTACGATGGCTGTGTCATTATAGTGGCTATGCCAGCACCATGTCTATGACATCATGATGGTTACGAAGTCAACGGCAATGACATAACAATGTCTATGAAACTACAGTGGCTTTCACCTTACAGTATATATGATGTTATAGTCGCTGTGATGTCACAATGGCTATGCCATCACAATGGCTATGCCATCACAATGGCTATGACATCACAGTTTCTATGACATCATAGTGGCTATGACGTTCCAATGGCTATGACATCAAAATGGCTATGACCTGAAATTTGCATTGACTTAAATATGTCTCTGTCATTACAGTGCCTGTGACGTTACAATGGCTGTGACATTTTCGTGGCTATGACGATGCAATTCCTGTGGCATTGTAGGTAGCTATGACTTTTCAATGGCTATGACATTGATGTGGCCATGAGCTTTCAATGGCTATGACGTCACAATGCCTACGACCTGACAATGGCTATGACGTCACAGTGGCTATTATAGGACAGCGGAAATGACTATACTATATGACATTGTGGTGCCTATCACGTTACGATGGCTGTGACATTATAGTGGCTATGCCATCACCATGTCTATGACATCATGATGGTTACGAAGTCAACGGCAATGACATAACAATGTCTATGAAACTACAGTGTCTTTGACCTTACAATATATATGATGTTATAGTCGCTGTGATGTCACAATGGCTATGCCATCACAATGGCTATGACATCACAATGGCTATGACATCACAGTTTCTATGACATCATAGTGGCTATGACGTTCCAATGGCTATGACATCAAAATGGCTATGAACTGAAATTTGCATTGACTTAAATATATCTGTGTCATTACACTGCCTGTGACGTTACAATGGCTGTGATATTTTCGTGGCTATGACGATGCAATTCCTGTGGCATTGTAGGTAGCTATGACTTTTCAATGGCTATGACATTGATGTGGCCATGAGCTTTCAATGGCTATGACGTCACAATGCCTACGACCTGACAATGGCTATGACGTCACAGTGGCTATTACAGGACAGCGGAAATGACTATACTATATGACATTGTGGTGCCTATCACGTTACGATGGCAGTGTCATTATAGTGGCTATGCCATCACCATGTCTATGACATCATGATGGTTACGAAGTCAACGGCAATGACATAACAATATCTATGAAACTACAGTGGCTTTGACCTTACAGTATATATGATGTTATAGTCGCTGTGATGTTACAATCGCTATGCCATCACAATGGCTATGCCATCACAATGGCTATGACATCACAGTTTCTATGACATCATAGTGGCTATGACGTTTCAATGGCTATGACATCAAAATGGCTATGACCTGAAATTTGCATTGACTTAAATATGTCTGTGTCATTACAGTGCCTGTGACGATACAATGTCTGTGACATTTTCGTGGCTATCACGATGCAATTCCTGTGGCATTGTAAGTAGCTATGACTTTTCAATGGCTATGACATTGATGTGGCCATGAGCTTTCAATGGCGATGACGTCACAATGCCTACGACCTAAAAATGGCTATGACGTCACAGTGGCTATTAAAGGCCAGAGGAAATGACTATACTATCTCTATGACATTGTGGTGCCTATCACGTTACGATGGCCGTGACATTATAGTGGCTATTCCATCACCATGTCTATGACATCATGATGGTTACAAAGTCAACGGCAATGACATAACAATGTCTATGAAACTACAGTGTCTTTGAGCTTACAATATATATGATGTTATAGTCGCTGTGATGTCACAATGACTATGCCATCACAATGGCTATGACATCACAATGGCTATGACATCACAGTTTCTATAACATCATAGTGGCTATGACGTTCCAATGGCTATGACATCAAAATGGCTATGACCTGAAATTTGCATTGACTTAAATATGTCTGTCATTACAGTGCCTGTGACGTTACAAGGCTGAGACATTTTCGTGGCTATGACGATGCAATTCCTGTGGCATTGTAGGTAGCTATGACTTTTCAATGGCTATGACATTGATGTGGCCATGAGCTTTCAATGG
Organism: Myotis yumanensis; assembly: GCF_028538775.1. Lineage (NCBI taxonomy): Eukaryota > Metazoa > Chordata > Mammalia > Chiroptera > Vespertilionidae > Myotis > Myotis yumanensis. The sequence continues at coordinate 37,798 of NW_027223783.1, forward strand.
CTATGACGTCACAATGCCTACGACCTAACAATGGCTATGACGTCACAGTGGCTATTACAGGACAGCGGAAATGACTATACTATCTCTATGACATTGTGATGCCTATCACGTTACGATGGCTGTGTCATTATAGTGGCTATGCCATCACCATGTCTATGACATCATGATGGTTACGAAGTCAACGGCAATGACATAACAATGTCTATGAAACTACAGTGGCTTTCACCTTACAGTATATATGATGTTATAGTCGCTGTGATGTCACAATGGCTATGCCATCACAATGGCTATGCCATCACAATGGCTATGACATCACAGTTTCTATGACATCATAGTGGCTATGACGTTCCAATGGCTATGACATCAAAATGGCTATGACCTGAAATTTGCATTGACTTAAATATGTCTGTGTCATTACAGTGCCTGTGACGTTACAATGGCTGTGACATTTTCGTGGCTATGACGATGCAATTCCTGTGGCATTGTAGGTAGCTATGACTTTTCAATGGCTATGACATTGATGTGGCCATGAGTTTCAATGGCTATGACGTCACAATGCCTACGACCTAACAATGGCTATGACGTCACAGTGGCTATTAAAGGCCAGCGGAAATGACTATACTATCTCTATGACATTGTGGTGCCTCTCACGTTACGATGGCTGTGACATTATAGTGGCTATGCCATCACCATGTCTATGACATCATGATGGTTACGAAGTCAACGGCAATGACATAACAATGTCTATGAAACTACAGTGTCTTTGACCTTACAATATATATGATGTTATAGTCGCTGTGATGTCACAATGGCTATGCCATCACAATGGCTATGACATCACAATGGCTATGACATCACAGTTTCTATGACATCATAGTGGCTATGACGTTCCAATGGCTATGACATCAAAATGGCTATGAACTGAAATTTGCATTGACTTAAATATATCTGTGTCATTACACTGCCAGTGACGTTACAATGGCTGTGACATTTTCGTGGCTATGACGATGCAATTCCTGTGGCATTGTAGGTAGCTATGACTTTTCAATGGCTATGACATTGATGTGGCCATGAGCTTTCAATGGCTATGACGTCACAATGCCTACGACCTAACAATGGCTATGACGTCACAGTGGCTATTACAGGACAGCGGAAATGACTATACTATCTCTACGACATTGTGGTGCCTATCACGTTACGATGGCTGTGACATTATAGTGGCTATGCCATCACCATGTCTATGACATCATGATGGTTACGAAGTCAACGGCAATGACATAACAATGTCTATGAAACTACAGTGTCTTTGACCTTACAATATATATGATGTTATAGTCGCTGTGATGTCACAATGGCTATGCCATCACAATGGCTATGACATCACAATGGCTATGACATCACAGTTTCTATGACATCATAGTGGCTATGACGTTCCAATGGCTATGACATCAAAATGGCTATGAACTGAAATTTGCATTGACTTAAATATATCTGTGTCATTACACTGCCTGTGACGTTACAATGGCTGTGATATTTTCGTGGCTATGACGATGCAATTCCTGTGGCATTGTAGGTAGCTATGACTTTTCAATGGCTATGACATTGATGTGGCCATGAGCTTTCAATGGCTATGACGTCACAATGCCTACGACCTGACAATGGCTATGACGTCACAGTGGCTATTACAGGACAGCGGAAATGACTATACTATATGACATTGTGGTGCCTATCACGTTACGATGGCAGTGTCATTATAGTGGCTATGCCATCACCATGTCTATGACATCATGATGGTTACGAAGTCAACGGCAATGACATAACAATATCTATGAAACTACAGTGGCTTTGACCTTACAGTATATATGATGTTATAGTCGCTGTGATGTCACAATCGCTATGCCATCACAATGGCTATGCCATCACAATGGCTATGACATCACAGTTTCTATGACATCATAGTGGCTATGACGTTTCAATGGCTATGACATCAAAATGGCTATGACCTGAAATTTGCATTGACTTAAATATGTCTGTGTCATTACAGTGCCTGTGACGATACAATGTCTGTGACATTTTCGTGGCTATCACGATGCAATTCCTGTGGCATTGTAAGTAGCTATGACTTTTCAATGGCTATGACATTGATGTGGCCATGAGCTTTCAATGGCGATGACGTCACAATGCCTACGACCTAAAAATGGCTATGACGTCACAGTGGCTATTAAAGGCCAGAGGAAATGACTATACTATCTCTATGACATTGTGGTGCCTATCACGTTACGATGGCCGTGACATTATAGTGGCTATTCCATCACCATGTCTATGACATCATGATGGTTACAAAGTCAACGGCAATGACATAACAATGTCTATGAAACTACAGTGTCTTTGAGCTTACAATATATATGATGTTATAGTCGCTGTGATGTCACAATGACTATGCCATCACAATGGCTATGACATCACAATGGCTATGACATCACAGTTTCTATAACATCATAGTGGCTATGACGTTCCAATGGCTATGACATCAAAATGGCTATGACCTGAAATTTGCATTGACTTAAATATGTCTGTCATTACAGTGCCTGTGACGTTACAAGGCTGAGACATTTTCGTGGCTATGACGATGCAATTCCTGTGGCATTGTAGGTAGCTATGACTTTTCAATGGCTATGACATTGATGTGGCCATGAGCTTTCAATGGCTATGACGTCACAATGCCTACGACCTAACAATGGCTATGACGTCACAGTGGCTATTACAGGACAGCGGAAATGACTATACTATCTCTATGACATTGTGATGCCTATCACGTTACGATGGCTGTGTCATTATAGTGGCTATGCCATCACCATGTCTATGACATCATGATGGTTACGAAGTCAACGGCAATGACATAACAATGTCTATGAAACTACAGTGGCTTTCAGCTTACAGTATATATGATGTTATAGTCGCTGTGATGTCACAATGGCTATGCCATCACAATGGCTATGCCATCACAATGGCTATGACATCACAGTTTCTATGACATCATAGTGGCTATGACGTTCCAATGGCTATGACATCAAAATGGCTATGACCTGAAATTTGCATTGACTTAAATATGTCTGTGTCATTACAGTGCCTGTGACGTTACAATGGCTGTGACATTTTCGTGGCTATGACGATGCAATTCCTGTGGCATTGTAGGTAGCTATGACTTTTCAATGGCTATGACATTGATGTGGCCATGAGCTTTCAATGGCTATGACGTCACAATGCCTACGACCTGACAATGGCTATGACGTCACAGTGGCTATTACAGGACAGCGGAAATGACTATACTATCTCTATGACATTGTGATGCCTATCACGTTACGATGGCTGTGTCATTATAGTGGCTATGCCAGCACCATGTCTATGACATCATGATGGTTACGAAGTCAACGGCAATGACATAACAATGTCTATGAAACTACAGTGGCTTTCACCTTACAGTATATATGATGTTATAGTCGCTGTGATGTCACAATGGCTATGCCATCACAATGGCTATGCCATCACAATGGCTATGACATCACAGTTTCTATGACATCATAGTGGCTATGACGTTCCAATGGCTATGACATCAAAATGGCTATGACCTGAAATTTGCATTGACTTAAATATATCTGTGTCATTACAGTGCCTGTGACGTTACAATGGCTGTGACATTTTCGTGGCTATGACGATGCAATTCCTGTGGCATTGTAGGTAGCTATGACTTTTCAATGGCTATGACATTGATGTGGCCATGAGCTTTCAATGGCTATGACGTCACAATGCCTACGACCTAACAATGGCTATGACGTCACAGTGGCTATTACAGGACAGCGGAAATGACTATACTATCTCTACGACATTGTGGTGCCTATCACGTTACGATGGCTGTGACATTATAGTGGCTATGCCATCACCATGTCTATGACATCATGATGGTTACGAAGTCAACGGCAATGACATAACAATGTCTATGAAACTACAGTGTCTTTGACCTTACAATATATATGATGTTATAGTCGCTGTGATGTCACAATGGCTATGCCATCACAATGGCTATGACATCACAATGGCTATGACATCACAGTTTCTATGACATCATAGTGGCTATGACGTTCCAATGGCTATGACATCAAAATGGCTATGAACTGAAATTTGCATTGACTTAAATATATCTGTGTCATTACACTGCCTGTGACGTTACAATGGCTGTGATATTTTCGTGGCTATGACGATGCAATTCCTGTGGCATTGTAGGTAGCTATGACTTTTCAATGGCTATGACATTGATGTGGCCATGAGCTTTCAATGGCTATGACGTCACAATGCCTACGACCTGACAATGGCTATGACGTCACAGTGGCTATTACAGGACAGCGGAAATGACTATACTATATGACATTGTGGTGCCTATCACGTTACGATGGCAGTGTCATTATAGTGGCTATGCCATCACCATGTCTATGACATCATGATGGTTACGAAGTCAACGGCAATGACATAACAATATCTATGAAACTACAGTGGCTTTGACCTTACAGTATATATGATGTTATAGTCGCTGTGATGTCACAATCGCTATGCCATCACAATGGCTATGCCATCACAATGGCTATGACATCACAGTTTCTATGACATCATAGTGGCTATGACGTTTCAATGGCTATGACATCAAAATGGCTATGACCTGAAATTTGCATTGACTTAAATATGTCTGTGTCATTACAGTGCCTGTGACGATACAATGTCTGTGACATTTTCGTGGCTATCACGATGCAATTCCTGTGGCATTGTAAGTAGCTATGACTTTTCAATGGCTATGACATTGATGTGGCTATGAGCTTTCAATGGCGATGACGTCACAATGCCTACGACCTAAAAATGGCTATGACGTCACAGTGGCTATTAAAGGCCAGAGGAAATGACTATACTATCTCTATGACATTGTGGTGCCTATCACGTTACGATGGCCGTGACATTATAGTGGCTATTCCATCACCATGTCTATGACATCATGATGGTTACAAAGTCAACGGCAATGACATAACAATGTCTATGAAACTACAGTGTCTTTGAGCTTACAATATATATGATGTTATAGTCGCTGTGATGTCACAATGACTATGCCATCACAATGGCTATGACATCACAATGGCTATGACATCACAGTTTCTATAACATCATAGTGGCTATGACGTTCCAATGGCTATGACATCAAAATGGCTATGACCTGAAATTTGCATTGACTTAAATATGTCTGTCATTACAGTGCCTGTGACGTTACAAGGCTGAGACATTTTCGTGGCTATGACGATGCAATTCCTGTGGCATTGTAGGTAGCTATGACTTTTCAATGGCTATGACATTGATGTGGCCATGAGCTTTCAATGGCTATGACGTCACAATGCCTACGACCTAACAATGGCTATGACGTCACAGTGGCTATTACAGGACAGCGGAAATGACTATACTATCTCTATGACATTGTGATGCCTATCACGTTACGATGGCTGTGTCATTATAGTGGCTATGCCATCACCATGTCTATGACATCATGATGGTTACGAAGTCAACGGCAATGACATAACAATGTCTATGAAACTACAGTGGCTTTCAGCTTACAGTATATATGATGTTATAGTCGCTGTGATGTCACAATGGCTATGCCATCACAATGGCTATGCCATCACAATGGCTATGACATCACAGTTTCTATGACATCATAGTGGCTATGACGTTCCAATGGCTATGACATCAAAATGGCTATGACCTGAAATTTGCATTGACTTAAATATGTCTGTGTCATTACAGTGCCTGTGACGTTACAATGGCTGAGACATTTTCGTGGCTATGACGATGCAATTCCTGTGGCATTGTAGGTAGCTATGACTTTTCAATGGCTATGACATTGATGTGGCCATGAGCTTTCAATGGCTATGACGTCACAATGCCTACGACCTGACAATGGCTATGACGTCACAGTGGCTATTACAGGACAGCGGAAATGACTATACTATCTCTATGACATTGTGATGCCTATCACGTTACGATGGCTGTGTCATTATAGTGGCTATGCCAGCACCATGTCTATGACATCATGATGGTTACGAAGTCAACGGCAATGACATAACAATGTCTATGAAACTACAGTGGCTTTCACCTTACAGTATATATGATGTTATAGTCGCTGTGATGTCACAATGGCTATGCCATCACAATGGCTATGCCATCACAATGGCTATGACATCACAGTTTCTATGACATCATAGTGGCTATGACGTTCCAATGGCTATGACATCAAAATGGCTATGACCTGAAATTTGCATTGACTTAAATATATCTGTGTCATTACAGTGCCTGTGACGTTACAATGGCTGTGACATTTTCGTGGCTATGACGATGCAATTCCTGTGGCATTGTAGGTAGCTATGACTTTTCAATGGCTATGACATTGATGTGGCCATGAGCTTTCAATGGCTATGACGTCACAATGCCTACGACCTAACAATGGCTATGACGTCACAGTGGCTATTACAGGACAGCGGAAATGACTATACTATCTCTACGACATTGTGGTGCCTATCACGTTACGATGGCTGTGACATTATAGTGGCTATGCCATCACCATGTCTATGACATCATGATGGTTACGAAGTCAACGGCAATGACATAACAATGTCTATGAAACTACAGTGTCTTTGACCTTACAATATATATGATGTTATAGTCGCTGTGATGTCACAATGGCTATGCCATCACAATGGCTATGACATCACAATGGCTATGACATCACAGTTTCTATGACATCATAGTGGCTATGACGTTCCAATGGCTATGACATCAAAATGGCTATGAACTGAAATTTGCATTGACTTAAATATATCTGTGTCATTACACTGCCTGTGACGTTACAATGGCTGTGATATTTTCGTGGCTATGACGATGCAATTCCTGTGGCATTGTAGGTAGCTATGACTTTTCAATGGCTATGACATTGATGTGGCCATGAGCTTTCAATGGCTATGACGTCACAATGCCTACGACCTGACAATGGCTATGACGTCACAGTGGCTATTACAGGACAGCGGAAATGACTATACTATATGACATTGTGGTGCCTATCACGTTACGATGGCAGTGTCATTATAGTGGCTATGCCATCACCATGTCTATGACATCATGATGGTTACGAAGTCAACGGCAATGACATAACAATGTCTATGAAACTACAGTGGCTTTAACCTTACAGTATATATGATGTTATAGTCGCTGTGATGTCACAATGGCTATGCCATCACAATGGCTATGCCATCACAATGGCTATGACATCACAGTTTCTATGACATCATCGTGGCTATGACGTTCCAATGGCTATGACTTCAAAATGGCTATGACCTGAAATTTGCATTGACTTAAATATGTCTGTGTCATTACAGTGCCTGTGACGTTACAATGGGTGTGACATTTTCGTGGCTATGACGATGCAATTCCTGTGGCATTGTAGGTAGCTATGACTTTTCAATGGCTATGACATTGATGTGGCCATGAGCTTTCAGTGGCTATGACGTCACAATGCCTACGACCTGACAATGGCTATGACGTCACAGTGGCTATTACAGGACAGCGGAAATGACTATACTATCTCTATGACATTGTGGTGCCTATCACGTTACGATGGCTGTGACATTATAGCGGCTATGCCATCACCATGTCTATGACATCATGATGGTTACGAAGTCAACGGCAATGACATAACAATGTCTATGAAACTACAGTGTCTTTGACCTTACAATATATATGATGTTATAGTCGCTGTGATGTCACAATGGCTATGCCATCACAATGGCTATGACATCACAATGGCTATGACATCACAGTTTCTATGACATCATAGTGGCTATGACGTTCCAATGGCTATGACATCAAAATGGCTATGATCTGAAATTTGCTTTGACTTAAATATGTCTGTGTCATTACAGTGCCTGTGACGTTACAATGGCTGTGACATTTTCGTGGCTATGACGATGCAATTCCTGTGGCATTGTAGGTAGCTATGACTTTTCAATGGCTATGACATTGATGTGGCCATGAGCTTTCAATGGCTATGACGTCACAATGCCTACGACCTGACAATGGCTATGACGTCACAGTGGCTATTACAGGACAGCGGAAATGACTATACTATCTCTATGACATTGTGATGCCTATCACGTTACGATGGCTGTGTCATTATAGTGGCTATGCCAGCACCATGTCTATGACATCATGATGGTTACGAAGTCAACGGCAATGACATAACAATGTCTATGAAACTACAGTGGCTTTCACCTTACAGTATATATGATGTTATAGTCGCTGTGATGTCACAATGGCTATGCCATCACAATGGCTATGCCATCACAATGGCTATGACATCACAGTTTCTATGACATCATAGTGGCTATGACGTTCCAATGGCTATGACATCAAAATGGCTATGACCTGAAATTTGCATTGACTTAAATATGTCTGTGTCATTACAGTGCCTGTGACGTTACAATGGCTGTGACATTTTCGTGGCTATGACGATGCAATTCCTGTGGCATTGTAGGTAGCTATGACTTTTCAATGGCTATGACATTGATGTGGCCATGAGCTTTCAATGGCTATGACGTCACAATGCCTACGACCTGACAATGGCTATGACGTCACAGTGGCTATTATAGGACAGCGGAAATGACTATACTATATGACATTGTGGTGCCTATCACGTTACGATGGCTGTGACATTATAGTGGCTATGCCATCACCATGTCTATGACATCATGATGGTTATGAAGTCAACGGCAATGACATAACAATGTCTATGAAACTACAGTGTCTTTGACCTTACAATATATATGATGTTATAGTCGCTGTGATGTCACAATGGCTATGCCATCACAATGGCTATGACATCACAATGGCTATGACATCACAGTTTCTATGACATCATAGTGGCTATGACGTTCCAATGGCTATGACATCAAAATGGCTATGAACTGAAATTTGCATTGACTTAAATATATCTGTGTCATTACACTGCCTGTGACGTTACAATGGCTGTGATATTTTCGTGGCTATGACGATGCAATTCCTGTGGCATTGTAGGTAGCTATGACTTTTCAATGGCTATGACATTGATGTGGCCATGAGCTTTCAATGGCTATGACGTCACAATGCCTACGACCTGACAATGGCTATGACGTCACAGTGGCTATTACAGGACAGCGGAAATGACTATACTATATGACATTGTGGTGCCTATCACGTTACGATGGCAGTGTCATTATAGTGGCTATGCCATCACCATGTCTATGACATCATGATGGTTACGAAGTCAACGGCAATGACATAACAATATCTATGAAACTACAGTGGCTTTGACCTTACAGTATATATGATGTTATAGTCGCTGTGATGTTACAATCGCTATGCCATCACAATGGCTATGCCATCACAATGGCTATGACATCACAGTTTCTATGACATCATAGTGGCTATGACGTTTCAATGGCTATGACATCAAAATGGCTATGACCTGAAATTTGCATTGACTTAAATATGTCTGTGTCATTACAGTGCCTGTGACGATACAATGTCTGTGACATTTTCGTGGCTATCACGATGCAATTCCTGTGGCATTGTAAGTAGCTATGACTTTTCAATGGCTATGACATTGATGTGGCCATGAGCTTTCAATGGCGATGACGTCACAATGCCTACGACCTAAAAATGGCTATGACGTCACAGTGGCTATTAAAGGCCAGAGGAAATGACTATACTATCTCTATGACATTGTGGTGCCTATCACGTTACGATGGCCGTGACATTATAGTGGCTATTCCATCACCATGTCTATGACATCATGATGGTTACAAAGTCAACGGCAATGACATAACAATGTCTATGAAACTACAGTGTCTTTGAGCTTACAATATATATGATGTTATAGTCGCTGTGATGTCACAATGACTATGCCATCACAATGGCTATGACATCACAATGGCTATGACATCACAGTTTCTATGACATCATAGTGGCTATGACGTTCCAATGGCTATGACATCAAAATGGCTATGACCTGAAATTTGCATTGACTTAAATATGTCTGTGTCATTACAGTGCCTGTGACGTTACAATGGCTGTGACATTTTCGTGGCTATGACGATGCAATTCCTGTGGCATTGTAGGTAGCTATGCCTTTTCAATGGCTATGACATTGATGTGGCCATGAGCTTTCAATGGCTATGACGTCACAATGCCTACGACCTAACAATGGCTTTCACGTCACAGTGGCTATTACAGGACAGCGGAAATGACTATACTATCTCTATGACATTGTGGTGCCTATCACGTTACGATGGCTGTGACATTATAGTGGCTATGCCATCACCATGTCTATGACATCATGATGGTTACGAAGTCAACGGCAATGACATAACAATGTCTATGAAACTACAGTGGCTTTCACCTTACAGTATATATGATGTTATAGTCGCTGTGATGTCACAATGGCTATGCCATCACAATGGCTATGCCATCACAATGGCTATGACATCACAGTTTCTATGACATCATAGTGGCTATGACGTTCCAATGGCTATGACATCAAAATGGCTATGACCTGAAATTTGCATTGACTTAAATATGTCTGTGTCATTACAGTGCCTGTGACGTTACAATGGCTGTGACATTTTCGTGGCTATGACGATGCAATTCCTGTGGCATTGTAGGTAGCTATGACTTTTCAATGGCTATGACATTGATGTGGCCATGAGTTTCAATGGCTATGACGTCACAATGCCTACGACCTAACAATGGCTATGACGTCACAGTGGCTATTAAAGGCCAGCGGAAATGACTATACTATCTCTATGACATTGTGGTGCCTCTCACGTTACGATGGCTGTGACATTATAGTGGCTATGCCATCACCATGTCTATGACATCATGATGGTTACGAAGTCAACGGCAATGACATAACAATGTCTATGAAACTACAGTGTCTTTGTCCTTACAATATATATGATGTTATAGTCGCTGTGATGTCACAATGGCTATGCCATCACAATGGCTATGACATCACAATGGCTATGACATCACAGTTTCTATGACATCATAGTGGCTATGACGTTCCAATGGCTATGACATCAAAATGGCTATGAACTGAAATTTGCATTGACTTAAATATATCTGTGTCATTACACTGCCAGTGACGTTACAATGGCTGTGACATTTTCGTGGCTATGACGATGCAATTCCTGTGGCATTGTAGGTAGCTATGACTTTTCAATGGCTATGACATTGATGTGGCCATGAGCTTTCAATGGCTATGACGTCACAATGCCTACGACCTAACAATGGCTATGACGTCACAGTGGCTATTACAGGACAGCGGAAATGACTATACTATCTCTACGACATTGTGGTGCCTATCACGTTACGATGGCTGTGACATTATAGTGGCTATGCCATCACCATGTCTATGACATCATGATGGTTACGAAGTCAACGGCAATGACATAACAATGTCTATGAAACTACAGTGGCTTTAACCTTACAGTATATATGATGTTATAGTCGCTGTGATGTCACAATGGCTATGCCATCACAATGGCTATGCCATCACAATGGCTATGACATCACAGTTTCTATGACATCATCGTGGCTATGACGTTCCAATGGCTATGACTTCAAAATGGCTATGACCTGAAATTTGCATTGACTTAAATATGTCTGTGTCATTACAGTGCCTGTGACGTTACAATGGGTGTGACATTTTCGTGGCTATGACGATGCAATTCCTGTGGCATTGTAGGTAGCTATGACTTTTCAATGGCTGTGACATTGATGTGGCCATGAGCTTTCAGTGGCTATGACGTCACAATGCCTACGACCTGACAATGGCTATGACGTCACAGTGGCTATTACAGGACAGCGGAAATGACTATACTATCTCTATGACATTGTGGTGCCTATCACGTTACGATGGCTGTGACATTATAGCGGCTATGCCATCACCATGTCTATGACATCATGATGGTTACGAAGTCAACGGCAATGACATAACAATGTCTATGAAACTACAGTGGCTTTGACCTTACAATATATATGATGTTATAGTCGCTGTGATGTCACAATGGCTATGCCATCACAATGGCTATGACATCACAATGGCTATGACATCACAGTTTCTATGACATCATAGTGGCTATGACGTTCCAATGGCTATGACATCAAAATGGCTATGATCTGAAATTTGCTTTGACTTAAATATGTCTGTGTCATTACAGTGCCTGTGACGTTACAATGGCTGTGACATTTTCGTGGCTATGACGATGCAATTCCTGTGGCATTGTAGGTAGCTATGACTTTTCAATGGCTATGACATTGATGTGGCCATGAGCTTTCAATGGCTATGACGTCACAATGCCTACGACCTGACAATGGCTATGACGTCACAGTGGCTATTACAGGACAGCGGAAATGACTATACTATCTCTATGACATTGTGGTGCCTATCACGTTACGATGGCTGTGACATTATAGTGGCTATGCCATCACCATGTCTATGACATCATGATGGTTACGAAGTCAACGGCAATGACATAACAATGTCTATGAAACTACAGTGTCTTTGACCTTACAATATATATGATGTTATAGTCGCTGTGATGTCACAATGGCTATGCCATCACAATGGCTATGACATCACAATGGCTATGACATCACAGTTTCTATGACATCATAGTGGCTATGACGTTCCAATGGCTATGACATCAAAATGGCTATGATCTGAAATTTGCTTTGACTTAAATATGTCTGTGTCATTACAGTGCCTGTGACGTTACAATGGCTGTGACATTTTCGTGGCTATGACGATGCAATTCCTGTGGCATTGTAGGTAGCTATGACTTTTCAATGGCTATGACATTGATGTGGCCATGAGCTTTCAATGGCTATGACGTCACAATGCCTACGACCTGACAATGGCTATGACGTCACAGTGGCTATTATAGGACAGCGGAAATGACTATACTATATGACATTGTGGTGCCTATCACGTTACGATGGCTGTGACATTATAGTGGCTATGCCATCACCATGTCTATGACATCATGATGGTTACGAAGTCAACGGCAATGACATAACAATGTCTATGAAACTACAGTGTCTTTGACCTTACAATATATATGATGTTATAGTCGCTGTGATGTCACAATGGCTATGCCATCACAATGGCTATGACATCACAGGGGCTATGACATCACAGTTTCTATGACATCATAGTGGCTATGACGTTCCAATGGCTATGACATCAAAATGGCTATGAACTGAAATTTGCATTGACTTAAATATATCTGTGTCATTACACTGCCTGTGACGTTACAATGGCTGTGATATTTTCGTGGCTATGACGATGCAATTCCTGTGGCATTGTAGGTAGCTATGACTTTTCAATGGCTATGACATTGATGTGGCCATGAGCTTTCAATGGCTATGACGTCACAATGCCTACGACCTAACAATGGCTATGACGTCACAGTGGCTATTACAGGACAGCGGAAATGACTATACTATCTCTATGACATTGTGGTGCCTATCACGTTACGATGGCTGTGACATTATAGTGGCTATGCCATCACCATGTCCATGACATCATGATGTGTACGAAGTCAACGGCAATGACATAACAATGTCTATGAAACTACAGTGGCTTTGACCTTACAATATATATGATGTTATAGTCGCTGTGATGTCACAATGGCTATGCCATCACAATGGCTATGACATCACAATGGCTATGACATCACAGTTTCTATGACATCATAGTGGCTATGACGTTCCAATGGCTATGACATCAAAATGGCTATGATCTGAAATTTGCTTTGACTTAAATATGTCTGTGTCATTACAGTGCCTGTGACGTTACAATGGCTGTGACATTTTCGTGGCTATGACGATGCAATTCCTGTGGCATTGTAGGTAGCTATGACTTTTCAATGGCTATGACATTGATGTGGCCATGAGCTTTCAATGGCTATGACGTCACAATGCCTACGACCTGACAATGGCTATGACGTCACAGTGGCTATTACAGGACAGCGGAAATGACTATACTATATGACATTGTGGTGCCTATCACGTTACGATGGCTGTGTCATTATAGTGGCAATGCCATCACCATGTCTATGACATCATGATGGTTACGAAGTCAACGGCAATGACATAACAATGTCTATGAAACTACAGTGGCTTTAACCTTACAGTATATATGATGTTATAGTCGCTGTGATGTCACAATGGCTATGCCATCACAATGGCTATGCCATCACAATGGCTATGACATCACAGTTTCTATGACATCATCGTGGCTATGACGTTCCAATGGCTATGACTTCAAAATGGCTATGACTTGAAATTTGCATTGACTTAAATATGTCTGTGTCATTACAGTGCCTGTGACGTTACAATGGGTGTGACATTTTCGTGGCTATGACGATGCAATTCCTGTGGCATTGTAGGTAGCTATGACTTTTCAATGGCTATGACATTGATGTGGCCATGAGCTTTCAATGGCTATGACGTCACAATGCCTACGACCTGACAATGGCTATGACGTCACAGTGGCTACTATAGGACAGCGGAAATGACTATACTATATGACATTGTGGTGCCTATCACGTTACGATGGCTGTGACATTATAGTGGCTATGCCATCACCATGTCTATGACATCATGATGGTTACGAAGTCAACGGCAATGACATAACAATGTCTATGAAACTACAGTGTCTTTGACCTTACAATATATATGATGTTATAGTCGCTGTGATGTCACAATGGCTATGCCATCACAATGGCTATGACATCACAATGGCTATGACATCACAGTTTCTATGACATCATAGTGGCTATGACGTTCCAATGGCTATGACATCAAAATGGCTATGAACTGAAATTTGCATTGAATTAAATATATCTGTGTCATTACACTGCCTGTGACGTTACAATGGCTGTGATATTTTCGTGGCTATGACGATGCAATTCCTGTGGCATTGTAGGTAGCTATGACTTTTCAATGGCTATGACATTGATGTGGCCATGAGCTTTCAATGGCTATGACGTCACAATGCCTACGACCTAACAATGGCTATGACGTCACAGTGGCTATTACAGGACAGCGGAAATGACTATACTATCTCTATGACATTGTGGTGCCTATCACGTTACGATGGCTCTTACATTATAGTGGCTATGCCATCACCATGTCCATGACATCATGATGTTTACGAAGTCAACGGCAATGACATAACAATGTCTATGAAACTACAGTGGCTTTGACCTTACAATATATATGATGTTATAGTCGCTGTGATGTCACAATGGCTATGCCATCACAATGGCTATGACATCACAATGGCTATGACATCACAGTTTCTATGACATCATAGTGGCTATGACGTTCCAATGGCTATGACATCAAAATGGCTATGACCTGAAATTTGCATTGACTTAAATATGTCTGTGTCATTACAGTGCCTGTGACGTTACAATGGCTGTGACATTTTCGTGGCTATGACGATGCAATTCCTGTGGCATTGTAGGGAGCTATGACTTTTCAATGGCTATGACATTGATGTGGCCGTGAGTTTCAATGGCTATGACGTCACAATGCCTACGACCTAACAATGGCTATGACGTCACAGTGGCTATTAAAGGCCAGCGGAAATGACTATACTATCTCTATGACATTGTGGTGCCTATCACGTTACGATGGCTGTGACATTATAGTGGCTATGCCATCACCATGTCTATGACATCATGATGGTTACGAAGTCAACGGCAATGACATAACAATGTCTATGAAACTACAGTGTCTTTGACCTTACAATATATATGATGTTATAGTCGCTGTGATGTCACAATGGCTATGCCATCACAATGGCTATGACATCACAATGGCTATGACATCACAGTTTCTATGACATCATAGTGGCTATGACGTTCCAATGGCTATGACATCAAAATGGCTATGAACTGAAATTTGCATTGACTTAAATATATCTGTGTCATTACACTGCCAGTGACGTTACAATGGCTGTGACATTTTCGTGGCTATGACGATGCAATTCCTGTGGCATTGTAGGTAGCTATGAATTTTCAATGGCTATGACATTGATGTGGCCATGAGCTTTCAATGGCTATGACGTCACAATGCCTACGACCTAACAATGGCTATGACGTCACGGTGGCTATTACAGGACAGCGGAAATGACTATACTATCTCTATGACATTGTGGTGCCTATCACGTTACGATGGCTGTGACTTTATAGTGGCTATGCCATCACCATGTCTATGACATCATGATGGTTACGAAGTCAACAGCAATGACATAACAATGTCTATGAAACTACAGTGGCTTTGACCTTACAATATATATGATGTTATAGTCGCTGTGATGTCACAATGGCTATGCCATCACAATGGCTATGCCATCACAATGGCTATGACATCACAGTTTCTATGACATCATAGTGGCTATGACGTTCCAATGGCTATGACATCAAAATGGCTATGATCTGAAATTTGCTTTGACTTAAATATGTCTGTGTCATTACAGTGCCTGTGACGTTACAATGGCTGTG
Organism: Myotis yumanensis; assembly: GCF_028538775.1. Classification (NCBI taxonomy): domain Eukaryota; kingdom Metazoa; phylum Chordata; class Mammalia; order Chiroptera; family Vespertilionidae; genus Myotis; species Myotis yumanensis. The sequence continues at coordinate 54,492 of NW_027223783.1, forward strand.
ACATTTTCGTGGCTATGACGATGCAATTCCTGTGGCATTGTAGGTAGCTATGACTTTTCAATGGCTATGACATTGATGTGGCCATGAGCTTTAATGGCTATGAGGTCACAATGCCTACGACCTGACAATGGCTATGACGTCACAGTGGCTATTACAGGACAGCGGAAATGACTATACTATATGACATTGTGGTGCCTATCATGTTACGATGGCTGTGACATTATAGTGGCTATGCCATCACCATGTCTATGACATCATGATGGTTACGAAGTCAACGGCAATGACATAACAATGTCTATGAAACTACAGTGTCTTTGACCTTACAATATATATGATGTTATAGTCGCTGTGATGTCACAATGGCTATGCCATCACAATGGCTATGACATCACAATGGCTATGACATCACAGTTTCTATGACATCATAGTGGTTATGACGTTCCAATGGCTATGACATCAAAATGGCTATGACCTGAAATTTGCATTGACTTAAATATATCTGTGTCATTACAGTGCCTGTGACGTTACAATGGCTGTGACATTTTCGTGGCTATGACGATGCAATTCCTGTGGCATTGTAGGTAGCTATGACTTTTCAATGGCTATGACATTGATGTGGCCATGAGCTTTCAATGGCTATGACGTCACAATGCCTACGAGCTAACAATGGCTATGACGTCACAGTGGCTATTACAGGACAGCGGAAATGACTATACTATCTCTATGACATTGTGGTGCCTATCACGTTACGATGGCTGTGACATTATAGTGGCTATGCCATCACCATGTCTATGACATCATGATGGTTACGAAGTCAACGGCAATGACATAACAATGTCTATGAAACTACAGTGGCTTTGACCTTACAATATATATGATGTTATAGTCGCTGTGATGTCACAATGGCTATGCCATCACAATGGCTATGACATCACAATGGCTATGACATCACAGTTTCTATGACATCATAGTGGCTATGACGTTCCAATGGCTATGACATCAAAATGGCTATGATCTGAAATTTGCTTTGACCTAAATATGTCTGTGTCATTACAGTGCCTGTGACGTTACAATGGCTGTGACATTTCCGTGGCTATGACGATGCAATTCCTGTGGCATTGTAGGTAGCTATGACTTTTCAATGGCTATGACATTGATGTGGCCATGACCTTTCAATGGCTATGACGTCACAATGCCTACGACCTGACAATGGCTATGACGTCACAGTGGCTATTACAGGACAGCGGAAATGACTATACTATATGACATTGTGGTGCCTATCACGTTACGATGGCTGTGTCATTATAGTGGCTATGCCATCACCATGTCTATGACATCATGATGGTTACGAAGTCAACGGCAATGACATAACAATGTCTATGAAACTACAGTGGCTTTGACCTTACAGTATATATGATGTTATAGTCGCTGTGATGTCACAATGGCTATGCCATCACAATGGCTATGCCATCACAATGGCTATGACATCACACTTTCTATGACATCATCGTGGCTATGACGTTCCAATGGCTATGACATCAAAATGGCTATGACCTGAAATTTGCATTGACTTAAATATGTCTGTGTCATTACAGTGCCTGTGACGTTACAATGGCTGTGACATTTTCGTGGCTATGACGATGCAATTCCTGTGGCATTGTAGGTAGCTATGACTTTTCAATGGCTATGACATTGATGTGGCCATGAGCTTTCAATGGCTATGACGTCACAATGCCTACGACCTAACAATGGCTACGACGTCACAGTGGCTATTACAGGACAGCGGAAATGACTATACTATCTCTATGACATTGTGGTGCCTATCACGTTACGATGGCTGTGACATTATAGTGGCTATGCCATCACCATGTCTATGACATCATGATGGTTACGAAGTCAACGGCAATGACATAACAATGTCTATGAAACTACAGTGGCTTTGACCTTACAATATATATGATGTTATAGTCGCTGTGATGTCACAATGGCTATGCCATCACAATGGCTATGACATCACAATGGCTATGACATCACAGTTTCTATGACATCATAGTGGCTATGACGTTCCAATGGCTATGACATCAAAATGGCTATGACCTGAAATTTGCATTGACTTAAATATGTCTGTGTCATTACAGTGCCTGTGAGGTTACAATGGCTGTGACATTTTCGTGGCTATGATGATGCAATTCCTGTGGCATTGTAGGTAGCTATGACTTTTCAATGGCTATGACATTGATGTGGCCATGAGCTTTCAATGGCTATGACGTCACAATGCCTACGACGTAAGAATGGCTATGACGTCACAGTGGCTATTACAGGACAGCGGAAATGACTATACTATCTCTATGACATTGTGGTGCCTATCACGTTACGATGGCTGTGACATTATAGTGGCTATGACGATGCAATTCCTGTGGCATTGTAGGTAGCTATGACTTTTCAATGGCTATGACATTGATGTGGCCATGAGCTTACAATGGCTATGACGTCACAATGCCCACGACCTAACAATCCCTATGACGTCACAGTGGCTATTACAGGACAGCGGAAATGACTATACTATATCTATGACATTGTGGTGCCTATCACGTTACGATGGCTGTGACATTATAGTGGCTATGCCATCACCATGTCTATGACATCATGATGTTTACGAAGTCAAAGGCAATGACATAACAATGTCTATGAAACTACAGTGGCTTTGCCCTTACAATATATATGATGTTATATTCGCTGTGATGTCACAATGGCTATGCCATCACAATGGCTATGACATCACAATGGCTATGACATCACAGTTTCTATGACATCATAGTGGCTATGACGTTCCAATGGCTATGACATCAAAATGGCTATGACCTGCAATTTGCATTGACTTAAATATTTCTGTGTCATTAATGTGCCTGTGACGTTACAATGGCTGAGACATTTTCGTGGCTATGACGATGCAGTTCCTGTGGCATTGTAGGTAGCTATGACTTTTCAATGGCTATGACATTGATTTGGCCATGAGCTTTCAATTGCTATGACGTCACAATGCCTACGACCTAACAATGGCTATGACGTCACAGTGGCTATTACAGGACAGCGGAAATGACTATACTATCTCTATGACATTGTGGTGCCTATCACGTTACGATGGCTGTGACATTATAGTGGCTATGCCATCACCATGTCTATGACATCATGATGGTTACGAAGTCAACGGCAATGACATAACTGTCTATGAAACTACAGTGGCTTTGACCTTACAATATATATGATGTTATAGTCGCTGTAGTGTCACAATGGCTATGCCATCACAATGGCTATGACATCACAGTTTCTATGACATCATAGTGGCTATGACGTTCCAATGGCTATGACATCAAAATGGCTATGACCTGAAATTTGCATTGACTTAAATATGTCTGTGTCATTACAGTGCCAGTGACGTTACAATGGCTGTGACATTTTCGTGGCTATGACGATGCAATTCCTGTGGCATTGTATGTAGCTATGACTTTTCAATGGCTATGACATTGATGTGGCCATGAGCTTACAATGGCTATGACGTCACAATGCCTATGACCTAACAATCCCTATGAAGTCACAGTGGCTATTACAGGACAGCGGAAATGACTATACTATCTCTATGACATTGTGGTGCCTATCACGTTACGATGGCTGTGACATTATAGTGGCTATGCCATCACCATGTCTATGACATCATGATGGTTACGAAGTCAAAGGCAATGACATAACAATGTCTATGAAACTACAGTGGCTTTGACCTTACAATATATATGATGTTATAGTCGCTGTGATGTCACAATGGCTATGCCATCACAATGGCTATGACATCGCAATGGCTATGACATCACTGTTTCTATGACATCATAGTGGCTATGACGTTCCAATGGCTATGACATCAAAATGGCTATGACCTGAAATTTGGATTGACTTAAATATGTCTGTGTCATTACAGTGCCTGTGACGTTACAATGGCTGTGACATTTTCGTGGCTATGACGATGCAATTCCTGTGGCATTGTAGGTAGCTATGACTTTTCAATGGCTATGACATTGATGTGGCCATGAGCTTTCAATGGCTATGACGTCACAATGTCTACGACCTAACAATGGCTATGACGTCACAGTGGCTATTACAGGACAGCGGAAATGACTATACTATCTCTATGCCATTGTGGTCCCTATCACGTTACGATGGCTGTGACATTATAGTGGCTATGCCATCACCATGTCTATGACATCATGATGGTTACGAGGTCAACGGCAATGACATAACAATGTCTATGAAACTACAGTGGCTTTGACTTTACAATATATATGATGTTATAGTCGCTGTGATGTCACAATGGCTATGCCATCACAATGGCTATGACATCACAGTTTCTATGACATCATAGTGGCTATGACGTTCCAATGGCTATGACATCAAAATGGCTATGACCTGAAATTTGCATTGACTTAAATATGTCTGTGTCATTACAGTGCCAGTGACGTTACAATGGCTGTGACATTTTCGTGGCTATGACGATGCAATTCCTGTGGCATTGTATGTAGCTATGACTTTTCAATGGCTATGACATTGATGTGGCCATGAGCTTACAATGGCTATGACGTCACAATGCCTATGACCTAACAATCCCTATGAAGTCACAGTGGCTATTACAGGACAGCGGAAATGACTATACTATCTCTATGACATTGTGGTGCCTATCACGTTACGATGGCTGTGACATTATAGTGGCTATGCCATCACCATGTCTATGACATCATGATGGTTACGAAGTCAAAGGCAATGACATAACAAAGTCTATGAAACTACAGTGGCTTTGACCTTACAATATATATGATGTTATAGTCGCTGTGATGTCACAATGGCTATGCCATCACAATGGCTATGACATCGCAATGGCTATGACATCACTGTTTCTATGACATCATAGTGGCTATGACGTTCCAATGGCTATGACATCAAAATGGCTATGACCTGAAATTTGGATTGACTTAAATATGTCTGTGTCATTACAGTGCCTGTGACGTTACAATGGCTGTGACATTTTCGTGGCTATGACGATGCAATTCCTGTGGCATTGTAGGTAGCTATGACTTTTCAATGGCTATGACATTGATGTGGCCATGAGCTTTCAATGGCTATGACGTCACAATGCCTACGACCTAACAATGGCTATGACGTCACAGTGGCTATTACAGGACAGCGGAAATGACTATACTATCTCTATGCCATTGTGGTCCCTGTCACGTTACGATGGCTGTGACATTATAGTGGCTATGCCATCACCATGTCTATGACATCATGATGGTTACGACGTCAACGGCAATGACATAACAATGTCTATGAAACTACAGTGGCTTTGACTTTACAATATATATGATGTTATAGTCGCTGTGATGTCACAATGGCTATGCCATCACAATGGCTATGACATCACAGTTTCTATGACATCATAGTGGCTATGACGTTCCAATGGCTATGACATCAAAATGGCTATGACCTGAAATTTGCATTGACTTAAATATGTCTGTGTCATTACTGTGCCTGTGACGTTTCAATGGCTGAGACATTTTCGTGGCTATGACGATGCAATTCCTGTGGCATTGTAGGTAGCTATGACTTTTCAATGGCTATGACATTGATGTGGCCATGAGCTTTCAATGGCTATGACGTCACAATGCCTACGACCTAACAATGGCTATGACGTCACAGTGGCTATTACAGGACAGCGGAAATGACTATACTATCTCTATGACATTGTGGTGCCTATCACGTTACGATGGCTGTGACATTATAGTGGCTATGCCATCACCATGTCTATGACATCATGATGGTTATGAAGTCAACGGCAATGACATAACTGTCTATGAAACTACAGTGGCTTTGACCTTACAATATATATGATGTTATAGTCGCTGTGATGTCACAATGGCTATGACATCACAATGGCTATGACATCACAGTTTCTATGACATCATAGTGGCTATGACGTTCCAATGGCTATGACATCAAAATGGCTATGACCTGAAATTTGCATTGACTTATATATATCTGTGTCATTACAGTGCCTGTGACGTTACAATGGCTGTGACATTTTCGTGGCTATGACGATGCAATTCCTGTGGCATTGTAGGTAGTTATGACTTTTCAATGGCTATGACATTGATGTGGCCATGAGCTTTCAATGGCTATGACGTCACAATGCCTACGACCTAACAATGGCTATGACATCACAGTGGCTATTACAGGACAGCGGAAATGACTATACTATATGACATTGTGGTGCCTATCACGTTACGATGGCTGTGACATTATAGTGGCTATGCCATCACCATGTCTATGACATCATGATGGTTACGAAGTCAACGGCAATGACATAACAATGTCTATGAAACTACAGGGGCTTTGACCTTACAATATATATGATGTTATAGTCGCTGTGATGTCACAATGGCTATGCCATTACAATGGCTATGACATCGCAATGGCTATGACATCACAGTTTCTATGACATCATAGTGGCTATGACGTTCCAATGGCTATGACATCAAAATGGCTATGACCTGAAATTTGCATTGACTTAAATATATCTGTGTCATTACAGTGCCTGTGACGTTACAATGGCTGTGACATTTTCGTGGCTATGACGATGCAATTCCTGTGGCATTGTAGGTAGCTATGACTTTTCAATGGCTATGACATTGATGTGGCCATGAGCTTACAATGGCTATGACGTCACAATGCGTATGACCTAACAATCCCTATGAAGTCACAGTGGCTATTACAGGACAGCGGAAATGACTATACTATCTCTATGACATTGTGGTGCCTATCACGTTACGATGGCTGTGACATTATAGTGGCTATGCCATCACCATGTCTACGACATCATGATGGTTACGAAGTCAAAGGCAATGACATAACAATGTCTATGAAACTACAGTGGCTTTGACCTTACAATATATATGATGTTATAGTCGCTGTGATGTCACATTGACTATGCCATCACAATGGCTATGACATCACAGTTTCTATGACATCATAGTGGCTATGACGTTCCAATGGCTATGACATCAAAATGGCCATGACCTGAAATTTGCATTGACTTAAATATGTCTGTGTCATTACAGTTCCTGTGACGTTACAATGGCTGTGACATTTTCGTGGCTATGACGATGCAATTCCTGTGGCATTGTAGGTAGTTATAACTTTTCAATGGCTATGACATTGATGTGGCCATGAGCTTTCAATGGCTATGACGTCACAATGCCTACGACCTAACAATGGCTATGACGTCACAGTGGCTATTACAGGACAGCGGAAATGACTATACTATCTCTATGACATTGTGGTGCCTATCACGTTACAATGGCTCTGACATTATAGTGGCTATGCCATCACCATGTCTATGACATCATGGTGGTTACGAAGTCAACGGCAATGACATAACATTGTCTATGAAACTACAGTGGCTTTGACCTTACAATATATATGATGTTATAGTCGCTGTGATGTCACAATGGCTATGCCATCACAATGGCTATGACATCAAAATGGCCATGATCTGAAATTTGCATAGACTTAAATATGTCTGTGTCATTACAGTTCCTGTGACGTTACAGTGGCTGTGACATTTTCATGGCTATGACGATGCAATTCCTGTGGCATTGTAGGTAGCTATGACTTTTCAATGGCTATGACATTGATGTGGCCATGAGCTTTCAATGGCTATGACGTCACAATGCCTACGACTTAACAATGGCTATGACGTCACAGTGGCTATTACAGGACTGCAGAAATGAATATACTATCTCTATGACATTGTGGTGCCTATCACGTTACGATGGCTGTGACATTATAGAGGCTATGCCATCACCATGTCTATGACATCATGATGGTTACGAAGTCAACGGCAATGACATAACATTGTCTATGAAACTACAGTGGCTTTGACCTTACAATATATATGATGTTATAGTCGCTGTGATGTCACAATGGCTATGCCATCACAATGGCTATGACATCAAAATGGCTATGACCTGAAATTTGCATTGACTTAAATATGTCTGTGTCATTACAGTGCCTGTGACGTTACAATGGCTGTGACATTTTCGTGGCTATGACGATGCAATTCCTGTGGCATTGTAGGTAGCTATGACTTTTCAATTGCTATGACATTGATGTGGCCCTGAGCTTTCAATGGCTATGACGTCACAATGCCTACGACCTAACAATGGCTATGACGTCACAGTGGCTATTACAGGACAGCGGAAATGACTATACTATCTCTATGACATTGTGGTGCCTATCACGTTACGATGGCTGTGACATTATAGTGGCTATGCCATCACCATATCTATGACATCATGATGGTTAAGAGGTCAACGGCAATGACATAACAATGTCTATGAAACTACAGTGGCTTTGACCTTACAATATATATGATGTTATAGTCGCTGTGATGTCACAATGGCTATGCCATCACAATGGCTATGACATCACAATGGCTATGACATTACAGTTTCTATGACATCATAGTGGCTATGACGTTCCAATGGCTATGACATCAAAATGGCTATGACCTGGAATTTGCATTGACTTAAATATGTCTGTGTCATTACTGTGCCTGTGACGTTACAATGGCTGAGACATTTTCGTGGCTATGACGATGCAATTCCTGTGGCATTGTAGGTAGCTATGACTTTTCAATGGCTATGACATTGATGTGGCCATGAGCTTTCAATGGCTATGACGTCACAATGCCTAAGACCTAACAATGGCTATGACGTCACAGTGGCTATTACAGGACAGCGGAAATGACTATACTATCTCTATGACATTGTGGTGCCTATCACGTTACGATGGCTGTGACATTATTGTGGCTATGCCATCACCATGTCTATGACATCATGATGGTTACGAAGTCAACGGCAATGACATAACTGTCTATGAAACTACAGTGGCTTTGACCTTACAATATATATGATGTTATAGTCGCTGTGATGTCACAATGGCTATGCCATCACAATGGCTATGACATCACAGTTTCTATGACATCATAGTGGCTATGACGTTCCAATGGCTATGACATCAAAATGGCTATGACCTGAAATATGCATTGACTTCAATATATCTGTGTCATTACAGTGCCTGTAACGTTACAATGGCTGTGACATTTTCGTGGCTATGACGATGCAATTCCTGTGGCATTGTAGGTAGTTATGACTTTTCAATGGCTATGACATTGATGTGGCCATGAGCTTTCAATGGCTATGACGTCACAATGCCTACGACCTAACAATGGCTATGACATCACAGTGGCTATTACAGGACAGCGGAAATGACTATACTATATGACATTGTGATGCCTATCACGTTACGATGGCTGTGACATTATAGTGGCTATGCCATCACCATGTCTATGACATCATGATGGTTACGAAGTCAACGGCAATGACATAACAATGTCTATGAAACTACAGGGGCTTTGACCTTACAATATATATGATGTTATAGTCGCTGTGATGTCACAATGGCTATGCCATCACAATGGCTATGACATCGCAATGGCTATGACATCACTGTTTCTATGACATCATAGTGGCTATGGCGTTCCAATGGCTATGACATCAAAATGGCTATGACCTGAAATTTGCATTGACTTAAATATGTCTGTGTCATTACAGTGCCTGTGACGTTACAATGGCTGTGACATTTTCGTGGCTATGACGATGCAATTCCTGTGGCATTGTAGGTAGCTATGACTTTTCAATGGCTATGACATTGATGTGGCCATGAGCTTTCAATGGCTATGACGTCACAATGCCTACGACCTAACAATGGCTATGACGTCACAGTGGCTATTACAGGACAGCGGAAATGACTATACTATCTCTATGCCATTGTGGTCCCTATCACGTTACGATGGCTGTGACATTATAGTGGCTATGCCATCACCATGTCTATGACATCATGATGGTTACGAAGTCAACGGCAATGACATAACAATGTCTATGAAACTATAGTGGCTTTGACCTTACAATATATATGATGTTATATTCGCTGTGATGTCACAATGGCTATGCCATCACAATGGCTATGGCATCACAATGGCTATGCCATCACAGTGGCTATGACATCACAATGGGTATGACATCACAGTTTCTATGACATCATAGTGGCTATGACGTTTCAATGGCTATGACATAAAAATAGCTATGACCTGAAATTTGCATTGACCTAAATATGTCTGTGTCATTACATTGCCTGTGACGTTACAATGGCTGAGACATTTTCGTGGCTATGACGATGCAATTCCTGTGGCATTGTAGGTAGCTATGACTTTTCAATGGCTATGACATTGATGTGGCCATGAGCTTTCAATGGCTATGACGTCACAATGCCTACGACCTAACAATGACTTGACGTCACAGTGGCTATTACAGGACAGCGGAAATGACTATACTATCTCTATGACATTGTGGTGCCTATCACGTTACGATGGCTGTGACATTATAGTGGCTATGCCATCACCATGTCTATGACATCATGATGGTTATGAAGTCAACGGCAATGACATAAGAATGTCTATGAAACTACAGTGGCTTTGACCTTACAATATATATGATGTTATAGTCGCTGTGATGTCACAATGCCTATGCCATCACAATGGCTATGCCATCACAATGGCTATGACATCACAATGGCTATGACATCACAGTTACTATGACATCATAGTGGCTATGACGTTCCAATGGCTATGACATCAAAATGGCTATGACCTGAAATTTGCATTGACTTAAATATGTCTGTGTCATTACAGTGCCTGTGAGGTTACAGTGGCTGTGACATTTTCGTGGCTATGACGATGCAATTCCTGTGACATTGTAGGTAGCTATGACTTTTCAATGGCTATGACATTGATGTGGCCATGAGCTTTAAATGGCTATGACGTCACAATACCTACGACCTAATAATGGCTATGACGTCACAGTGGCTATTACAGGACAGCGGAAATGACTATACTATCTCTATGACATTGTGGTGCCTATAACGTTACGATGACTGTGACATTATAGTGGCTATGCCATGACCATGTCTATGACAACATTATGGTTACGAAGTCAACGGCAATGACATAACAATGTCTATGAAACTACAGTGGCTTTGACCTTACAATATATATGATGTTATAGTCGCTGTGATATCACAATGGCTATGCCATCACAATGGCTATGACATCACAGTTTCTATGACATCATAGTGGCTATGACGTTCCAATGGCTATGACATCAAAATGGCTATGACCTGAAATTTGCATTGACTTAAATATATCTGTGTCATCACAGTGCCTGTGACGTTACAATGGCTGTGACATTTTCGTGGCTATGACGATGCAATTCCTGTGGCATTGTAGGTAGTTATGACTTTTCAATGGCTATGACATTGATGTGGCCATGAACTTTCAATGGCTATGACGTCACAATGCCTACTACCTAACAATGGCTATGACGTCACAGTGGCTATTACAGGACAGCGGAAATGACTATACGATCTCTATGACTTTGTGGTGCCTATCACGTTACGATGGCTGTGACATTATAAGGCTATGCCATCACCATGTCTATGACATCATGATGGTTACGAAGTCACCGGCAATGACATCACAATGTCTATGAAACTATAGTGGCTTTGACCTTACAATATATATGATGTTATACTCGCTGTGATGTCACAATGGCTATGCCATCACAATGGCTATGCCATCACAATGGCTATGACATCACAGTTTCTATGACATCATAGTGGCTATGACGTTCCAATGGCTATGACATCAAAATGGCCATGACCTGAAATTTGCATTGACTTAAATATGTCTGTGTCATTACAGTTCCTGTGACGTTACAGTGGCTGTGACTTTTTCATGGCTATGACGATGCAATTCCTGTGGCATTGTAGGTAGCTATGACTTTTCAATGGCGATGACATTGATGTGGCCCTGATCTTTCAATGGCTATGACGTCACAATGCCTACGACCTAACAATGGCTATGACGTCACAGTGGCTATTACAGGACAGCGGAAATGACTATACTATCTCTATGACATTGTGGTGCCTATCACGTTACGATGGCTGTGACATTATAGTGGCTATGCCATCACCATTTCTATGACATAATGATGGTTACGAAGTCAACGGCAATGACATAACAATGTCTATGAAACTACAGTGGCTTTGACCTTACAATATATATGATGTTATAGTCGCTGTGATGTCACAATGGCTATGCCATCACAATGGCTATGGCATCAAAATGGCTATGCCATCACAGTGGTTATGACATCACAATGGGTATGACATCACAGTTTCTATGACATCATAGTGGCTATGACGTTCCAATGGCTATGACATCAAAATGGCTATGACCTGAAATTTGCATTGACTTAAATATGTCTGTGTCATTACAGTTCCTGTGACGTTACAGTGGCTGTGACATTTTCATGGCTATGACGATGCAATTCCTGTGGCATTGTAGGTAGCTATGACTTTTCAATGGCTATGACATTGATGTGGCCATGAGCTTTCAATGGCTATGACGTCACAATGCCTACGACCTAACAATGGCTATGACGTCACAGTGGCTATTACAGGACAGTGGAAATGACTATACTATCTCTATGACATTGTGGTGCCTATCACGTTACGATGGCTGTGACATTATAGTGGCTATGCCATCACCATGTCTATGACATCATGATGGTTACGAAGTCAATGGCAATGACATAACTGTCTATGAAACTACAGTGGCTTTGACCTTACAATATATATGATCTTATAGTCGCTGTGATGTCACAATGGCTATGCCATCACAATGGCTATGACATCACAGTTTCTATGACATCATAGTGGCTATGACGTTCCAATGGCTATGACATCAAAATGGCTATGACCTGAAATTTGCATTGACTTAAATATATCTGTGTCATTATAGTGCCTGTGACGTTACAATGGCTGTGACATTTTCGTGGCTATGACGATGCAATTTCTGTGGCATTGTAGGTAGTTATGACTTTTCAATGGCTATGACATTGATGTGGCCATGAGCTTACAATGGCTATGACGTCACAATGCCTATGACCTAACAATCCCTATGAAGTCACAGTGGCTATTACAGGACAGCGGAAATGAGTATACTATCTCTATGACATTGTGGTGCCTACCACGTTACGATGGCTGTGACATTATAGTGGCTATGCCATCACCATGTCTATGACATCATGATGGTTACGAAGTCAACGGCAATGACATAACAATGTCTATGAAACTACAGTGGCTTTGACCTTACAATATATATGATGTTATAGTCGCTGTGATGTCACAATGGCTATGCCATCACAATGGCTATGACATCACAATGGCTATGACATCACAGTTTCTATGACATCATAGTGGCTATGACGTTCCAATGGCTATGACATCAAAATGGCTATGACCTGAAATTTGCATTGACTTAAATATGTCTGTGTCATTACAGTGCCAGTGACGTTACAATGGCTGTGACATTTTCGTGGCTATGACGATGCAATTCCTGTGGCATTGTATGTAGCTATGACTTTTCAATGGCTATGACATTGATGTGGCCATGAGCTTACAATGGCTATGACGTCACAATGCCTATGACCTAACAATCCCTATGAAGTCACAGTGGCTATTACAGGACAGCGCAAATGAGTATACTATCTCTATGACATTGTGGTGCCTATCACGTTACGATGGCTATGACATTATAGTGGCTATGCCATCACCATGTCTATGACATCATGATGGTTACGAAGTCAAAGGCAATGACATAACAATGTCTATGAAACTACAGTGGCTTTGACCTTACAATATATATGATGTTATAGTCGCTGTGATGTCACATTGACTATGCCATCACAATGGCTATGACATCACAGTTTCTATGACATCATAGTGGCTATGACGTTCCAATGGCTATGACATCAAAATTGCTATGACCTGAAATTTGCATTGACTTAAATATATCTGTGTCATTACAGTGCCTGTGACGTTACAATGTCTGTGACATTTTCGTGGTTATGACGATGCAATTCCTGTGGCATTGTAGGTAGTTATGACTTTTCAATGGCTATGACATTGATGTGGCCATGAGCTTTCAATTGCTATGACGTCACAATGCCTACGACCTATCAATGGCTATGACGTCACAGTGGCTATTACAGGACAGCGGAAATGACTATACTATCTCTATGACTTTGTGTTGCTATTCACGTTACGATGGCTGTGACATTATAGTGGCTATGCCATCACCATGTCTATGACATCATGATGGTTACGAAGTCAACGGCAATGACATAACAATGTCTATGAAACTACAGTGGCTTTGACCTTACAATATATATGATGTTATAGTCGCTGTGATGTCACAATGGCTATGCCATCACAATGGCTATGACATCACAATGGCTATGACATCACAGTTTCTATGACATCATAGTTGCTATGATGTTCCAATGGCTATGACACAGAATGGCTATGACCTGAAATTTGCATTGACTTAAATATGTCTGTGTCATTACAGTGCCTGTGACGTTACAATGGCTGTGACATTTTCGTGGCTATGACGATGCAATTCCTGTGGCATTGTAGGTAGCTATGACTTTTCAATGGCTATGACATTGATGTGGCCATGAGCTTACAATGGCTATTACGTCACAATGCCTACGACCTAACAATCCCTATGACGTCACAGTGGCTATTACAGGACAGCGGAAATGACTATACTATCTCTATGACATTGTGGTGCCTATCACGTTACGATGGCTGTGACATTATAGTGGCTATGCCATCACCATGTCTATGACATCATGATGGTTACGAAGTCAAAGGCAATGACATAACAATGTCTATGAAACTACAGTGGCTTTGACCTTACAATATATATGATGTTATATTCGCTGTGATGTCACAATGGCTATGCCATCACAATGGCTATGACATCACAATGGCTATGACATTACAGTTTCTATGACATCATAGTGGCTATGACGTTCCAATGGCTATGACATCAAAATGGCTATGACCTGGAATTTGCATTGACTTAAATATGTCTGTGTCATTACTGTGCCTGTGACGTTACAATGGCTGAGACATTTTCGTGGCTATGACGATGCAATTCCTGTGGCATTGTAGGTAGCTATGACTTTTCAATGGCTATGACATTGATGTGGCCATGAGCTTTCAATGGCTATGACGTCACAATGCCTACGACCTAACAATGGCTATGACGTCACAGTGGCTATTACAGGACAGCGGAAATGACTATACTATCTCTATGACATTGTGGTGCCTATCACGTTACGATGGCTGTGACATTATAGTGGCTATGCCATCACCATGTCTATGACATCATGATGGTTACGAAGTCAACGGCAATGACATAACTGTCTATGAAACTACAGTGGCTTTGACCTTACAATATATATGATGTTATAGTCGCTGTGATGTCACAATGGCTATGCCATCACAATGGCTATGACATCACAGTTTCTATGACATCATAGTGGCTATGACGTTCCAATGGCTATGACATCAAAATGGCTATGACCTGAAATATGCATTGACTTAAATATATCTGTCATTACAGTGCCTGTGATGTTACAATGGCTGTGACAATTTCGTGGCTATGACGATGCAATTCCTGTGGCATTGTAGGTAGTTATGACTTTTCAGTGGCTATGACATTGATGTGGCCATGAGCTTTCAATGGCTATGACGTCACAATGCCTACGACCTAACAATGGCTATGACATCACAGTGGCTATTACAGGACAGCGGAAATGACTATACTATATGACATTGTGATGCCTATCACGTTACGATGGCTGTGACATTATAGTGGCTATGCCATCACCATGTCTATGACATCATGATGGTTACGAAGTCAACGGCAATGACATAACAATGTCTATGAAACTACAGGGGCTTTGACCTTACAATATATATGATGTTATAGTCGCTGTGATGTCACAATGGCTATGCCATCACAATGGCTATGACATCGCAATGGCTATGACATCACTGTTTCTATGACATCATAGTGGCTATGACGTTCCAATGGCTATGACATCAAAATGGCTATGACCTGAAATTTGCATTGACTTAAATATGTCTGTGTCATTACAGTGCCTGTGACGTTACAATGGCTGTGACATTTTCGTGGCTATGACGATGCAATTCCTGTGGCATTGTAGGTAGCTATGACTTTTCAATGGCTATGACATTGATGTGGCCATGAGCTTTCAATGGCTATGACGTCACAATGCCTACGACCTAACAATGGCTATGACGTCACAGTGGCTATTACAGGACAGCGGAAATGACTATACTATCTCTATGCCATTGTGGTCCCTATCACGTTACGATGGCTGTGACATTATAGTGGCTATGCCATCACCATGTCTATGACATCATGATGGTTACGAGGTCAACGGCAATGACATAACAATGTCTATGAAACTACAGTGGCTTTGACTTTACAATATATATGATGTTATAGTCGCTGTGATGTCACAATGGCTATGCCATACAATGGCTATGACATCACAGTTTCTATGACATCATAGTGGCTATGACGTTCCAATGGCTATGACATCAAAATGGCTATGACCTGAAATTTGCATTGACTTAAATATGTCTGTGTCATTACTGTGCCTGTGACGTTACAATGGCTGAGACATTTTCGTGGCTATGACGATGCAATTCCTGTGGCATTGTAGGTAGTTATGAATTTTCAATGGCTATGACATTGATGTGGCCATGAGCTTTCAATGGCTATGACGTCACAATGCCTACGACCTAACAATGGCTATGACATCACAGTGGCTATTACAGGACAGCGGAAATGACTATACTATATGACATTGTGGTGCCTATCACGTTATGATGGCTGTGACATTATAGTGGCTATGCCATCACCATGTCTATGACATCATGATGGTTACGAAGTCAACGGCAATGACATAACAATGTCTATGAAACTACAGGGGCTTTGACCTTACAATATATATGATGTTATAGTCGCTGTGATGTCACAATGGCTATGCCATCACAATGGCTATGGCATCACAATGGCTATGCCATCACAGTGGCTATGACATCACAATGGGTATGACATCACAGTTTCTATGACATCATAGTGGCTATGACGTTTCAATGGCTATGACATAAAAATGGCTATGACCTGAAATTTGCATTGACCTAAATATGTCTGTGTCATTACATTGCCTGTGACGTTACAATGGCTGTGACATTTTCGTGGCTATGACGATGCAATTCCTGTGTCATTGTAGGTAGCTATGACTTTTCAATGGCTATGACATTGATGTGGCCATGAGCTTTCAATGGCTATGACGTCACAATACCTACGACCTAACAATGGCTATGACGTCACAGTGCCTATTACAGGACAGCAGAAATGAATATACAATCTCTATGACATTGTGGTGCCTATCACGTTACGATGGCTGTGACATTATAGAGGCTTTGCCATCACCATGTCTATGACATCATGATGGTTACGAAGTCAACGGCAATGACATAACATTGTCAATGAAACTACAGTGGCTTTGACCTTACAATATATATGATGTTATAGTCGCTGTGATGTCACAATGGCTATGCCATCACAATGGCTATGCCATCACAATGGCTATGACATCACAGTTTCTATGACATCATAGTGGCTATGACGTTCCAATGGCTATGACATCAAAATGGCCATGACCTGAAATTTGCATTGTCTTAAATATGTCTGTGTCATTACAGTTCCTGTGACGTTATAGTGGCTGTGACATTTTCATGGCTATGACGATGCAATTCCTGTGGCATTGTAGGTAGCTATGACTTTTCAATGGCTATGACATTTATGTGGCCATGAGCTTTCAATGGCTATGACGTCACAATGCCTACGACCTAACAATGGCTATGACGTCACAGTGGCTATTACAGGACAGCGGAAATGACTATACTATCTCTATGACATTGTGGTGCCTCTCACGTTACGATGGCTGTGACATTATAGTGGCTATGCCATCACCATGTCTATGACATCATGATGGTTACGACGTCAACGGCAATGACATAACATTGTCTATGAAACTACAGTGGCTTTGACCTTACAATATATATGATGTTATAGTTGCTGTGATGTCACAATGGCTATGCCATCACAATGGCTATGACATCACAATGGGTATGACATCACAGTTTCTATGACATCATAGTGGCTATGACGTTTCAATGGCTATGACATAAAAATAGCTATGACCTGAAATTTGCATTGACCTAAATATGTCTGTGTCATTACATTGCCTGTGACGTTACAATGACTGTGACATTTTCGTGGCTATGACGATGCAATTCCTGTGGCATTGTAGGTAGCTATGACTTTTCAATGGCTATGACATTGATGTGGCCATGAGCTTTCAATGGCTATGACGTCACAATGCCTACGACCTAACAATGGCTATGACGTCACAGTGGCTATTACAGGACAGCAGAAATGAATATACTATCTCTATGACATTGTGGTGCCTATCACGTTACGATGGCTGTGACATTATAGAGGCTTTGCCATCACCATGTCTATGACATCATGATGGTTACGAAGTCAACGGCAATGACATAACATTGTCTATGAAACTACAGTGGCTTTGACCTTACAATATATATGATGTTATAGTCGCTGTGATGTCACAATGGCTATGCCATCACAATGGCTATGCCATCACAATGGCTATGACATCACAGTTTCTATGACATCATAGTGGCTATGACGTTCCAATGGCTATGACATCGAAATGGCCATGACCTGAAATTTGCATTGACTTAAATATGTCTGTGTCATTACAGTTCCTATGACGTTACTGTGGCTGTGACATTTTCATGGCTATGACGATGCAATTCCTGTGGCATTGTAGGTAGCTATGACTTTTCAATGGCTATGACATTGATGTGGCCATGAGCTTTCAATGGCTATGACGTCACAATGCCTACAACCTAACAATGACTTGACGTCACAGTGGCTATTACAGGACAGCGGAAATGACTATACTATCTCTATGACATTGTGGTGCCTATCACGTTACGATGGCTGTGACATTATAGTGGCTATGCCATCACCATGTCTATGACATCATGATGGTTATGAAGTCAACGGCAATGACATAAGAATGTCTATGAAACTACAGTGGCTTTGACCTTACAATATATATGATGTTATAGTCGCTGTGATGTCACAATGGCTATGCCATCACAATGGCTATGACATCACAGTTTCTATGACATCATAGTGGCTATGACGTTCCAATGGCTATGACATCAAAATGGCTATGACCTGAAATTTGCATTGACTTAAATATGTCTGTGTCATTACAGTGCCTGTGACGTTACAATGGCTGTGACATTTTCGTGGCTATGACGATGCAATTCCTGTTTCATTGTAGGTAGCTATGACTTTTCAATGGCTATGACATTGATGTTGCCCTGAGCTTTCAATGGCTATGACGTCACAATGCCTACGACCTAACAATGGCTATGACGTCACCATGGCTATTACAGGACAGCGGAAATGACTATACTATCTCTATGACATTGTGGTGCCTATCACGTTACGATGGCTGTGACATTATAGTGGCTATGCCATCACCATATCTATGACATCATGATGGTTACGCGGTCAACGGCAATGACATAACAATGTCTATGAAAGTACAGTGGCTTTGACCTTACAATATATATGATGTTATAGTCGCTGTGATGTCACAATTGCTATGCCATCACAATGGCTATGACATCACAGTTTCTATGACATCATAGTGGCTATGACGTTCCAATGGCTATGACATCGAAATGGCCATGACCTGAAATTTGCATTGACTTAAATATGTCTGTGTCATTACAGTTCCTATGATGTTACTGTGGCTGTGACATTTTCATGGCTATGACGATGCAATTCCTGTGGCATTGTAGGTAGCTATGACTTTTCAATGGCTATGACATTGATGTGGCCATGAGCTTTCAATGGCTATGACGTCACAATGCCTACGACCTAACAATGACTTGACGTCACAGTGGCTATTACAGGACAGCGGAAATGACTATACTATCTCTATGACATTGTGGTGCCTATCACGTTACGATGGCTGTGACATTATAGTGGCTATGCCATCACCATGTCTATGACATCATGATGGTTATGAAGTCAACGGCAATGACATAAGAATGTCTATGAAACTACAGTGGCTTTGACCTTACAATATATATGATGTTATAGTCGCTGTGATGTCACAATGGCTATGCCATCACAATGGCTATGACATCACAGTTTCTATGACATCATAGTGGCTATGACGTTCCAATGGCTATGACATCAAAATGGCTATGACCTGAAATTTGCATTGACTTAAATATGTCTGTGTCATTACAGTGCCTGTGACGTTACAATGGCTGTGACATTTTCGTGGCTATGACGATGCAATTCCTGTGGCATTGTAGGTAGCTATGACTTTTCAATGGCTATGACATTGATGTTGCCCTGAGCTTTCAATGGCTATGACGTCACAATGCCTACGACCTAACAATGGCTATGACGTCACAGTGGCTATTACATGACAGCGGAAATGACTATACTATCTCTATGACATTGTGGTGCCTATCACGTTACGATGGCTGTGACATTATAGTGGCTATGCCATCACCATATCTATGACATCATGATGGTTACGAGGTCAACGGCAATGACATAACAATGTCTACGAAAGTACAGTGGCTTTGACCTTACAATATATATGATGTTATAGTCGCTGTGATGTCACAATGGCTATGCCATCACAATGGCTATGACATCACAATGGCTATGACATCACAGTTTCTATGACATCATAGTGGCTATGACGTTTCAATGGCTATGACATCAAAATGGCTATGACCTGAAATTTGCATTGATTTAAATATGTCTGTGTCTTTACAGTGCCTGTGACGTTACAATGGCTGAGACATTTTCGTGGCTATGACGATGCAATTCCTGTGGCATTGTAGGTAGCTATGACTTTTCAATGGCTATGACATTGATGTGGCCATGAGCTTTCAATGGCTATGACTTCACAATGCCTATGACCTAACAATGGCTATGACGTCACAGTGGCTATTACAGGACAGCGGAAATGACTATACTATCTCTATGACATTGTGGTGCCTATCACGTTACGATGGCTGTGACATTATAGTGGCTATGCCATCACCATGTCTATGACATCATGATGGTTACGACGTCAACGGCAATGACATAACAATGTCTATGAAACTACAGTGGCTTTGACCTTACAATATATATGATGTTATAGTCGCTGTGATGTCACAATGGCTATGCCATCACAATGGCTATGACATCACAATGGCTATGACATTACAGTTACTATGACATCATAGTGGCTATGACGTTCCAATGGCTATGACATCAAAATGGCTATGACCTGAAATTTGCATTGACTTAAATATGTCTGTGTCATTACAGTGCCTGTGAGGTTACAGTGGCTGTGACATTTTCGTGGCTATGACGATGCAATTCCTGTGACATTGTAGGTAGCTATGACCTTTCAATGGCTATGACATTGATGTGGCCATGAGCTTTAAATGGCTATGACGTCACAATACCTACGACCTAATAATGGCTATGACATCACAGTGGCTATTACAGGACAGCGGAAATGACTATACTATATGACATTGTGGTGCCTATCACGTTACGATGGCTGTGACATTATAGTGGCTATGCCATCACCATGTCTGTGACATCATGATGGTTACGAAGTCAACGGCAATGACATAACAATGTCTATGAAACTACAGTGGCTTTGACCTTACAATATATATGATGTTCTAGTCGCTGTGATGTCACAATGGCTATGCCATCACAATGGCTATGACATCACAGTTTCTATGAAATCATAGTGGCTATGACGTTCCAATGGCTATGACATAAAAATGGCTATGACCTGAAATTTGCATTGACTTAAATATGTCTGTGTCTTTACAGTGCCTGTGACGTTACAATGGCTGAGACATTTTCGTGGCTATGACGATGCAATTCCTGTGGCATTGTAGGTAGCTATGACTTTTCAATGGCTATGACATTGATGTGGCCATGAGCTTTCAATGGCTATGACTTCACAATGCCTACGACCTAACAATGGCTATGACGTCACAGTGGCTATTACAGGACAGCGGAAATGACTATACTATCTCTATGACATTGTGGTGCCTATCACGTTACGATGGCTGTGACATTATAGTGGCTATGCCATCACCATGTCTATGACATCATGATGGTTACGACGTCAACGGCAATGACATAACAATGTCTATGAAACTACAGTGGCTTTGACCTTACAATATATATGATGTTATAGTCGCTGTGATGTCACAATGGCTATGCCATCACAATGGCTATGACATCACAATGGCTATGACATTACAGTTTCTATGACATCATAGTGGCTATGAAGTTCCAATGGCTATGACATCAAAATGGCTATGACCTGAAATTTGCATTGACCTATATATGTCTGTGTCATTACAGTGCCTGTGACGTTACAATGGCTGAGACATTTTCGTGGCTATGACGATGCAATTCCTCTGGCATTGTAGGTAGCTATGACTTTTCAATGGCTATGACATTGATGTGGCCATGAGCTTTCAATGGCAATGACGTCACAATGCCTACGACCTAACAATGGCTATGACGTCACAGTGGCTATTACAGGACAGCGGAAATGACTATGCTATCTCTATGACATTGTGGTGCCTATCACGTTACGATGGCCGAGACATTATAGTGGCTATGCCATCACCATGTCTATGACATCATGATGGTTACGAAGTCAACGGCAATGACATAACAATGTCTATGAAACTACAGTGGCTTTGACCTTACAATATATATGACGTTATAGTCGCTGTGATGTCACAATGGCTATGCCATCACAATGGCTATGACATCACAGTTTCTATGAAATCATAGTGGCTATGACGTTCCAATGGCTATGACATCAAAATGGCTATGGCCTGAAATTTGCATTGACTTAAATATATCTGTGTCATTACAGTGCCTGTGACGTTACAATGGCTGTGACATTTTCGTGGCTATGACGATGCAATTCCTGTGGCATTGTAGGTAGTTTAGACTTTTCAATGGCTATGACATTGATGTGGCCATGAGCTTTCAATGGCAATGACGTCACAATGCCTACGACCTAACAATGGCTATGACGTCACAGTGGCTATTACAGGACAGCGGAAATGACTATACTATCTCTATGACTTTGTGGTGCCTATCACGTTACGATGGCTGTGACATTATAGTGACTATGCCATCACCATGTCTATGACATTATGATGGTTACGAAGTCAACGGCAATGACATAACAATGTCTATGAAACTATAGTGGCTTTGACCTTACAATATATATGATGTTATAGTCGCTGTGATGTCACAATGGCTATGCCATCACAATGGCTATGCCATCACAATGGCTATGACATCACAGTTTCTATGACATCATAGTGGCTATGACGTTCCAATGGCTATGAAATCAAAATGGCTATGACCTGAAATTTGCATTGACTTAAATATGTCTGTGTCATTACAGTGCCTGTGACGTTACAATGGCTAGACATTTTCCTGGCTATGACGATGCAATTCCTGTGGCATTGTAGCTAGCTATGACTTTTCAATGGCTATGAGATTAATGTGGCCATGAGCTTTCAATGGCTATGACGTCACAATGCCTACGACCTAACAATGACTTGACGTCACAGTGGCTATTACAGGACAGCGGAAATGACTATACTATGTCTATGACATTGTGGTGCCTATCACGTTACGATGGCTGTGACATTATAGTGGCTATGCCATCACCATGTCTATGACATCATGATGGTTACGAAGTCAACGGCAATGACATAACAATGTCTATGAAACTACAGTGGCTTTGACCTTACAATATATATGATGTTATAGTCGCTGTGATGTCACAATTGCTATGCCATCACAATGGCTATGACATCACAGTTTCTATGACATCATAGTGGCTATGACGTTTCCATGGCTATGACATCAAAATGGCTATGACCTGAAATTTGCATTGACTTAAAAATATCTGTGTCATCACAGTGCCAGTGACGTTACAATGGCTGTGATATTTTCGTGGCTATGACGATGCAATTCCTGTGGCATTGTAGGTAGTTATGTCTTTTCAATGGCTATGACATTGATGTGGCCATGAACTTTCAATGGCTATGACATCACAATGCCTACGACCTAACAATGGCTATGACGTCACAATGGCTATTAAAGGACAGCGGAAATGACTATACGATCTCTATGACTTTGTGGTGCCTATCACGTTACGATGGCTGTGACATTATAGTGGCTATGCCATCACCATGTCTATGACATCATGATGGTTACGAAGTCACCGGCAATGACATAACAATGTCTATGAAACTATAGTGGCTTTGACCTTACAATATATATGATGTTATAGTCGCTGTGATGTCACAATGGCTATGCCATCACAATGGCTATGGCATCACAATGGCTATGCCATCACAGTGGCTATGACATCACAATGGGTATGACATCACAGTTTCTATGACATCATAGTGGCTATGACGTTTCAAAGGCTATGACATAAAAATGGCTATGACCTGAAATTTGCATTGACCTAATTATGTCTGTGTCATTACATTGCCTGTGACGTTACAATGGCTGTGACATTTTCGTGGCTATGACGATGCAATTCCTGTGGCATTGTAGGTAGCTATGACTTTTCAATGGCTATGACATTGATGTGGCCATGAGCTTTCAATGGCTATGACGTCACAATGCCTACGACCTAACAATGGCTATGACGTCACAGTGGCTATTACAGGACAGCGGAAATGACTATGCTATCTCTATGACATTGTGGTGCCTATCACGTTACGATGGCTGTGACATTATAGTGGCTATGCCATCACCATGTCTATGACATCATGATGGTTACGAAGTCAACGGCAATGACATAACAATGTCTATGAAACTACAGTGGCTTTGACCTTACAATATATATGACGTTATAGTCGCTGTGATGTCACAATGGCTATGCCATCACAATGGCTATGACATCACAGTTTCTATGAAATCATAGTGGCTATGACGTTCCAATGGCTATGACATCAAAATGGCTATGGCCTGAAATTTGCATTGACTTAAATATATCTGTGTCATTACAGTGCCTGTGACGTTACAATGGCTGTGACATTTTCGTGGCTATGACGATGCAATTCCTGTGGCATTGTAGGTAGTTTAGACTTTTCAATGGCTATGACATTGATGTGGCCATGAGCTTTCAATGGCAATGACGTCACAATGCCTACGACCTAACAATGGCTATGACGTCACAGTGGCTATTACAGGACAGCGGAAATGACTATACTATCTCTATGACTTTGTGGTGCCTATCACGTTACGATGGCTGTGACATTATAGTGACTATGCCATCACCATGTCTATGACATTATGATGGTTACGAAGTCAACGGCAATGACATCACAATGTCTATGAAACTATAGTGGCTTTGACCTTACAATATATATGATGTTATAGTCGCTGTGATGTCACAATGGCTATGCCATCACAATGGCTATGCCATCACAATGGCTATGACATCACAGTTTCTATGACATCATAGTGGCTATGACGTTCCAATGGCTATGAAATCAAAATGGCTATGACCTGAAATTTGCATTGACTTAAATATGTCTGTGTCATTACAGTGCCTGTGACGTTACAATGGCTAGACATTTTCCTGGCTATGACGATGCAATTCCTGTGGCATTGTAGCTAGCTATGACTTTTCAATGGCTATGAGATTAATGTGGCCATGAGCTTTCAATGGCTATGACGTCACAATGCCTACGACCTAACAATGACTTGACGTCACAGTGGCTATTACAGGACAGCGGAAATGACTATACTATGTCTATGACATTGTGGTGCCTATCACGTTACGATGGCTGTGACATTATAGTGGCTATGCCATCACCATGTCTATGACATCATGATGGTTACGAAGTCAACGGCAATGACATAACAATGTCTATGAAACTACAGTGGCTTTGACCTTACAATATATATGATGTTATAGTCGCTGTGATGTCACAATTGCTATGCCATCACAATGGCTATGACATCACAGTTTCTATGACATCATAGTGGCTATGACGTTTCCATGGCTATGACATCAAAATGGCTATGACCTGAAATTTGCATTGACTTAAATATATCTGTGTCATCACAGTGCCAGTGACGTTACAATGGCTGTGATATTTTCGTGGCTATGACGATGCAATTCCTGTGGCATTGTAGGTAGTTATGTCTTTTCAATGGCTATGACATTGATGTGGCTATGAGCTTTCAATGGCTATGACATCACAATGCCTACGACCTAACAATGGCTATGACGTCACAATGGCTATTAAAGGACAGCGGAAATGACTATACGATCTCTATGACTTTGTGGTGCCTATCACGTTACGATGGCTGTGACATTATAGTGGCTATGCCATCACCATGTCTATGACATCATGATGGTTACGAAGTCACCGGCAATGACATAACAATGTCTATGAAACTATAGTGGCTTTGACCTTACAATATATATGATGTTATAGTCGCTGTGATGTCACAATGGCTATGCCATCACAATGGCTATGGCATCACAATGGCTATGCCATCACAGTGGCTATGACATCACAATGGGTATGACATCACAGTTTCTATGACATCATAGTGGCTATGACGTTTCAAAGGCTATGACATAAAAATGGCTATGACCTGAAATTTGCATTGACCTAATTATGTCTGTGTCATTACATTGCCTGTGACGTTACAATGGCTGTGACATTTTCGTGGCTATGACGATGCAATTCCTGTGGCATTGTAGGTAGCTATGACTTTTCAATGGCTATGACATTGATGTGGCCATGAGCTTTCAATGGCTATGACGTCACAATGCCTACGACCTAACAATGGCTATGACGTCACAGTGGCTATTACAGGACAGCGGAAATGACTATGCTATCTCTATGACATTGTGGTGCCTATCACGTTACGATGGCCGAGACATTATAGTGGCTATGCCATCACCATGTCTATGACATCATGATGGTTACGAAGTCAACGGCAATGACATAACAATGTCTATAAAACTACAGTGGCTTTGACCTTACAATATATATGACGTTATAGTCGCTGTGATGTCACAATGGCTATGCCATCACAATGGCTATGACATCACAGTTTCTATGAAATCATAGTGGCTATGACGTTCCAATGGCTATGACATCAAAATGGCTATGGCCTGAAATTTGCATTGACTTAAATATATCTGTGTCATTACAGTGCCTGTGACGTTACAATGGCTGTGACATTTTCGTGGCTATGACGATGCAATTCCTGTGGCATTGTAGGTAGTTTAGACTTTTCAATGGCTATGACATTGATGTGGCCATGAGCTTTCAATGGCTATGACGTCACAATGCCTACGACCTAACAATGGCTATGACGTCACAGTGGCTATTACAGGACAGCGGAAATGACTATACTATCTCTATGACTTTGTGGTGCCTATCACGTTACGATGGCTGTGACATTATAGTGACTATGCCATCACCATGTCTATGACATTATGATGGTTACGAAGTCAACGGCAATGACATAACAATGTCTATGAAACTATAGTGGCTTTGACCTTACAATATATATGATGTTATAGTCGCTGTGATGTCACAATGGCTATGCCATCACAATGGCTATGCCATCACAATGGCTATGACATCACAGTTTCTATGACATCATAGTGGCTATGACGTTCCAATGGCTATGACATCAAAATGGCTATGACCTGAAATTTGCATTGACTTAAATATGTCTGTGTCATTACAGTGCCTGTGACGTTACAATGGCTAGACATTTTCCTGGCTATGACGATGCAATTCCTGTGGCATTGTAGGTAGCTATGACTTTTCAATGGCTATGACATTGATGTGGCCATGAGCTTTCAATGGCTATGACGTCACAATGCCTACGACCTAACAATGGCTATGACGTCACAGTGGCTATTACAGGACAGCGGAAATGACTATACTATCTCTATGACATTGTGGTGCCTATCACGTTACGATGGCTGTGACATTATAGTGGCTATGCCATCACCATGTCTATGACATCATGAAGGTTACGAAGTCAACGGCAATGACATAACTGTCTATGAAACTACAGTGGCTTTGACCTTACAATATATATGATGTTATAGTCGCTGTGATGTCACAATGGCTATGCCATCACAATGGCTATGACATCACAGTTTCTATGACATCATAGTGGCTATGACGTTCCAATGGCTATGACATCAAAATGGCTATGACCTGAAATATGCATTGACTTAAATATATCTGTCATTACAGTGCCTGTGACGTTACAATGGCTGTGACATTTTCGTGGCTATGACGATGCAATTCCTGTGGCATTGTAAGTAGTTATGACTTTTCAATGGCTATGACATTGATGTGGCCATGAGCTTTCAATGGCTATGACGTCACAATGCCTACGACCTAACAATGTCTATGACATCACAGTGGCTATTACAGGACAGCGGAAATGACTATACTATATGACATTGTGATGCCTATCACGTTACGATGGCTGTGACATTATAGTGGCTATGCCATCACCATGTCTATGACATCATGATGGTTACGAAGTCAACGGCAATGACATAACAATGTCTATGAAACTACAGGGGCTTTGACCTTACAATATATATGATGTTATAGTCGCTGTGATGTCACAATGGCTATGCCATCACAATGGCTATGACATCGCAATGGCTATGACATCACTGTTTCTATGACATCATAGTGGCTATGACGTTCCAATGGCTATGACATCAAAATGGCTATGACCTGAAATTTGCATTGACTTAAATATGTCTGTGTCATTACAGTGCCTGTGACGTTACAATGGCTGTGACATTTTCGTGGCTATGACGATGCAATTCCTGTGGCATTGTAGGTAGCTATGACTTTTCAATGGCTATGACATTGATGTGGCCATGAGCTTTCAATGGCTATGACGTCACAATGCCTACGACCTAACAATGGCTATGACGTCACAGTGGCTATTACAGGACAGCGGAAATGACTATACTATCTCTATGCCATTGTGGTCCCTATCACGTTACGATGGCTGTGACATTATAGTGGCTATGCCATCACCATGTCTATGAC
This sequence comes from Myotis yumanensis, assembly GCF_028538775.1. NCBI lineage: Eukaryota > Metazoa > Chordata > Mammalia > Chiroptera > Vespertilionidae > Myotis > Myotis yumanensis. The sequence continues at coordinate 83,928 of NW_027223783.1, forward strand.
ATCATGATGGTTACGAGGTCAACGGCAATGACATAACAATGTCTATGAAAGTACAGTGGCTTTGACTTTACAATATATATGATGTTATAGTCGCTGTGATGTCACAATGGCTATGCCATCACAATGGCTATGACATCACAGTTTCTATGACATCATAGTGGCTATGACGTTCCAATGGCTATGACATCAAAATGGCTATGACCTGAAATTTGCATTGACTTAAATATGTCTGTGTCATTACTGTGCCTGTGACGTTACAATGGCTGAGACATTTTCGTGGCTATGACGATGCAATTCCTGTGGCATTGTAGGTAGTTATGAATTTTCAATGGCTATGACATTGATGTGGCCATGAGCTTTCAATGGCTATGACGTCACAATGCCTACGACCTAACAATGGCTATGACATCACAGTGGCTATTACAGGACAGCGGAAATGACTATACTATATGACATTGTGGTGCCTATCACGTTACGATGGCTGTGACATTATAGTGGCTATGCCATCACCATGTCTATGACATCATGATGGTTACGAAGTCAACGGCAATGACATAACAATGTCTATGAAACTACAGGGGCTTTGACCTTACAATATATATGATGTTATAGTCGCTGTGATGTCACAATGGCTATGCCATCACAATGGCTATGGCATCACAATGGCTATGCCATCAAAGTGGCTATGACATCACAATGGGTATGACATCACAGTTTCTATGACATCATAGTGGCTATGACGTTTCAATGGCTATGACATAAAAATGGCTATGACCTGAAATTTGCATTGACCTAAATATGTCTGTGTCATTACATTGCCTGTGACGTTACAATGGCTGTGACATTTTCGTGGCTATGACGATGCAATTCCTGTGTCATTGTAGGTAGCTATGACTTTTCAATGGCTATGACATTGATGTGGCCATGAGCTTTCAATGGCTATGACGTCACAATACCTACGACCTAACAATGGCTATGACGTCACAGTGCCTATTACAGGACAGCAGAAATGAATATACAATCTCTATGACATTGTGGTGCCTATCACGTTACGATGGCTGTGACATTATAGAGGCTTTGCCATCACCATGTCTATGACATCATGATGGTTACGAAGTCAACGGCAATGACATAACATTGTCAATGAAACTACAGTGGCTTTGACCTTACAATATATATGATGTTATAGTCGCTGTGATGTCACAATGGCTATGCCATCACAATGGCTATGCCATCACAATGGCTATGACATCACAGTTTCTATGACATCATAGTGGCTATGACTTTCCAATGGCTATGACATCAAAATGGCCATGACCTGAAATTTGCATTGTCTTAAATATGTCTGTGTCATTACAGTTCCTGTGACGTTACAGTGGCTGTGACATTTTCATGGCTATGACGATGCAATTCCTGTGGCATTGTAGGTAGCTATGACTTTTCAATGGCTATGACATTTATGTGGCCATGAGCTTTCAATGGCTATGACGTCACAATGCCTACGACCTAACAATGGCTATGACGTCACAGTGGCTATTACAGGACAGCGGAAATGACTATACTATCTCTATGACATTGTGGTGCCTCTCACGTTACGATGGCTGTGACATTATAGTGGCTATGCCATCACCATGTCTATGACATCATGATGGTTACGACGTCAACGGCAATGACATAACATTGTCTATGAAACTACAGTGGCTTTGACCTTACAATATATATGATGTTATAGTTGCTGTGATGTCACAATGGCTATGCCATCACAATGGCTATGACATCACAATGGCTATGACATCACAGTTTCTATGACATCATAGTGGCTATGACGTTCCAATGGCTATGACATCAAAATGGCCATGATCTGAAATTTGCATTGACTTAAATATGTCTGTGTCATTACAGTTCCTGTGACGTTACAGTGGCTGTGACATTTTCATGGCTATGACGATGCAATTCCTGGGGCATTGTAGGTAGCTATGACTTTTCAATGGCTATGACATTGATGTGGCCATGAGCTTTCAATGGCTATGACGTCACAATGCCTACGACCTAACAATGACTTCACGTCACAGTGGCTATTACAGGACAGCGGAAATGACTATACTATCTCTATGACATTGTGGTGCCTATCACGTTACGATAGCTGTGACATTATAGTGGCTATGCCATCACCATGTCTATGACATCATGATGGTTACGAAGTCAACGGCAATGACATAACAATGTCTATGAAACTACAGTGGCTTTGACCTTACAATATATATGATGTTATAGTCGCTGTGATGTCACAATGGCTATGCCATCACAATGGCTATGACATCACAGTTTCTATGACATCATAGTGGCTATGACGTTCCCATGGCTATGACATCAAAATGGCTATGACCTGAAATTTGCATTGACTTAAATATATCTGTGTCATCACAGTGCCAGTGACGTTACAATGGCTGTGACATTTTCGTGGCTATAACGATGCAATTCCTGTGGCATTGTAGGTAGTTATGACTTTTCAATGGCTATGACATTGATGTGGCCATGAACTTTCAATGGCTATGACGTCACAATGCCTACGACCTAACAATGGCTATGACGTCACAGTGGCTATTACAGGACAGCGGAAATGACTATACGATCTCTATGACTTTGTGGTGCCTATCAAGTTACGATGGCTGTGACATTATAGTGGCTATGCCATCACCATGTCTATGACATCATGATGGTTACGAAGTCACCGGCAATGACATAACAATGTCTATGAAACTATAGTGGCTTTGACCTTACAATATATATGATGTTATATTCGCTGTGATGTCACAATGGCTATGCCATCACAATGGCTATGGCATCACAATGGCTATGCCATCACAGTGGCTATGACATCACAATGGGTATGACATCACAGTTTCTATGACATCATAGTGGCTATGACGTTTCAATGGCTATGACATAAAAATAGCTATGACCTGAAATTTGCATTGACCTAAATATGTCTGTGTCATTACATTGCCTGTGACGTTACAATGACTGTGACATTTTCGTGGCTATGACGATGCAATTCCTGTGGCATTGTAGGTAGCTATGACTTTTCAATGGCTATGACATTGATGTGGCCATGAGCTTTCAATGGCTATGACGTCACAATGCCTACGACCTAACAATGGCTATGACGTCACAGTGGCTATTACAGGACAGCAGAAATGAATATACTATCTCTATGACATTGTGGTGCCTATCACGTTACGATGGCTGTGACATTATAGAGGCTTTGCCATCACCATGTCTATGACATCATGATGGTTACGAAGTCAACGGCAATGACATAACATTGTCTATGAAACTACAGTGGCTTTGACCTTACAATATATATGATGTTATAGTCGCTGTGATGTCACAATGGCTATGCCATCACAATGGCTATGCCATCACAATGGCTATGACATCACAGTTTCTATGACATCATAGTGGCTATGACGTTCCAATGGCTATGACATCGAAATGGCCATGACCTGAAATTTGCATTGACTTAAATATGTCTGTGTCATTACAGTTCCTATGACGTTACTGTGGCTGTGACATTTTCATGGCTATGACGATGCAATTCCTGTGGCATTGTAGGTAGCTATGACTTTTCAATGGCTATGACATTGATGTGGCCATGAGCTTTCAATGGCTATGACGTCACAATGCCTACGACCTAACAATGACTTGACGTCACAGTGGCTATTACAGGACAGCGGAAATGACTATACTATCTCTATGACATTGTGGTGCCTATCACGTTACGATGGCTGTGACATTATAGTGGCTATGCCATCACCATGTCTATGACATCATGATGGTTATGAAGTCAACGGCAATGACATAAGAATGTCTATGAAACTACAGTGGCTTTGACCTTACAATATATATGATGTTATAGTCGCTGTGATGTCACAATGGCTATGCCATCACAATGGCTATGACATCACAGTTTCTATGACATCATAGTGGCTATGACGTTCCAATGGCTATGACATCAAAATGGCTATGACCTGAAATTTGCATTGACTTAAATATGTCTGTGTCATTACAGTGCCTGTGACGTTACAATGGCTGTGACATTTTCGTGGCTATGACGATGCAATTCCTGTGGCATTGTAGGTAGCTATGACTTTTCAATGGCTATAACATTGATGTTGCCCTGAGCTTTCAATGGCTATGACGTCACAATGCCTACGACCTAACAATGGCTATGACGTCACCATGGCTATTACAGGACAGCGGAAATGACTATACTATCTCTATGACATTGTGGTGCCTATCACGTTACGATGGCTGTGACATTATAGTGGCTATGCCATCACCATATCTATGACATCATGATGGTTACGAGGTCAACGGCAATGACATAACAATGTCTATGAAAGTACAGTGGCTTTGACCTTACAATATATATGATGTTATAGTCGCTGTGATGTCACAATGGCTATGCCATCACAATGGCTATGACATCACAGTTGCTATGACATCATAGTGGCTATGACGTTCCAATGGCTATGACATCGAAATGGCCATGACCTGAAATTTGCATTGACTTAAATATGTCTGTGTCATTACAGTTCCTATGACGTTACTGTGGCTGTGACATTTTCATGGCTATGACGATGCAATTCCTGTGGCATTGTAGGTAGCTATGACTTTTCAATGGCTATGACATTGATGTGGCCATGAGCTTTCAATGGCTATGACGTCACAATGCCTACGACCTAACTATGACTTGACGTCACAGTGGCTATTACAGGACAGCGGAAATGACTATACTATCTCTATGACATTGTGGTGCCTATCACGTTACGATGGCTGTGACATTATAGTGGCTATGCCATCACCATGTCTATGACATCATGATGGTTATGAAGTCAACGGCAATGACATAAGAATGTCTATGAAACTACAGTGGCTTTGACCTTACAATATATATGATGTTATAGTCGCTGTGATGTCACAATGGCTATGCCATCACAATGGCTATGACATCACAGTTTCTATGACATCATAGTGGCTATGACGTTCCAATGGCTATGACATCAAAATGGCTATGACCTGAAATGTGCATTGACTTAAATATGTCTGTGTCATTACAGTGCCTGTGACGTTACAATGGCTGTGACATTTTCGTGGCTATGACGATGCAATTCCTGTGGCATTGTAGGTAGCTATGACTTTTCAATGGCTATGACATTGATGTGGCCATGAGCTTTCAATGGCTATGACGTCACAATGCCTACGACCTAACAATGGCTATGACGTCACCATGGCTATTACAGGACAGCGGAAATGACTATACTATCTCTATGACATTGTGGTGCCTATCACGTTACGATGGCTGTGACATTATAGTGGCTATGCCATCACCATATCTATGACATCATGATGGTTACGAGGTCAACGGCAATGACATAACAATGTCTATGAAAGTACAGTGGCTTTGACCTTACAATATATATGATGTTATAGTCGCTGTGATGTCACAAGGGCTATGCCATCACAATGGCTATGACATCACAATGGCTATGACATCACAGTTTCTATGACATCATAGTGGCTATGACGTTTCAATGGCTATGACATCAAAATGGCTATGACCTGAAATTTGCATTGATTTAAATATGTCTGTGTCTTTACAGTGCCTGTGACGTTACAATGGCTGAGACATTTTCGTGGCTATGACGATGCAATTCCTGTGGCATTGTAGGTAGCTATGACTTTTCAATGGCTATGACATTGATGTGGCCATGAGCTTTCAATGGCTATGACTTCACAATGCCTATGACCTAACAATGGCTATGACGTCACAGTGGCTATTACAGGACAGCGGAAATGACTATACTATCTCTATGACATTGTGGTGCCTATCACGTTACGATGGCTGTGACATTATAGTGGCTATGCCATCACCATGTCTATGACATCATGATGGTTACAACGTCAACGGCAATGACATAACAATGTCTATGAAACTACAGTGGCTTTGACCTTACAATATATATGATGTTATAGTCGCTGTGATGTCACAATGGCTATGCCATCACAATGGCTATGACATCACAATGGCTATGACATCACAGTTACTATGACATCATAGTGGCTATGACGTTCCAATGGCTATGACATCAAAATGGCTATGACCTGAAATTTGCATTGACTTAAATATGTCTGTGTCATTACAGTGCCTGTGAGGTTACAGTGGCTGTGACATTTTCGTGGCTATGACGATGCAATTCCTGTGACATTGTAGGTAGCTATGACTTTTCAATGGCTATGACATTGATGTGGCCATGAGCTTTAAATGGCTATGACGTCACAATACCTACGACCTAATAATGGCTATGACGTCACAGTGGCTATTACAGGACAGCGGAAATGACTATACTATCTCTATGACATTGTGGTGCCTATCACGTTACGATGGCTGTGACATTATAGTGGCTATGCCATCACCATGTCTGTGACATCATGATGGTTACGAAGTCAACGGCAATGACATAACAATGTCTATGAAACTACAGTGGCTTTGACCTTACAATATATATGATGTTCTAGTCGCTGTGATGTCACAATGGCTATGCCATCACAATGGCTATGACATCACAGTTTCTATGAAATCATAGTGGCTATGACGTTCCAATGGCTATGACATCAAAATGGCTATGACCTGAAATTTGCATTGACTTAAATATGTCTGTGTCTTTACAGTGCCTGTGACGTTACAATGGCTGAGACATTTTCGTGGCTATGACGATGCAATTCCTGTGGCATTGTAGGTAGCTATGACTTTTCAATGGCTATGACATTGATGTGGCCATGAGCTTTCAATGGCTATGACTTCACAATGCCTACGACCTAACAATGGCTATGACGTCACAGTGGCTATTACAGGACAGCGGAAATGACTATACTATCTCTATGACATTGTGGTGCCTATCACGTTACGATGGCTGTGACATTATAGTGGCTATGCCATCACCATGTCTATGACATCATGATGGTTACGACGTCAACGGCAATGACATAACAATGTCTATGAAACTACAGTGGCTTTGACCTTACAATATATATGATGTTATAGTCGCTGTGATGTCACAATGGCTATGCCATCACAATGGCTATGACATCACAATGGCTATGACATTACAGTTTCTATGACATCATAGTGGCTATGACGTTTCAATGGCTATGACATCAAAATGGCTATGACCTGAAATTTGCATTGATTTAAATATGTCTGTGTCTTTACAGTGCCTGTGACGTTACAATGGCTGAGACATTTTCATGGCTATGACGATGCAATTCCTGTGGCATTGTAGGTAGCTATGACTTTTCAATGGCTATGACATTGATGTGGCCATGAGCTTTCAATGGCTATGACTTCACAATGCCTATGACCTAACAATGGCTATGACGTCACAGTGGCTATTACAGGACAGCGGAAATGACTATACTATCTCTATGACATTGTGGTGCCTATCACGTTACGATGGCTGTGACATTATAGTGGCTATGCCATCACCATGTCTATGACATCATGATGGTTACAACGTCAACGGCAATGACATAACAATGTCTATGAAACTACAGTGGCTTTGACCTTACAATATATATGATGTTATAGTCGCTGTGATGTCACAATGGCTATGCCATCACAATGGCTATGACATCACAATGGCTATGACATCACAGTTACTATGACATCATAGTGGCTATGACGTTCCAATGGCTATGACATCAAAATGGCTATGACCTGAAATTTGCATTGACTTAAATATGTCTGTGTCATTACAGTGCCTGTGAGGTTACAGTGGCTGTGACATTTTCGTGGCTATGACGATGCAATTCCTGTGACATTGTAGGTAGCTATGACTTTTCAATGGCTATGACATTGATGTGGCCATGAGCTTTAAATGGCTATGACGTCACAATACCTACGACCTAATAATGGCTATGACGTCACAGTGGCTATTACAGGACAGCGGAAATGACTATACTATCTCTATGACATTGTGGTGCCTATCACGTTACGATGGCTGTGACATTATAGTGGCTATGCCATCACCATGTCTGTGACATCATGATGGTTACGAAGTCAACGGCAATGACATAACAATGTCTATGAAACTACAGTGGCTTTGACCTTACAATATATATGATGTTCTAGTCGCTGTGATGTCACAATGGCTATGCCATCACAATGGCTATGACATCACAGTTTCTATGAAATCATAGTGGCTATGACGTTCCAATGGCTATGACATCAAAATGGCTATGACCTGAAATTTGCATTGACTTAAATATGTCTGTGTCTTTACAGTGCCTGTGACGTTACAATGGCTGAGACATTTTCGTGGCTATGACGATGCAATTCCTGTGGCATTGTAGGTAGCTATGACTTTTCAATGGCTATGACATTGATGTGGCCATGAGCTTTCAATGGCTATGACTTCACAATGCCTACGACCTAACAATGGCTATGACGTCACAGTGGCTATTACAGGACAGCGGAAATGACTATACTATCTCTATGACATTGTGGTGCCTATCACGTTACGATGGCTGTGACATTATAGTGGCTATGCCATCACCATGTCTATGACATCATGATGGTTACGACGTCAACGGCAATGACATAACAATGTCTATGAAACTACAGTGGCTTTGACCTTACAATATATATGATGTTATAGTCGCTGTGATGTCACAATGGCTATGCCATCACAATGGCTATGACATCACAATGGCTATGACATTACAGTTTCTATGACATCATAGTGGCTATGAAGTTCCAATGGCTATGACATCAAAATGGCTATGACCTGAAATTTGCATTGACCTATATATGTCTGTGTCATTACAGTGCCTGTGACGTTACAATGGCTGAGACATTTTCGTGGCTATGACGATGCAATTCCTCTGGCATTGTAGGTAGCTATGACTTTTCAATGGCTATGACATTGATGTGGCCATGAGCTTTCAATGGCAATGACGTCACAATGCCTACGACCTAACAATGGCTATGACGTCACAGTGGCTATTACAGGACAGCGGAAATGACTATGCTATCTCTATGACATTGTGGTGCCTATCACGTTACGATGGCCGAGACATTATAGTGGCTATGCCATCACCATGTCTATGACATCATGATGGTTACGAAGTCAACGGCAATGACATAACAATGTCTATGAAACTACAGTGGCTTTGACCTTACAATATATATGACGTTATAGTCGCTGTGATGTCACAATGGCTATGCCATCACAATGGCTATGACATCACAGTTTCTATGAAATCATAGTGGCTATGACGTTCCAATGGCTATGACATCAAAATGGCTATGGCCTGAAATTTGCATTGACTTAAATATATCTGTGTCATTACAGTGCCTGTGACGTTACAATGGCTGTGACATTTTCGTGGCTATGACGATGCAATTCCTGTGGCATTGTAGGTAGTTTAGACTTTTCAATGGCTATGACATTGATGTGGCCATGAGCTTTCAATGGCAATGACGTCACAATGCCTACGACCTAACAATGGCTATGACGTCACAGTGGCTATTACAGGACAGCGGAAATGACTATACTATCTCTATGACTTTGTGGTGCCTATCACGTTACGATGGCTGTGACATTATAGTGACTATGCCATCACCATGTCTATGACATTATGATGGTTACGAAGTCAACGGCAATGACATAACAATGTCTATGAAACTATAGTGGCTTTGACCTTACAATATATATGATGTTATAGTCGCTGTGATGTCACAATGGCTATGCCATCACAATGGCTATGCCATCACAATGGCTATGACATCACAGTTTCTATGACATCATAGTGGCTATGACGTTCCAATGGCTATGAAATCAAAATGGCTATGACCTGAAATTTGCATTGACTTAAATATGTCTGTGTCATTACAGTGCCTGTGACGTTACAATGGCTAGACATTTTCCTGGCTATGACGATGCAATTCCTGTGGCATTGTAGCTAGCTATGACTTTTCAATGGCTATGAGATTAATGTGGCCATGAGCTTTCAATGGCTATGACGTCACAATGCCTACGACCTAACAATGACTTGACGTCACAGTGGCTATTACAGGACAGCGGAAATGACTATACTATGTCTATGACATTGTGGTGCCTATCACGTTACGATGGCTGTGACATTATAGTGGCTATGCCATCACCATGTCTATGACATCATGATGGTTACGAAGTCAACGGCAATGACATAACAATGTCTATGAAACTACAGTGGCTTTGACCTTACAATATATATGATGTTATAGTCGCTGTGATGTCACAATTGCTATGCCATCACAATGGCTATGACATCACAGTTTCTATGACATCATAGTGGCTATGACGTTTCCATGGCTATGACATCAAAATGGCTATGACCTGAAATTTGCATTGACTTAAATATATCTGTGTCATCACAGTGCCAGTGACGTTACAATGGCTGTGACATTTTCATGGCTATGACGATGCAATTCCTGTGGCATTGTACGTAGTTATGACTTTTCAATGGCTATGACATTGATGTGGCCCTGAGCTTTCAATGGCTATGACGTCACAATGCCTACGACCTAACAATGGCTATGACGTCACCATGGCTATTACAGGACAGCGGAAATGACTATACTATCTCTATGACATTGTGGTGCCTATCACGTTACGATGGCTGTGACATTATAGTGGCTATGCCATCACCATGTCTATGACATCATGATGGTTACGAAGTCACCGGCAATGACATAACAATGTCTATGAAACTATAGTGGCTTTGACCTTACAATATATATGATGTTATAGTCGCTGTGATGTCACAATGGCTATGCCATCACAATGGCTATGGCATCACAATGGCTATGCCATCACAGTGGCTATGACATCACAATGGGTATGACATCACAGTTTCTATGACATCATAGTGGCTATGACGTTTCAAAGGCTATGACATAAAAATGGCTATGACCTGAAATTTGCATTGACCTAATTATGTCTGTGTCATTACATTGCCTGTGACGTTACAATGGCTGTGACATTTTCGTGGCTATGACGATGCAATTCCTGTGGCATTGTAGGTAGCTATGACTTTTCAATGGCTATGACATTGATGTGGCCATGAGCTTTCAATGGCTATGACGTCACAATGCCTACGACCTAACAATGGCTATGACGTCACAGTGGCTATTACAGGACAGCGGAAATGACTATGCTATCTCTATGACATTGTGGTGCCTATCATGTTACGATGGCCGAGACATTATAGTGGCTATGCCATCACCATGTCTATGACATCATGATGGTTACGAAGTCAACGGCAATGACATAACAATGTCTATAAAACTACAGTGGCTTTGACCTTACAATATATATGACGTTATAGTCGCTGTGATGTCACAATGGCTATGCCATCACAATGGCTATGACATCACAGTTTCTATGAAATCATAGTGGCTATGACGTTCCAATGGCTATGACATCAAAATGGCTATGGCCTGAAATTTGCATTGACTTAAATATATCTGTGTCATTACAGTGCCTGTGACGTTACAATGGCTGTGACATTTTCGTGGCTATGACGATGCAATTCCTGTGGCATTGTAGGTAGCTATGACTTTTCAATGGCTATGACATTGATGTGGCCCTGAGCTTTCAATGGCTATGACGTCACAATGCCTACGACCTAACAATGGCTATGACGTCACCATGGCTATTACAGGACAGCGGAAATGACTATACTATCTCTATGACATTGTGGTGCCTATCACGTTACGATGGCTGTGACATTATAGTGGCTATGCCATCACCATGTCTATGACATCATGATGGTTACGAAGTCACCGGCAATGACATAACAATGTCTATGAAACTATAGTGGCTTTGACCTTACAATATATATGATGTTATAGTCGCTGTGATGTCACAATGGCTATGCCATCACAATGGCTATGGCATCACAATGGCTATGCCATCACAGTGGCTATGACATCACAATGGGTATGACATCGCAGTTTCTATGACATCATAGTGGCTATGACGTTTCAATGGCTACGACATAAAAATGGCTATGACCTGAAATTTGCATTGACCTAAATATGTCTGTGTCATTACATTGCCTGTGACTTTACAATGGCTGTGACATTTTCGTGGCTATGACGATGCAATTCCTGTGTCGTTGTAGGTAGCTATGACTTTTCAATGGCTATGGCATTGATGTGGACATGAGCTTTCAATGGCTATGACGTCACAATGCCTACGACCTAAGAATGGCTATGACGTCACAGTGGCTATTACAGGACAGCGGAAATGACTATACTATCTCCATGACATTGTGGTGCCTATCACGTTACGATGGCTGTGACATTATAGTGGCTATGCCATCACCATGTCTATGACATCATGATGGTTACGAGGTCAACGGCAATGACATAACAATGTCTATGAATCTACAGTGGCTTTGACCTTACAATATATATGATGTTATAGTTGCTGTGATGTCCCAATGGCTATGCCATCACAATGGCTATGACATCACAATGGCTATGACATTACAGTTTCTATGACATCATAGTGGCTATGACGTTCCAATGGCTATGACATCAAAATGGCTATGACCTGGAATTTGCATTGACTTAAATATGTCTGTGTCATTACAGTGCCTGTGACGTTACAGTGGCTGTGACATTTTCATGGCTATGACGATGCAATTCCTGTGCCATTGTAGGTATCTATGACTTTTCAATGGCTATGACATTGATGTGGCCATGAGCTTTCAATGGCTATGACGTCACAATGCCTACGACCTAACAATGGCTATGACGTCACAGTGGCTATTACAGGACAGCGGAAATGACTATACTATCTCTATGACATTGTGGTGCCTATCACGTTACGATGGCTGTGACATTATAGTGGCTATGCCATCACCATGTCTATGACATCATGATGGTTACGAAGTCAACGGCAATGACATAACAATGTCTATGAAACTACAGTGGCTTTGACCTTACAATATATATGATGTTATAGTCGCTGTGATGTCACAATGGCTATGCCATCACAATGGCTATGACATCACATTTTCTATGACATCATAGTGGCTATGACGTTCCAATGGCTATGACATCAAAATGGCCATGACCTGAAATTTGCATTGACTTAAATTTGTCTGTGTCATTACAGTTCCTGTGACGTTACAGTGGCTGTGACATTTTCATGGCTATGACGATGCAATTCCTGTGGCATTGTAGGTAGCTATGACTTTTCAATGGCTATGACATTGATGTGGCCATGAGCTTTCAATGGCTATGACGTCACAATGCCTACGACGTAAGAATGGCTATGACGTCACAGTGGCTATTACAGGACAGCGGAAATGACTATACTATCTCTATGACATTGTGGTGCCTATCACGTTACGATGGCTGTGACATTATAGTGGCTATGCCATCACCATGTCTATGACATCATGATGGTTACGAGGTCACCGGCAATGACATAACAATGTCTCTGAATCTACAGTGGCTTTGACCTTACAATATATATGATGTTGTAGTTGCTGTGATGTCCCAATGGCTATGCCATCACAATGGCTATGACATCACAATGGCTATGACATTACAGTTTCTATGACATCATAGTGGCTATGACGTTCCAATGGCTATGACATCAAAATGGCTATGACCTGGAATTTGCATTGACTTAAATATGTCTGTGTCATTACAGTGCCTGTGACGTTACAATGGCTGAGACATTTTCGTGGCTATGACGATGCAATTCCTGTGGCATTGTAGGTAGCTATGACTTTTCAATGGCTATGACATTGATGTGGCCATGAGCTTTCAATGGCTATGACGTCACAATGCCTACGACCTAACAATGGCTATGACGTCACAGTGGCTATTACAGGACAGCGGAAATGACTATACTATCTCTATGACATTGTGGTGCCTATCACGTTACGATGGCTGTGACATTATAGTGGCTATGCCATCACCATGTCTATGACATCATGATGGTTACGACGTCAACGGCAATGACATAACAATGTCTATGAAACTACAGTGGCTTTGACCTTACAATATATATGATGTTATAGTCGCTGTGATGTCACAATGGCTATGCCATCACAATTGCTATGGCATCACAATGGCTATGCCATCACAGTGGCTATGACATCACAATGGGTATGACATCACAGTTTCTATGACATCATAGTGGCTATGACGTTTCAATGGCTATGACATAAAAATGGCTTGACCTGAAATTTGCATTGACCTAAATATGTCTGTGTCATTACATTGCCTGTGACGATACAGTGGCTGTGACATTTTCGTGGCTATGACGATGCAATTCCTGTGTCATTGTAGGTAGCTATGACTTTTCAATGGCTATGACATTGATGTGGCCATGAGCTTTCAATGGCTATGACGTCACAATGCCTACGACGTAAGAATGGCTATGACGTCACAGTGGCTATTACAGGACAGCGGAAATGACTATACTATCTCTATGACATTGTGGTGCCTATCACGTTACGATGGCTGTGACATTATAGTGGCTATGCCATCACCATGTCTATGACATCATGATGGTTACGAGGTCAACGGCAATGACATAACAATGTCTATGAATCTACAGTGGCTTTGACCTTACAATATATATGATGTTATAGTTGCTGTGATGTCCCAATGGCTATGCCATCACAATGGCTATGACATCACAATGGCTATGACATTACAGTTTCTATGACATCATAGTGGCTATGACGTTCCAATGGCTATGACATCAAAATGGCTATGACCTGGAATTTGCATTGACTAAAATATGTCTGTGTCATTACAGTGCCTGTGACGTTACAATGGCTGAGACATTTTCGTGGCTATGACGATGCAATTTCTGTGGCATTGTAGGTAGCTATGACTTTTCAATGGCTATGACATTGATGTGGCCATGAGCTTTCAATGGCTATGACGTCACAATGCCTACGACCTAACAATGGCTATGACGTCACAGTGGCTATTACAGGACAGCGGAAATGACTATACTATCTCTATGACATTGTGGTGCCTATCACGTTATGATGGCTGTGACATTATAGTGGCTCTGCCATCACCATGTCTATGACATCATGATGGTTATGACGTAAACGGCAATGACATAACAATGTCTATGAAACTACAGTGGCTTTGACCTTACAATATATATGATGTTATAGTCGCTGTGATGTCACAATGGCTATGCCATCACAATGGCTATGGCATCACAATGGCTATGCCATCACCGTGGCTATGACATCACAATGGGTATGACATCACAGTTTCTATGACATCATAGTGGCTATGACGTTTCAATGGCTATGACATAAAAATGGCTATGACCTGAAATTTGCATTGACCTAAATATGTCTGTGTCATTACATTGCCTGTGACGTTACAGTGGCTGTGACATTTTCGTGGCTATGACGATGCAATTCCTGTGTCATTGTAGGTAGCTATGACTTTTCAATGGCTATGACATTGATGTGGCCATGAGCTTTCAATGGCTATGACGTCACAATGCCTACGACTTAACAATGGCTATGACGTCACAGTGGCTATTACAGGACAGCAGAAATGAATATACTATCTCTATGACATTGTGGTGCCTATCACGTTACGATGGCTGTGACATTATAGAGGCTATGCCATCACCATGTCTATGACATCATGATGGTTACGAAGTCAACGGCAATGACATAACATTGTCTATGAAACTACAGTGGCTTTGACCTTACAATATATATGATGTTATAGTCGCTGTGATGTCACAATGGCTATGCCATCACAATGGCTATGATATCACAATGGCTATGACATCACAGTTTCTATGACATCATAGTGGCTATGACGTTCCAATGGCTATGACATCAAAATGGCCATGATCTGAAATTTGCATTGACTTAAATATGTCTGTGTCATTACAGTTCCTGTGACGTTACAGTGGCTGTGACATTTTCATGGCTATGACGATGCAATTCCTGTGGCATTGTAGGTAGCTATGACTTTTCAATGGCTATGACATTGATGTGGCCATGAGCTTTCAATGGCTATGACGTCACAATGCCTACGACCTAACAATGACTTGACGTCACAGTGGCTATTACAGGACAGCGGAAATGACTATACTATCTCTATGACATTGTGGTGCCTATCACGTTACGATGGCTGTGACATTATAGTGGCTATGCCATCACCATGTCTATGACATCATGATGGTTACGAAGTCAACGGCAATGACATAACAATGTCTATGAAACTACAGTGGCTTTGACCTTACAATATATATGATGTTATAGTCGCTGTGATGTCACAATGGCTATGCCATCACAATGGCTATGACATCACAATGGCTATGACATCATAGTGGCTATGACGTTCCAATGGCTATGACATCAAAATGGCTATGACCTGAAATTTGGATTGACTTAAATATGTCTGTGTCATTACAGTGCCTGTGAGGTTACAATGGCTGTGACATTTTCGTGGCTATGACGATGCAATACCTGTGACATTGTAGGTAGCTATGACTTTTCAATGGCTATGACATTGATGTGGCCATGAGCTTTCAATGGCTATGACGTCACAATGCCTACGACCTAACAATGGCTATGACGTCACAGTGGCTATTACAGGACAGCGGAAATGACTATACTATCTCTATGACATTGTGGTGCCTATCACGTTACGATGACTGTGACATTATAGTGGCTATGCCATGACCATGTCTATGACAACATTATGGTTACGAAGTCAACGGCAATGACATAACAATGTGTATGAAACTACAGTGGCTTTTACCTTACAATATATATGATGTTATAGTCGCTGTGATGTCACAATGGCTATGCCATCACAATGGCTATGACATCACAATGGCTATGACATCACAGTTTCTATGACATCATAGTGGGTATGACGTTCCAATGGCTATGACATCAAAATGGCCATGATCTGAAATTTGCATTGACTTAAATATGTCTGTGTCATTACAGTTCCTGTGACGTTACAGTGGCTGTGACATTTTCATGGCTATGACGATGCAATTCCTGTGGCATTGTAGGTAGCTATGACTTTTCAATGGCTATGACATTGATGTGGCCATGAGCTTTCAATGGCTATGACGTCACAATGCCTACGACCTAACAATGACTTCACGTCACAGTGGCTATTACAGGACAGCGGAAATGACTATACTATCTCTATGACATTGTGGTGCCTATCACGTTACGATGGCTGTGACATTATAGTGGCTATGCCATCACCATGTCTATGACATCATGATGGTTACGACGTCAACGGCAATGACATAACAATGTCTATGAAACTACAGTGGCTTTGACCTTACAATATATATGATGTTATAGTCGCTGTGATGTCACAATGGCTATGCCATCACAATGGCTATGGCATCACAATGGCTATGCCATCACAGTGGCTATGACATCACAATGGGTATGACATCACAGTTTCTATGACATCATAGTGGCTATGACGTTTCAATGGCTATGACATAAAAATGGCTATGACCTGAAATTTGCATTGACCTAAATATGTCTGTGTCATTACATTGCCTGTGACGTTACAGTGGCTGTGACATTTTCGTGGCTATGACGATGCAATTCCTGTGTCATTGTAGGTAGCTATGACTTTTCAATGGCTATGACATTGATGTGGCCATGAGCTTTCAATGGCTATGACGTCACAATGCCTACGACGTAAGAATGGCTATGACGTCACAGTGGCTATTACAGGACAGCGGAAATGACTATACTATCTCTATGACATTGTGGTGCCTATCACGTTACGATGGCTGTGACATTATAGTGGCTATGCCATCACCATGTCTATGACATCATGATGGTTACGAGGTCAACGGCAATGACATAACAATGTCTATGAATCTACAGTGGCTTTGACCTTACAATATATATGATGTTATAGTTGCTGTGATGTCCCAATGGCTATGCCATCACAATGGCTATGACATCACAATGGCTATGACATTACAGTTTCTATGACATCATAGTGGCTATGACGTTCCAATGGCTATGACATCAAAATGGCTATGACCTGGAATTTGCATTGACTTAAATATGTCTGTGTCATTACAGTGCCTGTGACGTTACAATGGCTGAGACATTTTCGTGGCTATGACGATGCAATTTCTGTGGCATTGTAGGTAGCTATGACTTTTCAATGGCTATGACATTGATGTGGCCATGAGCTTTCAATGGCTATGACGTCACAATGCCTACGACCTAACAATGGCTATGACGTCACAGTGGCTATTACAGGACAGCGGAAATGACTATACTATCTCTATGACATTGTGGTGCCTATCACGTTATGATGGCTGTGACATTATAGTGGCTATGCCATCACCATGTCTATGACATCATGATGGTTACGACGTCAACGGCAATGACATAACAATGTCTATGAAACTACAGTGGCTTTGACCTTACAATATATATGATGTTATAGTCGCTGTGATGTCACAATGGCTATGCCATCACAATGGCTATGGCATCACAATGGCTATGCCATCACAGTGGCTATGACATCACAATGGGTATGACATCACAGTTTCTATGACATCATAGTGGCTATGACGTTTCAATGGCTATGACATAAAAATGGCTATGACCTGAAATTTGCATTGACCTAAATATGTCTGTGTCATTACATTGCCTGTGACGTTACAGTGGCTGTGACATTTTCGTGGCTATGACGATGCAATTCCTGTGTCATTGTAGGTAGCTATGACTTTTCAATGGCTATGACATTGATGTGGCCATGAGCTTTCAATGGCTATGACGTCACAATGCCTACGACTTAACAATGGCTATGACGTCACAGTGGCTATTACAGGACAGCAGAAATGAATATACTATCTCTATGACATTGTGGTGCCTATCACGTTACGATGGCTGTGACATTATAGAGGCTATGCCATCACCATGTCTATGACATCATGATGGTTACGAAGTCAACGGCAATGACATAACATTGTCTATGAAACTACAGTGGCTTTGACCTTACAATATATATGATGTTATAGTCGCTGTGATGTCACAATGGCTATGCCATCACAATGGCTATGATATCACAATGGCTATGACATCACAGTTTCTATGACATCATAGTGGCTATGACGTTCCAATGGCTATGACATCAAAATGGCCATGATCTGAAATTTGCATTGACTTAAATATGTCTGTGTCATTACAGTTCCTGTGACGTTACAGTGGCTGTGACATTTTCATGGCTATGACGATGCAATTCCTGTGGCATTGTAGGTAGCTATGACTTTTCAATGGCTATGACATTGATGTGGCCATGAGCTTTCAATGGCTATGACGTCACAATGCCTACGACCTAACAATGACTTGACGTCACAGTGGCTATTACAGGACAGCGGAAATGACTATACTATCTCTATGACATTGTGGTGCCTATCACGTTACGATGGCTGTGACATTATAGTGGCTATGCCATCACCATGTCTATGACATCATGATGGTTATGAAGTCAACGGCAATGACATAACAATGTCTATGAAACTACAGTGGCTTTGACCTTACAATATATATGATGTTATAGTCGCTGTGATGTCACAATGGCTATGCCATCACAATGGCTATGACATCACAATGGCTATGACATCATAGTGGCTATGACGTTCCAATGGCTATGACATCAAAATGGCTATGACCTGAAATTTGGATTGACTTAAATATGTCTGTGTCATTACAGTGCCTGTGAGGTTACAATGGCTGTGACATTTTCGTGGCTATGACGATGCAATTCCTGTGACATTGTAGGTAGCTATGACTTTTCAATGGCTATGAAATTGATGTGGCCATGAGCTTTAAATGGCTATGACGTCACAATACCTACGACCTAATAATGGCTATGACGTCACAGTGGCTATTACAGGACAGCGGAAATGACTATACTATCTCTATGACATTGTGGTGCCTATCACGTTACGATGACTGTGACATTATAGTGGCTATGCCATGACCATGTCTATGACAACATTATGGTTACGAAGTCAACGGCAATGACATAACAATGTCTATGAAACTACAGTGGCTTTTACCTTACAATATATATGATGTTATAGTCGCTGTGATGTCACAATGGCTATGCCATCACAATGGCTATGACATCACAATGGCTATGACATCACAGTTTCTATGACATCATAGTGGGTATGACGTTCCAATGGCTATGACATCAAAATGGCCATGATCTGAAATTTGCATTGACTTAAATATGTCTGTGTCATTACAGTTCCTGTGACGTTACAGTGGCTGTGACATTTTCATGGCTATGACGATGCAATTCCTGTGGCATTGTAGGTAGCTATGACTTTTCAATGGCTATGACATTGATGTGGCCATGAGCTTTCAATGGCTATGACGTCACAATGCCTACGACCTAACAATGACTTCACGTCACAGTGGCTATTACAGGACAGCGGAAATGACTATACTATCTCTATGACATTGTGGTGCCTATCACGTTACGATGGCTGTGACATTATAGTGGCTATGCCATCACCATGTCTATGACATCATGATGGTTACGAAGTCAACGGCAATGACATAACAATGTCTATGAAACTACAGTGGCTTTGACCTTACAATATATATGATGTTATAGTCGCTGTGATGTCACAATGGCTATGCCATCACAATGGCTATGACATCACAGTTTCTATGACATCATAGTGGCTATGACGTTCCCATGGCTATGACATCAAAATGGCTATGACCTGAAATTTGCATTGACTTAAATATATCTGTGTCATCACAGTGCCAGTGACGTTACAATGGCTGTGACATTTTCGTGGCTATGACGATGCAATTCCTGTGGCATTGTAGGTAGTTATGACTTTTCAATGGCTATGACATTGATGTGGCCATGAACTTTCAATGGCTATGACGTCACAATGCCTACGACCTAACAATGGCTATTACGTCACAGTGGCTATTACAGGACAGCGGAAATGACTATACGATCTCTATGACTTTGTGGTGCCTATCACGTTACGATGGCTGTGACATTATAGTGGCTATGCCATCACCATGTCTATGACATCATGATGGTTACGAAGTCAATGGCAATGACATAACAATGTGTATGAAACTATAGTGGCTTTGACCTTACAATATATATGATGTTATAGTCGCTGTGATGTCACAATGGCTATGCCATCACAATGGCTATGGCATCACAATGGCTATGCCGTCACAGTGGCTATGACATCACAATGGGTATGACATCACAGTTTCTATGACATCATAGTGGTTATGCCGTTTCAATGGCTATGACATAAAAATGGCTATGACCTGAAATTTGCATTGACCTAAATATGTCTGTGTCATTACATTGCCTGTGACGTTACAATGGCTGTGACATTTTCGTGGCTATGACGATGCAATTCCTGTGTCATTGTAGGTAGCTATGACTTTTCAATGGCTATGACATTGATGTGGCCATGACCTTTCAGTGGCTATGACGTCACAATGCCTACGACCTAACAATGGCTATGACGTCACAGTGGCTATTACAGGACAGCAGAAATGAATATACTATCTCTATGACATTGTGGTGCCTATCACGTTACGATGGCTGTGACATTATAGAGGCTTTGCCATCACCATGTCTATGACATCATGATGGTTACGAAGTCAACGGCAATGACATAACATTGTCTATGAAACTACAGTGGCTTTGACCTTACAATATATATGATGTTATAGTCGCTGTGATGTCACAATGGCTATGCCATCACAATGGCTATGCCATCACAATGGCTATGACATCACAGTTTCTATGACATCATAGTGGCTATGACATTCCAATGGCTATGACATCAAAATGGCCATACCTGAAATTTGCATTGACTTAAATATGTCTGTGTCATTACAGTTCCTGTGACGTTACAGTGGCTGTGACATTTTCATGGCTATGACGATGCAATTCCTGTGGCATTGTAGGTAGCTATGACTTTTCAATGGCTATGACATTGATGTGGCCATGAGCTTTCAATGGCTATGACGTCACAATGCCTACGACCTAACAATGGCTATGACGTCACAGTGGCTATTACAGGACAGCGGAAATGACTATACTATCTCTATGACATTGTGGTGCCTATCACGTTACGATGGCTGTGACATTATAGTGGCTATGCCATCACCATATCTATGACATCATGATGGTTACGAGGTCAACGGCAATGACATAACAATGTCTATGAAACTACAGTGGCTTTGACCTTACAATATATATGATGTTATAGTCGCTGTGATGTCACAATGGCTATGCCATCACAATGGCTATGACATCACAGTTTCTATGACATCATAGTGGCTATGACGTTCCAATGGCTATGACATCAAAATGGCTATGACCTGAACTTTGCATTGACTTAAATATGTCTGTGTCATTACAGTGCCTGTGACGTTACAATGGCTGTGACATTTTCGTGGCTATGACGATGCAATTCCTGTGGCATTGTAGGTAGCTATGACTTTTCATTGGCTATGACATTGATGTGGCCCTGAGCTTTCAATGGCTATGACGTCACAATGCCTACGACCTAACAATGGCTATGACGTCACCATGGCTATTACAGGACAGCGGAAATGACTATACTATCTCTATGACATTGTGGTGCCTATCACGTTACGATGGCTGTGACATTATAGTGGCTATGCCATCACCATGTCTATGACATCATGATGGTTATGAAGTCAACGGCAATGACATAACAATGTCTATGAAACTACAGTGGCTTTGACCTTACAATATATATGATGTTATAGTCGCTGTGATGTCACAATGGCTATGCCATCACAATGGCTATGACATCACAATGGCTATGACATCATAGTGGCTATGACGTTCCAATGGCTATGACATCAAAATGGCTATGACCTGAAATTTGGATTGACTTAAATATGTCTGTGTCATTACAGTGCCTGTGAGGTTACAATGGCTGTGACATTTTCGTGGCTATGACGATGCAATTCCTGTGACATTGTAGGTAGCTATGACTTTTCAATGGCTATGAAATTGATGTGGCCATGAGCTTTAAATGGCTATGACGTCACAATACCTACGACCTAATAATGGCTATGACGTCACAGTGGCTATTACAGGACAGCGGAAATGACTATACTATCTCTATGACATTGTGGTGCCTATCACGTTACGATGACTGTGACATTATAGTGGCTATGCCATGACCATGTCTATGACAACATTATGGTTACGAAGTCAACGGCAATGACATAACAATGTCTATGAAACTACAGTGGCTTTTACCTTACAATATATATGATGTTATAGTCGCTGTGATGTCACAATGGCTATGCCATCACAATGGCTATGACATCACAATGGCTATGACATCACAGTTTCTATGACATCATAGTGGGTATGACGTTCCAATGGCTATGACATCAAAATGGCCATGATCTGAAATTTGCATTGACTTAAATATGTCTGTGTCATTACAGTTCCTGTGACGTTACAGTGGCTGTGACATTTTCATGGCTATGACGATGCAATTCCTGTGGCATTGTAGGTAGCTATGACTTTTCAATGGCTATGACATTGATGTGGCCATGAGCTTTCAATGGCTATGACGTCACAATGCCTACGACCTAACAATGACTTCACGTCACAGTGGCTATTACAGGACAGCGGAAATGACTATACTATCTCTATGACATTGTGGTGCCTATCACGTTACGATGGCTGTGACATTATAGTGGCTATGCCATCACCATGTCTATGACATCATGATGGTTACGAAGTCAACGGCAATGACATAACAATGTCTATGAAACTACAGTGGCTTTGACCTTACAATATATATGATGTTATAGTCGCTGTGATGTCACAATGGCTATGCCATCACAATGGCTATGACATCACAGTTTCTATGACATCATAGTGGCTATGACGTTCCCATGGCTATGACATCAAAATGGCTATGACCTGAAATTTGCATTGACTTAAATATATCTGTGTCATCACAGTGCCAGTGACGTTACAATGGCTGTGACATTTTCGTGGCTATGACGATGCAATTCCTGTGGCATTGTAGGTAGTTATGACTTTTCAATGGCTATGACATTGATGTGGCCATGAACTTTCAATGGCTATGACGTCACAATGCCTACGACCTAACAATGGCTATTACGTCACAGTGGCTATTACAGGACAGCGGAAATGACTATACGATCTCTATGACTTTGTGGTGCCTATCACGTTACGATGGCTGTGACATTATAGTGGCTATGCCATCACCATGTCTATGACATCATGATGGTTACGAAGTCAATGGCAATGACATAACAATGTGTATGAAACTATAGTGGCTTTGACCTTACAATATATATGATGTTATAGTCGCTGTGATGTCACAATGGCTATGCCATCACAATGGCTATGGCATCACAATGGCTATGCCGTCACAGTGGCTATGACATCACAATGGGTATGACATCACAGTTTCTATGACATCATAGTGGTTATGCCGTTTCAATGGCTATGACATAAAAATGGCTATGACCTGAAATTTGCATTGACCTAAATATGTCTGTGTCATTACATTGCCTGTGACGTTACAATGGCTGTGACATTTTCGTGGCTATGACGATGCAATTCCTGTGTCATTGTAGGTAGCTATGACTTTTCAATGGCTATGACATTGATGTGGCCATGACCTTTCAATGGCTATGACGTCACAATGCCTACGACCTAACAATGGCTATGACGTCACAGTGGCTATTACAGGACAGCAGAAATGAATATACTATCTCTATGACATTGTGGTGCCTATCACGTTACGATGGCTGTGACATTATAGAGGCTTTGCCATCACCATGTCTATGACATCATGATGGTTACGAAGTCAACGGCAATGACATAACATTGTCTATGAAACTACAGTGGCTTTGACCTTACAATATATATGATGTTATAGTCGCTGTGATGTCACAATGGCTATGCCATCACAATGGCTATGCCATCACAATGGCTATGACATCACAGTTTCTATGACATCATAGAGGCTATTACATTCCAATGGCTATGACATCAAAATGGCCATACCTGAAATTTGCATTGACTTAAATATGTCTGTGTCATTACAGTTCCTGTGACGTTACAGTGGCTGTGACATTTTCATGGCTATGACGATGCAATTCCTGTGGCATTGTAGGTAGCTATGACTTTTCAATGGCTATGACATTGATGTGGCCATGAGCTTTCAATGGCTATGACGTCACAATGCCTACGACCTAACAATGGCTATGACGTCACAGTGGCTATTACAGGACAGCGGAAATGACTATACTATCTCTATGACATTGTGGTGCCTATCACGTTACGATGGCTGTGACATTATAGTGGCTATGCCATCACCATGTCTATGACATCATGATGGTTACGAAGTCACCGGCAATGACATAACAATGTCTATGAAACTATAGTGGCTTTGACCTTACAATATATATGATGTTATAGTCGCTGTGATGTCACAGTGGCTATGCCATCACAATGGCTATGGCATCACAATGGCTATGCCATCACAGTGGCTATGACATCACAATGGGTATGACATCACAGTTTCTATGACATCATAGTGGCTATGACGTTTCAATGGCTACGACATAAAAATGGCTATGACCTGAAATTTGCATTGACCTAAATATGTCTGTGTCATTACATTGCCTGTGACTTTACAATGGCTGTGACATTTTCGTGGCTATGACGATGCAATTCCTGTGTCGTTGTAGGTAGCTATGACTTTTCAATGGCTGTGGCATTGATGTGGACATGAGCTTTCAATGGCTATGACGTCACAATGCCTACGACCTAAGAATGGCTATGACGTCACAGTGGCTATTACAGGACAGCGGAAATGACTATACTATCTCTATGACATTGTGGTGCCTATCACGTTACGATGGCTGTGACATTATAGTGGCTATGCCATCACCATGTCTATGACATCATGATGGTTACGAGGTCAACGGCAATGACATAACAATGTCTATGAATCTACAGTGGCTTTGACCTTACAATATATATGATGTTATAGTTGCTGTGATGTCCCAATGGCTATGCCATCAAAATGGCTATGACATCACAATGGCTATGACATCACAGTTTCTATGACATCATAGTGGCTATGACGTTCCAATGGCTATGACATCAAAATGGCTATGACCTGCAATTTGCATTGACTTAAATATGTCTGTGTCATTACAGTGCCTGTGACGTTACAATGGCTGAGACATTTTCGTGGCTATGACGATGCAATTCCTGTGGCATTGTAGGTAGCTATGACTTTTCAATGGCTATGACATTGATGTGGCCATGAGCTTTCAATGGCTATGACGTCACAATGCCTACGACCTAACAATGGCTATGACGTCACAGGGGCTATTACAGGACAGCGGAAATGACTATACTATCTCTATGACATTGTGGTGCCTATCACGTTACGATGGCTGTGACATTATAGTGGCTATGCCATCACCATGGTTATGACATCATGATGGTTACGAAGTCAACGGCAATGACATAACAATGTCTATGAAACTACAGTGGCTTTGACCTTAAAATATATATGATGTTATAGTCGCTGTGATGTCACAATGGCTATGCCATCACAATGGCTATGACATCACAGTTTCTATGACATCATAGTGGCTATGACGTTTCAATGGCTATGACATCAAAATGGCTATGACCTGAAATTTGCATTGACTTAAATATGTCTGTGTCATTACAGTGCCTGTGACGTTACAATGGCTGTGACATTTTCGTGGCTATGACGATGCAATTCCTGTGGCATTGTAGGTATTTATGACTTTTCAATGGCTATGACATTGATGTGGCCATGAGCTTTCAATTGCTATGACGTAACAATGCCTACGACCTATCAATGGCTATGACGTCACAGTGGCTATTACAGGACAGCGGAAATGACTATACTATCTCTATGACTTTGTGGTGCCTATCACGTTACGATGGCTGTGACATTATAGTGGCTATGCCGTCACCATGTCTATGACATCATGATGGTTACGAAGTCAACGGCAATGACATAACAATGTCTATGAAACTATAGTGGCTTTGACCTTAAAATATATATGAAGTTATAGTCGCTGTGATGTCACAATGGCTATGCCATCACAATGGCTATGGCATCACAATGGCTATGCCATCACAGTGGCTATGACATCACAATGGCTATGACATTAAAGTTTCTATGACATCATAGTGGCTATGACGTTCCAATGGCTATGACATCAAAATGGCTATGACCTGAAATTTGCATTGAATTAAATATGTCTGTGTCATTACAGTTCCTGTGACGTTACAGTGGCTGTGACATTTTCATGGCTATGACGATGCAATTCCTGTGCCATTGTAGGTATCTATGACTTTTCAATGGCTATGACATTGATGTGGCCATGAGCTTTCAATGGCTATGACGTCACAATGCCTACGACCTAACAATGGCTATGACGTCACAGTGGCTATTACAGGACAGCGGAAATGACTATACTATCTCTATGACATTGTGGTGCCTATCACGTTACGATGGCTGTGACATTATAGTGGCTATGCCATCACCATGTCTATGACATCATGATGGTTACGAAGTCAACGGCAATGACATAACAATGTCTATGAAACTACAGTGGCTTTGACCTTACAATATATATGATGTTATAGTCGCTGTGATGTCACAATGGCTATGCCATCACAATGGCTATGACATCACATTTTCTATGACATCATAGTGGCTATGACGTTCCAATGGCTATGACATCAAAATGGCCATGACCTGAAATTTGCATTGACTTAAATTTGTCTGTGTCATTACAGTTCCTGTGACCTTACAGTGGCTGTGACATTTTCATGGCTATGACGATGCAATTCCTGTGGCATTGTAGGTAGCTATGACTTTTCAATGGCTATGACATTGATGTGGCCATGAGCTTTCAATGGCTATGACGTCACAATGCCTACGACCTAACAATGGCTATGACGTCACAGTGGCTATTACAGGACATAGGAAATGAGTATACTATATGACATTGTGGTGCCAATCACGTTACGATGGCTGTGACATTATAGTGGCTATGCCATCACCATGTCTATGACATCATGATGGTTACGAAGTCAACGGCAATGACATAACAATGTCTATGAAACTACAGTGGCTTTGACCTTACAATATATATGATGTTATAGTCGCTGTGATGTCACAATGGCTATGCCATCACAATGGCTATGACATCACAATGGCTATGACATCATAGTGGCTATGACGTTCCAATGGCTATGACATCAAAATGGCTATGACCTGAAATTTGGATTGACTTAAATATGTCTGTGTCATTACAGTGCCTGTGAGGTTACAATGGCTGTGACATTTTCGTGGCTATGACGATGCAATTCCTGTGACATTGTAGGTAGCTATGACTTTTCAATGGCTATGACATTGATGTGGCCATGAGCTTTAAATGGCTATGACGTCACAATACCTACGACCTAATAATGGCTATGACGTCACAGTGGCTATTACAGGACAGCGGAAATGACTATACTATCTCAATGACATTGTGGTGCCTATCACGTTACGATGACTGTGACATTATAGTGGCTATGCCATGACCATGTCTATGACAACATTATGGTTACGAAGTCAACGGCAATGACATAACAATGTCTATGAAACTACAGTGGCTTTGACCTTACAATATATATGATGTTATAGTCGCTGTGATGTCACAATGGCTATGCCATCACAATGGCTATGGCATCACAATGGCTATGCCATCACAGTGGCTATGACATCAAAATGGCCATGACCTGAAATTTGCATTGACTTAAATTTGTCTGTGTCATTACAGTTCCTGTGACGTTACAGTGGCTGTGACATTTTCATGGCTATGACGATGCAATTCCTGTGGCATTGTAGGTAGCTATGACTTTTCAATGGCTATGACATTGATGTGGCCATGAGCTTTCAATGGCTATGACGTCACAATGCCTACGACCTAACAATGGCTATGACGTCACAGTGGCTATTACAGGACATAGGAAATGACTATACTATATGACATTGTGGTGCCAATCACGTTACGATGGCTGTGACATTATAGTGGCTATGCCATCACCATGTCTATGACATCATGATGGTTACGAAGTCAACGGCAATGACATAACAATGTCTATGAAACTACAGTGGCTTTGACCTTACAATATATATGATGTTATAGTCGCTGTGATGTCACAATGGCTATGCCATCACAATGGCTATGACATCACATTTTCTATGACATCATAGTGGCTATGACGTTCCAATGGCTATGACATCAAAATGGCTATGACCTGAAATTTGGATTGACTTAAATATGTCTGTGTCATTACAGTGCCTGTGAGGTTACAATGGCTGTGACATTTTCGTGGCTATGACGATGCAATTCCTGTGACATTGTAGGTAGCTATGACTTATCAATGGCTATGACATTGATGTGGCCATGAGCTTTAAATGGCTATGACGTCACAATACCTACGACCTAATAATGGCTATGATGTCACAGTGGCTATTACAGGACAGCGGAAATGACTATACTATCTCAATGACATTGTGGTGCCTATCACGTTACGATGACTGTGACATTATAGTGGCTATGCCATGACCATGTCTATGACAACATTATGGTTACGAAGTCAACGGCAATGACATAACAATGTCTATGAAACTACAGTGGCTTTTACCTTACAATATATATGATGTTATAGTCGCTGTGATGTCACAATGGCTATGCCATCACAATGGCTATGACATCACAATGGCTATGACATCACAGTTTCTATGACATCATAGTGGCTATGACGTTCCAATGGCTATGACATCAAAATGGCCATGATCTGAAATTTGCATTGACTTAAATATGTCTGTGTCATTACAGTTCCTGTGACGTTACAGTGGCTGTGACATTTTCATGGCTATGACGATGCAATTCCTGTGGCATTGTAGGTAGCTATGACTTTTCAATGGCTATGACATTGATGTGGCCATGAGCTTTCAATGGCTATGACGTCACAATGCCTATGACCTAACAATGACTTCACGTCACAGTGGCTATTACAGGACAGCGGAAATGACTATACTATCTCTATGACATTGTGGTGCCTATCACGTTACGATGGCTGTGACATTATAGTGGCTATGCCATCACCATGTCTATGACATCATGATGGTTACGAAGTCAACGGCAATGACATAACAATGTCTATGAAACTACAGTGGCTTTGACCTTACAATATATATGATGTTATAGTCGCTGTGATGTCACAATGGCTATGCCATCACAATGGCTATGACATCACAGTTTCTATGACATCATAGTGGCTATGACGTTCCCATGGCTATGACATCAAAATGGCTATGACCTGAAATTTGCATTGACTTAAATATATCTGTGTCATCACAGTGCCAGTGACGTTACAATGGCTGTGACATTTTCGTGGCTATGACGATGCAATTCCTGTGGCATTGTAGGTAGTTATGACTTTTCAATGGCTATGACATTGATGTGGCCATGAACTTTCAATGGCTATGACGTCACAATGCCTACGACCTAACAATGGCTATTACGTCACAGTGGCTATTACAGGACAGCGGAAATGACTTTACGATCTCTTTGACTTTGTGGTGCCTATCACGTTACGATGGCTGTGACATTATAGTGGCTATGCCATCACCATGTCTATGACATCATGATGGTTACGAAGTCAATGGCAATGACATAACAATGTGTATGAAACTATAGTGGCTTTGACCTTACAATATATATGATGTTATAGTCGCTGTGATGTCACAATGGCTATGCCATCACAATGGCTATGGCATCACAATGGCTATGCCATCACAGTGGCTATGACATCACAATGGGTATGACATCACAGTTTCTATGACATCATAGTGGTTATGACGTTTCAATGGCTATGACATAAAAATGGCTATGACCTGAAATTTGCATTGACTTAAATATGTCTGTGTCATTACAGTGCCTGTGACGTTACAATGGCTGTGACATTTTCGTGGCTATGACGATGCAATTCCTGTGGCATTGTAGGTAGCTATGACTTTTCAATGGCTATGACATTGATGTGGCCATGAGCTTTCAATGGCTATGACGTCACAATGCCTACGACCTAACAATGGCTATGACGTCACAGTGGCTATTACAGGACAGCGGAAATGACTATACTATCTCTATGACATTGTGGTGCCTATCACGTTACGATGGCTGTGACATTATAGTGGCTATGCCATCACCATGTCTATGACATCATGATGGTTACGAAGTCAACGGCAATGACATAACAATGTCTATGAAACTACAGTGGCTTTGACCTTACAATATATATGAGGTTATAGTCGCTGTGATGTCCCAATGGCTATGCCATCACAATGGCTATGCCATCACAATGGCTATGACATCACAGTTTCTATGACATCATAGTGGCTATGACGTTCCAATGGCTATGACATCAAAATGGCTATGACCTGAAATTTGCATTGACTTAAATATGTCTGTGTCATTACAATGCCTGTGACGTTACAATGGCTGTGACATTTTCGTGGCTATGACGATGCAATTCCTGTGGCATTGTAGGTAGCTATGACTTTTCAATGGCTATGACATTGATGTGGCCATGAGCTTTCAATGGCTATGACGTCACAATGCCTACGACCTAACAATGGCTTTGCCGTCACAGTGGCTATTACAGGACAGTGGAAATGACTATACTATCTCTATGACATTGTGGTGCCTATCACGTTACGATGGTTGTGACATTATAGTGGCTATGCCATCACCATGTCTATGACATCATGATGGTTACGAAGTCAACGGCAATGACATAACAATGTCTATGAAACTACAGTGGCTTTGACCTTACAATATATATGATGTTATAGTCGCTGTGATGTCCCAATGGCTATGCCATCACAATGGCTATGACATCACAATGGCTATGACATAACAGTTTCTATGTCATCATAGTGGCTATGACGTTCCAATGGCTATGACATCAAAATGGCTATGACGTTAAATTTGCAATGACTTAACACTTGGGTTGCGGGAAACGCTCTAAGTCGGCTCGCGTGAATTGCGCGTACTCGGCGGGAGCCGTCTTAACTCGGTTTATATAGATTTGCGGTGGAGTGCGGGAAACATGTAAATTCGGGCCGATTGTAACTGCGTATTACCAAATATTTGTTTCAAAGATACCTACCTGCGTATGCGAACCGTTTCATACCCATTTCAATCGAACCCATACTTCAAAAGACATACGAATTTTAAACTAACTCTGATTTTGCACGGGAAACCTCAATAATTGTCCGCGCCAGTTTATATTTTGGCGGGAAATTCACCCGACACCGGAGTGTTAAATATGTCTGTGTCATTAGGTTGCCTGTGATGTTACAATGGCTGTGACATTATAGTGGCCAGGACTTCACAGTTGCTGTAACATCATGAGGGCAATGACATCGCAATTGCTATGAAGTCACAAATGACATGATTTCACACTGACTATGATGTCACAAGGGCTACGATATTACAGTGGCTATGATGTCACAATGACTATGAGGACACAATGCCTATAACGGTACGTCTGTGATATTATTGTGAATATGACTTTACAAAGGCTATGACAATATTGTGGTTATGATGTCATAGTAGCTATGACGTACCCACGGCTCTGATGTTTTCATGGCCATGATGACGATGGCTAAGATCACAATGAGTATGCCGACACAATGGCTAGGATATTACAAATGCGATGACTTTACAATGCATATGATGTGACAAAGGTTACGACGTTTCAATGGCTATGACATTAATGTGGCCATGAGCTTCCAATGGCTATGACGTCACAATGCCTACGACCTAACAATGGCTATGACGTCACAGTGGCTATTACAGGACAGCGTAAATGACTATACTATCTCTATGACATTGTGGTGCCTATCACGTTACGATGGCTGTGACATTATAGTGGCTATGCCATCACCATGTCTATGGCATCATGATGGTTACGAAGTCAACAGCAATGACATAACAATGTCTATGAAACTACAGTGTCTTTGACCTTACAATATATATGATGTTATAGTTGCTGTGATGTCACAATGGCTATGCCATCACAATGGCTATGACATCACAATGGCTATGACATCACAATGGCTATGACATCATAGTGGCTATGACGTTCCAATGGCTATGACATCAAAATGGCTATGACCTGAAATTTGCATTGACTTAAATATGTCTGTGTCATTACAGTGCCTGTGACGTTACAATGGCTGTGACATTTTCGTGTCTATGACGATGCATTTCCTGTGGCATTGTAGGTAGCTATGACTTTTCAATGGCTATGACATTGATGTGGCCATGAGCTTTCAATGGCTATGACGTCACAATGCCTACGACCTAACAATGGCTATGACGTCACAGTGGCTATTACAGGACAGCGGAAATGACTATACTATCTCTATGACATTGTGGTGCCTGTCACGTTACGATGGCTGTGACATTATAGTGGGTATGCCATCACCATGTCTATGACATCATGATGGTTACGAAGTCAACGGCAATGACATAACAATGTCTATGAAACTACAGTGTCTTTGACCTTACAATATATATGATGTTATAGTCGCTGTGATGTCACAATGGCTATGCCATCACAATGGCTATGCCATCACAATGGCTATGACATCACAGTTTCTATGAAATCATAGTAGCTATGACGTTCCAATGGCTATGACATCAAAATGGCTATGACCTGAAATTTGCATTGACTTAAATATGTCTGTGTCATTACAGTGTCTGTGACGTTACAATGGCTGTGACATTTTCGTGGCTATGACGATGCAATTCCTGTGGCATTGTAGGTAGCTATGACTTTTCAATGGCTATGACATTGATGTGGCCATGAGCTTTCAATGGCTATGACGTCACAATGCCTACGACCTAACAATGGCTATGACGTCACAGTGGCTATTACAGGACAGCGGAAATGACTATACTATCTCTATGACATTGTGGTGCCTATCACGTTACGATGGCTGTGTCATTATAGTGGCTATGCCATCACCATGTCTATGACATCATGATGGTTACGAAGTCAACGGCAATGACATAACAATGTCTATGAAACTACAGTGGCTTTGACCTTACAGTATATATGATGTTATAGTCGCTGTGATGTCACAATGGCTATGCCATCACAATGGCTATGCCATCACAATGGCTATGACATCACAGTTTCTATGACATCATAGTGGCTATGACGTTCCAATGGCTATGACATCAAAATGGCTATGACCTGAAATTTGCATTGACTTAAATATATCTGTGTCATTACACTGCCTGTGACGTTACAATGGCTGTGACATTTTCGTGGCTATGACGATGCAATTACTGTGGCATTGTAGGTAGCTATGACTTTTCAATGGCTATGACATTGATGTGGCCATGAGCTTTCAATGGCTATGACGTCACAATGCCTACGACCTAACAATGGCTATGACGTCACAGTGGCTATTACAGGACAGCGGAAATGACTATACTATCTCTATGACATTGTGGTGCCTATCACGTTACGATGGCTGTGGCATTATAGTGGCTATGCCATCACCATGTCTATGACATCATGATGGTTACGAAGTCAACGGCAATGACATAACAATGTCTATGAAACTACAGTGGCTTTGACCTTACAATATATATGATTTTATAGTCGCTGTGATGTCACAATGGCTATGCCATCACAATGGCTATGACATCACAATGGCTATGACATCACAGTTTCTATGACATCATAGTGGCTATGTCGTTCCAATGGCTATGACATCAAAATGGCTATGACCTGAAATTTGCATTGACTTAAATATGTCTGTGTCATTACAGTGCCAGTGACGTTACAATGGCTGTGACATTTTCGTGGCTATGACGATGCAATTCCTGTGGCACTGTAGGTAGCTATGACTTTTCAATGGCTATGACATTGATGTGGCCATGAGCTTTCAATGGCTATGACGTCACAATGCCTACGACCTGACAATGGCTATGACGTCACAGTGGCTATTACAGGACAGCGGAAATGACTATACTATCTCTATGACATTGTGGTGCCTATCACGTTACGATGGCTGTGACATTATAGTGGCTATGCCATCACCATGTCTATGACATCATAATGGTTACGAAGTCAACGGCAATGACATAACAATGTCTATGAAACTACAGTGGCTTTGACCTTACAATATATATGATGTTATAGTCGCTGTGATGTCACAATTGCTATGCCATCACAATGGCTATGCCATCACAATGGCTATGAAATCACAGTTTCTATGACATCATAGTGGCTATGACGTTCCAATGGCTATGACATCAAAATGTCTATGACCTGAACTTGCATTGACTTAAATATGTCTGTGTCATTACAGTGCCTGTGAAGTTACAATGGCTGTTACATTTTCGTGGCTATGACGATGCAATTCCTGTGGCATTGTAGGTAGCTATGACTTTTCAATGGCTATGACATTGATGTGGCCATGAGCTTTCAATGGCTATGACGTCACAATGCCTACGACCTAACAATGGCTATGACGTCACAGTGGCTATTACAGGACAGCGGAAATGACTATACTATCTCTATGACATTGTGGTGCCTATCAGGTTACGATGGTTGTGACATTATAGTGGCTATGCCATCACCATGTCTATGACATCATGATGGTTACGAAGTCAACGGCAATGACATAACAATGTCTATGAAACTACAGTGGCTTTGACCTTACAATATATATGATGTTATAGTCGCTGTGATGTCACAATGACAATGCCATCACAATGGCTATGACATCACAATGGCTATGACATCACAGTTTGTATGACATCATAGTGGCTATGACGTTCCAATGGCTATGACATCAAAATGGCTATGAACTGAAATTTGCATTGACTTAAATATGTCTGTGTCATTACAGTGCCTGTGACATTACAATGGCTGTGACATTTTTGTGGCTATGACGATGCAATTCCTGTGGCATTGTAGGTAGCTATGACTTTTCAATGGCTATGACATTGATGTGGCCATGAGCTTTCAATGGCTATGACGTCACAATGCGTACGAACTAACAATGGCTATGACGTCACAGTGGCTATTACAGGACAGCGGAAATGACTATACTATCTCTATGACATTGTGGTGCCTATCACGTTACGATGGCTGTGACATTATAGTGGCTATGCCATCACCATGTCTATGACATCATGATGGTTACGAAGTCAACGGCAATGACATAACAATGTCTATGAAACTACAGTGGCTTTGACCTTACAATATATATGATGTTATAGTCGCTGTGATGTCACAATGGCTATGCCATCACAATGGCTATGCCATCACAATGGCTATGACATCACAGTTTCTATGACATCATATTGGCTATGACGTTCCAATGGCTATGACATCAAATTGGCTATGACCTGAAATTTGCTTTGACTTAAATATGTCTGTGTCATTACAGTGCCTGTGACATTACACTGGCTGTGACATTTTTGTGGCTATGACGATGCAATTCCTGTGGCATTGTAGGTAGCTATGACTTTTCAATGGCTATGACATTGATGTGGCCATGAGCTTTCAATGGCTATGACGTCACAATGCCTACGACCTGACAATGGCCATGACGTCACAGTGGCTATTAC
Organism: Myotis yumanensis; assembly: GCF_028538775.1. Classification (NCBI taxonomy): domain Eukaryota; kingdom Metazoa; phylum Chordata; class Mammalia; order Chiroptera; family Vespertilionidae; genus Myotis; species Myotis yumanensis. The sequence goes on from NW_027223783.1 coordinate 120,870, forward strand.
AGGACAGCGGAAATGACTATACTATCTCTATGACATTGTGGTGCCTATCACGTTACGATGGCTGTGACATTATAGTGGCTATGCCATCACCATGTCTATGACATCATGATGGTTATGACGTCAACGGCAATGACATAACAATGTCTATGAAACTACAGTGGCTTTGACCTTACAATATATATGATGTTATAGTCGCTGTGATGTCACAATTGCTATGCCATCACAATGGCTATGACATCACAGTTTCTATGACATCATAGTGGCTATGACGTTCCAATGGCTATGACATCAAAATGGCTATGAACTGAAATTTGCATTGACTTAAATATATCTGTGTCATTACACTGCCTGTGACGTTACAATGGCTGTGACATTTTCGTGGCTATGACGATGCAATTCCTGTGGCATTGTAGGTAGCTATGACTTTTCAATGGCTATGACATTGATGTGGCCATAAGCTTTCAATGGCAAAGACGTCACAATGCCTACGACCTGACAATGTCTATGACGTCACAGTGGCTATTACAGGACAGCGGAAATGACTATACTATTTCTATGACATTGTGGTGCCTATCACGTTACGATGGCTGTGACATTATAGTGGCTATGCCATCACCATGTCTATGACATCATGATGGTTACGAAGTCAACGGCAATGACATAACAATGTCTATGAAACTACAGTGGCTTTGACCTTACAATATATATGATGTTATAGTCGCTGTGATGTCACAATGACTATGCCATCACAATGGCTATGACATCACAATGGCTATGACATCACAGTTTCTATGACATCATAGTGGCTATGAGGTTCCAATGGCTATGACATCAAAATGGCTGTGACCTGAAATTTGCATTGACTTAAATATGTCTGTGTCATTACAGTGCCTGTGACTTTACAATGGCTGTGACATTTTCGTGGCTATGACGATGCAATTCCTGTGGCATTGTAGGTAGCTATGACTTTTCAATGGCTATGACATTGATGTGGCCATGAGCTTTCAATGGCTATGACGTCACAATGCCTACGACCTGACAATGGCTATGACGTCACAGTGGCTATTACAGGACAGCGGAAATGACTATACTATCTCTATGACATTGTGGTGCCTATCAGGTTACGATGGCTGTGACATTATAGTGGCTATGCCATCACCATGTCTATGACATCATGATGGTTACAAAGTCAACGGCAATGACATAACAATGTCTATGAAACTACAGTGGCTTTGACCTTACAATATATATGATGTTATAGTCGCTGTGAGTCCCAATGGCTATGCCATCACAATGGCTATGACATCACAATGGCTATGACATCACAGTTTCTATGACATCATAGTGGCTATCACGTTCCAATGGCTATGACATCAAAATGGCTATGACATGAAATTTGCATTGACTTAAATATGTCTGTGTCATTACAGTGCCTGTGACGTTACAATGGCTGTGACATTTTCGTGGCTATGACAATGCAATTCCTGTGGCATTGTATGTAGCTATGACTTTTCAATGGCTATGACACTGATGTGGCCATGAGCTTTCAATGGCTATGACGTCACAATGCCTACGACCTAACAATGGCTATGACGTCACAGTGGGTATTAAAGGACAGCGGAAATGACTATACTATCTCTATGACATTGTGGTGCCTATCACGTTACGATGGCTGTGACATTATAGTGGCTATGCCATCACCATGTCTATGACATCATGATGCTTACGAAATCAACGGCAATGACATAACAATGTCCATGAAACTACAGTGTCTTTGACCTTACAATATATATGATGTTATAGTCGCTGTGATGTCACAATGGCTATGCCATCACAATGGCTATGACATCACAATGGCTATGACATCACAGTTTCTATGACATCATATTAGCTATGACGATCCAATGGCTATGACATCAAAATGGCTATGACCTGAAATTTGCATTGACTTAAATATGTCTGTGTCATTACAGTGCCTGTGACGTTACAATGGCTGTGACATTTTCGTGGCTATGACGATGCAATTCCTGTGGCATTGTAGGTAGCTATGACTTTTCAATGGCTATGACATTGATGTGGCCATGAGCTTTCAATGGCTATGACGTCACAATGCCTACGACCTAACAATGGCTATGACGTCACAGTGACTATTACAGGACAGCGGAAATGACTATACTATCTCTATGACATTGTGGTGCCTATCACGTTACGATCGCTGTGACATTATAGTGGCTATGCCATCACCATGTCTATGACATCATGATGGTTACGAAGTCAACGGCAATGACATAACAATGTCTATGAAACTACAGTGGCTTTGACTTTACAATATATATGATGTTATATTCGCTGTGATGTCACAATGGCTATGCCATCACAATGGCTATGACATCACAATGGCTATGACATCACAGTTTCTATGACATCATAGTGGCTATGACGTTCCAATGGCTATGACATCAAAATGGCTATGACCTGAAATTTGCATTGACTTAAATATGTCTGTCATTACAGTGCCTGTGACGTTACAATGGCTGTGACATTTTCGTGGCTATGACAATGCAATTCCTGTGGCATTGTAGGTAGCTATGACTTTTCAATGGCTATGACATTGATGTGGCCATGAGCTTTCAATGGCTATGACGTCACAATGCCTACGACCTAACAATGGCTATGACGTCACAGTGGCTATTACAGGACAGCGGAAATGACTATACTATCTCTATGACATTGTGGTGCCTATCACGTTACGATCGCTGTGACATTATAGTGGCTATGCCATCACCATGTCTATGACATCATGATGGTTACGAAGTCAACGGCAATGACATAACAATGTCTATGAAACTACAGTGGCTTTGACTTTACAATATATATGATGTTATATTCGCTGTGATGTCACAATGGCTATGCCATCACAATGGCTATGCCATCACAATGGCTATGACATCACAGTTTCTATGACATCATAGTGGCTATGACGTTCCAATGGCTATGACATCAAAATGGCTATGACCTGAAATTTGCATTGACTTAAATATGTCTGTCATTACAGTGCCTGTGACGTTACAATGGCTGTGACATTTTCGTGGCTATGACAATGCAATTCCTGTGGCATTGTAGGTAGCTATGACTTTTCAATGGCTATGACATTGATGTGGCCATGAGCTTTCAATGGCTATGACGTCACAATGCCTACGACCTGACAATGGCTATGACGTCACAGTGGCTATTACAGGACAGCGGAAATGACTATACTATCTCTATGACATTGTGGTGCCTATCACGTTATGATGGCTGTGACATTATAGTGGCTATGCCATCACCATGTCTATGACATCATGATGGTTACGAAGTCAACGGCAATGACATAACAATGTCTATGAAAATACAGTGGCTTTGACCTTACAATATATATGATGTTATAGTCGCTGTGATGTCACAATGACTATGCCATCACAATGGCTATGACATCACAATGGCTATGACATCACAGTTTCTATGACATCATAGTGGCTATGAGGTTCCAATGGCTATGACATCAAAATGGCTGTGACCTGAAATTTGCATTGACTTAAATATGTCTGTGTCATTACAGTGCCTGTGACTTTACAATGGCTGTGACATTTTCGTGGCTATGACGATGCAATTCCTGTGGCATTGTAGGTAGCTATGACTTTTCAATGGCTATGACACTGATGTGGCCATGAGCTTTCAATGGCTATGACGTCACAATGCCTACGACCTGACAATGGCTATGACGTCACAGTGGCTATTACAGGACAGCGGAAATGACTATACTATCTCTATGACATTGTGGTGCCTTTCAGGTTACGATGGCTGTGACATTATAGTGGCTATGCCATCACCATGTCTATGACATCATGATGGTTACGAAGTCAACGGCAATGACATAACAATGTCTATGAAACTACAGTGGCTTTGACCTTACAATATATATGATGTTATAGTCGCTGTGATGTCCCAATGGCTATGCCATCACAATGGCTATGACATCACAATGGCTATGACATCACAGTTTCTATGACATCATAGTGGCTATCACGTTCCAATGGCTATGACATCAAAATGGCTATGACATGAAATTTGCATTGACTTAAATATGTCTGTGTCATTACAGTGCCTGTGACGTTACAATGGCTGTGACATTTTCGTGGCTATGACGATGCAATTCCTGTGGCATTGTATGTAGCTATGACTTTTCAATGGCTATGACACTGATGTGGCCATGAGCTTTCAATGGCTATGACATCACAATGCCTACGACCTAACAATGGCTATGACGTCACAGTGGGTATTAAAGGACAGCGGAAATGACTATACTATCTCTATGACATTGTGGTGCCTATCACGTTACGATGGCTGTGACATTATAGTGGCTATGCCATCACCATGTCTATGACATCATGATGGTTACGAAATCAACGGCAATGACATAACAATGTCCATGAAACTACAGTGTCTTTGACCTTACAATATATATGATGTTATAGTCGCTGTGATGTCACAATGGCTATGCCATCACAATGGCTATGACATCACAATGGCTATGACATCACAGTTTCTATGACATCATATTAGCTATGACGATCCAATGGCTATGACATCAAAATGGCTATGACCTGAAATTTGCATTGACTTAAATATGTCTGTGTCATTACAGTGCCTGTGACGTTACAATGGCTGTGACATTTTCGTGGCTATGACGATGCAATTCCTGTGGCATTGTAGGTAGCTATGACTTTTCAATGGCTATGACATTGATGTGGCCATGAGCTTTCAATGGCTATGACGTCACAATGCCTACGACCTAACAATGGCTATGACGTCACAGTGGCTATTACAGGACAGCGGAAATGACTATACTATCTCTATGACATTGTGGTGCCTATCACGTTACGATGGCTGTGACATTATAGTGGCTATGCCATCACCATGTCTATGACATCATGATGGTTACGAAGTCAACGGCAATGACATAACAATGTCTATGAAACTACAGTGGCTTTGACCTTACAATATATATGATGTTATAGTCGCTGTGATGTCACAATGGCTATGCCATCACAATGGCTATGACATCACAATGGCTATGACATCACAGTTTCTATGACATCATAGTGGCTATGACGGTCCAATGGCTATGACATCAAAATGGCTATGATCTGAAATTTGCTTTGACTTAAATATGTCTGTGTAATTACAGTGCCTGTGACGTTACAATAGCTGTGACATTTTCGTGGCTATGACGATGCAATTCCTGTGGCATTGTAGGTAGCTATGACTTTTCAATGGCTATGACATTGATGTGGCCATGAGCTTTCAATGGCTATGACGTCACAATGCCTACGACCTGACAATGGCTATGACGTCACAGTGGCTATTACAGGACAGCAGAAATGACTATACTATTTCTATGACATTGTGGTGCCTATCACGTTACGATGGCTGTGACATTATAGTGGCTATGCCATCACCATGTCTATGACATCATGATGGTTACGAAGTAAACGGCAATGACATAACAATGTCTATGAAACTACAGTGGCTTTGACCTTACAATATATATGATGTTATAGTCGCTGTGATGTCACAATGACTATGCCATCACAATGGCTATGACATCACAATGGCTATGACATCACAGTTTCTATGACATCATAGTGGCTATGAGGTTCCAATGGCTATGACATCAAAATGGCTGTGACCTGAAATTTGCATTGACTTAAATATGTCTGTGTCATTACAGTGCCTGTGACTTTACAATGGCTGTGACATTTTCGTGGCTATGACGATGCAATTCCTGTGGCATTGTAGGTAGCTATGACTTTTCAATGGCTATGACATTGATGTGGCCATGAGCTTTCAATGGCTATGACGTCACAATGCCTACGACCTGACAATGGCTATGACGTCACAGTGGCTATTACAGGACAGCGGAAATGACTATACTATCTCTATGACATTGTGGTGCCTATCAGGTTACGATGGCTGTGACATTATAGTGGCTATGCCATCACCATGTCTATGACATCATGATGGTTACGAAGTCAACGGCAATGACATAACAATGTCTATGAAACTACAGTGGCTTTGACCTTACAATATATATGATGTTATAGTCGCTGTGATGTCCCAATGGCTATGCCATCACAATGGCTATGACATCACAATGGCTATGACATCACAGTTTCTATGACATCATAGTGGCTATCACGTTCCAATGGCTATGACATCAAAATGGCTATGACATGAAATTTGCATTGACTTAAATATGTCTGTGTCATTACAGTGCCTGTGACGTTACAATGGCTGTGACATTTTCGTGGCTATGACGATGCAATTCCTGTGGCATTGTATGTAGCTATGACTTTTCAATGGCTATGACACTGATGTGGCCATGAGCTTTCAATGGCTATGACGTCACAATGCCTACGACCTAACAATGGCTATGACGTCACAGTGGGTATTAAAGGACAGCGGAAATGACTATACTATCTCTATGACATTGTGGTGCCTATCACGTTACGATGGCTGTGACATTATAGTGGCTATGCCATCACCATGTCTATGACATCATGATGGTTACGAAATCAACGGCAATGACATAACAATGTCCATGAAACTACAGTGTCTTTGACCTTACAATATATATGATGTTATAGTCGCTGTGATGTCACAATGGCTATGCCATCACAATGGCTATGACATCACAATGGCTATGACATCACAGTTTCTATGACATCATATTAGCTATGACGATCCAATGGCTATGACATCAAAATGGCTATGACCTGAAATTTGCATTGACTTAAATATGTCTGTGTCATTACAGTGCCTGTGACGTTACAATGGCTGTGACATTTTCGTGGCTATGACGATGCAATTCCTGTGGCATTGTAGGTAGCTATGACTTTTCAATGGCTATGACATTGATGTGGCCATGAGCTTTCAATGGCTATGACGTCACAATGCCTACGACCTAACAATGGCTATGACGTCACAGTGGCTATTACAGGACAGCGGAAATGACTATACTATCTCTATGACATTGTGGTGCCTATCACGTTACGATCGCTGTGACATTATAGTGGCTATGCCATCACCATGTCTATGACATCATGATGGTTACGAAGTCAACGGCAATGACATAACAATGTCTATGAAACTACAGTGGCTTTGACTTTACAATATATATGATGTTATATTCGCTGTGATGTCACAATGGCTATGCCATCACAATGGCTATGACATCACAATGGCTATGACATCACAGTTTCTATGACATCATAGTGGCTATGACGTTCCAATGGCTATGACATCAAAATGGCTATGACCTGAAATTTGCATTGACTTAAATATGTCTGTCATTACAGTGCCTGTGACGTTACAATGGCTGTGACATTTTCGTGGCTATGACAATGCAATTCCTGTGGCATTGTAGGTAGCTATGACTTTTCAATGGCTATGACATTGATGTGGCCATGAGCTTTCAATGGCTATGACGTCACACTGCCTACGACCTGACAATGGCTATGACGTCACAGTGGCTATTACAGGACAGCGGAAATGACTATACTATCTCTATGACATTGTGGTGCCTATCACGTTATGATGGCTGTGACATTATAGTGGCTATGCCATCACCATGTCTATGACATCATGATGGTTACGAAGTCAACGGCAATGACATAACAATGTCTATGAAAATACAGTGGCTTTGACCTTACAATATATATGATGTTATAGTCGCTGTGATGTCACAATGACTATGCCATCACAATGGCTATGACATCACAATGGCTATGACATCACAGTTTCTATGACATCATAGTGGCTATGAGGTTCCAATGGCTATGACATCAAAATGGCTGTGACCTGAAATTTGCATTGACTTAAATATGTCTGTGTCATTGCAGTGCCTGTGACTTTACAATGGCTGTGACATTTTCGTGGCTATGACGATGCAATTCCTGTGGCATTGTAGGTAGCTATGACTTTTCAATGGCTATGACATTGATGTGGCCATGAGCTTTCAATGGCTATGACGTCACAATGCCTACGACCTGACAATGGCTATGACGTCACAGTGGCTATTACAGGACAGCGGAAATGACTATACTATCTCTATGACATTGTGGTGCCTATCAGGTTACGATGGCTGTGACATTATAGTGGCTATGCCATCACCATGTCTATGACATCATGATGGTTACGAAGTCAACGGCAATGACATAACAATGTCTATGAAACTACAGTGGCTTTGACCTTACAATATATATGATGTTATAGTCGCTGTGATGTCACAATGGCTATGCCATCACAATGGCTATGCCATCACAATGGCTATGACATCACAGTTTCTATGACATCATAGTGGCTATGACGTTCCAATGGCTATGACATCAAAATGGCTATGATCTGAAATTTGCATTGACTTAAATATGTCTGTGTCATTACAGTGCCTGTGACGTTACAATGGCTGTGACATTTTCGTGGCTATGACGATGCAATTCCTGTGGCATTGTAGGTAGCTATGACTTTTCAATGGCTATGACATTGATGTGGCCATGAGCTTTCAATGGCTATGACGTCACAATGCCTACGACCTAACAATGGCTATGACGTCACAGTGGCTATTACAGGACAGCGGAAATGACTATACTATCTCTATGACATTGTGGTGCCTATCACGTTACGATGGCTGTGACATTATAGTGGCTATGCCATCACCATGTCTATGACATCATGATGGTTACGAAGTCAACGGCAATGACATAACAATGTCTATGAAACTACAGTGGCTTTGACCTTACAATATATATGATGTTATAGTCGCTGTGATGTCACAATTGCTATGCCATCACAATGGCTATGCCATCACAATGGCTATGACATCACAGTTTCTATGACATCATAGTGGCTATGACGTTCCAATGGCTATGACATCAAAATGGCTATGACCTGAAATTTGCATTGACTTAAATATGTCTGTGTCATTACAGTGCCTGTGACGTTACAATGGCTGTGACATTTTCGTGGCTATGACGATGCAATTCCTGTGGCATTGTTGGTAGCTATGACTTTTCAATGGCTATGACATTGATGTGGCCATGAGCTTTCAATGGCTATGACGTCACAATGCCTACGACCGGACAATGGCTATGACGTCACAGTGGCTATTACAGGACAGCAGAAATGACTATACTATCTCTATGACATTGTGGTGCCTATCACGTTACGATGGCTGTGACATTATAGTGGCTATGCCATCACCATGTCTATGACATCATGATGGTTACGAAGTAAACGGCAATGACATAACAATGTCTATGAAACTACAGTGGCTTTGACCTTACAATATATATGATGTTATAGTCGCTGTGATGTCACAATGACTATGCCATCACAATGGCTATGACATCACAATGGCTATGACATCACAGTTTCTATGACATCATAGTGGCTATGAGGTTCCAATGGCTATGACATCAAAATGGCTGTGACCTGAAATTTGCATTGACTTAAATATGTCTGTGTCATTACAGTGCCTGTGACTTTACAATGGCTGTGACATTTTCGTGGCTATGACGATGCAATTCCTGTGGCATTGTAGGTAGCTATGACTTTTCAATGGCTATGACACTGATGTGGCCATGAGCTTTCAATGGCTATGACGTCACAATGCCTACGACCTGACAATGGCTATGACGTCACAGTGGCTATTACAGGACAGCGGAAATGACTATACTATCTCTATGACATTGTGGTGCCTATCAGGTTACGATGGCTGTGACATTATAGTGGCTATGCCATCACCATGTCTATGACATCATGATGGTTACGAAGTCAACGGCAATGACATAACAATGTCTATGAAACTACAGTGGCTTTGACCTTACAATATATATGATGTTATAGTCGCTGTGATGTCCCAATGGCTATGCCATCACAATGGCTATGACATCACAATGGCTATGACATCACAGTTTCTATGACATCATAGTGGCTATCACGTTCCAATGGCTATGACATCAAAATGGCTATGACATGAAATTTGCATTGACTTAAATATGTCTGTGTCATTACAGTGCCTGTGACGTTACAATGGCTGTGACATTTTCGTGGCTATGACGATGCAATTCCTGTGGCATTGTATGTAGCTATGACTTTTCAATGGCTATGACACTGATGTGGCCATGAGCTTTCAATGGCTATGACGTCACAATGCCTACGACCTAACAATGGCTATGACGTCACAGTGGGTATTAAAGGACAGCGGAAATGACTATACTATCTCTATGACATTGTGGTGCCTATCACGTTACGATGGCTGTGACATTATAGTGGCTATGCCATCACCATGTCTATGACATCATGATGGTTACGAAATCAACGGCAATGACATAACAATGTCCATGAAACTACAGTGTCTTTGACCTTACAATATATATGATGTTATAGTCGCTGTGATGTCACAATGGCTATGCCATCACAATGGCTATGACATCACAATGGCTATGACATCACAGTTTCTATGACATCATATTAGCTATGACGATCCAATGGCTATGACATCAAAATGGCTATGACCTGAAATTTGCATTGACTTAAATATGTCTGTGTCATTACAGTGCCTGTGACGTTACAATGGCTGTGACATTTTCGTGGCTATGACGATGCAATTCCTGTGGCATTGTAGGTAGCTATGACTTTTCAATGGCTATGACATTGATGTGGCCATGAGCTTTCAATGGCTATGACGTCACAATGCCTACGACCTAACAATGGCTATGACGTCACAGTGGCTATTACAGGACAGCGGAAATGACTATACTATCTCTATGACATTGTGGTGCCTATCACGTTACGATCGCTGTGACATTATAGTGGCTATGCCATCACCATGTCTATGACATCATGATGGTTACGAAGTCAACGGCAATGACATAACAATGTCTATGAAAATACAGTGGCTTTGACCTTACAATATATATGATGTTATAGTCGCTGTGATGTCACAATGACTATGCCATCACAATGGCTATGACATCACAATGGCTATGACATCACAGTTTCTATGACATCATAGTGGCTATGAGGTTCCAATGGCTATGACATCAAAATGGCTGTGACCTGAAATTTGCATTGACTTAAATATGTCTGTGTCATTGCAGTGCCTGTGACTTTACAATGGCTGTGACATTTTCGTGGCTATGACGATGCAATTCCTGTGGCATTGTAGGTAGCTATGACTTTTCAATGGCTATGACATTGATGTGGCCATGAGCTTTCAATGGCTATGACGTCACAATGCCTACGACCTGACAATGGCTATGACGTCACAGTGGCTATTACAGGACAGCGGAAATGACTATACTATCTCTATGACATTGTGGTGCCTATCAGGTTACGATGGCTGTGACATTATAGTGGCTATGCCATCACCATGTCTATGACATCATGATGGTTACGAAGTCAACGGCAATGACATAACAATGTCTATGAAACTACAGTGGCTTTGACCTTACAATATATATGATGTTATAGTCGCTGTGATGTCACAATTGCTATGCCATCACAATGGCTATGCCATCACAATGGCTATGACATCACAGTTTCTATGACATCATAGTGGCTATGACGTTCCAATGGCTATGACATCAAAATGGCTATGACCTGAAATTTGCATTGACTTAAATATGTCTGTGTCATTACAGTGCCTGTGACGTTACAATGGCTGTGACATTTTCGTGGCTATGACGATGCAATTCCTGTGGCATTGTATGTAGCTATGACTTTTCAATGGCTATGACACTGATGTGGCCATGAGCTTTCAATGGCTATGACGTCACAATGCCTACGACCTAACAATGGCTATGACGTCACAGTGGGTATTAAAGGACAGCGGAAATGACTATACTATCTCTATGACATTGTGGTGCCTATCACGTTACGATGGCTGTGACATTATAGTGGCTATGCCATCACCATGTCTATGACATCATGATGGTTACGAAATCAACGGCAATGACATAACAATGTCCATGAAACTACAGTGTCTTTGACCTTACAATATATATGATGTTATAGTCGCTGTGATGTCACAATGGCTATGCCATCACAATGGCTATGACATCACAATGGCTATGACATCACAGTTTCTATGACATCATATTAGCTATGACGATCCAATGGCTATGACATCAAAATGGCTATGACCTGAAATTTGCATTGACTTAAATATGTCTGTGTCATTACAGTGCCTGTGACGTTACAATGGCTGTGACATTTTCGTGGCTATGACGATGCAATTCCTGTGGCATTGTAGGTAGCTATGACTTTTCAATGGCTATGACATTGATGTGGCCATGAGCTTTCAATGGCTATGACGTCACAATGCCTACGACCTAACAATGGCTATGACGTCACAGTGGCTATTACAGGACAGCGGAAATGACTATACTATCTCTATGACATTGTGGTTCCTATCACGTTACGATCGCTGTGACATTATAGTGGCTATGCCATCACCATGTCTATGACATCATGATGGTTACGAAGTCAACGGCAATGACATAACAATGTCTATGAAAATACAGTGGCTTTGACCTTACAATATATATGATGTTATAGTCGCTGTGATGTCACAATGACTATGCCATCACAATGGCTATGACATCACAATGGCTATGACATCACAGTTTCTATGACATCATAGTGGCTATGAGGTTCCAATGGCTATGACATCAAAATGGCTGTGACCTGAAATTTGCATTGACTTAAATATGTCTGTGTCATTGCAGTGCCTGTGACTTTACAATGGCTGTGACATTTTCGTGGCTATGACGATGCAATTCCTGTGGCATTGTAGGTAGCTATGACTTTTCAATGGCTATGACATTGATGTGGCCATGAGCTTTCAATGGCTATGACGTCACAATGCCTACGACCTGACAATGGCTATGACGTCACAGTGGCTATTACAGGACAGCGGAAATGACTATACTATCTCTATGACATTGTGGTGCCTATCAGGTTACGATGGCTGTGACATTATAGTGGCTATGCCATCACCATGTCTATGACATCATGATGGTTACGAAGTCAACGGCAATGACATAACAATGTCTATGAAACTACAGTGGCTTTGACCTTACAATATATATGATGTTATAGTCGCTGTGATGTCACAATTGCTATGCCATCACAATGGCTATGCCATCACAATGGCTATGACATCACAGTTTCTATGACATCATAGTGGCTATGACGTTCCAATGGCTATGACATCAAAATGGCTATGACCTGAAATTTGCATTGACTTAAATATGTCTGTGTCATTACAGTGCCTGTGACGTTACAATGGCTGTGACATTTTCGTGGCTATGACGATGCAATTCCTGTGGCATTGTAGGTAGCTAGGACTTTTCAATGGCTATGACATTGATGTGGCCATGAGCTTTCAATGGCTATGACGTCACAATGCCTACGACCTAACAATGGCTATGACGTCACAGTGGCTATTACAGGACAGCGGAAATGACTATACTATCTCTATGACATTGTGGTGCCTATCACGTTACGATGGCTGTGACATTATAGTGGCTATGCCATCACCATGTCTATGACATCATGATGGTTACGAAGTCAACGGCAATGACATAACAATGTCTATGAAACTACAGTGGCTTTGACTTTACAATATATATGATGTTATAGTCGCTGTGATGTCACAATGGCTATGCCATCACAATGGCTATGCCATCACAATGGCTATGACATCACAGTTTCTATGACATCATAGTGGCTATGACGTTCCAATGGCTATGACATCAAAATGGCTATGATCTGAAATTTGCATTGACTTAAATATGTCTGTGTCATTACAGTGCCTGTGACGTTACAATGGCTGTGACATTTTCGTGGCTATGACGATGCAATTCCTGTGGCATTGTAGGTAGCTATGACTTTTCAATGGCTATGACATTGATGTGGCCATGAGCTTTCAATGGCTATGACGTCACAATGCCTACGACCTCACAATGGCTATGACGTCACAGTGGCTATTACAGGACAGCGGAAATGACTATACTATCTCTATGACATTGTGGTGCCTATCACGTTACGATGGCTGTGACATTATAGTGGCTATGCCATCACCATGTCTATGACATCATGATGGTTACGAAGTCAACGGCAATGACATAACAATGTCTATGAAACTACAGTGGCTTTGACCTTACAATATATATGATGTTATAGTCGCTGTGATGTCACAATTGCTATGCCATCACAATGGCTATGCCATCACAATGTCTATGACATCACAGTTTCTATGACATCATAGTGGCTATGACGTTCCAATGGCTATGACATCAAAATGGCTATGACCTGAAATTTGCATTGACTTAAATATGTCTGTGTCATTACAGTGCCTGTGACGTTACAATGGCTGTGACATTTTCGTGGCTATGGCGATGCAATTCCTGTGGCATTGTTGGTAGCTATGACTTTTCAATGGCTATGACATTGATGTGGCCATGAGCTTTCAATGGCTATGACGTCACAATGCCTACGACCTGACAATGGCTATGACGTCACAGTGGCTATTACAGGACAGCAGAAATGACTATACTATCTCTATGACATTGTGGTGCCTATCACGTTACGATGGCTGTGACATTATAGTGGCTATGCCATCACCATGTCTATGACATCATGATGGTTACGAAGTAAACGGCAATGACATAACAATGTCTATGAAACTACAGTGGCTTTGACCTTACAATATATATGATGTTATAGTCGCTGTGATGTCACAATGACTATGCCATCACAATGGCTATGACATCACAATGGCTATGACATCACAGTTTCTATGACATCATAGTGGCTATGAGGTTCCAATGGCTATGACATCAAAATGGCTGTGACCTGAAATTTGCATTGACTTAAATATGTCTGTGTCATTACAGTGCCTGTGACTTTACAATGGCTGTGACATTTTCGTGGCTATGACGATGCAATTCCTGTGGCATTGTAGGTAGCTATGACTTTTCAATGGCTATGACATTTATGTGGCCATGAGCTTTCAATGGCTATGACGTCACAATGCCTACGACCTGACAATGGCTGTGACGTCACAGTGGCTATTACAGGACAGCGGAAATGACTATACTATCTCTATGACATTGTGGTGCCTATCAGGTTACGATGGCTGTGACATTATACTGGCTATGCCATCACCATGTCTATGACATCATGATGGTTACGAAGTCAACGGCAATGACATAACAATGTCTATGAAACAACAGTGGCTTTGACCTTACAATATATATGATGTTATAGTCGCTGTGATGTCCCAATGGCTATGCCATCACAATGGCTATGACATCACAATGGCTATGACATCACAGTTTCTATGACATCATAGTGGCTATCACGTTCCAATGCCTATGACATCAAAATGGCTATGACATGAAATTTGCATTGACTTAAATATGTCTGTGTCATTACAGTGCCTGTGACGTTACAATGGCTGTGACATTTTCGTGGCTATGACGATGCAATTCCTGTGGCATTGTATGTAGCTATGACTTTTCAATGGCTATGACACTGATGTGGCCATGAGCTTTCAATGGCTATGACGTCACAATGCCTACGACCTAACAATGGCTATGACGTCACAGTGGGTATTAAAGGACAGCGGAAATGACTATACTATCTCTATGACATTGTGGTGCCTATCACGTTACGATGGCTGTGACATTATAGTGGCTATGCCATCACCATGTCTATGACATCATGATGGTTACGAAATCAACGGCAATGACATAACAATGTCCATGAAACTACAGTGTCTTTGACCTTACAATATATATGATGTTATAGTCGCTGTGATGTCACAATGGCTATGCCATCACAATGGCTATGACATCACAATGGCTATGACATCACAGTTTCTATGACATCATATTAGCTATGACGATCCAATGGCTATGACATCAAAATGGCTATGACCTGAAATTTGCATTGACTTAAATATGTCTGTGTCATTACAGTGCCTGTGACGTTACAATGGCTGAGACATTTTCGTGGCTATGACGATGCAATTCCTGTGGCATTGTAGGTAGCTATGACTTTTCAATGGCTATGACATTGATATGGCCATGAGCTTTCAATGGCTATGACGTCACAATGCCTACGACCTGACAATGGCTATGACGTCACAGTGGCTATTACAGGACAGCGGAAATGACTATACTATCTCTATGACATTGTGGTGCCTATCACGTTACGATGGCTGTGACATTATAGTGGCTATGCCATCACCATGTCTATGACATCATGATGGTTACGAAGTCAACGGCAATGACATAACAATGTCTATGAAACTACAGTGGCTTTGACCTTACAATATATATGATGTTATAGTCGCTGTGATGTCACAATGGCTATGCCATCACAATGGCTATGCCATCACAATGGCTATGACATCACAGTTTCTATGACATAATAGTGGCTATGACGTTCCAATGGCTATGACATCAAAATGGCTATGACCTGAAATTTGCATTGACTTAAATATGTCTGTGTCATTACAGTGCCTGTGACGTCACAATGGCTGTGACATTTTCGTGGCTATGACGATGCAATTCCTGTGGCATTGTTGGTAGCTATGACTTTTCAATGGCTATGACATTGATGTGGCCATGAGCTTTCAATGGCTATGACGTCACAATGCCTACGACCTAACAATGGCTATGACGTCACAGTGGCTATTACAGGACAGCGGAAATGACTATACTATCTCTATGACATTGTGGTGCCTATCAGGTTACGATGGCTGTGACATTATACTGGCTATGCCATCACCATGTCTATGACATCATGATGGTTACGAAGTCAACGGCAATGACATAACAATGTCTATGAAACAACAGTGGCTTTGACCTTACAATATATATGATGTTATAGTCGCTGTGATGTCCCAATGGCTATGCCATCACAATGGCTATGACATCACAATGGCTATGACATCACAGTTTCTATGACATCATAGTGGCTATCACGTTCCAATGCCTATGACATCAAAATGGCTATGACATGAAATTTGCATTGACTTAAATATGTCTGTGTCATTACAGTGCCTGTGACGTTACAATGGCTGTGACATTTTCGTGGCTATGACGATGCAATTCCTGTGGCATTGTATGTAGCTATGACTTTTCAATGGCTATGACACTGATGTGGCCATGAGCTTTCAATGGCTATGACGTCACAATGCCTACGACCTAACAATGGCTATGACGTCACAGTGGGTATTAAAGGACAGCGGAAATGACTATACTATCTCTATGACATTGTGGTGCCTATCACGTTACGATGGCTGTGACATTATAGTGGCTATGCCATCACCATGTCTATGACATCATGATGGTTACGAAATCAACGGCAATGACATAACAATGTCCATGAAACTACAGTGTCTTTGACCTTACAATATATATGATGTTATAGTCGCTGTGATGTCACAATGGCTATGCCATCACAATGGCTATGACATCACAATGGCTATGACATCACAGTTTCTATGACATCATATTAGCTATGACGATCCAATGGCTATGACATCAAAATGGCTATGACCTGAAATTTGCATTGACTTAAATATGTCTGTGTCATTACAGTGCCTGTGACGTTACAATGGCTGAGACATTTTCGTGGCTATGACGATGCAATTCCTGTGGCATTGTAGGTAGCTATGACTTTTCAATGGCTATGACATTGATATGGCCATGAGCTTTCAATGGCTATGACGTCACAATGCCTACGACCTGACAATGGCTATGACGTCACAGTGGCTATTACAGGACAGCGGAAATGACTATACTATCTCTATGACATTGTGGTGCCTATCACGTTACGATGGCTGTGACATTATAGTGGCTATGCCATCACCATGTCTATGACATCATGATGGTTACGAAGTCAACGGCAATGACATAACAATGTCTATGAAACTACAGTGGCTTTGACCTTACAATATATATGATGTTATAGTCGCTGTGATGTCACAATGGCTATGCCATCACAATGGCTATGCCATCACAATGGCTATGACATCACAGTTTCTATGACATAATAGTGGCTATGACGTTCCAATGGCTATGACATCAAAATGGCTATGACCTGAAATTTGCATTGACTTAAATATGTCTGTGTCATTACAGTGCCTGTGACGTCACAATGGCTGTGACATTTTCGTGGCTATGACGATGCAATTCCTGTGGCATTGTTGGTAGCTATGACTTTTCAATGGCTATGACATTGATGTGGCCATGAGCTTTCAATGGCTATGACGTCACAATGCCTACGACCTAACAATGGCTATGACGTCACAGTGGCTATTACAGGACAGCGGAAATGACTATACTATCTCTATGACATTGTGGTGCCTATCACGTTACGATGGCTGTGACATTATAGTGGCTATGCCATCACCATGTCTATGACATCATGATGGTTATGACGTCACCGGCAATGACATAACAATGTCTATGAAACTACAGTGGCTTTGACTTTACAATATATATGATGTTATAGTCGCTGTGATGTCACAATGGCTATGCCATCACAATGCTATGCCATCACAATGGCTATGACATCACAGTTTCTATGACATCATAGTGGCTATGACGTTCCAATGGCTATGCCATCAAAATGGCTATGACCTGAAATTTGCATTGACTTAAATATGTCTGTGTCATTACAGTGCCTGTGACGTTACAATGGCTGTGACATTTTTGTGGCTATGACGATGCAATTCCTGTGGCAATGTAGGTAGCTATGACTTTTCAATGGCTATGACATTGATGTGGCCATGAGCTTTCAATGGCTATGACATCACAATGCCTACGACCTAACAATGGCTTTGACGTCACAGTGGCTATTACAGGACAGCGGAAATGACTATACTATCTCTATGACATTGTGGTGCCTATCACGTTACGATGGCTGTGACATTATAGTGGCTATGCCATCACCATGTCTATGACATCATGATGGTTACGAAGTCAACGGCAATGACATAACAATGTCTATGAAACTACAGTGTCTTTGACCTTACAATATATATGATGTTATAGTCGCTGTGATGTCACAATGGCTATGCCATCACAATGGCTATGCCATCACAATGGCTATGACATCACAGTTTCTATGACATCATAGTGGCTATGACGTTCCAATGGCTATGACATCAAAATGGCTATGATCTGAAATTTGCATTGACTTAAATATGTCTGTGTAATTACAGTGCCTGTGACGTTACAATGGCTGTGACATTTTCGTGGCTATGACGATGTAATTCCTGTGGCATTGTAGGTAGCTATGACTTTTCAATGGCTATGACATTGATGTGGCCATGAGCTTTCAATGGCTATGACGTCACAATGCCTACGACCTGACAATGGCTATGACGTCACAGTGGCTATTACAGGACAGCGGAAATGACTATACTATCTCTAGGACATTGTGGTGCCTATCACGTTACGATGGCTGTGACATTATAGTGGCTATGCCATCACCATGTCTATGACATCATGATGGTTATGACGTCACCGGCAATGACATAACAATGTCTATGAAACTACAGTTGCTTGACTTTACAATATATATGATGTTATAGTCGCTGTGATGTCACAATGGCTATGCCATCACAATGCTATGCCATCACAATGGCTATGACATCACAGTTTCTATGACATCATAGTGGCTATGACGTTCCAATGGCTATGCCATCAAAATGGCTATGACCTGAAATTTGCATTGACTTAAATATGTCTGTGTCATTACAGTGCCTGTGACGTTACAATGGCTGTGACATTTTCGTGGCTATGACGATGCAATTCCTGTGGCAATGTAGGTAGCTATGACTTTTCAATGGCTATGACATTGATGTGGCCATGAGCTTTCAATGGCTATGACATCACAATGCCTACGACCTAACAATGGCTTTGACGTCACAGTGGCTATTACAGGACAGCGGAAATGACTATACTATCTCTATGACATTGTGGTGCCTATCACGTTACGATGGCTGTGACATTATAGTGGCTATGCCATCACCATGTCTATGACATCATGATGGTTACGAAGTCAACGGCAATGACATAACAATGTCTATGAAACTACAGTGTCTTTGACCTTACAATATATATGATGTTATAGTCTCTGTGATGTCACAATGGCTATGCCATCACAATGGCTATGCCATCACAATGGCTATGACATCACAGTTTCTATGACATCATAGTGGCTATGACGTTCCAATGGCTATGACATCAAAATGGCTATGATCTGAAATTTGCATTGACTTAAATATGTCTGTGTCATTACAGTGCCTGTGACGTTACAATGGCTGTGACATTTTCGTGGCTATGACGATGCAATTCCTGTGGCATTGTAGGTAGCTATGACTTTTCAATGGCTATGACATTGATGTGGCCATGAGCTTTCAATGGCTATGACGTCACAATGCCTACGACCTGACAATGGCTATGACGTCACAGTGGCTATTACAGGACAGCGGAAATGACTATACTATCTCTATGACATTGTGGTGCCTATCACGTTACGATGGCTGTGACATTATAGTGGCTATGCCATCACCATGTCTATGACATCATGATGGTTACGAAGTCAACGGCAATGACATAACAATGTCTATGAAACTACAGTGGCTTTGACCTTACAATATATATGATGTTATAGTCGCTGTGATGTCACAATGGCTATGCCATCGCAATGGCTATGCCATCTCAATGGCTATGACATCACAGTTTCTATGACATCATAGTGGCTATGACGTTCCAATGGCTATGACATCAAAATGGCTATGATCTGAAATTTGCTTTGACTTAAATATGTCTGTGTAATTACAGTGCCTGTGACGTTACAATGGCTGTGACATTTTCGTGGCTATGACGATGTAATTCCTGTGGCATTGCAGGTAGCTATGACTTTTCAATGGCTATGACATTGATGTGGCCATGAGCTTTCAATGGCTATGACGTCACAATGCCTACGACCTGACAATGGCTATGACGTCACAGTGGCTATTACAGGACAGCAGAAATGACTATACTATCTCTATGACATTGTGGTGCCTATCACGTTACGATGGCTGTGACATTATAGTGGCTATGCCATCACCATATCTATGACATCATGATGGTTACGAAGTCAACGGCAATGACATAACAATGTCTATGAAACTACAGTGGCTTTGACCTTACAATATATATGATGTTTTAGTCGCTGTGATGTCACAATGACTATGCCATCACAATGGCTATGACATCACAATGGCTATGACATCACAGTTTCTATGACATCATAGTGGCTATGAGTTTCCAATGGCTATGACATCAAAATGGCTATGACCTGAAATTTGCATTGACTTAAATATGTCTGTGTCATTACAGTGCCTGTGACGTTACAATGGCTGTGACATTTTCGTGGCTATGACGATGCAATTCCTGTGGCATTGTAGGTAGCTATGACTTTTCAATGGCTATGACATTGATGTGGCCATGAGCTTTCAATGGCTATGACGTCACAATGCCTACGACCTAACAATGGCTATGACGTCACAGTGGCTATTACAGGACAGCGGAAATGACTATACTATCTCTATGACATTGTGGTGCCTATCACGTTACGATGGCTGTGACATTATAGTGGCTATGCCATCACCATGTCTATGACATCATGATGGTTACGACGTCAACGGCAATGACATAACAATGTCTATGAAACTACAGTGGCTTTGACTTTACAATATATATGATGTTATAGTAGCTGTGATGTCACAATGGCTATGCCATCACAATGCTATGCCATCACAATGGCTATGACATCACAGTTTCTATGACATCATAGTGGCTATGACGTTCCAATGGCTATGACATCAAAATGGCTATAACCTGAAATTTGCATTGACTTAAATATGTCTGTGTCATTACAGTGCCTGTGACGTTACAATGTTTGTGACATTTTCGTGGCTATGATGATGCAATTCCTGTGGCATTGTAGGTAGCTATGACTTTTCAATGGCTATGACATTGATGTGGCCATGAGCTTTCAATGGCTATGACGTCACAATGCCTACGACCTGACAATGGCTATGACGTCACAGTGGCTATTACAGGGCAGCGGAAATGACTATACTATCTCTATGACATTGTGGTGCCTATCAGGTTACGATGGCTGTGACATTATAGTGGCTATGCCATCACCATGTCTATGACATCATGATGGTTACGAAGTCAACGGCAATGACATAACAATGTCTATGAAACTACAGTGGCTTTGACCTTACAATATATATGATGTTATAGTCGCTGTGATGTCACAATGGCTATGCCATCGCAATGGCTATGCCATCACAATGGCTATGACATCACAGTTTCTATGACATCATAGTGGCTATGACTTTCCAATGGCTATGACATCAAAATGGCTATGATCTGAAATTTGCTTTGACTTAAATATGTCTGTGTAATTACAGTGCCTGTGACGTTACAATGGCTGTGACATTTTCGTGGCTATGACGATGTAATTCCTGTGGCATAGTAGGTAGCTATGACTTTTCAATGGCTATGACATTGATGTGGCCATGAGCTTTCAATGGCTATGACGTCACAATGCCTACGACCTGACAATGGCTATGACGTCACAGTGGCTATTACAGGACAGCGGAAATGACTATACTATCTCTATGACATTGTGGTGCCTATCACGTTACGATGGCTGTGACATTATAGTGGCTATGCCATCACCATGTCTATGACATCATGATGGTTACGAAGTCAAAGGCAATGACATAACAATGTCTATGAAACTACAGTGGCTTTGACCTTACAATATATATGATGTTATAGTCGCTGTGATGTCACAATGGCTATGCCATCACAATGGCTATGCCATCACAATGGCTATGACATCACAGTTTCTATGACATCATAGTGGCTATGACGTTCCAATGGCTATGACATCAAAATGGCTATGATCTGAAATTTGCTTTGACTTAAATATGTCTGTGTCATTACAGTGCCTGTGACGTTACAATGGCTGTGACATTTTCGTGGCTATGACGATGCAATTCCTGTGGCATTGTAGGTAGCTATGACTTTTCAATGGCTATGACATTGATGTGGCCATGAGCTTTCAATGGCTATGACGTCACAATGCCTACGACCTGACAATGGCTATGACGTCACAGTGGCTATTACAGGACAGCGGAAATGACTATACTATCTCTATGACATTGTGGTGCCTATCACGTTACGATGGATGTGACATTATAGTGGCTATGCCATCACCATGTCTATGACATCATGATGGTTACGAAGTCAACGGCAATGACATAACAATGTCTATGAAACTACAGTGGCTTTGACCTTACAATATATATGATGTTATAGTTGCTGTGATGTCACAATGGCTATGCCATCACAATGGCTATGCCATCACAATGGCTATGACATCACAGTTTCAATGACATCATAGTGGCTATGACGTTCCAATGGCTATGACATCAAAATGGCTATGATCTGAAATTTGCTTTGACTTAAATATGTCTGTGTAATTACAGTGCCTGTGACGTTACAATGGCTGTGACATTTTCGTGGCTATGACGATGCAATTCCTGTGGCATTGTAGGTAGCTATGACTTTTCAATGGCTATGACATTGATGTGGCCATGAGTTTTCAATGGCTACGACGTCACAATGCCTACGACCTGACAATGGCTATGACGTCACAGTGGCTATTAAAGGACAGCGGAAATGACTATACTATATCTAGGACATTGTGGTGCCTATCACGTTACGATGGCTGTGACATTATAGTGCCTATGCCATCACCATGTCTATGACATCATGATGGTTACGAAGTCAACGGCAATGACATAACAATATCTATGAAACTACAGTGGCTTTGACCTTACAGTATATATGATGTTATAGTCGCTGTGGTGTCACAATTACTATGCCATCACAATGGCTATGCCATCACAATGGCTATGACATCACAGTTTCTATGACATCATAGTGACTATGACGTTCCAATGGCTATGACATCAAAATGGCTATGACCTGAAATTTGCATTGACTTAAATATGTCTGTGTCATTACAGTGCCTGTGACGTTACAATGGCTGTGACATTTTCGTGGCTATGACGATGCAATTCCTGTGGCATTGTAGGTAGCTATGACTTTTCAATGGCTATGACATTGATGTGGCCATGAGCTTTCAATGGCTATGACGTCACAATGCCTACGACCTAACAATGGCTATGACGTCACAGTGGCTATTACAGGACAGCGGAAATGACTATACTATCTCTATGACATTGTGGTGCCTATCACGTTACGATGGCTGTGACATTATAGTGGCTATGCCATCACCATGTCTATGACATCATGATGGTTATGACGTCACCGGCAATGACATAACAATGTCTATGAAACTACAGTGACTTTGACTTTACAATATATATGATGTTATAGTCGCTGTGATGTCACAATGGCTATGCCATCACAATGCTATGCCATCACAATGGCTATGACATCACAGTTTCTATGACATCATAGTGGCTATGAGTTTCCAATGGCTATGACATCAAAATGGCTATGACCTGAAATTTGCATTGACTTAAAAATGTCTGTGTCATTACAGTGCCTGTGACGTTACAATGGCTGTGACATTTTCGTGGCTATGACGATGCAATTCCTGTGGCAATGTAGGTAGCTATAACTTTTCAATGGCTATGACATTGATGTGGCCATGAGCTTTCAATGGCTATGACATCACAATGCCTACGACCTAACAATGGCTTTGACGTCACAGTGGCTATTACAGGACAGCGGAAATGACTATACTATCTCTATGACATTGTGGTGCCTATCACGTTACGATGGCTGTGACATTATAGTGGCTATGCCATCACCATGTCTATGACATCATGATGGTTACGAAGTCAACGGCAATGACATAACAATGTCTATGAAACTACAGTGTCTTTGACCTTACAATATATATGATGTTATAGTCGCTGTGATGTCACAATGGCTATGCCATCACAATGGCTATGCCATCACAATGGCTATGACATCACAGTTTCTATGACATCATAGTGGCTATGACGTTCCAATGGCTATGACATCAAAATGGCTATGATCTGAAATTTGCATTGACTTAAATATGTCTGTGTCATTACAGTGCCTGTGACGTTACAATGGCTGTGACATTTTCGTGGCTATGACGATGCAATTCCTGTGGCATTGTAGGTAGCTATGACTTTTCAATGGCTATGACATTGATGTGGCCATGAGCTTTCAATGGCTATGACGTCACAATGCCTACAACCTGACAATGGCTATGACGTCACAGTGGCTATTACAGGACAGCGGAAATGACTATACTATCTCTATGACATTGTGGTGCCTATCACGTTACGATGGCTGTGACATTATAGTGGCTATGCCATCACCATGTCTATGACATCATGATGGTTACGAAGTCAACGGCAATGACATAACAATGTCTATGAAACTACAGTGGCTTTGACCTTACAATATATATGATGTTATAGTCGCTGTGATGTCACAATGGCTATGCCATCACAATGGCTATGCCATCACAATGGCTATGACATCACAGTTTCTATGACATCATAGTGGCTATGACGTTCCAATGGCTATGACATCAAAATGGCTATGATCTGAAATTTGCTTTGACTTAAATATGTCTGTGTAATTACAGTGCCTGTGACGTTACAATGGCTGTGACATTTTCGTGGCTATGACGATGTAATTCCTGTGGCATTGTAGGTAGCTATGACTTTTCAATGGCTATGACATTGATGTGGCCATGAGCTTTCAATGGCTATGACGTCACAATGCCTACGACCTGACAATGGCTATGACGTCACAGTGGCTATTACAGGACAGCGGAAATGACTATACTATCTCTATGACATTGTGGTGCCTATCACGTTACGATGGCTGTGACATTATAGTGGCTATGCCATCACCATGTCTATGACATCATGATGGTTACGAAGTAAACGGCAATGACATAACAATGTCTATGAAACTACAGTGGCTTTGACCTTACAATATATATGATGTTTTAGTCGCTGTGATGTCACAATGACTATGCCATCACAATGGCTATGACATCACAATGGCTATGACATCACAGTTTCTATGACATCATAGTGGCTATGAGGTTCCAATGGCTATGACATCAAAATGGCTGTGACCTGAAATTTGCATTGACTTAAATATGTCTGTGTCATTACAGTGCCTGTGACTTTACAATGGCTGTGACATTTTCGTGGCTATGACGATGCAATTCCTGTGGCATTGTAGGTAGCTATGACTTTTCAATGGCTATGACATTGATTTGGCCATGAGCTTTCAATGGCTATGACGTCACAATGCCTACGACCTGACAATGGCTATGACGTCACAGTGGCTATTACAGGACAGCGGAAATGACTATACTATCTCTATGACATTGTGGTGCCTATCAGGTTACGATGGCTGTGACATTATAGTGGCTATGCCATCACCATGTCTATGACATCATGATGGTTACGAAGTCAACGGCAATGACATAACAATATCTATGAAACTACAGTGGCTTTGACCTTACAATATATATGATGTTATAGTCGCTGTGATGTCACAATTGCTATGCCATCACAATGGCTATGCCATCACAATGGCTATGACATCACAGTTTCTATGACATCATAGTGGCTATGACGTTCCAATGGCTATGACATCAAAATGGCTATGACCTGAAATTTGCATTGACTTAAATATGTCTGTGTCATTACAGTGCCTGTGACGTTACAATGGCTGTGACATTTTCGTGGCTATGACGATGCAATTCCTGTAGCATTGTAGGTAGCTATGACTTTTCAATGGCTATGACATTGATGTGGCCATGAGCTTTCAATGGCTATGACGTCACAATGCCTACGACCTAACAATGGCTATGACGTCACAGTGGCTATTACAGGACAGCGGAAATGACTATACTATCTCTATGACATTGTGGTGCCTATCACGTTACGATGGCTGTGACATTATAGTGGGTATGCCATCACCATGTCTATGACATCATGATGGTTACGAAGTCAACGGCAATGACATAACAATGTCTATGACACTACAGTGGCTTTGACTTTACAATATATATGATGTTATAGTCGCTGTGATGTCACAATGGCTATGCCATCACAATGCTATGCCATCACAATGGCTATGACATCACAGTTTCTATGACATCATAGTGGCTATGACGTTCCAATGGCTATGACATCAAAATGGCTATGACCTGAAATTTGCATTGACTTAAATATGTCTGTGTCATTACAGTGCCTGTGACGTTACAATGGCTGTGACATTTTCGTGGCTATGACGATGCAATTAGTGTGGCAATGTAGGTAGCTATGACTTTTCAATGGCTATGACATTGATGTGGCCATGAGCTTTCAATGGCTATGACATCACAATGCCTACGACCTAACAATGGCTTTCACGTCACAGTGGCTATTACAGGACAGCGGAAATGACTATACTATCTCTATGACATTGTGGTGCCTATCACGTTACGATGGCTGTGACATTATAGTGGCTATGCCATCACCATGTCTATGACATCATGATGGTTACGAAGTAAACGGCAATGACATAACAATGTCTATGAAACTACAGTGGCTTTGACCTTAACATATATATGATGTTTTAGTCGCTGTGATGTCACAATGACTATGCCATCACAATGGCTATGACATCACAATGGCTATGACATCACAGTTTCTATGACATCATAGTGGCTATGAGGTTCCAATGGCTATGACATCAAAATGGCTGTGACCTGAAATTTGCATTGACTTAAATATGTCTGTGTCATTACAGTGCCTGTGACTTTACAATGGCTGTGACATTTTCGTGGCTATGACGATGCAATTCCTGTGGCATTGTAGGTAGCTATGACTTTTCAATGGCTATGACATTGATGTGGCCATGAGCTTTCAATGGCTATGACGTCACAATGCCTACGACCTGACAATGGCTATGACGTCACAGTGGCTATTACAGGACAGCGGAAATGACTATACTATCTCTATGACATTGTGGTGCCTATCACGTTACGATGGCTGTGACATTATAGTGGCTATGCCATCACCATGTCTATGACATCATGATGGTTACGAAGTCAACGGCAATGACATAACAATGTCTATGAAACTACAGTGGCTTTGATCTTACAATATATATGATGTTATAGTCGCTGTGATGTCCCAATGGCTATGCCATCACAATGGCTATGACATCACAATGGCTATGACATCACAGTTTCTATGACATCATAGTGGCTATCACGTTCCAATGGCTATGACATCACAATGGCTATGACCTGAAATTTGCATTGACTTAAATATGTCTGTGTCATTACAGTGCCTGTGACGTTACAATGGCTGTGACATTTTCGTGGCTATGACGATGCAATTCCTGTGGCATTGTAGGTAGCTATGACTTTTCAATGGCTATGACATTGATGTGACCATGAGCTTTCAATGGCTATGACGTCACAACGCCTACGACCTAACAATGGCTATGACGTTACAGTGGCTATTAAAGGACAGCGGAAATGACTATACTATCTCTATGACATTGTGGTGCCTATCACGTTACGATGGCTGTGACATTATAGTGGCTATGCCATCACCATGTCTATGACATCATGATGGTTACGACGTCAACGGCAATGACATAACAATGTCTATGAAACTACAGTGGCTTTGACTTTACAATATATATGATGTTATAGTCGCTGTGATGTCACAATGGCTATGCCATCACAATGGCTATGCCATCACAATGGCTATGACATCACAGTTTCTATGACATCATAGTGGCTATGACGTTCCAATGGCTATGACATCAAAATAGCTATGACCTGAAATTTGCATTGACTTAAATATGTCTGTGTCATTACAGTGCCTGTGACGTTACAATGGCTGTGAGATTTTCGTGGCTATGACGATGCAATTCCTGTGGCATTGTAGGTAGCTATGACTTTTCAATGGCTATGACACTGATGTGGCCATGAGCTTTCAATGGCTATGACGTCACAATGCCTACGACCTAACAATGGCTATGACATCACAGTGGGTATTAAAGGACAGCGGAAATGACTATACTATCTCTATGACATTGTGGTGCCTATCACGTTACGATGGCTGTGACATTATAGTGGCTATGCCATCACCATGTCTATGACATCATGATGGTTACGAAATCAACGGCAATGACATAACAATGTCTATGAAACTACAGTGTCTTTGACCTTACAATATATATGATGTTATAGTCGCTGTGATGTCACAATTGCTATGCCATCACAATGGCTATGACATCACAATGGCTATGACATCACAGTTTCTATGACATCATATTGGCTACGACGTTCCAATGGCTATGACATCAAAATGGCTGTGACCTGAAATTTGCATTGACTTAAATATGTCTGTGTCATTACAGTGCCTGTGACGTTACAATGGCTGTGACTTTTTCGTGGCTATGACGATGCAATTCCTGTGGCATTGTAGGTAGCTATGACTTTTCAATGGCTATGACACTGATGTGGCCATGAGCTTACAATGGCTATGACGTCACAATGCCTACGACCTAACAATGGCTATGACGTCACAGTGGCTATTACAGGACAGCGGAAATGACTATACTATCTCTATGACATTGTGGTGCCTATCACGTTACGATGGCTGTGACATTATAGTGGCTATGCCATCACCATGTCTATGACATCATGATGGTTACGAAATCAACGGCAATGACATAACAATGTCTATGAAACTACAGTGTCTTTGACCTTACAATATATATGATGTTATAGTCGCTGTGATGTCACAATGGCTATGCCATCACAATGGCTATGCCATCACAATGGCTATGACATCACAGTTTCTATGACATCATAGTGGCTATGACGTTCCAATGGCTATGACATCAAAATGGCTATGACCTGAAATTTGCATTGACTTAAATATGTCTGTGTCATTACAGTGCCTGTGACGTTACAATGGCTGTGACATTTTCGTGGCTATGACGATGCAATTCCTGTGGCAATGTAGGTAGCTATGATTTTTCAATGGCTATGACATTGATGTGGCCATGAGCTTTCAATGGCTATGACGTCACAATGCCTACGACCTAACAATGGCTTTGACGTCACAGTGGCTATTACAGGACAGCGGAAATGACTATACTATCTCTATGACATTGTGGTGCCTATCACGTTACGATGGCTGTGACATTATAGTGGCTATGCCATCACCATGTCTATGACATCATGATGGTTACGAAGTCAACGGCAATGACATAACAATGTCTATGAAACTACAGTGTCTTTGACCTTACAATATATATGATGTCATAGTCGCTGTGATGTCACAATGGCTATGCCATCACAATGGCTATGCCATCACAATGGCTATGACATCACAGTTTCTATGACATCATAGTGGCTATGACGTTCCAATGGCTATGACATCAAAATGGCTATGATCTGAAATTTGCATTGACTTAAATATGTCTGTCATTACAGTGCCTGTGATGTTACAATGGCTGTGACATTTTCGTGGCTATGACGATGCAATTCCTGTGGCATTGTAGGTAGCTATGACTTTTCAATGGCTATGACATTGATGTGGCCATGAGCTTTCAATGGCTATGACGTCACAATGCCTACGACCTAACAATGGCTATGACGTCACAGTGGCTATTACAGGACAGCGGAAATGACTATACTATCTCTATGACATTGTGGTGCCTATCACGTTACGATGGCTCTGACATTATAGTGGCTATGCCATCACCATGTCTATGACATCATGATGGTTACGAAGTCAACGGCAATGACATAACAATGTCTATGAAACTACAGTGTCTTTGACCTTACAATATATACGATGTTATAGTCGCTGTGATGTCACAATGGCTATGCCATCACAATGGCTATGACATCACAATGGCTATGACATCACAGTTTCTAAGACATCATAGTGGCTATGACGTTCCAATGGCTATGACATCAAAATGGCTATGACCTGAAATTTGCATTGACTTAAATATGTCTGTCATTACAGTGCCTGTGACGTTACAATGGCTGTGACATTTTCGTGGCTATGACGATGCAATTCCTGTGGCATTGTAGGTAGCTATGACTTTTCAATGGCTATTACATTGATGTGGCCATGAGCTTTCAATGGCTATGACGTCACAATGCCTACGACCTAACAATGGCTATGACGTCACAGAGGCTATTACAGGACAGCGGAAATGACTATACGATCTCTATGACATTGTGGTGCCTATCACGTTACAATGGCTGTGATATTATAGTGGCTATGCCATCACCATGTCTATGACATCATGATGGTTACGAAGTCAACGGCAATGACATAACAATGTCTATGAAACTACAGTGGCTTTGACTTTACAATATATATGATGTTATAGTCGCTGTGATGTCACAATGGCTATGCCATCACAATGCTATGCCATCACAATGGCTATGACATCACAGTTTCTATGACATCATAGTGGCTATGACGTTCCAATGGCTATGACATCAAAATGGCTATGACCTGAAATTTGCATTGACTTAAATATGTCTGTGTCATTACAGTGCCTGTGACGTTACAATGGCTGTGACATTTTCATGGCTATGACGATGCAATTCCTGTGGCAATGTAGGTAGCTATGACGTTTCAATGGCTATGACATTGATGTGGCCATGAGCTTTCAATGGCTATGACATCACAATGCCTACGACCTAACAATGGCTTTGACGTCTCAGTGGCTATTACAGGACAGCGGAAATGACTATACTATCTCTATGACATTGTGGTGCCTATCACGTTACGATGGCTGTGACATTATAGTGGCTATGCCATCACCATGTCTATGACATCATGATGGTTACGAAGTCAACGGCAATGACATAACAATGTCTATGAAACTACAGTGTCTTTGACCTTACAATATATATGATGTTATAGTCGCTGTGATGTCACAATGGCTATGCCATCACAATGGCTATGCCATCACAATGGCTATGACATCACAGTTTCTATGACATCATAGTGGCTATGACGTTCCAATGGCTATGACATCAAAATGGCTATGATCTGAAATTTGCATTGACTTAAATATGTCTGTGTCATTACAGTGCCTGTGACGTTACAATGGCTGTGACATTTTCGTGGCTATGACGATGCAATTCCTGTGGCATTGTAGGTAGCTATGACTTTTCAATGGCTATGACATTGATGTGGCCATGAGCTTTCAATGGCTATGACGTCACAATGCCTACGACCTGACAATGGCTATGACGTCACAGTGGCTATTACAGGACAGCGGAAATGACTATACTATCTCTATGACATTGTGGTGCCTATCACGTTACGATGGCTGTGACATTATAGTGGCTATGCCATCACCATGTCTATGACATCATGATGGTTACGAAGTCAACGGCAATGACATAACAATGTCTATGAAACTACAGTGGCTTTGACTTTACAATATATATGATGTTATAGTCGCTGTGATGTCACAATGGCTATGCCATCACAATGCTATGCCATCACAATGGCTATGACATCACAGTTTCTATGACATCATAGTGGCTATGACGTTCCAATGGCTATGACATCAAAATGGCTATGACCTGAAATTTGCATTGACTTAAATATGTCTGTGTCATTACAGTGCCTGTGACGTTACAATGGCTGTGACATTTTCATGGCTATGACGATGCAATTCCTGTGGCAATGTAGGTAGCTATGACTTTTCAATGGCTATGACATTGATGTGGCCATGAGCTTTCAATGGCTATGACATCACAATGCCTACGACCTAACAATGGCTTTGACGTCTCAGTGGCTATTACAGGACAGCGGAAATGACTATACTATCTCTATGACATTGTGGTGCCTATCACGTTACGATGGCTGTGACATTATAGTGGCTATGCCATCACCATGTCTATGACATCATGATGGTTACGAAGTCAACGGCAATGACATAACAATGTCTATGAAACTACAGTGTCTTTGACCTTACAATATATATGATGTTATAGTCGCTGTGATGTCACAATGGCTATGCCATCACAATGGCTATGCCATCACAATGGCTATGACATCACAGTTTCTATGACATCATAGTGGCTATGACGTTCCAATGGCTATGACATCAAAATGGCTATGATCTGAAATTTGCATTGACTTAAATATGTCTGTGTCATTACAGTGCCTGTGACGTTACAATGGCTGTGACATTTTCGTGGCTATGACGATGCAATTCCTGTGGCATTGTAGGTAGCTATGACTTTTCAATGGCTATGACATTGATGTGGCCATGAGCTTTCAATGGCTATGACGTCACAATGCCTACGACCTGACAATGGCTATGACGTCACAGTGGCTATTACAGGACAGCGGAAATGACTATACTATCTCTATGACATTGTGGTGCCTATCACGTTACGATGGCTGTGACATTATAGTGGCTATGCCATCACCATGTCTATGACATCATGATGGTTACGAAGTCAACGGCAATGACATAACAATGTCTATGAAACTACAGTGGCTTTGACCTTACAATATATATGATGTTATAGTCGCTGTGATGTCACAATGGCTATGCCATCACAATGGCTATGCCATCACAATGGCTATGACATCACAGTTTCTATGACATCATAGTGGCTATGACGTTCCAATGGCTATGACATCAAAATGGCTATGATCTGAAATTTGCTTTGACTTAAATATGTCTGTGTAATTACAGTGCCTGTGACGTTACAATGGCTGTGACATTTTCGTGGCTATGACGATGTAATTCCTGTGGCATTGTAGGTAGCTATGACTTTTCAATGGCTATGACATTGATGTGGCCATGAGCTTTCAATGGCTATGACGTCACAATGCCTACGACCTGACAATGGCTATGACGTCACAGTGGCTATTACAGGACAGCAGAAATGACTATACTATCTCTATGACATTGTGGTGCCTATCACGTTACGATGGCTGTGACATTATAGTGGCTATGCCATCACCATGTCTATGACATCCTGATGGTTACGAAGTAAACGGCAATGACATAACAATGTCTATGAAACTACAGTGGCTTTGACCTTACAATATATATGATGTTTTAGTCGCTGTGATGTCACAATGACTATGCCATCACAATGGCTATGACATCACAATGGCTATGACATCACAGTTTCTATGACATCATAGTGGCTATGAGGTTCCAATGGCTATGACATCAAAATGGCTGTGACCTGAAATTTGCATTGACTTAAATATGTCTGTGTCATTACAGTGCCTGTGACTTTACAATGGCTGTGACATTTTCGTGGCTATGACGATGCAATTCCTGTGGCATTGTAGGTAGCTATGACTTTTCAATGGCTATGACATTGATGTGGCCATGAGCTTTCAATGGCTATGACGTCACAATGCCTACGACCTGACAATGGCTATGACGTCACAGTGGCTATTACAGGACAGCGGAAATGACTACACTACCTCTATGACATTGTGGTGCCTATCAGGTTACGATGGCT
This sequence comes from Myotis yumanensis, assembly GCF_028538775.1. Classification (NCBI taxonomy): domain Eukaryota; kingdom Metazoa; phylum Chordata; class Mammalia; order Chiroptera; family Vespertilionidae; genus Myotis; species Myotis yumanensis. The sequence continues at coordinate 155,649 of NW_027223783.1, forward strand.
GTGACATTATAGTGGCTTTGCCATCACCATGTCTATGACATCATGATGGTTACGAAGTCAACGGCAATGACATAACAATGTCTATGAAACTACAGTGGCTTTGACCTTACAATATATATGATGTTATAGTCGCTGTGATGTCCCAATGGCTGTGCCATCACAATGGCTATGACATCACAATGGCTATGACATCACAGTTTCTATGACATCATAGTGGCTATCACGTTCCAATGGCTATGACATCAAAATGGCTATGACCTGAAATTTGCATTGACTTAAATATGTCTGTGTCATTACAGTGCCTGTGACGTTACAATGTTTGTGACATTTTCGTGGCTATGACGATGCAATTCCTTTGGCATTGTAGGTAGCTATGACTTTTCAATGGCTATGACATTGATGTGGCCATGAGCTTTCAATGGCTATGATGTCACAATGCCTACGACCTAACAATGGCTATGACGTCACAGTGGCTATTACAGGACAGCGGAAATGACTATACTATCTCTATGACATTGTGGTGCCTATCACGTTACGATGGCTGTGACATTATAGTGGCTATGCCATCACCATGTCTATGACATCATGATGGTTATGACCTCACCGGCAATGATATAACAATGTCTATGAAACTACAGTGGGTTTGACTTTACAATATATATGATGTTATAGTCGCTGTGATGTCACAATGGCTATGCCATCACAATGCTATGCCATCACAATGGCTATGACATCACAGTTTCTATGACATCATAGTGGCTATGACGTTCCAATGGCTATGACATCAAAATGGCTATGACCTGAAATTTGCATTGACTTAAATATGTCTGTGTCATTACAGTGCCTGTGACGTTACAATGGCTGTGACATTTTCATGGCTATGACGATGCAATTCCTGTGGCAATGTAGGTAGCTATGACTTTTCAATGGCTATGACATTGATGTGGCCATGAGCTTTCAATGGCTATGACATCACAATGCCTACGACCTAACAATGGCTTTGACGTCTCAGTGGCTATTACAGGACAGCGGAAATGACTATACTATCTCTATGACATTGTGGTGCCTATCACGTTACGATGGCTGTGACATTATAGTGGCTATGCCATCACCATGTCTATGACATCATGATGGTTACGAAGTCAACGGCAATGACATAACAATGTCTATGAAACTACAGTGTCTTTGACCTTACAATATATATGATGTTATAGTCGCTGTGATGTCACAATGGCTATGCCATCACAATGGCTATGCCATCACAATGGCTATGACATCACAGTTTCTATGACATCATAGTGGCTATGACGTTCCAATGGCTATGACATCAAAATGGCTATGATCTGAAATTTGCATTGACTTAAATATGTCTGTGTCATTACAGTGCCTGTGACGTTACAATGGCTGTGACATTTTCGTGGCTATGACGATGCAATTCCTGTGGCATTGTAGGTAGCTATGACTTTTCAATGGCTATGACATTGATGTGGCCATGAGCTTTCAATGGCTATGACGTCACAATGCCTACGACCTGACAATGGCTATGACGTCACAGTGGCTATTACAGGACAGCGGAAATGACTATACTATCTCTATGACATTGTGGTGCCTATCACGTTACGATGGCTGTGACATTATAGTGGCTATGCCATCACCATGTCTATGACATCATGATGGTTATGAAGTCAACGGCAATGACATAACAATGTCTATGAAACTACAGTGGCTTTGAACTTACAATATATATGATGTTAAAGTCGCTGTGATGTCACAATGGCTATGCCATCACAATGGCTATGCCATCACAATGGCTATGACATCACAGTTTCTATGACATCATAGTGGCTATGACGTTCCAATGGCTATGACATCAAAATGGCTATGATCTGAAATTTGCTTTGACTTAAATATGTCTGTGTAATTACAGTGCCTGTGACGTTACAATGGCTGTGACATTTTCGTGGCTATGACGATGTAATTCCTGTGGCATTGTAGGTAGCTATGACTTTTCAATGGCTATGACATTGATGTGGCCATGAGCTTTCAATGGCTATGACGTCACAATGCCTACGACCTGACAATGGCTATGACGTCACAGTGGCTATTACAGGACAGCAGAAATGACTATACTATCTCTATGACATTGTGGTGCCTATCACGTTACGATGGCTGTGACATTATAGTGGCTATGCCATCACCATGTCTATGACATCCTGATGGTTACGAAGTAAACGGCAATGACATAACAATGTCTATGAAACTACAGTGGCTTTGACCTTACAATATATATGATGTTTTAGTCGCTGTGATGTCACAATGACTATGCCATCACAATGGCTATGACATCACAATGGCTATGACATCACAGTTTCTATGACATCATAGTGGCTATGAGGTTCCAATGGCTATGACATCAAAATGGCTGTGACCTGAAATTTGCATTGACTTAAATATGTCTGTGTCATTACAGTGCCTGTGACTTTACAATGGCTGTGACATTTTCGTGGCTATGACGATGCAATTCCTGTGGCATTGTAGGTAGCTATGACTTTTCAATGGCTATGACATTGATGTGGCCATGAGCTTTCAATGGCTATGACGTCACAATGCCTACGACCTGACAATGGCTATGACGTCACAGTGGCTATTACAGGACAGCGGAAATGACTACACTACCTCTATGACATTGTGGTGCCTATCAGGTTACGATGGCTGTGACATTATAGTGGCTTTGCCATCACCATGTCTATGACATCATGATGGTTACGAAGTCAACGGCAATGACATAACAATGTCTATGAAACTACAGTGGCTTTGACCTTACAATATATATGATGTTATAGTCGCTGTGATGTCCCAATGGCTGTGCCATCACAATGGCTATGACATCACAATGGCTATGACATCACAGTTTCTATGACATCATAGTGGCTATCACGTTCCAATGGCTATGACATCAAAATGGCTATGACCTGAAATTTGCATTGACTTAAATATGTCTGTGTCATTACAGTGCCTGTGACGTTACAATGTTTGTGACATTTTCGTGGCTATGACGATGCAATTCCTTTGGCATTGTAGGTAGCTATGACTTTTCAATGGCTATGACATTGATGTGGCCATGAGCTTTCAATGGCTATGATGTCACAATGCCTACGACCTAACAATGGCTATGACGTCACAGTGGCTATTACAGGACAGCGGAAATGACTATACTATCTCTATGACATTGTGGTGCCTATCACGTTACGATGGCTGTGACATTATAGTGGCTATGCCATCACCATGTCTATGACATCATGATGGTTATGACCTCACCGGCAATGATATAACAATGTCTATGAAACTACAGTGGGTTTGACTTTACAATATATATGATGTTATAGTCGCTGTGATGTCACAATGGCTATGCCATCACAATGCTATGCCATCACAATGGCTATGACATCACAGTTTCTATGACATCATAGTGGCTATGACGTTCCAATGGCTATGACATCAAAATGGCTATGACCTGAAATTTGCATTGACTTAAATATGTCTGTGTCATTACAGTGCCTGTGACGTTACAATGGCTGTGACATTTTCATGGCTATGACGATGCAATTCCTGTGGCAATGTAGGTAGCTATGACTTTTCAATGGCTATGACATTGATGTGGCCATGAGCTTTCAATGGCTATGACATCACAATGCCTACGACCTAACAATGGCTTTGACGTCTCAGTGGCTATTACAGGACAGCGGAAATGACTATACTATCTCTATGACATTGTGGTGCCTATCACGTTACGATGGCTGTGACATTATAGTGGCTATGCCATCACCATGTCTATGACATCATGATGGTTACGAAGTCAACGGCAATGACATAACAATGTCTATGAAACTACAGTGTCTTTGACCTTACAATATATATGATGTTATAGTCGCTGTGATGTCACAATGGCTATGCCATCACAATGGCTATGCCATCACAATGGCTATGACATCACAGTTTCTATGACATCATAGTGGCTATGACGTTCCAATGGCTATGACATCAAAATGGCTATGATCTGAAATTTGCATTGACTTAAATATGTCTGTGTCATTACAGTGCCTGTGACGTTACAATGGCTGTGACATTTTCGTGGCTATGACGATGCAATTCCTGTGGCATTGTAGGTAGCTATGACTTTTCAATGGCTATGACATTGATGTGGCCATGAGCTTTCAATGGCTATGACGTCACAATGCCTACGACCTGACAATGGCTATGACGTCACAGTGGCTATTACAGGACAGCGGAAATGACTATACTATCTCTATGACATTGTGGTGCCTATCACGTTACGATGGCTGTGACATTATAGTGGCTATGCCATCACCATGTCTATGACATCATGATGGTTACGAAGTCAACGGCAATGACATAACAATGTCTATGAAACTACAGTGGCTTTGAACTTACAATATATATGATGTTATAGTCGCTGTGATGTCACAATGGCTATGCCATCACAATGGCTATGCCATCACAATGGCTATGACATCACAGTTTCTATGACATCATAGTGGCTATGACGTTCCAATGGCTATGACATCAAAATGGCTATGATCTGAAATTTGCTTTGACTTAAATATGTCTGTGTAATTACAGTGCCTGTGACGTTACAATGGCTGTGACATTTTCGTGGCTATGACGATGTAATTCCTGTGGCATTGTAGGTAGCTATGACTTTTCAATGGCTATGACATTGATGTGGCCATGAGCTTTCAATGGCTATGACGTCACAATGCCTACGACCTGACAATGGCTATGACGTCACAGTGGCTATTACAGGACAGCAGAAATGACTATACTATCTCTATGACATTGTGGTGCCTATCACGTTACGATGGCTGTGACATTATAGTGGCTATGCCATCACCATGTCTATGACATCCTGATGGTTACGAAGTAAACGGCAATGACATAACAATGTCTATGAAACTACAGTGGCTTTGACCTTACAATATATATGATGTTTTAGTCGCTGTGATGTCACAATGACTATGCCATCACAATGGCTATGACATCACAATGGCTATGACATCACAGTTTCTATGACATCATAGTGGCTATGAGGTTCCAATGGCTATGACATCAAAATGGCTGTGACCTGAAATTTGCATTGACTTAAATATGTCTGTGTCATTACAGTGCCTGTGACTTTACAATGGCTGTGACATTTTCGTGGCTATGACGATGCAATTCCTGTGGCATTGTAGGTAGCTATGACTTTTCAATGGCTATGACATTGATGTGGCCATGAGCTTTCAATGGCTATGACGTCACAATGCCTACGACCTGACAATGGCTATGACGTCACAGTGGCTATTACAGGACAGCGGAAATGACTACACTACCTCTATGACATTGTGGTGCCTATCAGGTTACGATGGCTGTGACATTATAGTGGCTATGCCATCACCATGTCTATGACATCATGATGGTTACGAAGTCAACGGCAATGACATAACAATGTCTATGAAACTACAGTGGCTTTGACCTTACAATATATATGATGTTATAGTCGCTGTGATGTCCCAATGGCTGTGCCATCAAAATGGCTATGACATCACAATGGCTATGACATCACAGTTTCTATGACATCATAGTGGCTATCACGTTCCAATGGCTATGACATCAAAATGGCTATGACCTGAAATTTGCATTGACTTAAATATGTCTGTGTCATTACAGTGCCTGTGACGTTACAATGTTTGTGACATTTTCGTGGCTATGACGATGCAATTCCTTTGGCATTGTAGGTAGCTATGACTTTTCAATGGCTATGACATTGATGTGGCCATGAGCTTTCAATGGCTATGATGTCACAATGCCTACGACCTAACAATGGCTATGACGTCACAGTGGCTATTACAGGACAGCGGAAATGACTATACTATCTCTATGACTTTGTGGTGCCTATCACGTTACGATGGCTGTGACATTATAGTGGCTATGCCATCACCATGTCTTTGACATCATGATGGTTATGACCTCACCGGCAATGACATAACAATGTCTATGAAACTACAGTGGGTTTGACTTTACAATATATATGATGTTATAGTCGCTGTGATGTCACAATGGCTATGCCATCACAATGCTATGCCATCACAATGGCTATGACATCACAGTTTCTATGACATCATAGTGGCTATGACGTTCCAATGGCTATGACATCAAAATGGCTATGACCTGAAATTTGCATTGACTTAAATATGTCTGTGTCATTACAGTGCCTGTGACGTTACAATGGCTGTGACATTTTCATGGCTATGACGATGCAATTCCTGTGGCAATGTAGGTAGCTATGACTTTTCAATGGCTATGACATTGATGTGGCCATGAGCTTTCAATGGCTATGACATCACAATGCCTACGACCTAACAATGGCTTTGACGTCACAGTGGCTATTACAGGACAGCGGAAATGACTATACTATCTCTATGACATTGTGGTGCCTATCACGTTACGATGGCTGTGACATTATAGTGGCTATGCCATCACCATGTCTATGACATCATGATGGTTACGAAGTCAACGGCAATGACATAACAATGTCTATGAAACTACAGTGTCTTTGACCTTACAATATATATGATGTTATAGTCGCTGTGATGTCACAATGGCTATGCCATCACAATGGCTATGCCATCACAATGGCTATGACATCACAGTTTCTATGACATCATAGTGGCTATGACGTTCCAATGGCTATGACATCAAAATGGCTATGATCTGAAATTTGCATTGACTTAAATATGTCTGTGTAATTACAGTGCCTGTGACGTTACAATGGCTGTGACATTTTCGTGGCTATGACGATGTAATTCCTGTGGCATTGTAGGTAGCTATGACTTTTCAATGGCTATGACATTGATGTGGCCATGAGCTTTCAATGGCTATGACGTCACAATGCCTACGACCTGACAATGGCTATGACGTCACAGTGGCTATTACAGGACAGCGGAAATGACTATACTATCTCTAGGACATTGTGGTGCCTATCACGTTACGATGGCTGTGACATTATAGTGGCTATGCCATCACCATGTCTATGACATCATGATGGTTATGACGTCACCGGCAATGACATAACAATGTCTATGAAACTACAGTTGCTTGACTTTACAATATATATGATGTTATAGTCGCTGTGATGTGACAATGGCTATGCCATCACAATGCTATGCCATCACAATGGCTATGACATCACAGTTTCTATGACATCATAGTGGCTATGACGTTCCAATGGCTATGCCATCAAAATGGCTATGACCTGAAATTTGCATTGACTTAAATATGTCTGTGTCATTACAGTGCCTGTGACGTTACAATGGCTGTGACATTTTCGTGGCTATGACGATGCAATTCCTGTGGCAATGTAGGTAGCTATGACTTTTCAATGGCTATGACATTGATGTGGCCATGAGCTTTCAATGGCTATGACATCACAATGCCTACGACCTGACAATGGCTATGACGTCACAGTGGCTATTACAGGACAGCGGAAATGACTACACTACCTCTATGACATTGTGGTGCCTATCAGGTTACGATGGCTGTGACATTATAGTGGCTATGCCATCACCATGTCTATGACATCATGATGGTTACGAAGTCAACGGCAATGACATAACAATGTCTATGAAACTACAGTGGCTTTGACCTTACAATATATATGATGTTATAGTCGCTGTGATGTCCCAATGGCTGTGCCATCAAAATGGCTATGACATCACAATGGCTATGACATCACAGTTTCTATGACATCATAGTGGCTATCACGTTCCAATGGCTATGACATCAAAATGGCTATGACCTGAAATTTGCATTGACTTAAATATGTCTGTGTCATTACAGTGCCTGTGACGTTACAATGTTTGTGACATTTTCGTGGCTATGACGATGCAATTCCTTTGGCATTGTAGGTAGCTATGACTTTTCAATGGCTATGACATTGATGTGGCCATGAGCTTTCAATGGCTATGATGTCACAATGCCTACGACCTAACAATGGCTATGACGTCACAGTGGCTATTACAGGACAGCGGAAATGACTATACTATCTCTATGACTTTGTGGTGCCTATCACGTTACGATGGCTGTGACATTATAGTGGCTATGCCATCACCATGTCTTTGACATCATGATGGTTATGACCTCACCGGCAATGACATAACAATGTCTATGAAACTACAGTGGGTTTGACTTTACAATATATATGATGTTATAGTCGCTGTGATGTCACAATGGCTATGCCATCACAATGGCTATGACATCACAGTTTCTATGACATCATAGTGGCTATGACGTTCCAATGGCTATGACATCAAAATGGCTATGACCTGAAATTTGCATTGACTTAAATATGTCTGTGTCATTACAGTGCCTGTGACGTTACAATGGCTGTGACATTTTCATGGCTATGACGATGCAATTCCTGTGGCAATGTAGGTAGCTATGACTTTTCAATGGCTATGACATTGATGTGGCCATGAGCTTTCAATGGCTATGACATCACAATGCCTACGACCTAACAATGGCTTTGACGTCTCAGTGGCTATTACAGGACAGCGGAAATGACTATACTATCTCTATGACATTGTGGTGCCTATCACGTTACGATGGCTGTGACATTATAGTGGCTATGCCATCACCATGTCTATGACATCATGATGGTTACGAAGTCAACGGCAATGACATAACAATGTCTATGAAACTACAGTGTCTTTGACCTTACAATATATATGATGTTATAGTCGCTGTGATGTCACAATGGCTATGCCATCACAATGGCTATGCCATCACAATGGCTATGACATCACAGTTTCTATGACATCATAGTGGCTATGACGTTCCAATGGCTATGACATCAAAATGGCTATGATCTGAAATTTGCATTGACTTAAATATGTCTGTGTCATTACAGTGCCTGTGACGTTACAATGGCTGTGACATTTTCGTGGCTATGACGATGCAATTCCTGTGGCATTGTAGGTAGCTATGACTTTTCAATGGCTATGACATTGATGTGGCCATGAGCTTTCAATGGCTATGACGTCACAATGCCTACGACCTGACAATGGCTATGACGTCACAGTGGCTATTACAGGACAGCGGAAATGACTATACTATCTCTATGACATTGTGGTGCCTATCACGTTACGATGGCTGTGACATTATAGTGGCTATGCCATCACCATGTCTATGACATCATGATGGTTATGAAGTCAACGGCAATGACATAACAATGTCTATGAAACTACAGTGGCTTTGAACTTACAATATATATGATGTTAAAGTCGCTGTGATGTCACAATGGCTATGCCATCACAATGGCTATGCCATCACAATGGCTATGACATCACAGTTTCTATGACATCATAGTGGCTATGACGTTCCAATGGCTATGACATCAAAATGGCTATGATCTGAAATTTGCTTTGACTTAAATATGTCTGTGTAATTACAGTGCCTGTGACGTTACAATGGCTGTGACATTTTCGTGGCTATGACGATGTAATTCCTGTGGCATTGTAGGTAGCTATGACTTTTCAATGGCTATGACATTGATGTGGCCATGAGCTTTCAATGGCTATGACGTCACAATGCCTACGACCTGACAATGGCTATGACGTCACAGTGGCTATTACAGGACAGCAGAAATGACTATACTATCTCTATGACATTGTGGTGCCTATCACGTTACGATGGCTGTGACATTATAGTGGCTATGCCATCACCATGTCTATGACATCCTGATGGTTACGAAGTAAACGGCAATGACATAACAATGTCTATGAAACTACAGTGGCTTTGACCTTACAATATATATGATGTTTTAGTCGCTGTGATGTCACAATGACTATGCCATCACAATGGCTATGACATCACAATGGCTATGACATCACAGTTTCTATGACATCATAGTGGCTATGAGGTTCCAATGGCTATGACATCAAAATGGCTGTGACCTGAAATTTGCATTGACTTAAATATGTCTGTGTCATTACAGTGCCTGTGACTTTACAATGGCTGTGACATTTTCGTGGCTATGACGATGCAATTCCTGTGGCATTGTAGGTAGCTATGACTTTTCAATGGCTATGACATTGATGTGGCCATGAGCTTTCAATGGCTATGACGTCACAATGCCTACGACCTGACAATGGCTATGACGTCACAGTGGCTATTACAGGACAGCGGAAATGACTACACTACCTCTATGACATTGTGGTGCCTATCAGGTTACGATGGCTGTGACATTATAGTGGCTTTGCCATCACCATGTCTATGACATCATGATGGTTACGAAGTCAACGGCAATGACATAACAATGTCTATGAAACTACAGTGGCTTTGACCTTACAATATATATGATGTTATAGTCGCTGTGATGTCCCAATGGCTGTGCCATCACAATGGCTATGACATCACAATGGCTATGACATCACAGTTTCTATGACATCATAGTGGCTATCACGTTCCAATGGCTATGACATCAAAATGGCTATGACCTGAAATTTGCATTGACTTAAATATGTCTGTGTCATTACAGTGCCTGTGACGTTACAATGTTTGTGACATTTTCGTGGCTATGACGATGCAATTCCTTTGGCATTGTAGGTAGCTATGACTTTTCAATGGCTATGACATTGATGTGGCCATGAGCTTTCAATGGCTATGATGTCACAATGCCTACGACCTAACAATGGCTATGACGTCACAGTGGCTATTACAGGACAGCGGAAATGACTATACTATCTCTATGACATTGTGGTGCCTATCACGTTACGATGGCTGTGACATTATAGTGGCTATGCCATCACCATGTCTATGACATCATGATGGTTATGACCTCACCGGCAATGATATAACAATGTCTATGAAACTACAGTGGGTTTGACTTTACAATATATATGATGTTATAGTCGCTGTGATGTCACAATGGCTATGCCATCACAATGCTATGCCATCACAATGGCTATGACATCACAGTTTCTATGACATCATAGTGGCTATGACGTTCCAATGGCTATGACATCAAAATGGCTATGACCTGAAATTTGCATTGACTTAAATATGTCTGTGTCATTACAGTGCCTGTGACGTTACAATGGCTGTGACATTTTCATGGCTATGACGATGCAATTCCTGTGGCAATGTAGGTAGCTATGACTTTTCAATGGCTATGACATTGATGTGGCCATGAGCTTTCAATGGCTATGACATCACAATGCCTACGACCTAACAATGGCTTTGACGTCTCAGTGGCTATTACAGGACAGCGGAAATGACTATACTATCTCTATGACATTGTGGTGCCTATCACGTTACGATGGCTGTGACATTATAGTGGCTATGCCATCACCATGTCTATGACATCATGATGGTTACGAAGTCAACGGCAATGACATAACAATGTCTATGAAACTACAGTGTCTTTGACCTTACAATATATATGATGTTATAGTCGCTGTGATGTCACAATGGCTATGCCATCACAATGGCTATGCCATCACAATGGCTATGACATCACAGTTTCTATGACATCATAGTGGCTATGACGTTCCAATGGCTATGACATCAAAATGGCTATGATCTGAAATTTGCATTGACTTAAATATGTCTGTGTCATTACAGTGCCTGTGACGTTACAATGGCTGTGACATTTTCGTGGCTATGACGATGCAATTCCTGTGGCATTGTAGGTAGCTATGACTTTTCAATGGCTATGACATTGATGTGGCCATGAGCTTTCAATGGCTATGACGTCACAATGCCTACGACCTGACAATGGCTATGACGTCACAGTGGCTATTACAGGACAGCGGAAATGACTATACTATCTCTATGACATTGTGGTGCCTATCACGTTACGATGGCTGTGACATTATAGTGGCTATGCCATCACCATGTCTATGACATCATGATGGTTACGAAGTCAACGGCAATGACATAACAATGTCTATGAAACTACAGTGGCTTTGAACTTACAATATATATGATGTTATAGTCGCTGTGATGTCACAATGGCTATGCCATCACAATGGCTATGCCATCACAATGGCTATGACATCACAGTTTCTATGACATCATAGTGGCTATGACGTTCCAATGGCTATGACATCAAAATGGCTATGATCTGAAATTTGCTTTGACTTAAATATGTCTGTGTAATTACAGTGCCTGTGACGTTACAATGGCTGTGACATTTTCGTGGCTATGACGATGTAATTCCTGTGGCATTGTAGGTAGCTATGACTTTTCAATGGCTATGACATTGATGTGGCCATGAGCTTTCAATGGCTATGACGTCACAATGCCTACGACCTGACAATGGCTATGACGTCACAGTGGCTATTACAGGACAGCAGAAATGACTATACTATCTCTATGACATTGTGGTGCCTATCACGTTACGATGGCTGTGACATTATAGTGGCTATGCCATCACCATGTCTATGACATCCTGATGGTTACGAAGTAAACGGCAATGACATAACAATGTCTATGAAACTACAGTGGCTTTGACCTTACAATATATATGATGTTTTAGTCGCTGTGATGTCACAATGACTATGCCATCACAATGGCTATGACATCACAATGGCTATGACATCACAGTTTCTATGACATCATAGTGGCTATGAGGTTCCAATGGCTATGACATCAAAATGGCTGTGACCTGAAATTTGCATTGACTTAAATATGTCTGTGTCATTACAGTGCCTGTGACTTTACAATGGCTGTGACATTTTCGTGGCTATGACGATGCAATTCCTGTGGCATTGTAGGTAGCTATGACTTTTCAATGGCTATGACATTGATGTGGCCATGAGCTTTCAATGGCTATGACGTCACAATGCCTACGACCTGACAATGGCTATGACGTCACAGTGGCTATTACAGGACAGCGGAAATGACTACACTACCTCTATGACATTGTGGTGCCTATCAGGTTACGATGGCTGTGACATTATAGTGGCTATGCCATCACCATGTCTATGACATCATGATGGTTACGAAGTCAACGGCAATGACATAACAATGTCTATGAAACTACAGTGGCTTTGACCTTACAATATATATGATGTTATAGTCGCTGTGATGTCCCAATGGCTGTGCCATCAAAATGGCTATGACATCACAATGGCTATGACATCACAGTTTCTATGACATCATAGTGGCTATCACGTTCCAATGGCTATGACATCAAAATGGCTATGACCTGAAATTTGCATTGACTTAAATATGTCTGTGTCATTACAGTGCCTGTGACGTTACAATGTTTGTGACATTTTCGTGGCTATGACGATGCAATTCCTTTGGCATTGTAGGTAGCTATGACTTTTCAATGGCTATGACATTGATGTGGCCATGAGCTTTCAATGGCTATGATGTCACAATGCCTACGACCTAACAATGGCTATGACGTCACAGTGGCTATTACAGGACAGCGGAAATGACTATACTATCTCTATGACTTTGTGGTGCCTATCACGTTACGATGGCTGTGACATTATAGTGGCTATGCCATCACCATGTCTTTGACATCATGATGGTTATGACCTCACCGGCAATGACATAACAATGTCTATGAAACTACAGTGGGTTTGACTTTACAATATATATGATGTTATAGTCGCTGTGATGTCACAATGGCTATGCCATCACAATGCTATGCCATCACAATGGCTATGACATCACAGTTTCTATGACATCATAGTGGCTATGACGTTCCAATGGCTATGACATCAAAATGGCTATGACCTGAAATTTGCATTGACTTAAATATGTCTGTGTCATTACAGTGCCTGTGACGTTACAATGGCTGTGACATTTTCATGGCTATGACGATGCAATTCCTGTGGCAATGTAGGTAGCTATGACTTTTCAATGGCTATGACATTGATGTGGCCATGAGCTTTCAATGGCTATGACATCACAATGCCTACGACCTAACAATGGCTTTGACGTCACAGTGGCTATTACAGGACAGCGGAAATGACTATACTATCTCTATGACATTGTGGTGCCTATCACGTTACGATGGCTGTGACATTATAGTGGCTATGCCATCACCATGTCTATGACATCATGATGGTTACGAAGTCAACGGCAATGACATAACAATGTCTATGAAACTACAGTGTCTTTGACCTTACAATATATATGATGTTATAGTCGCTGTGATGTCACAATGGCTATGCCATCACAATGGCTATGCCATCACAATGGCTATGACATCACAGTTTCTATGACATCATAGTGGCTATGACGTTCCAATGGCTATGACATCAAAATGGCTATGATCTGAAATTTGCATTGACTTAAATATGTCTGTGTAATTACAGTGCCTGTGACGTTACAATGGCTGTGACATTTTCGTGGCTATGACGATGTAATTCCTGTGGCATTGTAGGTAGCTATGACTTTTCAATGGCTATGACATTGATGTGGCCATGAGCTTTCAATGGCTATGACGTCACAATGCCTACGACCTGACAATGGCTATGACGTCACAGTGGCTATTACAGGACAGCGGAAATGACTATACTATCTCTAGGACATTGTGGTGCCTATCACGTTACGATGGCTGTGACATTATAGTGGCTATGCCATCACCATGTCTATGACATCATGATGGTTATGACGTCACCGGCAATGACATAACAATGTCTATGAAACTACAGTTGCTTGACTTTACAATATATATGATGTTATAGTCGCTGTGATGTGACAATGGCTATGCCATCACAATGCTATGCCATCACAATGGCTATGACATCACAGTTTCTATGACATCATAGTGGCTATGACGTTCCAATGGCTATGCCATCAAAATGGCTATGACCTGAAATTTGCATTGACTTAAATATGTCTGTGTCATTACAGTGCCTGTGACGTTACAATGGCTGTGACATTTTCGTGGCTATGACGATGCAATTCCTGTGGCAATGTAGGTAGCTATGACTTTTCAATGGCTATGACATTGATGTGGCCATGAGCTTTCAATGGCTATGACATCACAATGCCTACGACCTGACAATGGCTATGACGTCACAGTGGCTATTACAGGACAGCGGAAATGACTACACTACCTCTATGACATTGTGGTGCCTATCAGGTTACGATGGCTGTGACATTATAGTGGCTATGCCATCACCATGTCTATGACATCATGATGGTTACGAAGTCAACGGCAATGACATAACAATGTCTATGAAACTACAGTGGCTTTGACCTTACAATATATATGATGTTATAGTCGCTGTGATGTCCCAATGGCTGTGCCATCAAAATGGCTATGACATCACAATGGCTATGACATCACAGTTTCTATGACATCATAGTGGCTATCACGTTCCAATGGCTATGACATCAAAATGGCTATGACCTGAAATTTGCATTGACTTAAATATGTCTGTGTCATTACAGTGCCTGTGACGTTACAATGTTTGTGACATTTTCGTGGCTATGACGATGCAATTCCTTTGGCATTGTAGGTAGCTATGACTTTTCAATGGCTATGACATTGATGTGGCCATGAGCTTTCAATGGCTATGATGTCACAATGCCTACGACCTAACAATGGCTATGACGTCACAGTGGCTATTACAGGACAGCGGAAATGACTATACTATCTCTATGACTTTGTGGTGCCTATCACGTTACGATGGCTGTGACATTATAGTGGCTATGCCATCACCATGTCTTTGACATCATGATGGTTATGACCTCACCGGCAATGACATAACAATGTCTATGAAACTACAGTGGGTTTGACTTTACAATATATATGATGTTATAGTCGCTGTGATGTCACAATGGCTATGCCATCACAATGGCTATGACATCACAGTTTCTATGACATCATAGTGGCTATGACGTTCCAATGGCTATGACATCAAAATGGCTATGACCTGAAATTTGCATTGACTTAAATATGTCTGTGTCATTACAGTGCCTGTGACGTTACAATGGCTGTGACATTTTCATGGCTATGACGATGCAATTCCTGTGGCAATGTAGGTAGCTATGACTTTTCAATGGCTATGACATTGATGTGGCCATGAGCTTTCAATGGCTATGACATCACAATGCCTACGACCTAACAATGGCTTTGACGTCACAGTGGCTATTACAGGACAGCGGAAATGACTATACTATCTCTATGACATTGTGGTGCCTATCACGTTACGATGGCTGTGACATTATAGTGGCTATGCCATCACCATGTCTATGACATCATGATGGTTACGAAGTCAACGGCAATGACATAACAATGTCTATGAAACTACAGTGTCTTTGACCTTACAATATATATGATGTTATAGTCGCTGTGATGTCACAATGGCTATGCCATCACAATGGCTATGCCATCACAATGGCTATGACATCACAGTTTCTATGACATCATAGTGGCTATGACGTTCCAATGGCTATGACATCAAAATGGCTATGATCTGAAATTTGCATTGACTTAAATATGTCTGTGTAATTACAGTGCCTGTGACGTTACAATGGCTGTGACATTTTCGTGGCTATGACGATGTAATTCCTGTGGCATTGTAGGTAGCTATGACTTTTCAATGGCTATGACATTGATGTGGCCATGAGCTTTCAATGGCTATGACGTCACAATGCCTACGACCTGACAATGGCTATGACGTCACAGTGGCTATTACAGGACAGCGGAAATGACTATACTATCTCTAGGACATTGTGGTGCCTATCACGTTACGATGGCTGTGACATTATAGTGGCTATGCCATCACCATGTCTATGACATCATGATGGTTATGACGTCACCGGCAATGACATAACAATGTCTATGAAACTACAGTTGCTTGACTTTACAATATATATGATGTTATAGTCGCTGTGATGTCACAATGGCTATGCCATCACAATGCTATGCCATCACAATGGCTATGACATCACAGTTTCTATGACATCATAGTGGCTATGACGTTCCAATGGCTATGCCATCAAAATGGCTATGACCTGAAATTTGCATTGACTTAAATATGTCTGTGTCATTACAGTGCCTGTGACGTTACAATGGCTGTGACATTTTCGTGGCTATGACGATGCAATTCCTGTGGCAATGTAGGTAGCTATGACTTTTCAATGGCTATGACATTGATGTGGCCATGAGCTTTCAATGGCTATGACATCACAATGCCTACGACCTAACAATGGCTTTGACGTCACAGTGGCTATTACAGGACAGCGGAAATGACTATACTATCTCTATGACATTGTGGTGCCTATCACGTTACGATGGCTGTGACATTATAGTGGCTATGCCATCACCATGTCTATGACATCATGATGGTTACGAAGTCAACGGCAATGACATAACAATGTCTATGAAACTACAGTGTCTTTGACCTTACAATATATATGATGTTATAGTCTCTGTGATGTCACAATGGCTATGCCATCACAATGGCTATGCCATCACAATGGCTATGACATCACAGTTTCTATGACATCATAGTGGCTATGACGTTCCAATGGCTATGACATCAAAATGGCTATGATCTGAAATTTGCATTGACTTAAATATGTCTGTGTCATTACAGTGCCTGTGACGTTACAATGGCTGTGACATTTTCGTGGCTATGACGATGCAATTCCTGTGGCATTGTAGGTAGCTATGACTTTTCAATGGCTATGACATTGATGTGGCCATGAGCTTTCAATGGCTATGACGTCACAATGCCTACGACCTGACAATGGCTATGACGTCACAGTGGCTATTACAGGACAGCGGAAATGACTATACTATCTCTATGACATTGTGGTGCCTATCACGTTACGATGGCTGTGACATTATAGTGGCTATGCCATCACCATGTCTATGACATCATGATGGTTACGAAGTCAACGGCAATGACATAACAATGTCTATGAAACTACAGTGGCTTTGACCTTACAATATATATGATGTTATAGTCGCTGTGATGTCACAATGGCTATGCCATCGCAATGGCTATGCCATCTCAATGGCTATGACATCACAGTTTCTATGACATCATAGTGGCTATGACGTTCCAATGGCTATGACATCAAAATGGCTATGATCTGAAATTTGCTTTGACTTAAATATGTCTGTGTAATTACAGTGCCTGTGACGTTACAATGGCTGTGACATTTTCGTGGCTATGACGATGTAATTCCTGTGGCATTGCAGGTAGCTATGACTTTTCAATGGCTATGACATTGATGTGGCCATGAGCTTTCAATGGCTATGACGTCACAATGCCTACGACCTGACAATGGCTATGACGTCACAGTGGCTATTACAGGACAGCAGAAATGACTATACTATCTCTATGACATTGTGGTGCCTATCACGTTACGATGGCTGTGACATTATAGTGGCTATGCCATCACCATGTCTATGACATCATGACGGTTACGAAGTCAACGGCAATGACATAACAATGTCTATGAAACTACAGTGGCTTTGACCTTACAATATATATGATGTTTTAGTCGCTGTGATGTCACAATGACTATGCCATCACAATGGCTATGACATCACAATGGCTATGACATCACAGTTTCTATGACATCATAGTGGCTATGAGTTTCCAATGGCTATGACATCAAAATGGCTATGACCTGAAATTTGCATTGACTTAAATATGTCTGTGTCATTACAGTGCCTGTGACGTTACAATGGCTGTGACATTTTCGTGGCTATGACGATGCAATTCCTGTGGCATTGTAGGTAGCTATGACTTTTCAATGGCTATGACATTGATGTGGCCATGAGCTTTCAATGGCTATGACGTCACAATGCCTACGACCTAACAATGGCTATGACGTCACAGTGGCTATTACAGGACAGCGGAAATGACTATACTATCTCTATGACATTGTGGTGCCTATCACGTTACGATGGCTGTGACATTATAGTGGCTATGCCATCACCATGTCTATGACATCATGATGGTTACGACGTCAACGGCAATGACATAACAATGTCTATGAAACTACAGTGGCTTTGACTTTACAATATATATGATGTTATAGTAGCTGTGATGTCACAATGGCTATGCCATCACAAT
Organism: Myotis yumanensis; assembly: GCF_028538775.1. Classification (NCBI taxonomy): domain Eukaryota; kingdom Metazoa; phylum Chordata; class Mammalia; order Chiroptera; family Vespertilionidae; genus Myotis; species Myotis yumanensis. Next base: position 174,773 of record NW_027223783.1, read on the forward strand.
GCTATGCCATCACAATGGCTATGACATCACAGTTTCTATGACATCATAGTGGCTATGACGTTCCAATGGCTATGACATCAAAATGGCTATAACCTGAAATTTGCATTGACTTAAATATGTCTGTGTCATTACAGTGCCTGTGACGTTACAATGTTTGTGACATTTTCGTGGCTATGATGATGCAATTCCTGTGGCATTGTAGGTAGCTATGACTTTTCAATGGCTATGACATTGATGTGGCCATGAGCTTTCAATGGCTATGACGTCACAATGCCTACGACCTGACAATGGCTATGACGTCACAGTGGCTATTACAGGACAGCGGAAATGACTATACTATCTCTAGGACATTGTGGTGCCTATCACGTTACGATGACTGTGACATTATAGTGGCTATGCCATCACCATGTCTTTGACATCATGATGGTTACGAAGTCAACGGCAATGACATAACAATGTCTATGAAACTACAGTTGCTTTGACCTTACAATATATATGATGTTATAGTCGCTGTGATGTCACAATTGCTATGCCATCACAATGGCTATGCCATCACAATGGCTATGACATCACAGTTTCTATGACATCATAGTGGCTATGACGTTCCAATGGCTATGACATCAAAATGGCTATGACCTGAAATTTGCATTGACTTAAATATGTCTGTGTCATTACAGTGCCTGTGACGTTACAATGGCTGTGACATTTTCGTGGCTATGACGATGCAATTCCTGTGGCATTGTAGGTAGCTATGACTTTTCAATGACTATGACATTGATGTGGCCATGAGCTTTCAATGGCTTTGACGTCACAATGCCTACGACCTGACAATGGCTATGACGTCACAGTGGCTATTACAGGGCAGCGGAAATGACTATACTATCTCTATGACATTGTGGTGCCTATCAGGTTACGATGGCTGTGACATTATAGTGGCTATGCCATCACCATGTCTATGACATCATGATGGTTACGAAGTCAACGGCAATGACATAACAATGTCTATGAAACTACAGTGGCTTTGACCTTACAATATATATGATGTTATAGTCGCTGTGATGTCACAATGGCTATGCCATCGCAATGGCTATGCCATCACAATGGCTATGACATCACAGTTTCTATGACATCATAGTGGCTATGACTTTCCAATGGCTATGACATCAAAATGGCTATGATCTGAAATTTGCTTTGACTTAAATATGTCTGTGTAATTACAGTGCCTGTGACGTTACAATGGCTGTGACATTTTCGTGGCTATGACGATGTAATTCCTGTGGCATAGTAGGTAGCTATGACTTTTCAATGGCTATGACATTGATGTGGCCATGAGCTTTCAATGGCTATGACGTCACAATGCCTACGACCTGACAATGGCTATGACGTCACAGTGGCTATTACAGGACAGCGGAAATGACTATACTATCTCTATGACATTGTGGTGCCTATCACGTTACGATGGCTGTGACATTATAGTGGCTATGCCATCACCATGTCTATGACATCATGATGGTTACGAAGTCAAAGGCAATGACATAACAATGTCTATGAAACTACAGTGGCTTTGACCTTACAATATATATGATGTTATAGTCGCTGTGATGTCACAATGGCTATGCCATCACAATGGCTATGCCATCACAATGGCTATGACATCACAGTTTCTATGACATCATAGTGGCTATGACGTTCCAATGGCTATGACATCAAAATGGCTATGATCTGAAATTTGCTTTGACTTAAATATGTCTGTGTCATTACAGTGCCTGTGACGTTACAATGGCTGTGACATTTTCGTGGCTATGACGATGCAATTCCTGTGGCATTGTAGGTAGCTATGACTTTTCAATGGCTATGACATTGATGTGGCCATGAGCTTTCAATGGCTATGACGTCACAATGCCTACGACCTGACAATGGCTATGACGTCACAGTGGCTATTACAGGACAGCGGAAATGACTATACTATCTCTATGACATTGTGGTGCCTATCACGTTACGATGGATGTGACATTATAGTGGCTATGCCATCACCATGTCTATGACATCATGATGGTTACGAAGTCAACGGCAATGACATAACAATGTCTATGAAACTACAGTGGCTTTGACCTTACAATATATATGATGTTATAGTTGCTGTGATGTCACAATGGCTATGCCATCACAATGGCTATGCCATCACAATGGCTATGACATCACAGTTTCAATGACATCATAGTGGCTATGACGTTCCAATGGCTATGACATCAAAATGGCTATGATCTGAAATTTGCTTTGACTTAAATATGTCTGTGTAATTACAGTGCCTGTGACGTTACAATGGCTGTGACATTTTCGTGGCTATGACGATGCAATTCCTGTGGCATTGTAGGTAGCTATGACTTTTCAATGGCTATGACATTGATGTGGCCATGAGCTTTCAATGGCTATGACGTCACAATGCCTACGACCTGACAATGGCTATGACGTCACAGTGGCTATTAAAGGACAGCGGAAATGACTATACTATATCTAGGACATTGTGGTGCCTATCACGTTACGATGGCTGTGACATTATAGTGCCTATGCCATCACCATGTCTATGACATCATGATGGTTACGAAGTCAACGGCAATGACATAACAATATCTATGAAACTACAGTGGCTTTGACCTTACAGTATATATGATGTTATAGTCGCTGTGATGTCACAATTGCTATGCCATCACAATGGCTATGCCATCACAATGGCTATGACATCACAGTTTCTATGACATCATAGTGGCTATGACGTTCCAATGGCTATGACATCAAAATGGCTATGACCTGAAATTTGCATTGACTTAAATATGTCTGTGTCATTACAGTGCCTGTGACGTTACAATGGCTGTGACATTTTCGTGGCTATGACGATGCAATTCCTGTAGCATTGTAGGTAGCTATGACTTTTCAATGGCTATGACATTGATGTGGCCATGAGCTTTCAATGGCTATGACGTCACAATGCCTACGACCTAACAATGGCTATGACGTCACAGTGGCTATTACAGGACAGCGGAAATGACTATACTATCTCTATGACATTGTGGTGCCTATCACGTTACGATGGCTGTGACATTATAGTGGCTATGCCATCACCATGTCTATGACATCATGATGGTTATGACGTCACCGGCAATGACATAACAATGTCTATGAAACTACAGTGACTTTGACTTTACAATATATATGATGTTATAGTCGCTGTGATGTCACAATGGCTATGCCATCACAATGCTATGCCATCACAATGGCTATGACATCACAGTTTCTATGACATCATAGTGGCTATGAGTTTCCAATGGCTATGACATCAAAATGGCTATGACCTGAAATTTGCATTGACTTAAAAATGTCTGTGTCATTACAGTGCCTGTGACGTTACAATGGCTGTGACATTTTCGTGGCTATGACGATGCAATTCCTGTGGCAATGTAGGTAGCTATAACTTTTCAATGGCTATGACATTGATGTGGCCATGAGCTTTCAATGGCTATGACATCACAATGCCTACGACCTAACAATGGCTTTGACGTCACAGTGGCTATTACAGGACAGCGGAAATGACTATACTATCTCTATGACATTGTGGTGCCTATCACGTTACGATGGCTGTGACATTATAGTGGCTATGCCATCAGCATGTCTATGACATCATGATGGTTACGAAGTCAACGGCAATGACATAACAATGTCTATGAAACTACAGTGTCTTTGACCTTACAATATATATGATGTTATAGTCGCTGTGATGTCACAATGGCTATGCCATCACAATGGCTATGCCATCACAATGGCTATGACATCACAGTTTCTATGACATCATAGTGGCTATGACGTTCCAATGGCTATGACATCAAAATGGCTATGATCTGAAATTTGCATTGACTTAAATATGTCTGTGTCATTACAGTGCCTGTGACGTTACAATGGCTGTGACATTTTCGTGGCTATGACGATGCAATTCCTGTGGCATTGTAGGTAGCTATGACTTTTCAATGGCTATGACATTGATGTGGCCATGAGCTTTCAATGGCTATGACGTCACAATGCCTACAACCTGACAATGGCTATGACGTCACAGTGGCTATTACAGGACAGCGGAAATGACTATACTATCTCTATGACATTGTGGTGCCTATCACGTTACGATGGCTGTGACATTATAGTGGCTATGCCATCACCATGTCTATGACATCATGATGGTTACGAAGTCAACGGCAATGACATAACAATGTCTATGAAACTACAGTGGCTTTGACCTTACAATATATATGATGTTATAGTCGCTGTGATGTCACAATGGCTATGCCATCACAATGGCTATGCCATCACAATGGCTATGACATCACAGTTTCTATGACATCATAGTGGCTATGACGTTCCAATGGCTATGACATCAAAATGGCTATGATCTGAAATTTGCTTTGACTTAAATATGTCTGTGTAATTACAGTGCCTGTGACGTTACAATGGCTGTGACATTTTCGTGGCTATGACGATGTAATTCCTGTGGCATTGTAGGTAGCTATGACTTTTCAATGGCTATGACATTGATGTGGCCATGAGCTTTCAATGGCTATGACGTCACAATGCCTACGACCTGACAATGGCTATGACGTCACAGTGGCTATTACAGGACAGCGGAAATGACTATACTATCTCTATGACATTGTGGTGCCTATCACGTTACGATGGCTGTGACATTATAGTGGCTATGCCATCACCATGTCTATGACATCATGATGGTTACGAAGTAAACGGCAATGACATAACAATGTCTATGAAACTACAGTGGCTTTGACCTTACAATATATATGATGTTTTAGTCGCTGTGATGTCACAATGACTATGCCATCACAATGGCTATGACATCACAATGGCTATGACATCACAGTTTCTATGACATCATAGTGGCTATGAGGTTCCAATGGCTATGACATCAAAATGGCTATGACCTGAAATTTGCATTGACTTAAATATGTCTGTGTCATTACAGTGCCTGTGACGTTACAATGGCTGTGACATTTTCGTGGCTATGACGATGCAATTAGTGTGGCAATGTAGGTAGCTATGACTTTTCAATGGCTATGACATTGATGTGGCCATGAGCTTTCAATGGCTATGACATCACAATGCCTACGACCTAACAATGGCTTTCACGTCACAGTGGCTATTACAGGACAGCGGAAATGACTATACTATCTCTATGACATTGTGGTGCCTATCACGTTACGATGGCTGTGACATTATAGTGGCTATGCCATCACCATGTCTATGACATCATGATGGTTACGAAGTAAACGGCAATGACATAACAATGTCTATGAAACTACAGTGGCTTTGACCTTACAATATATATGATGTTTTAGTCGCTGTGATGTCACAATGACTATGCCATCACAATGGCTATGACATCACAATGGCTATGACATCACAGTTTCTATGACATCATAGTGGCTATGAGGTTCCAATGGCTATGACATCAAAATGGCTGTGACCTGAAATTTGCATTGACTTAAATATGTCTGTGTCATTACAGTGCCTGTGACTTTACAATGGCTGTGACATTTTCGTGGCTATGACGATGCAATTCCTGTGGCATTGTAGGTAGCTATGACTTTTCAATGGCTATGACATTGATGTGGCCATGAGCTTTCAATGGCTATGACGTCACAATGCCTACGACCTGACAATGGCTATGACGTCACAGTGGCTATTACAGGACAGCGGAAATGACTATACTATCTCTATGACATTGTGGTGCCTATCACGTTACGATGGCTGTGACATTATAGTGGCTATGCCATCACCATGTCTATGACATCATGATGGTTACGAAGTCAACGGCAATGACATAACAATGTCTATGAAACTACAGTGGCTTTGACCTTACAATATATATGATGTTATAGTCGCTGTGATGTCCCAATGGCTATGCCATCACAATGGCTATGACATCACAATGGCTATGACATCACAGTTTCTATGACATCATAGTGGCTATCACGTTCCAATGGCTATGACATCACAATGGCTATGACCTGAAATTTGCATTGACTTAAATATGTCTGTGTCATTACAGTGCCTGTGACGTTACAATGGCTGTGACATTTTCGTGGCTATGACGATGCAATTCCTGTGGCATTGTAGGTAGCTATGACTTTTCAATGGCTATGACATTGATGTGACCATGAGCTTTCAATGGCTATGACGTCACAACGCCTACGACCTAACAATGGCTATGACGTTACAGTGGCTATTAAAGGACAGCGGAAATGACTATACTATCTCTATGACATTGTGGTGCCTATCACGTTACGATGGCTGTGACATTATAGTGGCTATGCCATCACCATGTCTATGACATCATGATGGTTACGACGTCAACGGCAATGACATAACAATGTCTATGAAACTACAGTTGCTTTGACTTTACAATATATATGATGTTATAGTCGCTGTGATGTCACAATGGCTATGCCATCACAATGGCTATGCCATCACAATGGCTATGACATCACAGTTTCTATGACATCATAGTGGCTATGACGTTCCAATGGCTATGACATCAAAATAGCTATGACCTGAAATTTGCATTGACTTAAATATGTCTGTGTCATTACAGTGCCTGTGACGTTACAATGGCTGTGAGATTTTCGTGGCTATGACGATGCAATTCCTGTGGCATTGTAGGTAGCTATGACTTTTCAATGGCTATGACACTGATGTGGCCATGAGCTTTCAATGGCTATGACGTCACAATGCCTACGACCTAACAATGGCTATGACATCACAGTGGGTATTAAAGGACAGCGGAAATGACTATACTATCTCTATGACATTGTGGTGCCTATCACGTTACGATGGCTGTGACATTATAGTGGCTATGCCATCACCATGTCTATGACATCATGATGGTTACGAAATCAACGGCAATGACATAACAATGTCTATGAAACTACAGTGTCTTTGACCTTACAATATATATGATGTTATAGTCGCTGTGATGTCACAATTGCTATGCCATCACAATGGCTATGACATCACAATGGCTATGACATCACAGTTTCTATGACATCATATTGGCTACGACGTTCCAATGGCTATGACATCAAAATGGCTGTGACCTGAAATTTGCATTGACTTAAATATGTCTGTGTCATTACAGTGCCTGTGACGTTACAATGGCTGTGACTTTTTCGTGGCTATGACGATGCAATTCCTGTGGCATTGTAGGTAGCTATGACTTTTCAATGGCTATGACACTGATGTGGCCATGAGCTTACAATGGCTATGACGTCACAATGCCTACGACCTAACAATGGCTATGACGTCACAGTGGCTATTACAGGACAGCGGAAATGACTATACTATCTCTATGACATTGTGGTGCCTATCACGTTACGATGGCTGTGACATTATAGTGGCTATACCATCACCATGTCTATGACATCATGATGGTTACGAAATCAACGGCAATGACATAACAATGTCTATGAAACTACAGTGTCTTTGACCTTACAATATATATGATGTTATAGTCGCTGTGATGTCACAATGGCTATGCCATCACAATGGCTATGCCATCACAATGGCTATGACATCACAGTTTCTATGACATCATAGTGGCTATGACGTTCCAATGGCTATGACATCAAAATGGCTATGACCTGAAATTTGCATTGACTTAAATATGTCTGTGTCATTACAGTGCCTGTGACGTTACAATGGCTGTGACATTTTCGTGGCTATGACGATGCAATTCCTGTGGCAATGTAGGTAGCTATGATTTTTCAATGGCTATGACATTGATGTGGCCATGAGCTTTCAATGGCTATGACGTCACAATGCCTACGACCTAACAATGGCTTTGACGTCACAGTGGCTATTACAGGACAGCGGAAATGACTATACTATCTCTATGACATTGTGGTGCCTATCACGTTACGATGGCTGTGACATTATAGTGGCTATGCCATCACCATGTCTATGACATCATGATGGTTACGAAGTCAACGGCAATGACATAACAATGTCTATGAAACTACAGTGTCTTTGACCTTACAATATATATGATGTCATAGTCGCTGTGATGTCACAATGGCTATGCCATCACAATGGCTATGCCATCACAATGGCTATGACATCACAGTTTCTATGACATCATAGTGGCTATGACGTTCCAATGGCTATGACATCAAAATGGCTATGATCTGAAATTTGCATTGACTTAAATATGTCTGTCATTACAGTGCCTGTGACGTTACAATGGCTGTGACATTTTCGTGGCTATGACGATGCAATTCCTGTGGCATTGTAGGTAGCTATGACTTTTCAATGGCTATGACATTGATGTGGCCATGAGCTTTCAATGGCTATGACGTCACAATGCCTACGACCTAACAATGGCTATGACGTCACAGTGGCTATTACAGGACAGCGGAAATGACTATACTATCTCTATGACATTGTGGTGCCTATCACGTTACGATGGCTCTGACATTATAGTGGCTATGCCATCACCATGTCTATGACATCATGATGGTTACGAAGTCAACGGCAATGACATAACTGTCTATGAAACTACAGTGGCTTTGACCTTACAATATATATGATGTTATAGTCGCTGTGATGTCACAATGGCTATGACATCACAATGGCTATGACATCACAGTTTCTATGACATCATAGTGGCTATGACGTTCCAATGGCTATGACATCAAAATGGCTATGATCTGAAATTTGCATTGACTTAAATATCTCTGTGTCATTACAGTGCCTGTGACGTTACAATGGCTGTGACATTTTCGTGGCTATGACGATGCAATTCCTGTGGCATTGTAGGTAGCTATGACTTTTCAATGGCTATGACATTGATGTGGCCATGAGCTTTCAATGGCTATGACGTCACAATGCCTACGACCTGACAATGGCTATGACGTCACAGTGGCTATTACAGGACAGCGGAAATGACTATACTATCTCTATGACATTGTGGTGCCTATCACGTTACGATGGCTGTGACATTATAGTGGCTATGCCATCACCATGTCTATGACATCATGATGGTTACGAAGTCAACGGCAATGACATAACAATGTCTATGAAACTACAGTGGCTTTGACTTTACAATATATATGATGTTATAGTCGCTGTGATGTCACAATGGCTATGCCATCACAATGCTATGCCATCACAATGGCTATGACATCACAGTTTCTATGACATCATAGTGGCTATGACGTTCCAATGGCTATGACATCAAAATGGCTATGACCTGAAATTTGCATTGACTTAAATATGTCTGTGTCATTACAGTGCCTGTGACGTTACAATGGCTGTGACATTTTCATGGCTATGACGATGCAATTCCTGTGGCAATGTAGGTAGCTATGACTTTTCAATGGCTATGACATTGATGTGGCCATGAGCTTTCAATGGCTATGACATCACAATGCCTACGACCTAACAATGGCTTTGACGTCTCAGTGGCTATTACAGGACAGCGGAAATGACTATACTATCTCTATGACATTGTGGTGCCTATCACGTTACGATGGCTGTGACATTATAGTGGCTATGCCATCACCATGTCTATGACATCATGATGGTTACGAAGTCAACGGCAATGACATAACAATGTCTATGAAACTACAGTGTCTTTGACCTTACAATATATATGATGTTATAGTCGCTGTGATGTCACAATGGCTATGCCATCACAATGGCTATGCCATCACAATGGCTATGACATCACAGTTTCTATGACATCATAGTGGCTATGACGTTCCAATGGCTATGACATCAAAATGGCTATGATCTGAAATTTGCATTGACTTAAATATGTCTGTGTCATTACAGTGCCTGTGACGTTACAATGGCTGTGACATTTTCGTGGCTATGACGATGCAATTCCTGTGGCATTGTAGGTAGCTATGACTTTTCAATGGCTATGACATTGATGTGGCCATGAGCTTTCAATGGCTATGACGTCACAATGCCTACGACCTGACAATGGCTATGACGTCACAGTGGCTATTACAGGACAGCGGAAATGACTATACTATCTCTATGACATTGTGGTGCCTATCACGTTACGATGGCTGTGACATTATAGTGGCTATGCCATCACCATGTCTATGACATCATGATGGTTACGAAGTCAACGGCAATGACATAACAATGTCTATGAAACTACAGTGGCTTTGACCTTACAATATATATGATGTTATAGTCGCTGTGATGTCACAATGGCTATGCCATCACAATGGCTATGCCATCACAATGGCTATGACATCACAGTTTCTATGACATCATAGTGGCTATGACGTTCCAATGGCTATGACATCAAAATGGCTATGATCTGAAATTTGCTTTGACTTAAATATGTCTGTGTAATTACAGTGCCTGTGACGTTACAATGGCTGTGACATTTTCGTGGCTATGACGATGTAATTCCTGTGGCATTGTAGGTAGCTATGACTTTTCAATGGCTATGACATTGATGTGGCCATGAGCTTTCAATGGCTATGACGTCACAATGCCTACGACCTGACAATGGCTATGACGTCACAGTGGCTATTACAGGACAGCAGAAATGACTATACTATCTCTATGACATTGTGGTGCCTATCACGTTACGATGGCTGTGACATTATAGTGGCTATGCCATCACCATGTCTATGACATCCTGATGGTTACGAAGTAAACGGCAATGACATAACAATGTCTATGAAACTACAGTGGCTTTGACCTTACAATATATATGATGTTTTAGTCGCTGTGATGTCACAATGACTATGCCATCACAATGGCTATGACATCACAATGGCTATGACATCACAGTTTCTATGACATCATAGTGGCTATGAGGTTCCAATGGCTATGACATCAAAATGGCTGTGACCTGAAATTTGCATTGACTTAAATATGTCTGTGTCTTTACAGTGCCTGTGACTTTACAATGGCTGTGACATTTTCGTGGCTATGACGATGCAATTCCTGTGGCATTGTAGGTAGCTATGACTTTTCAATGGCTATGACATTGATGTGGCCATGAGCTTTCAATGGCTATGACGTCACAATGCCTACGACCTGACAATGGCTATGACGTCACAGTGGCTATTACAGGACAGCGGAAATGACTACACTACCTCTATGACATTGTGGTGCCTATCAGGTTACGATGGCTGTGACATTATAGTGGCTATGCCATCACCATGTCTATGACATCATGATGGTTACGAAGTCAACGGCAATGACATAACAATGTCTATGAAACTACAGTGGCTTTGACCTTACAATATATATGATGTTATAGTCGCTGTGATGTCCCAATGGCTGTGCCATCAAAATGGCTATGACATCACAATGGCTATGACATCACAGTTTCTATGACATCATAGTGGCTATCACGTTCCAATGGCTATGACATCAAAATGGCTATGACCTGAAATTTGCATTGACTTAAATATGTCTGTGTCATTACAGTGCCTGTGACGTTACAATGTTTGTGACATTTTCGTGGCTATGACGATGCAATTCCTTTGGCATTGTAGGTAGCTATGACTTTTCAATGGCTATGACATTGATGTGGCCATGAGCTTTCAATGGCTATGATGTCACAATGCCTACGACCTAACAATGGCTATGACGTCACAGTGGCTATTACAGGACAGCGGAAATGACTATACTATCTCTATGACTTTGTGGTGCCTATCACGTTACGATGGCTGTGACATTATAGTGGCTATGCCATCACCATGTCTATGACATCATGATGGTTATGACCTCACCGGCAATGACATAACAATGTCTATGAAACTACAGTGGGTTTGACTTTACAATATATATGATGTTATAGTCGCTGTGATGTCACAATGGCTATGCCATCACAATGCTATGCCATCACAATGGCTATGACATCACAGTTTCTATGACATCATAGTGGCTATGACGTTCCAATGGCTATGACATCAAAATGGCTATGACCTGAAATTTGCATTGACTTAAATATGTCTGTGTCATTACAGTGCCTGTGACGTTACAATGGCTGTGACATTTTCATGGCTATGACGATGCAATTCCTGTGGCAATGTAGGTAGCTATGACTTTTCAATGGCTATGACATTGATGTGGCCATGAGCTTTCAATGGCTATGACATCACAATGCCTACGACCTAACAATGGCTTTGACGTCTCAGTGGCTATTACAGGACAGCGGAAATGACTATACTATCTCTATGACATTGTGGTGCCTATCACGTTACGATGGCTGTGACATTATAGTGGCTATGCCATCACCATGTCTATGACATCATGATGGTTACGAAGTCAACGGCAATGACATAACAATGTCTATGAAACTACAGTGTCTTTGACCTTACAATATATATGATGTTATAGTCGCTGTGATGTCACAATGGCTATGCCATCACAATGGCTATGCCATCACAATGGCTATGACATCACAGTTTCTATGACATCATAGTGGCTATGACGTTCCAATGGCTATGACATCAAAATGGCTATGATCTGAAATTTGCATTGACTTAAATATGTCTGTGTCATTACAGTGCCTGTGACGTTACAATGGCTGTGACATTTTCGTGGCTATGACGATGCAATTCCTGTGGCATTGTAGGTAGCTATGACTTTTCAATGGCTATGACATTGATGTGGCCATGAGCTTTCAATGGCTATGACGTCACAATGCCTACGACCTGACAATGGCTATGACGTCACAGTGGCTATTACAGGACAGCGGAAATGACTATACTATCTCTATGACATTGTGGTGCCTATCACGTTACGATGGCTGTGACATTATAGTGGCAATGCCATCACCATGTCTATGACATCATGATGGTTACGAAGTCAACGGCAATGACATAACAATGTCTATGAAACTACACTGGCTTTGAACTTACAATATATATGATGTTATAGTCGCTGTGATGTCACAATGGCTATGCCATCACAATGGCTATGCCATCACAATGGCTATGACATCACAGTTTCTATGACATCATAGTGGCTATGACGTTCCAATGGCTATGACATCAAAATGGCTATGATCTGAAATTTGCTTTGACTTAAATATGTCTGTGTAATTACAGTGCCTGTGACGTTACAATGGCTGTGACATTTTCGTGGCTATGACGATGTAATTCCTGTGGCATTGTAGGTAGCTATGACTTTTCAATGGCTATGACATTGATGTGGCCATGAGCTTTCAATGGCTATGACGTCACAATGCCTACGACCTGACAATGGCTATGACGTCACAGTGGCTATTACAGGACAGCAGAAATGACTATACTATCTCTATGACATTGTGGTGCCTATCACGTTACGATGGCTGTGACATTATAGTGGCTATGCCATCACCATATCTATGACATCATGATGGTTACGAAGTAAACGGCAATGACATAACAATGTCTATGAAACTACAGTGGCTTTGACCTTACAATATATATGATGTTTTAGTCGCTGTGATGTCACAATGACTATGCCATCACAATGGCTATGACATCACAATGGCTATGACATCACAGTTTCTATGACATCATAGTGGCTATGAGGTTCCAATGGCTATGACATCAAAATGGCTGTGACCTGAAATTTGCATTGACTTAAATATGTCTGTGTCATTACAGTGCCTGTGACTTTACAATGGCTGTGACATTTTCGTGGCTATGACGATGCAATTCCTGTGGCATTGTAGGTAGCTATCACTTTTCAATGGCTATGACATTGATGTGGCCATGAGCTTTCAATGCCTATGACGTCACAATGCCTACGACCTGACAATGGCTATGACGTCACAGTGGCTATTACAGGATAGCGGAAATGACTACACTATCTCTATGACATTGTGGTGCCTATCAGGTTACGATGGCTGTGACATTATAGTGGCTATGCCATCACCATGTCTATGACATCATGATGGTTACGAAGTCAACGGCAATGACATAACAATGTCTATGAAACTACAGTGGCTTTGACCTTACAATATATATGATGTTATAGTAGCTGTGATGTCACAATGGCTATGCCATCACAATGCTATGCCATCACAATGGCTATGACATCACAGTTTCTATGACATCATAGTGGCTATGACGTTCCAATGGCTATGACATCAAAATGGCTATGACCTGAAATTTGCATTGACTTAAATATGTCTGTGTCATTACAGTGCCTGTGACGTTACAATGTTTGTGACATTTTCGTGGCTATGATGATGCAATTCCTGTGGCATTGTAGGTAGCTATGACTTTTCAATGGCTATGACATTGATGTGGCCATGAGCTTTCAATGGCTATGACGTCACAATGCCTACGACCTGACAATGGCTATGACGTCACAGTGGCTTTTACAGGACAGCGGAAATGACTATACTATCTCTAGGACATTGTGGTGCCTATCACGTTACGATGGCTGTGACATTATAGTGGCTATGCCATCACCATGTCTATGACATCATGATGGTTACGAAGTCAACGGCAATGACATAACAATGTCTATGAAACTACAGTGGCTTTGACCTTACAATATATATGATGTTATAGTCGCTGTGATGTCACAATGACTATGCCATCACAATGGCTATGACATCACAATGGCTATGACATCACAGTTTCTATGACATCATAGTGGCTATGACGTTCCAATGGCTATGACATCAAAATGGCTGTGACCTGAAATTTGCATTGACTTAAATATGTCTGTGTCATTACAGTGCCTGTGACGTTACAATGGCTGTGACATTTTCGTGGCTATGACGATGCAATTCCTGTGGCATTGTAGGTAGCTATGACTTTTCAATGGCTATGACATTGATGTGGCCATGAGCTTTCAATGGCTATGACGTCACAATGCCTACGACCTAACAATGGCTATGACGTCACAGTGGCTATTACAGGACAGCGGAAATGACTATACTATCTCTATGACTTTGTCGTGCCTATCACGTTACGATGGCTGTGACATTATAGTGGCTATGCCATCACCATGTCTATGACATCATGATGGTTACGAAGTCAACGGCAATGACATAACAATGTCTATGAAACTACAGTGGCTTTGACCTTACAATATATATGATGTTATAGTCGCTGTGATGTCCCAATGGCTATGTCATCACAATGGCTATGACATCACAATGGCTATGACATCACAGTTTCTATGACATCATAGTGGCTATGATGTTCCAATGGCTATGACATCAAAATGGCTATGACCTGAAATTTGCATTGACTTAAATATGTCTGTGTCATTACAGTGCCTGTGACGTTACAATGGCTGTGACATTTTCGTGGCTATGACGATGCAATTCCTGTGGCATTGAAGGTAGCTATGACTTTTCAATGGCTATGACACTGATGTGGCCATGAGCTTTCAATGGCTATTACGTCACAATGCCTACGACCTAACAATGGCTATGACGTCAAAGTAGATACTACAGGACAGCGGAAATGACTATACTATCTCTATGACATTGTGGTGCCTATCACGTTACGATAGCTGTGACATTATAGCGGCTATGCCATCACCATGTCTATGACATCATGATGGTTACGAAGTCAACGGCAATGACATAACAATGTCTATGAAACTACAGTGGCTTTGACATTACAATATATATGATGTTATAGTCGCTGTGATGTCACAATGGCTATGCCATCACAATGGCTATGCCATCACAATGGCTATGACATCACAGTTTCTATGACATCATAGTGGCTATGACGTTCCAATGGCTATGACATCAAAATGGCTATGACCTGAAATTTGCATTGACTTAAATATGTCTGTGTCATTACAGTGCCTGTGACATTACAATGGCTGTGACATTTTCGTGGCTATGACGATGCAATTCCTGTGGCATTGTATGTAGCTATGACTTTTCAATGGCTATGACATTGATGTGGCCATGAGCTTTCAATGGCTATGACGTCACAATGCCTACGACCTAACAATGGCTATGACGTCACAGTGGCTATTAAAGGACAGCCGAAATGACTATACTATCTCTATGACATTGTGGTGCCTATCACGTTACGATGGCTGTGACATTATAGTGGCTATGCCATCACCATGTCTATGACATCATGATGGTTACGAAGTCAACAGCAATGACATAACAATGTCTATGAAACTACAGTGGCTTTGACCTTACAGTATATATGATGTTATAGTCGCTGTGATGTCACAATGGCTATGCCATCACAATGGCTATGACATCACAGTTTCTATGACATCATAGTGGCTATGACGTTCCAATGGCTATGACATCAAAATGGCTATGACCTGAAATTTGCATTGACTTAAATATGTCTGTGTCATTACAGTGCCTGTGACGTTACAATGTCTGTGACATTTTCGTGGCTATGACGATGCAATTCCTGTGGCATTGTAGGTAGCTATGACTTTTCAATGGCTATGACATTGATGTGGCCATGAGCTTTCAATGGCTATGACGTCACAATGCCTACGCCCTACAATGGCTTTGACGTCACAGTGGGTATTACAGGACAGCGGAAATGACTATACTATCTCTATGACATTGTGGTGCTTATCACGTTACGATGGATGTGACATTATAGTGGCTATGCCATCACCATGTCTATGACATCATGATGGCTACGAAGTCAACGGCAATGACATAACAATGTCTATGAAACTACAGTGTCTTTGAACTTACAATATATATGATGTTATAGTCGCTGTGATGTCACAATGGATATGCCATCACAATGGCTATGCCATCACAATGGCTATGACATCACAGTTTCTATGACATCATAGTGGCTATGACGTTCCAATGGCTATGACATCAAAATGGCTATGATCTGAAATTTGCATTGACTTAAATATGTCTGTGTCATTACAGTGCCTGTGACGTTACAATGGCTGTGACATTTTCGTGGCTATGACGATGCAATTCCTGTGGCATTGTAGGTAGCTATGACTTTTCACTGGCTATGACATTGATGTGGCCATGAGCTTTCAATGGGTATGACGTCACAATGCCTACGACCTAACAATGGCTATGACGTCACAGTAGCTACTACAGGACAGCGGAAATGACTATAGTATCTCTATGACATTGTGGTGCCTATCACGTGACGATGGCTGTGACATTATAGTGGCTATGCCATCACCATGTCTATGACATCATGATGGTTACGACGTCAACGGCAATGACATAACAATGTCTATGAAACTACAGTGGCTTTGACTTTACAATATATATGATGTTATAGTCGCTGTGATGTCACAATGGCTATGCCATGACAATGGCTATGCCATTACAATTGCTATGACATCATAGTTTCTATGACATCATAGTGGCTATGACGTTCCAATGGCCATGACATAAAAATGGCTATGACCTGAAATTTGCATTGACTTAAATATGTCTGTGTCATTACAGTGCCTGTGACATTACAATGGCTGTGACATTTTCGTGGCTATGACGATGCAATTCCTGTGGCATTGTATGTAGCTATGACTTTTCAATGGCTATGACATTGATGTAGCCATGAGCTTTGAATGGCTATTTGGTCACAATGCCTATGACCTAACAATGGCTATGACGTCACAGTGGCTATTAAAGGACAGCGGAAATGACTATACTATCTCTATGACATTGTGGTGCCTATCACGTTACGATGGCTGTGACATTATAGTGGCTATGCCATCACCATGTCTATGACATCATGATGGATACGAAGTCAACGGCAATGACATAACAATGTCTGGGAAACTACAGTGTCTTTGACCTTACAATATATATGATGTTATAGTCGCTGTGATGTCACAATGGCTATGCCATCACAATGGCTATGACATCACAATGGCTATGACATCACAGTTTCTATGACATCATAGTGGCTATGACGTTCCAATGGCTATGACATCAAAATGGCTATGACCTGAAATTTGCATTGACTTAAATATGTCTGTGTCATTACAGTGCCTGTGACGTTACAATGGCTGTGACATTTTCGTGGCTATGACGATGCAATTCCTGTGGCATTGTAGGTAGCTATGACTTTTCACTGGCTATGACATTGATGTGGCCATGAGCTTTCAATGGCTATGACGTCACAATGCCTACGACCTAACTATGGCTATGAGGTCACAGTGGCTATTACAGGACAGCGGAAATGACTATACTATCTCTATGACATTGTGGTGCCTATCACGTTACGATGGCTGTGACATTATAGTGGGTACGCCATCACCATTTCTATGACATCATGATGGTTACGAAGTCAACGGCAATGACATAACAATGTCTATGAAACTACAGTGTCTTTGACCTTACAATATATATGATGTTATAGTCGCTGTGATGTCACAATGGCTATGCCATCACAATGGCTATGACATCACAATGGCTATGACATCACAGTTTCTATGACATCATAGTGGCTATGACGTTCCAATGGCTATGACATCCAAATGGCTATGACCTGAAATTTGCATTGACTTAAATATATCTGTGTCATTACACTGCCTGTGACGTTACAATGGCTATGACATTTTCGTGGCTATGACGATGCAATTCCTGTGGCATTGTAGGTAGCTAAGACTTTTCAATGGCTATGACATTGATGTGGCCATGAGCTTTCAATGGCTATGACGTCACAATGCCTACGACCTAACAATGGCTATGAGGTCACAGTGGCTATTACAGGACAGCGGAAATGACTATACTATCTCTATGACATTGTGGTGCCTATCACGTTACGATGGCTGTGTCATTATAGTGGCTATGCCATCACCATGTCTATGACATCATGATGGTTACGAAGTCAACGGCAATGACATAACAATGTCTATGAAACTACAGTGGCTTTGATCTTACAGTATATATGATGTTATAGTCCCTGTGATGTCACAATGGCTATGCCATCACAATGGCTATGCCATCACAATGGCTATGACATCACAGTTTCTATGACATCATAGTGGCTATGACGTTCCAATGGCTATGACATCAAAATGGCTATGACCTGAAATTTGCATTGACTTAAATATGTCTGTGTCATTACAGTGCCTGTGACGTTACAATGGCTGTGACATTTTCGTGGCTATGACGATGCAATTCCTGTGGCATTGTAGGTAGCTATGACTTTTCAATGGCTATGACATTGATGTGGCCATGAGCTTTCAATGGCTATGACGTCACAATGCCTACGACCTAACTATGTCTATGAGGTCACAGTGGCTATTACAGGACAGCGGAAATGACTATACTATCTCTATGACATTGTGGTGCCTATCACGTTACGATGGCTGTGACATTATAGTCGGTATGCCATCACCATTTCTATGACATCATGATGGTTACGAAGTCAACGGCAATGACATAACAATGTCTATGAAACTACAGTGTCTTTGACCTTACAATATATATGCTGTTATAGTCGCTGTGATGTCACAATGGCTATGCCATCACAATGGCTATGACATCACAATGGCTATGACATCACAGTTTCTATGACATCATAGTGGCTATGACGTTCCAATGGCTATGACATCCAAATGGCTATGACCTGAAATTTGCATTGACTTAAATATATCTGTGTCATTACACTGCCTGTGACGTTACAATGGCTATGACATTTAGTGGCTATGACGATGCAATTCCTGTGGCATTGTAGGTAGCTATGACTTTTCAATGGCTATGACATTGATGTGGCCATGAGCTTTCAATGGCTATGACGTCACAATGCCTACGACCTAACAATGGCTATGAGGTCACAGTGGCTATTAAAGGCCAGCGGAAATGACTATACTATCTCTATGACATTGTGGTGCCTATCACGTTACGATGGCTGTGACATTATAGTGGCTATGCCATCACCATGTCTATGACATCATGATGGTTACGAAGTCAACGGCAATGACATAACAATGTCTATGAAACTACAGTGTCTTTGACCTTACAATATATATGATGTTATAGTCGCTGTGATGTCACAATGGCTATGCCATCACAATGGCTATGACATCACAATGGCTATGACATCACAGTTTCTATGACATCATAGTGGCTATGACGTTCCAATGGCTATGACATCAAAATGGCTATGACCTGAAATTTGCATTGACTTAAATATATCTGTGTCATTACACTGCCTGTGACGTTACAATGGCTGTGACATTTTCGTGGCTATGACGATGCAATTCCTGTGGCATTGTAGGTAGCTATGACTTTTCAATGGCGATGACATTCATGTGGCCATGAGCTTTCAATGGCTATGACGTCACAATGCCTACGACCTAACAATGGCTATGACGTCACAGTGGCTATTACATGACAGCGGAAATGACTATACTATCTCTATGACATTGTGGTGCCTATCACGTTACGATGGCTGTGTCATTATAGTGGCTATGCCATCACCATGTCTATGACATCGTGAGGGTTACGAAGTCAACGGCAATGACATAACAATGTCTATGAAACTACAGTGGCTTTGACCTTACAATATATATGATGTTATAGTCGCTGTGAAGTCACAATGGCTATGCCATCACAATGGCTATGACATCACAATGGCTATGACATCACAGTTTCTATGACATCATAGTGGCTATGACGTTCCAATGGCTATGACATCAAAATGGCTATGACCTGAAATTTGCATTGACTTAAATATGTCTGTGTCATTAGAGTGCCTGTGACGTTACACTGGCTGAGACATTTTCGTGGCTATGACGATGGAATTCCTGTGGCATTGTAGGTAGCTATGACTTTTCAATGGCTATGACATTGATGTGGCCATGAGCTTTCAATGGCTATGACGTCACAATGCCTACGACCTAACTATGGCTATGAGGTCACAGTGGCTATTACAGGACAGCGGAAATGACTATACTATCTCTATGACATTGTGGTGCCTATCACGTTACGATGGCTGTGACATTATAGTGGCTATGCCATCACCATGTCTATGACATCAATATGGTTACGAAGTCAACGGCAATGACATAACAATGTCTATGAAACTACATTGGCTTTGACCTGACAATATATATGATGTTATAGTCGCTGTGATGTCACAATGGCTATGCCATCACAATGGCTATGACATCACAATGGCTATGACATCACAGTTTCTATGACATCATAGTGGCTATGACGTTCCAATGGCTATGACATCAAAATGGCTATGACCTGAAATTTGCATTGACTTAAATATGTCTGTGTCATTACAGTGCCTGAGACGTTACAATGGCTGTGACATTTTCGTGGCTATGACGATGGAATTCCTGTGGCATTGTAGGTAGCTATGACTTTTCAATGGCTATGACATTGATGTGGCCATGAGCTTTCAATGGCTATGACGTCACAATGCCTACGACCTAACAATGGCTATGACGTCACAGTGGCTATTAAAGGCCAGCGGAAATGACTATATTATCTCTATGACATTGTGGTGCCTATCACGTTACGATAGCGGTGACATTATAGTGGCTATGCCATCACCATGTCTGTGACATCATGATGGTTACGAAGTCAACGGCAATGACATAACAATGTCTATGAAACTACAGTGTCTTTGACCTTACAATATATATGATGTTATAGTCGCTGTGATGTCACAATGGCTATGCCATCACAATGGCTATGACATCACAATGGCTATGACATCACAGTTTCTATGACATCATAGTGGCTATGACGTTCCAATGGCTATGACATAAAAATGGCTATGACCTGAAATTTGCATTGACTTAAATATATCTGTGTCATTACACTGCCTGTGACGTTACAATGGCTGTGACATTTTCGTGGCAATGACGATGCAATTCCTGTGGCATTGTAGGTAGCTATGACTTTTCAATGGCTATGACATTGATGTGGCCATGAGCTTTCAATGGCTATGACGTCACAATGCCTATGACCTAACAATAGCTATGACGTCACAGTGGCTATTACAGGACAGCGGAAATGACTATACTATCTCTATGACATTGTGGTGCCTATCACGTTACGATGGCTGTGTCATTATAGTGGCTATGCCATCACCTTGTCTATGACATCATGATGGTTACGAAGTCAACGGCAATGACATAACAATGTATATGAAACTACAGTGGCTTTGACCTTACAGTATATATGATGTTATAGTCGCTGTGATGTCACAATGCTTATGCCATCACAATGGCTATGCCATCACAATGGCTATGACATCACAGTTTCTATGACATCATAGTGGCTATGACGTTCCAATGGCTATGACATCAAAATGGCTATGACCTGAAATTTGCATTGACTTAAATATGTCTGTGTCATTACAGTGCCTGTGACGTTACAATGGCTGTGATATTTTCGTGGCTATGACGATGCAATTCCTGTGGCATTGTAGGTAGCTATGACTTTTCAATGGCTATGACATTGATGTGGCCATGAGCTTTCAATGGCTATGACGTCACAATGCCTACGACCTAACAATGGCTATGACGTCACAGTAGCTATTACAGGACAGCGTAAATGACTATACTATCTCTATGACATTGTGGTGCCCATCACGTTACGATGGCTGTGACATTATAGTGGCTATGCCATCACCATGTCTATGACATCATGGTGGTTACGAAGTCAACAGCAATGACATAACAATGTCTATGAAACTACAGTGGCTTTGACCTTACAGTATATATGATGTTATAGTCGCTGTGATGTCACAATGGCTATGCCATCACAGTGGCTATGACATCACAATGGCTATGACATCACAGTTTCTATGACATCATAGTGGCTATGACGTTCCAATGGCTATGACATCAAAATGGCTATGACCTGAAATTTGCATTGACTTAAATATATCTGTGTCATTACACTGCCTGTGACGTTACAATGGCTGTGACATTTTCGTGGCAATGACGATGCAATTCCTGTGGCATTGTAGGTAGCTATGACTTTTCAATGGCTATGACATTGATGTGGCCATGAGCTTTCAATGGCTATGACGTCACAATGCCTACGACCTAACAATAGCTATGACGTCACAGTGGCTATTACAGGACAGCGGAAATGACTATACTATCTCTATGACATTGTGGTGCCTATCACGTTACGATGGCTGTGTCATTATAGTGGCTATGCCATCACCTTGTCTATGACATCATGATGGTTACGAAGTCAACGGCAATGACATAACAATGTATATGAAACTACAGTGGCTTTGAGCTTACAGTATATATGATGTTATAGTCGCTGTGATGTCACAATGCGTATGCCATCACAATGGCTATGCCATCACAATGGCTATGACATCACAGTTTCTATGACATCATAGTGGCTATGACGTTCCAATGGCTATGACATCAAAATGGCTATGACCTGAAATTTGCATTGACTTAAATATGTCTGTGTCATTACAGTGCCTGTGACGTTACAATGGCTGTGATATTTTCGTGGCTATGACGATGCAATTCCTGTGGCATTGTAGGTAGCTATGACTTTTCAATGGCTATGACATTGATGTGGCCATGAGCTTTCAATGGCTATGACGTCACAATGCCTACGACCTAACAATGGCTATGACGTCACAGTAGCTATTACAGGACAGCGTAAATGACTATACTATCTCTATGACATTGTGGTGCCTATCACGTTACGATGGCTGTGACATTATAGTGGCTATGCCATCACCATGTCTATGACATCATGGTGGTTACGAAGTCAACAGCAATGACATAACAATGTCTATGAAACTACAGTGGCTTTGACCTTACAGTATATATGATGTTATAGTCGCTGTGATGTCACAATGGCTATGCCATCACAGTGGCTATGACATCACAATGGCTATGACATCACAGTTTCTATGACATCATAGTGGCTATGACGTTCCAATGGCTATGACATCAAAATGGCTATGACCTGAAATTTGCATTGACTTAAATATATCTGTGTCATTACACTGCCAGTGACGTTACAATGGCTGTGACATTTTCGTGGCAATGACGATGCAATTCCTGTGGCATTGTAGGTAGCTATGACTTTTCAATGGCTATGACATTGATGTGGCCATGAGCTTTCAATGGCTATGACGTCACAATGCCTACGACCTAACAATGGCTATGACGTCACAGTGGCTATTACAGGACAGCGGAAATGACTATACTATCTCTATGACATTGTGGTGCCTATCACGTTACGATGGCTGTGTCATTATAGTGGCTATGCCATCACCTTGTCTATGACATCATGATGGTTACGAAGTCAACGGCAATGACATAACAATGTATATGAAACTACAGTGGCTTTGACCTTACAGTATATATGATGTTATAGTCGCTGTGATGTCACAATGCTTATGCCATCACAATGGCTATGCCATCACAATGGCTATGACATCACAGTTTCTATGACATCATAGTGGCTATGACGTTCCAATGGCTATGACATCAAAATGGCTATGACCTGAAATTTGCATTGACTTAAATATGTCTGTGTCATTACAGTGCCTGTGACGTTACAATGGCTGTGATATTTTCGTGGCTATGACGATGCAATTCCTGTGGCATTGTAGGTAGCTATGACTTTTCAATGGCTATGACATTGATGTGGCCATGAGCTTTCAATGGCTATGACGTCACAATGCCTACGACCTAACAATGGCTATGACGTCACAGTAGCTATTACAGGACAGCGTAAATGACTATACTATCTCTATGACATTGTGGTGCCTATCACGTTACGATGGCTGTGACATTATAGTGGCTATGCCATCACCATGTCTATGACATCATGATGGTTACGAAGTCAACAGCAATGACATAACAATGTCTATGAAACTACAGTGGCTTTGACCTTACAGTATATATGATGTTATAGTCGCTGTGATGTCACAATGGCTATGCCATCACAGTGGCTATGACATCACAATGGCTATGACATCACAGTTTCTATGACATCATAGTGGCAATGACGTTCCAATGGCTATGACATCAAAATGGCTATGACCTGAAATTTGCATTGACTTAAATATATCTGTGTCATTACACTGCCTGTGACGTTACAATGGCTGTGACATTTTCGTGGCTATGACGATGCAATTCCTGTGGCATTGTAGGTAGCTATGACTTTTCAATGGCTATGACATTGATGTGGCCATGAGCTTTCAATGGCTATGACGTGACAATGCCTACGACCTAACAATGGCTATGACGTCACCGTGGCTATTACAGGAAAGCGGAAATGACTATACTATCTCTATGACATTGTGGTGCCTATCACGTTACGATGGCTGTGTCATTATAGTGGCTATGACATCTCCATATCTATGACATCATGATGGTTACGAAGTCAACGGCAATGACATAACAATGTCTATGAAACTACAGTGGATTTGACCTTACAGTATATATGATGTTATAGTCGCTGTGATGTCACAATGGCTATGCCATCACAGTGGCTATGCCATCACAATGGCTATGACATCACAGTTTCTATGACATCATAGTGGCTATGACGTTCCAATGGCTATGACATCAAAATGGCTATGACCTGAAATTTGCATTGACTTAAATATGTCTGTGTCATTACAGTGCCTGTGACGTTACAATGGCTGTGACATTTTCGTGGCTATGACGATGCAATTCCTGTGGCATTGTAGGTAGCTATGACTTTTCAATGGCTATGACATTGATGTGGCCATGAGTTTCAATGGCTATGACGTCACAATGCCTACGACCTAACAATGGCTATGACGTCACAGTGGCTATTAAAGGCCAGCGGAAATGACTATACTATCTCTATGACATTGTGGTGCCTATCACGTTACGATGGCTGTGACATTATAGTGGCTATGCCATCACCATGTCTATGACATCATGATGGTTACGAAGTCAACGGCAATGACATAACAATGTCTATGAAACTACAGTGGCTTTGACCTTACAGTATGTATGATGTTATAGTCGCTGTGATCTCACAATGGCTATGCCATCACAATGGCTATGCCATCACAATGGCTATGACATCACAGTTTCTATGACATCATAGTGGCTATGACGTTCCAATGGCTATGACATCAAAATGGCTATGACGTGAAATTTGCATTGACTTAAATATATCTGTGTCATTACAGTGCCTGTGACGTTACAATGGCTGTGACATTTTCGTGGCTATGACGATGCAATTCCTGTGGCATTGTAGGTAGCTATGACTTTTCAATGGCTATGACATTGATGTGGCCATGAGCTTTCAATGGCTATGACGTCACAATGCCTACGACCTAACAATGGCTATGACGTCACAGTGGCTATTAAAGGCCAGCGGAAATGACTATACTATCTCTATGACATTGTGGTGCCTATCACGTTACGATGGCTGTCATTATAGTGGCTATGCCATCACCATGTCTATGACATCATAATGGATACGAAGTCAACGGCAATGACATAACAATGTCTATGAAACTACAGTGGCTTTGACCTTACAGTATATATGATGTTATAGTCGCTGTGATGTCACAATGGCTATGCCATCACAATGGCT
The DNA here is from genome assembly GCF_028538775.1 of Myotis yumanensis. Taxonomy (NCBI): domain Eukaryota; kingdom Metazoa; phylum Chordata; class Mammalia; order Chiroptera; family Vespertilionidae; genus Myotis; species Myotis yumanensis. Next base: position 201,336 of record NW_027223783.1, read on the forward strand.
ATGCCATCACAATGGCTATGCCATCACAATGGCTATGACATCACAGTTTCTATGACATCATAGTGGCTATGACGTTCCAATGGCTATGACATCAAAATGGCTATGACCTGAAATTTGCATTGACTTAAATATGTCTGTGTCATTACAGTGCCTGTGACGTTACAATGGCTGTGACATTTTCGTGGCTATGACTATGCAATTCCTGTGGCATTGTAGGTAGCTATGACTTTTCAATGGCTATGACATTGATGTGGCCATGAGTTTCAATGGCTATGACGTCACAATGCCTACGACCTAACAATGGCTATGACGTCACCGTGGCTATTACAGGAAAGCGGAAATGACTATACTATCTCTATGACATTGTGGTGCCTATCACGTTACGATGGCTGTGTCATTATAGTGGCTATGACATCTCCATATCTATGACATCATGATGGTTACGAAGTCAACGGCAATGACATAACAATGTCTATGAAACTACAGTGGATTTGACCTTACAGTATATATGATGTTATAGTCGCTGTGATGTCACAATGGCTATGCCATCACAGTGGCTATGCCATCACAATGGCTATGACATCACAGTTTCTATGACATCATAGTGGCTATGACGTTCCAATGGCTATGACATCAAAATGGCTATGACCTGAAATTTGCATTGACTTAAATATGTCTGTGTCATTACAGTGCCTGTGACGTTACAATGGCTGTGACATTTTCGTGGCTATGACTATGCAATTCCTGTGGCATTGTAGGTAGCTATGACTTTTCAATGGCTATGACATTGATGTGGCCATGAGTTTCAATGGCTATGACGTCACAATGCCTACGACCTAACAATGGCTATGACGTCACAGTGGCATTTAAAGGCCCGCGGAAATGACTATACTATCGCTATGACATTGTGGTGCCTATCACGTTACGATGGCTGTGACATTATAGTGGCTATGCCATCACCATGTCTATGACATCATAATGGTTACGAAGTCAACGGCAATGACATAACAATGTCTATGAAACTACAGTGTCTTTGACCCTACAATATATATGATGTTATAGTCGCTGTGATGTCACAATGGCTATGCCATCACAATGGCTATGCCATCACAATGGCTATGACATCACAGTTTCTATGACATCATAGTGGCTATGACGTTCCAATGGCTATGACATCAAAATGGCTATTATCTGAAATTTGCATTGACTTAAATATGTCTGTGTCATTACAGTGCCTGTGACGTTACAATGGCTGTGACATTTTCGTGGCTATGACGATGCAATTCCTGAGGCATTGTAGGTAGCTATGACTTTTCAATGGCTATGACATTGATGTGGCCATGAGCTTTCAATGGCTATGACGTCACAATGCCTACGACCTGACAATGGCTATGACGTCACAGTGGCTATTACAGGACAGCGGAAATGACTATACTATCTCTATGACATTGTGGTGCCTATCACGTTACGATGGCTGTGACATTATAGTGGCTATGCCATCACCATGTCTATGACATCATGATGGTTACGAAGTCAACGGCAATGACATAACAATGTCTATGAAACTACAGTGGCTTTGACCTTACAATATATATGATGTTATAGTCGCTCTGATGTCACAATGACTATGCCATCACAATGGCTATGACATCACAATGGCTATGACATCACAGTTTCTATGACATCATAGTGGCTATGAGGTTCCAATGGCTATGACATCAAAATGGCTGTGACCTGAAATTTGCATTGACTTAAATATGTCTGTGTCATTACAGTGCCTGTGACGTTACAATGGCTGTGACATTTTCGTGGCTATGACGATGCAATTCCTGTGGCATTGTAGGTAGCTATGACTTTTCAATGGCTATGACATTGATGTGGCCATGAGTTTCAATGGCTATGACGTCACAATGCCTACGACCTAACAATGGCTATGACGTCACAGTGGCTATTAAAGGCCAGCGGAAATGACTATACTATCTCTATGACATTGTGGTGCCTATCACGTTACGATGGCTGTGACATTATAGTGGCTATGCCATCACCATGTCTATGACATCATGATGGTTACGAAGTCAACGGCAATGACATAACAATGTCTATGAAACTACAGTGGCTTTGACCTTACAGTATGTATGATGTTATAGTCGCTGTGATCTCACAATGGCTATGCCATCACAATGGCTATGCCATCACAATGGCTATGACATCACAGTTTCTATGACATCATAGTGGCTATGACGTTCCAATGGCTATGACATCAAAATGGCTATGACGTGAAATTTGCATTGACTTAAATATATCTGTGTCATTACAGTGCCTGTGACGTTACAATGGCTGTGACATTTTCGTGGCTATGACGATGCAATTCCTGTGGCATTGTAGGTAGCTATGACTTTTCAATGGCTATGACATTGATGTGGCCATGAGCTTTCAATGGCTATGACGTCACAATGCCTACGACCTAACAATGGCTATGACGTCACAGTGGCTATTAAAGGCCAGCGGAAATGACTATACTATCTCTATGACATTGTGGTGCCTATCACGTTACGATGGCTGTCATTATAGTGGCTATGCCATCACCATGTCTATGACATCATAATGGATACGAAGTCAACGGCAATGACATAACAATGTCTATGAAACTACAGTGGCTTTGACCTTACAGTATATATGATGTTATAGTCGCTGTGATGTCACAATGGCTATGCCATCACAATGGCTATGCCATCACAATGGCTATGCCATCACAATGGCTATGACATCACAGTTTCTATGACATCATAGTGGCTATGACGTTCCAATGGCTATGACATCAAAATGGCTGTGACCTGAAATTTGCATTGACTTAAATATGTCTGTGTCATTACAGTGCCTGTGACGTTACAATGGCTGTGACATTTTCGTGGCTATGACGATGCAATTCCTGTGGCATTGTAGGTAGCTATGACTTTTCAATGGCTATGACATTGATGTGGCCATGAGCTTTCAATGGCTATGACGTGACAATGCCTACGACCTAACAATGTCTATGACGTCACCGTGGCTATTACAGGAAAGCGGAAATGACTATACTATCTCTATGACATTGTGGTGCCTATCACGTTACGATGGCTGTGTCATTATAGTGGCTATGACATCTCCATATCTATGACATCATGATGGTTACGAAGTCAACGGCAATGACATAACAATGTCTATGAAACTACAGTGGATTTGACCTTACAGTATATATGACGTTATAGTCGCTGTGATGTCACAATGGCTATGCCATCACAGTGGCTATGCCATCACAATGGCTATGACATCACAGTTTCTATGACATCATAGTGGCTATGACGTTCCAATGGCTATGACATCAAAATGGCTATGACCTGAAATTTGCATTGACTTAAATATGTCTGTGTCATTACAGTGCCTGTGACGTTACAATGGCTGTGACATTTTCGTGGCTATGACGATGCAATTCCTGTGGCATTGTAGGTAGCTATGACTTTTCAATGGCTATGACATTGATGTGGCCATGAGTTTCAATGGCTATGACGTCACAATGCCTACGACCTAACAATGGCTATGACGTCACAGTGGCTATTAAAGGCCAGCGGAAATGACTATACTATCTCTATGACATTGTGGTGCCTATCACGTTACGATGGCTGTGACATTATAGTGGCTATGCCATCACCATGTCTATGACATCATGATGGTTACGAAGTCAACGGCAATGACATAACAATGTCTATGAAACTACAGTGGCTTTGACCTTACAGTATATATGATGTTATAGTCGCTGTGATCTCACAATGGCTATGCCATCACAATGGCTATGCCATCACAATGGCTATGACATCACAGTTTCTATGACATCATAGTGGCTATGACGTTCCAATGGCTATGACATCAAAATGGCTGTGACCTGAAATTTGCATTGACTTAAATATGTCTGTGTCATTACAGTGCCTGTGACGTTACAATGGCTGTGACATTTTCGTGGCTATGACGATGCAATTCCTGTGGCATTGTAGGTAGCTATGACTTTTCAATGGCTATGACATTGATGTGTCCATGAGCTTTCAATGGCTATGACGTCACAATGCCTACGCCCTACAATGGCTTTGACGTCACAGTGGCTATTACAGGACAGCGGAAATGACTATACTATCTCTATGACATTGTGGTGCCTATCACGTTACGATGGATGTGACATTATAGTGGCTATGCCATCACCATGTCTATGACATCATGATGGTTACGAATTCAACGGCAATGACATAACAATGTCTATGAAACTACAGTGGCTTTGACCTTACAATATATATGATGTTATACTCGCTGTGATGTCACAATGAATATGCCATCACAATGGCTATGACATCACAGTTTCTATGACATCATAGTGGCTATGACGTTCCAATGGCTATGACATCAAAATGGCTATGACCTGAAATTTGCATTGACTTAAATATGTCTGTGTCATTACAGTGCCTGTGACGTTACAATGGCTGTGACATTTTCGTGGCTATGACTATGCAATTCCTGTGGCATTGTAGGTAGCTATGACTTTTCAATGGCTATGACATTGATTTGGCCATGAGTTTCAATGGCTATGACGTCACAATGCCTACGACCTAACAATGGCTATGACGTCACAGTGGCATTTAAAGGCCCGCGGAAATGACTATACTATCGCTATGACATTGTGGTGCCTATCACGTTACGATGGCTGTGACATTATAGTGGCTATGCCATCACCATGTCTATGACATCATAATGGTTACGAAGTCAACGGCAATGACATAACAATGTCTATGAAACTACAGTGTCTTTGACCCTACAATATATATGATGTTATAGTCGCTGTGATGTCACAATGGCTATGCCATCACAATGGCTATGCCATCACAATGGCTATGACATCACAGTTTCTATGACATCATAGTGGCTATGACGTTCCAATGGCTATGACATCAAAATGGCTATTATCTGAAATTTGCATTGACTTAAATATGTCTGTGTCATTACAGTGCCTGTGACGTTACAATGGCTGTGACATTTTCGTGGCTATGACGATGCAATTCCTGAGGCATTGTAGGTAGCTATGACTTTTCAATGGCTATGACATTGATGTGGCCATGAGCTTTCAATGGCTATGACGTCACAATGCCTACGACCTGACAATGGCTATGACGTCACAGTGGCTATTACAGGACAGCGGAAATGACTATACTATCTCTATGACATTGTGGTGCCTATCACGTTACGATGGCTGTGACATTATAGTGGCTATGCCATCACCATGTCTATGACATCATGATGGTTACGAAGTCAACGGCAATGACATAACAATGTCTATGAAACTACAGTGGCTTTGACCTTACAATATATATGATGTTATAGTCGCTCTGATGTCACAATGACTATGCCATCACAATGGCTATGACATCACAATGGCTATGACATCACAGTTTCTATGACATCATAGTGGCTATGAGGTTCCAATGGCTATGACATCAAAATGGCTGTGACCTGAAATTTGCATTGACTTAAATATGTCTGTGTCATTACAGTGCCTGTGACTTTACAATGGCTGTGACATTTTCGTGGCTATGACGATGCAATTCCTGTGGCATTGTAGGTAGCTATGACTTTTCAATGGCTATGACATTGATGTGGCCATGAGCTTTCAATGGCTATTACGTCACAATGCCTACGACCTGACAATGGCTATGACGTCACAGTGGCTATTACAGGACAGCGGAAATGACTATACTATCTCTATGACATTGTGGTGCCTATCAGGTTACGATGGCTGTGACATTATATTGGCTATGCCATCACCATGTCTATGACATCATGATGGTTACGACGTCAACGGCAATGACATAACAATGTCTATGAAACTACAGTGGCTTTAACTTTACAATATATATGATGTTATAGTCGCTGTGATGTCACAATGGCTATGCCATCACAATGGCTATGCCATCACAATGGCTATGACATCACAGTTTCTATGACATCATACTGGCTATGACGTTCCAATGGCTATGACATCAAAATGGCTATGACCTGAAATTTGCATTGACTTAAATATGTCTGTGTCATTACAGTGCCTGTGACGTTACAATGGCTGTGACATTTTCGTGGCTATGACGATGCAATTCCTGTGGCATTGTAGGTAGCTATGACTTTTCAATGGCTATGACATTGATGTGGCCATGAGCTTTCAATGGCTATGACGTCACAATGCCTACGACCCATCAATGGCTATGACGTCACAGTGGCTATTACAGGACAGCGGAAATGACTATACTATCTCTGACATTGTGGTGCCTATCACGTTACGATGGCTGTGACATTATAGTGGCTATGCCATCACCATGTCTATGACATCATGATGGTTACGAAGTCAACGGCAATGACATAACAATGTCTATGAAACTACAGTGTCTTTGACCTTACAATATATATGATGTTATAGTCGCTGTGATGTCACAATGGCTATGGCATCACAATGGCTATGACATCACAATGGCTATGACATCACAGTTTCTATGACATCATATTGGCTATGACGTTCCAATGGCTATGACATCAAAATGGCTATGACCTGAAATTTGCATTGACTTAAATATGTCTGTGTCATTACAGTGCCTGTGACGTTACAATGGCTGTGACATTTTCGTGGCTATGACGATGCAATTCCTGTGGCATTGTAGGTAGCTATGACTTTTCAATGGCTATGACATTGATGTGGCCATGAGCTTTCAATGGCTATGACGTCACAATGCCTACGACCTAACAATGGCTATGACGTCACAGTGGCTATTACAGGACAGCGGAAATGACTATACTATCTCTATGACATTGTCGTGCCTATCACGTTACGATGGCTGTGACATTATAGTGGCTATGCCATCACCATGTCTATGACATCATGATGGTTACGAAGTCAACGGCAATGACATAACAATGTCTATGAAACTACAGTGGCTTTGACTTTACAATATATATGATGTTATAGTCGCTGTGATGTCACAATGGCTATGCCATCACAATGGCTATGACATCACAATGGCTATGACATCACAGTTTCTATGACATCATAGTGGCTATGACGTTCCAATGGCTATGACATCAAAATGGCTATGACCTGAAATTTGCATTGACTTAAATATGTCTGTCATTACAGTGCCTGTGACGTTACAATGGCTGTGACATTTTCGTGGCTATGACGATGCAATTCCTGTGGCATTGTAGGTAGCTATGACTTTTCAATGGCTATGACATTGATGTGGCCATGAGCTTTCAATGGCTATGACGTCCCAATGCCTACGACCTAACAATGGCTATGACGTCACAGTGGCTATTACAGGACAGCGGAAATGACTATACTATCTCTATGACATTGAGGTGCCTATCACGTTACGATGGCTGTGATATTATAGTGGCTATGCCATCACCATGTCTATGACATCATGATGGTTACGAAGTCAACGGCAATGACATAACAATGTCTATGAAACTACAGTGGCTTTGACCTTACAATATATATGATGTTATAGTCGCTGTGATGTCCCAATGGCTATGTCATCACAATGGCTATGACATCACAATGGCTATGACATCACAGTTTCTATGACATCATAGTGGCTATGATGTTCCAATGGCTATGACATCAAAATGGCTATGACCTGAAATTTGCATTGACTTAAATATGTCTGTGTCATTACAGTGCCTGTGACGTTACAATGGCTGTGACATTTTCGTGGCTATGACGATGCAATTCCTGTGGCATTGAAGGTAGCTATGACTTTTCAATGGCTATGACACTGATGTGGCCATGAGCTTTCAATGGCTATTACGTCACAATGCCTACGACCTAACAATGGCTATGACGTCAAAGTAGATACTACAGGACAGCGGAAATGACTATACTATCTCTATGACATTGTGGTGCCTATCACGTTACGATGGCTGTGACATTATAGCGGCTATGCCATCACCATGTCTATGACATCATGATGTTTACGAAGTCAACGGCAATGACATAACAATGTCTATGAAACTACAGTGGCTTTGACATTACAATATATATGATGTTATAGTCGCTGTGATGTCACAATGGCTATGCCATCACAATGGCTATGCCATCACAATGGCTATGACATCACAGTTTCTATGACATCATAGTGGCTATGACGTTCCAATGGCTATGACATCAAAATGGCTATGACCTGAAATTTGCATTGACTTAAATATGTCTGTGTCATTACAGTGCCTGTGACATTACAATGGCTGTGACATTTTCGTGGCTATGACGATGCAATTACTGTGGCATTGTATGTAGCTATGACTTTTCAATGGCTATGACATTGATGTGGCCATGAGCTTTCAATGGCTATGACGTCACAATGCCTACGACCTAACAATGGCTATGACGTCACAGTGGCTATTAAAGGACAGCCGAAATGACTATACTATCTCTATGACATTGTGGTGCCTATCACGTTACGATGGCTGTGACATTATAGCGGCTATGCCATCACCATGTCTATGTCATAATGCTGGTTACGAAGTCAACGGCAATGACATAACAATGTCTATGCAACTACAGAGTCTTTGACCTTACAATATATATGATGTTATAGTCGCTGTGATGTCACAATGGCTATCCCATCACAATGGCTATGACATCACAATGGCTATGACATCACAGTTTCTATGACATCATAGTGGCTATGACCTTCCAATGGCTATGACATCAAAATGGCTATGACCTGAAATTTGCATTGACTTAAATATGTCTGTGTCATTACAGTGCCTGTGACGTTACAATGGCTGTGACATTTTCGTGGCTATGACGATGCAATTCCTGTGGCATTGTAGGTAGCTATGACTTTTCAATGGCTATGACTTTGATGTGGCCATGAGCTTTCAATGGCTATGACGTCACAATGCCTACGACCTAACAATGGCTATGACGTCACAGTGGCTATTACAGGACAGCGGAAATGACTATACTATCTCTATGACATTGTGGTGCCTATCACGTTACGATGGCTGTGACATTATAGTAGCTATGCCATCACCATGGTTATGACATCATGATGGTTACGACGTCAACGGCAATGACATAACAATGTCAATGAAACTACAGTGGCTTTGACCTTACAGTATATATGATGTTATAGTCGCTGTGATGTCACAATGGCTATGCCATCACAATGGCTATGCCATCACAATGGCTATGACATCACAGTTTCTATGACATCATAGTGGCTATGACGTTCCAATGGCTATGACATCAAAATGGCTATGACCTGAAATTTGCATTGACTTAAATATGTCTGTGTCATTACAGTGCCTGTGACATTACAATGGCTGTGACATTTTCGTGGCTATGACGATGCAATTCCTGTGGCATTGTATGTAGCTATGACTTTTCAATGGCTATGACATTGATGTGGCCATGAGCTTTCAATGGCTATGACGTCACAATGCCTACGACCTAACAATGGCTATGACGTCACAGTGGCTATTAAAGGACAGCGGAAATGACTATACTATCTCTATGACATTGTGGTGCCTATCACGTTACGATGGCTGTGACATTATAGTGGCTATGCCATCACCATGTCTATGTCATGATGATGGTTAAGAAGTCAACGGCAATGACATAACAATGTCTATGAAACTGCAGTGTCTTTGACCTTACAATATATATGATGTTATAGTCGCTGTGATGTCACAATGGCTATGCCATCACAATGGCTATGCCATCACAATGGCTATGACATCACAGTTTCTATGACATCATACTGGCTATGACGTTCCAATGGCTATGACATCAAAATGGCTATGACCTGAAATTTGCATTGACTTAAATATGTCTGTGTCATTACAGTGCCTGTGACGTTACAATGGCTGTGACATTTTCGTGGCTATGACGATGCAATTCCTGTGGCATTGTAGGTAGCTATGACTTTTCAATGGCTATGACATTGATGTGGCCATGAGCTTTCAATGGCTATGACGTCACAATGCCTACGACCTAACAATGGCTATGACGTCACAGTGGCTATTACAGGACAGCGGAAATGACTATACTATCTCTATGACATTGTGGTGCCTATCACGTTACGATGGCTGTGACATTATAGTCGCTATGCCATCACCATGTCTATGGCATCATGATGGTTACGAAGTCAACGGCAATGACATAACAATGTCTATGAAACTACAGTGGCTTTGACCTTACAATATATATGATGTTATATTCGCTGTGATGTCACAATGGCTATGCCATCACAATGGCTATGACATCACAATGGCTATGATATCACAGTTTCTATGACATCATAGTGGCTATGACGTTCCAATGGCTATGACATCAAAATGGCTATTACCTGAAATTTGCATTGACTTAAATATGTCTGTGTCATTACAGTGCCTGTGACGTTACAATGGCTGTGACATTTTCGTGGCTATGACGATGCAATTACTGTGGCATTGTAGGTAGCTATGACTTTTCAGTGGCAATGACATTGATGTGGCCATGAGCTTTCAATGGCTATGACGTCACAATGCCTACGACCTAACAATGGCTATGACGTCACAGTGGCTATTAAAGGCCAGCGGAAATGACTATACTATCTCTATGACATTGTGGTGCCTATCACGTTACGATGGCTGTGACATTATAGTGGCTATGCCATCACCATGTCTATGACATCATGATGGTTACGAAGTCAACAGCAATGACATAACAATGTCTATGAAACTACAGTGGCTTTGACCTTACAGTATATATGATGTTATAGTCGCTGTGATGTCACAATGGCTATGCCATCACAATGGCTATGACATCACAGTTTCTATGACATCATAGTGGCTATGACGTTCCAATGGCTATGACATCAAAATGGCTATGACCTGAAATTTGCATTGACTTAAATATGTCTGTGTCATTACAGTGCCTGTGACGTTACAATGCCTCTGACATTTTCGTGGCTATGACGATGCAATTCCTGTGGCATTGTAGGTAGCTATGACTTTTCAATGGCTATGACATTGATGTGGCCATGAGCTTTCAATGGCTATGACGTCACAATGCCTACGCCCTACAATGGCTTTGACGTCACAGTGGGTATTACAGGACAGCGGAAATGACTATACTATCTCTATGACATTGTGGTGCTTATCACGTTACGATGGATGTGACATTATAGTGGCTATGCCATCACCATGTCTATGACATCATGATGGCTACGAAGTCAACGGCAATGACATAACAATGTCTATGAAACTACAGTGGCTTTGACTTTACAATATATATGATGTTATAGTCGCTGTGATGTCACAATGGCTATGCCATCACAATGGCTATGCCATCACAATGGCTATGACATCACAGTTTCTATGACATCATAGTGGCTATGACGTTCCAATGGCTATGACATCAAAATGGCTATGATCTGAAATTTGCATTGACTTAAATATGTCTGTGTCATTACAGTGCCTGTGACGTTACAATGGCTGTGACATTTTCGTGGCTATGACGATGCAATTCCTGTGGCATTGTAGGTAGCTATGACTTTTCACTGGCTATGACATTGATGTGGCCATGAGCTTTCAATGGGTATGACGTCACAATGCCTACGACCTAACAATGGCTATGACGTCACAGTAGCTAATACAGGACAGCGGAAATGACTATAGTATCTCTATGACATTGTGGTGCCTATCACGTGACGATGGCTGTGACATTATAGTGGCTATGCCATCACCATGTCTATGACATCATGATGGTTACGACGTCAACGGCAATGACATAACAATGTCTATGAAACTACAGTGGCTTTGACTTTACAATATATATGATGTTATAGTCGCTGTGATGTCACAATGGCTATGCCATGACAATGGCTATGCCATGACAATTGCTATGACATCATAGTTTCTATGACATCATAGTGGCTATGACGTTCCAATGGCCATGACATAAAAATGGCTATGACCTGAAATTTGCATTGACTTAAATATGTCTGTGTCATTACAGTGCCTGTGACATTACAATGGCTGTGACATTTTCGTGGCTATGACGATGCAATTCCTGTGGCATTGTATGTAGCTATGACTTTTCAATGGCTATGACATTGATGTAGCCATGAGCTTTGAATGGCTATTTGGTCACAATGCCTATGACCTAACAATGGCTATGACGTCACAGTGGCTATTAAAGGACAGCGGAAATGACTATACTATCTCTATGACATTGTGGTGCCTATCACGTTACGATGGCTGTGACATTATAGTGGCTATGCCATCACCATGTCTATGACATCATGATGGATACGAAGTCAACGGCAATGACATAACAATGTCTGTGAAACTACAGTGTCTTTGACCTTACAATATATATGATGTTATAGTCGCTGTGATCTCACAATGGCTATGCCATCACAATGGCTATGCCATCACAATGGCTATGACATCACAGTTTCTATGACATCATAGTGGCTATGACGTTCCAATGGCTATGACATCAAAATGGCTGTGACCTGAAATTTGCATTGACTTAAATATGTCTGTGTCATTACAGTGCCTGTGACGTTACAATGGCTGTGACATTTTCGTGGCTATGACGATGCAATTCCTGTGGCATTGTAGGTAGCTATGACTTTTCAATGGCTATGACATTGATGTGTCCATGAGCTTTCAATGGCTATGACGTCACAATGCTTACGCCCTACAATGGCTTTGACGTCACAGTGGCTATTACAGGACAGCGGAAATGACTATACTATCTCTATGACATTGTGGTGCCTATCACGTTACGATGGATGTGACATTATAGTGGCTATGCCATCACCATGTCTATGACATCATGATGGTTACGAAGTCAACGGCAATGACATAACAATGTCTATGAAACTACAGTGGCTTTGACCTTACAATATATATGATGTTATACTCGCTGTGATGTCACAATGAATATGCCATCACAATGGCTATGACATCACAGTTTCTATGACATCATAGTGGCTATGACGTTCCAATGGCTATGACATCAAAATGGCTATGACCTGAAATTTGCATTGACTTAAATATGTCTGTGTCATTACAGTGCCTGTGACGTTACAATGGCTGTGACATTTTCGTGGCTATGACTATGCAATTCCTGTGGCATTGTAGGTAGCTATGACTTTTCAATGGCTATGACATTGATGTGGCCATGAGTTTCAATGGCTATGACGTCACAATGCCTACGACCTAACAATGGCTATGACGTCACAGTGGCATTTAAAGGCCCGCGGAAATGACTATACTATCGCTATGACATTGTGGTGCCTATCACGTTACGATGGCTGTGACATTATAGTGGCTATGCCATCACCATGTCTATGACATCATAATGGTTACGAAGTCAACGGCAATGACATAACAATGTCTATGAAACTACAGTGTCTTTGACCCTACAATATATATGATGTTATAGTCGCTGTGATGTCACAATGGCTATGCCATCACAATGGCTATGCCATCACAATGGCTATGACATCACAGTTTCTATGACATCATAGTGGCTATGACGTTCCAATGGCTATGACATCAAAATGGCTATTATCTGAAATTTGCATTGACTTAAATATGTCTGTGTCATTACAGTGCCTGTGACGTTACAATGGCTGTGACATTTTCGTGGCTATGACGATGCAATTCCTGAGGCATTGTAGGTAGCTATGACTTTTCAATGGCTATGACATTGATGTGGCCATGAGCTTTCAATGGCTATGACGTCACAATGCCTACGACCTGACAATGGCTATGACGTCACAGTGGCTATTACAGGACAGCGGAAATGACTATACTATCTCTATGACATTGTGGTGCCTATCACGTTACGATGGCTGTGACATTATAGTGGCTATGCCATCACCATGTCTATGACATCATGATGGTTACGAAGTCAACGGCAATGACATAACAATGTCTATGAAACTACAGTGGCTTTGACCTTACAATATATATGATGTTATAGTCGCTCTGATGTCACAATGACTATGCCATCACAATGGCTATGACATCACAATGGCTATGACATCACAGTTTCTATGACATCATAGTGGCTATGAGGTTCCAATGGCTATGACATCAAAATGGCTGTGACCTGAAATTTGCATTGACTTAAATATGTCTGTGTCATTACAGTGCCTGTGACTTTACAATGGCTGTGACATTTTCGTGGCTATGACGATGCAATTCCTGTGGCATTGTAGGTAGCTATGACTTTTCAATGGCTATGACATTGATGTGGCCATGAGCTTTCAATGGCTATTACGTCACAATGCCTACGACCTGACAATGGCTATGACGTCACAGTGGCTATTACAGGACAGCGGAAATGACTATACTATCTCTATGACATTGTGGTGCCTATCAGGTTACGATGGCTGTGACATTATATTGGCTATGCCATCACCATGTCTATGACATCATGATGGTTACGACGTCAACGGCAATGACATAACAATGTCTATGAAACTACAGTGGCTTTAACTTTACAATATATATGATGTTATAGTCGCTGTGATGTCACAATGGCTATGCCATCACAATGGCTATGCCATCACAATGGCTATGACATCACAGTTTCTATGACATCATACTGGCTATGACGTTCCAATGGCTATGACATCAAAATGGCTATGACCTGAAATTTGCATTGACTTAAATATGTCTGTGTCATTACAGTGCCTGTGACGTTACAATGGCTGTGACATTTTCGTGGCTATGACGATGCAATTCCTGTGGCATTGTAGGTAGCTATGTCTTTTCAATGGCTATGACATTGATGTGGCCATGAGCTTTCAATGGCTATGACGTCACAATGCCTACGACCCATCAATGGCTATGACGTCACAGTGGCTATTACAGGACAGCGGAAATGACTATACTATCTCTGACATTGTGGTGCCTATCACGTTACGATGGCTGTGACATTATAGTGGCTATGCCATCACCATGTCTATGACATCATGATGGTTACGAAGTCAACGGCAATGACATAACAATGTCTATGAAACTACAGTGTCTTTGACCTTACAATATATATGATGTTATAGTCGCTGTGATGTCACAATGGCTATGGCATCACAATGGCTATGACATCACAATGGCTATGACATCACAGTTTCTATGACATCATATTGGCTATGACGTTCCAATGGCTATGACATCAAAATGGCTATGACCTGAAATTTGCATTGACTTAAATATGTCTGTGTCATTACAGTGCCTGTGACGTTACAATGGCTGTGACATTTTCGTGGCTATGACGATGCAATTCCTGTGGCATTGTAGGTAGCTATGACTTTTCAATGGCTATGACATTGATGTGGCCATGAGCTTTCAATGGCTATGACGTCACAATGCCTACGACCTAACAATGGCTATGACGTCACAGTGGCTATTACAGGACAGCGGAAATGACTATACTATCTCTATGACATTGTCGTGCCTATCACGTTACGATGGCTGTGACATTATAGTGGCTATGCCATCACCATGTCTATGACATCATGATGGTTACGAAGTCAACGGCAATGACATAACAATGTCTATGAAACTACAGTGGCTTTGACTTTACAATATATATGATGTTATAGTCGCTGTGATGTCACAATGGCTATGCCATCACAATGGCTATGACATCACAATGGCTATGACATCACAGTTTCTATGACATCATAGTGGCTATGACGTTCCAATGGCTATGACATCAAAATGGCTATGACCTGAAATTTGCATTGACTTAAATATGTCTGTCATTACAGTGCCTGTGACGTTACAATGGCTGTGACATTTTCGTGGCTATGACGATGCAATTCCTGTGGCATTGTAGGTAGCTATGACTTTTCAATGGCTATGACATTGATGTGGCCATGAGCTTTCAATGGCTATGACGTCCCAATGCCTACGACCTAACAATGGCTATGACGTCACAGTGGCTATTACAGGACAGCGGAAATGACTATACTATCTCTATGACATTGAGGTGCCTATCACGTTACGATGGCTGTGATATTATAGTGGCTATGCCATCACCATGTCTATGACATCATGATGGTTACGAAGTCAACGGCAATGACATAACAATGTCTATGAAACTACAGTGGCTTTGACCTTACAATATATATGATGTTATAGTCGCTGTGATGTCCCAATGGCTATGTCATCACAATGGCTATGACATCACAATGGCTATGACATCACAGTTTCTATGACATCATAGTGGCTATGATGTTCCAATGGCTATGACATCAAAATGGCTATGACCTGAAATTTGCATTGACTTAAATATGTGTGTCATTACAGTGCCTGTGACGTTACAATGGCTGTGACATTTTCGTGGCTATGACGATGCAATTCCTGTGGCATTGAAGGTAGCTATGACTTTTCAATGGCTATGACACTGATGTGGCCATGAGCTTTCAATGGCTATTACGTCACAATGCCTACGACCTAACAATGGCTATGACGTCAAAGTAGATACTACAGGACAGCGGAAATGACTATACTATCTCTATGACATTGTGGTGCCTATCACGTTACGATGGCTGTGACATTATAGCGGCTATGCCATCACCATGTCTATGACATCATGATGTTTACGAAGTCAACGGCAATGACATAACAATGTCTATGAAACTACAGTGGCTTTGACATTACAATATATATGATGTTATAGTCGCTGTGATGTCACAATGGCTATGCCATCACAATGGCTATGCCATCACAATGGCTATGACATCACAGTTTCTATGACATCATAGTGGCTATGACGTTCCAATGGCTATGACATCAAAATGGCTATGACCTGAAATTTGCATTGACTTAAATATGTCTGTGTCATTACAGTGCCTGTGACATTACAATGGCTGTGACATTTTCGTGGCTATGACGATGCAATTACTGTGGCATTGTATGTAGCTATGACTTTTCAATGGCTATGACATTGATGTGGCCATGAGCTTTCAATGGCTATGACGTCACAATGCCTACGACCTAACAATGGCTATGACGTCACAGTGGCTATTAAAGGACAGCCGAAATGACTATACTATCTCTATGACATTGTGGTGCCTATCACGTTACGATGGCTGTGACATTATAGCGGCTATGCCATCACCATGTCTATGTCATAATGCTGGTTACGAAGTCAACGGCAATGACATAACAATGTCTATGCAACTACAGAGTCTTTGACCTTACAATATATATGATGTTATAGTCGCTGTGATGTCACAATGGCTATCCCATCACAATGGCTATGACATCACAATGGCTATGACATCACAGTTTCTATGACATCATAGTGGCTATGACCTTCCAATGGCTATGACATCAAAATGGCTATGACCTGAAATTTGCATTGACTTAAATATGTCTGTGTCATTACAGTGCCTGTGACGTTACAATGGCTGTGACATTTTCGTGGCTATGACGATGCAATTCCTGTGGCATTGTAGGTAGCTATGACTTTTCAATGGCTATGACTTTGATGTGGCCATGAGCTTTCAATGGCTATGACGTCACAATGCCTACGACCTAACAATGGCTATGACGTCACAGTGGCTATTACAGGACAGCGGAAATGACTATACTATCTCTATGACATTGTGGTGCCTATCACGTTACGATGGCTGTGACATTATAGTAGCTATGCCATCACCATGGTTATGACATCATGATGGTTACGACGTCAACGGCAATGACATAACAATGTCAATGAAACTACAGTGGCTTTGACCTTACAGTATATATGATGTTATAGTCGCTGTGATGTCACAATGGCTATGCCATCACAATGGCTATGCCATCACAATGGCTATGACATCACAGTTTCTATGACATCATAGTGGCTATGACGTTCCAATGGCTATGACATCAAAATGGCTATGACCTGAAATTTGCATTGACTTAAATATGTCTGTGTCATTACAGTGCCTGTGACATTACAATGGCTGTGACATTTTCGTGGCTATGACGATGCAATTCCTGTGGCATTGTATGTAGCTATGACTTTTCAATGGCTATGACATTGATGTGGCCATGAGCTTTCAATGGCTATGACGTCACAATGCCTACGACCTAACAATGGCTATGACGTCACAGTGGCTATTAAAGGACAGCGGAAATGACTATACTATCTCTATGACATTGTGGTGCCTATCACGTTACGATGGCTGTGACATTATAGTGGCTATGCCATCACCATGTCTATGTCATGATGATGGTTAAGAAGTCAACGGCAATGACATAACAATGTCTATGAAACTGCAGTGTCTTTGACCTTACAATATATATGATGTTATAGTCGCTGTGATGTCACAATGGCTATGCCATCACAATGGCTATGCCATCACAATGGCTATGACATCACAGTTTCTATGACATCATACTGGCTATGACGTTCCAATGGCTATGACATCAAAATGGCTATGACCTGAAATTTGCATTGACTTAAATATGTCTGTGTCATTACAGTGCCTGTGACGTTACAATGGCTGTGACATTTTCGTGGCTATGACGATGCAATTCCTGTGGCATTGTAGGTAGCTATGACTTTTCAATGGCTATGACATTGATGTGGCCATGAGCTTTCAATGGCTATGACGTCACAATGCCTACGACCTAACAATGGCTATGACGTCACAGTGGCTATTACAGGACAGCGGAAATGACTATACTATCTCTATGACATTGTGGTGCCTATCACGTTACGATGGCTGTGACATTATAGTCGCTATGCCATCACCATGTCTATGGCATCATGATGGTTACGAAGTCAACGGCAATGACATAACAATGTCTATGAAACTACAGTGGCTTTGACCTTACAATATATATGATGTTATATTCGCTGTGATGTCACAATGGCTATGCCATCACAATGGCTATGACATCACAATGGCTATGATATCACAGTTTCTATGACATCATAGTGGCTATGACGTTCCAATGGCTATGACATCAAAATGGCTATTACCTGAAATTTGCATTGACTTAAATATGTCTGTGTCATTACAGTGCCTGTGACGTTACAATGGCTGTGACATTTTTGTGGCTATGACGATGCAATTACTGTGGCATTGTAGGTAGCTATGACTTTTCAGTGGCAATGACATTGATGTGGCCATGAGCTTTCAATGGCTATGACGTCACAATGCCTACGACCTAACAATGGCTATGACGTCACAGTGGCTATTAAAGGCCAGCGGAAATGACTATACTATCTCTATGACATTGTGGTGCCTATCACGTTACGATGGCTGTGACATTATAGTGGCTATGCCATCACCATGTCTATGACATCATGATGGTTACGAAGTCAACAGCAATGACATAACAATGTCTATGAAACTACAGTGGCTTTGACCTTACAGTATATATGATGTTATAGTCGCTGTGATGTCACAATGGCTATGCCATCACAATGGCTATGACATCACAGTTTCTATGACATCATAGTGGCTATGACGTTCCAATGGCTATGACATCAAAATGGCTATGACCTGAAATTTGCATTGACTTAAATATGTCTGTGTCATTACAGTGCCTGTGACGTTACAATGCCTCTGACATTTTCGTGGCTATGACGATGCAATTCCTGTGGCATTGTAGGTAGCTATGACTTTTCAATGGCTATGACATTGATGTGGCCATGAGCTTTCAATGGCTATGACGTCACAATGCCTACGCCCTACAATGGCT
Source organism: Myotis yumanensis (assembly GCF_028538775.1). Classification (NCBI taxonomy): domain Eukaryota; kingdom Metazoa; phylum Chordata; class Mammalia; order Chiroptera; family Vespertilionidae; genus Myotis; species Myotis yumanensis. The sequence goes on from NW_027223783.1 coordinate 221,118, forward strand.
TTGACGTCACAGTGGGTATTACAGGACAGCGGAAATGACTATACTATCTCTATGACATTGTGGTGCTTATCACGTTACGATGGATGTGACATTATAGTGGCTATGCCATCACCATGTCTATGACATCATGATGGCTACGAAGTCAACGGCAATGACATAACAATGTCTATGAAACTACAGTGGCTTTGACTTTACAATATATATGATGTTATAGTCGCTGTGATGTCACAATGGCTATGCCATCACAATGGCTATGCCATCACAATGGCTATGACATCACAGTTTCTATGACATCATAGTGGCTATGACGTTCCAATGGCTATGACATCAAAATGGCTATGATCTGAAATTTGCATTGACTTAAATATGTCTGTGTCATTACAGTGCCTGTGACGTTACAATGGCTGTGACATTTTCGTGGCTATGACGATGCAATTCCTGTGGCATTGTAGGTAGCTATGACTTTTCACTGGCTATGACATTGATGTGGCCATGAGCTTTCAATGGGTATGACGTCACAATGCCTACGACCTAACAATGGCTATGACGTCACAGTAGCTAATACAGGACAGCGGAAATGACTATAGTATCTCTATGACATTGTGGTGCCTATCACGTGACGATGGCTGTGACATTATAGTGGCTATGCCATCACCATGTCTATGACATCATGATGGTTACGACGTCAACGGCAATGACATAACAATGTCTATGAAACTACAGTGGCTTTGACTTTACAATATATATGATGTTATAGTCGCTGTGATGTCACAATGGCTATGCCATGACAATGGCTATGCCATGACAATTGCTATGACATCATAGTTTCTATGACATCATAGTGGCTATGACGTTCCAATGGCCATGACATAAAAATGGCTATGACCTGAAATTTGCATTGACTTAAATATGTCTGTGTCATTACAGTGCCTGTGACATTACAATGGCTGTGACATTTTCGTGGCTATGACGATGCAATTCCTGTGGCATTGTATGTAGCTATGACTTTTCAATGGCTATGACATTGATGTAGCCATGAGCTTTGAATGGCTATTTGGTCACAATGCCTATGACCTAACAATGGCTATGACGTCACAGTGGCTATTAAAGGACAGCGGAAATGACTATACTATCTCTATGACATTGTGGTGCCTATCACGTTACGATGGCTGTGACATTATAGTGGCTATGCCATCACCATGTCTATGACATCATGATGGATACGAAGTCAACGGCAATGACATAACAATGTCTGTGAAACTACAGTGTCTTTGACCTTACAATATATATGATGTTATAGTCGCTGTGATGTCACAATGGCTATGCCATCACAATGGCTATGACATCACAATGGCTATGACATCACACTTTCTATGACATCATAGTGGCTATGACGTTCCAATGGCTATGACATCAAAATGGCTATGACCTGAAATTTGCATTGACTTAAATATGTCTGTGTCATTACAGTGCCTGTGACGTTACAATGGCTGTGACATTTTCGTGGCTATGACGATGCAATTCCTGTGGCATTGTAGGTAGCTATGACTTTTCAATGGCTATGACATTGATGTGGCCATGAGCTTTCAATGGCTATGACGTCACAATGCCTACGACCTAACAATGGCTATGACGTCACAGTGGCTATTACAGGACAGCGGAAATGACTATACTATCTCTATGACATTGTGGTGCCTATCACGTTACGATGGCTGTGACACTGTAGTGGCTATGCCATCACCATGTCTATGACATCATGATGGTTACGAAGTCAACGGCAATGACATAACAATGTCTATGAAACTACAGTGGCTTTGACCTTACAATATATATGATGTTATAGTCACTGTGATGTCACAATGGCTATGCCATCACAATGGCTATGCCATCACAATGGCTATGACATCACAGTTTCTATGACATCATAGTGGCTATGACGTTCCAATGGCTATGACATCAAAATGGCTATGACCTGAAATTTGCATTGACTTAAATATGTCTGTGTCATTACAGTGCCTGTGACGTTACACTGGCTGTGACATTTTCGTGGCTATGACGTTGCAATTCCTGTGGCATTGTAGGTAGCTATGACTTTTCGATGGCGATGAAATTGATGTGGCCATGAGCTTTCAATGGCTATGACGTCACAATGCCTACGACCTAACAATGGCTATGACGTCACAGTGGCTATTACAGGACAGCGGAAATGACTATACTATCTCTATGACATTGTGGTGCCTATCACGTTACGATGGCTGTGTCATTATAGTGGCTATGCCATCACCATGTCTATGACATCATGATGGTTACGAAGTCAACGGCAATGACATAACAATGTCTATGAAACTACAGTGGCTTTGTTCTTACGGTATATATGATGTTATAGTCGCTGTGATGTCACAATGGCTATGCCATCACAATGGCTATGCCATCACAATGGCTATGACATCACAGTTTCTATGACATCATAGTGGCTATGACGTTCCAATGGCTATGACATCAAAATGGCTATGACCTGAAATTTGCATTGACTTAAATATGTCTGTGTCATTACAGTGCCTGTGACGTTACAATGGCTGTGACATTTTCGTGGCTATGACGATGCAATTCCTGTGGCATTGTAGGTAGCTATGACTTTTCAATGGCTATGACATTGATGTGGCCATGAGCTTTCAATGGCTATGACGTCACAATGCCTACGACCTAACTATGGCTATGAGGTCACAGTGGCTATTACAGGACAGCGGAAATGACTATACTATCTCTATGACATTGTGGTGCCTATCACGTTACGATGGCTGTGACATTATAGTGGGTACGCCATCACCATGTCTATGACATCATGATGGTTACGAAGTCAACGGCAATGACATAACAATGTCTATGAAACTACAGTGGCTTTGACCTTAAAATATATATGATGTTATAATCGCTGTGATGTCACAATGGCTATGCCATCACGATGGCTATGACATCACAATGGCTATGACATCACAGTTTCTATGACATCATAGTGGCTATGACGTTCCAATGGCTATGACATCAAAATGGCTATGACCTGAAATTTGCATTGACTTAAATATGTCTGTGTCATTACAGTGCCTGTGACGTTACAATGGCTGTGACATTTTCGTGGCTATGACGATGCAATTCCTGTCGCATTGTAGGTAGCTATGACTTTTCAATGGCTATGACACTGATGTGGCCATGAGCTTTCAATGGCTATGACGTCACAATGCCTACGACCTAACAATGGCTATGACGTCACAGTGGCTATTACAGGACAGCGGAAATGACTATACTATCTCTATGACATTGTGGTGCCTATCACGTTACGATGGCTGTGTCATTATAGTGGCTATGCCATCACCATGTCTATGACATCATGATGGTTACGAAGTCAACGGCAATGACATAACAATGTCTGTGAAACTACAGTGGCTTTGACCTTACAGTATATATGATGTTATAGTCGCTGTGATGTCACAATGCTTATGCCATCACAATGGCTATGCCACCACAATGGCTATGACATCACAGTTTCTATGACATCATAGTGGCTATGACGTTACAATGGCTATGACATCAAAATGGCTATGACCTGAAATTTGCATTGACTTAAAGATGTCTGTGTTATTACAGTGCCTGTGACGTTACAATGGCTGTGACATTTTCGTGGCTATGACGATGCAATTCCTGTGGCATTGTAGGTAGTTATGACTTTTCAATGGCTATGACATTGATGTGGCCATGAGCTTTCAATGGCTATGACGTCACAATGCCTACGACCTAACTATGGCTATGAGGTCACAGTGGCTATTACAGGACAGCGGAAATGACTATACTATCTCTATGACATTGTGGTGCCTATCACGTTACGATGGCTGTGACATTATAGTGGGTACGCCATCACCATTTCTATGACATCATGATGGTTACGAAGTCAACGGCAATGACATAACAATGTCTATGAAACTACAGTGTCTTTGACCTTACAATATATATGATGTTATAGTCGCTGTGATGTCACAATGGCTATGCCATCACAATGGCTATGACATCACAATGGCTATGACATCACAGTTTCTATGACATCATAGTGGCTATGACGTTCCAATGGCTATGACATCCAAATGGCTATGACCTGAAATTTGCATTGACTTAAATATATCTGTGTCATTACACTGCCTGTGACGTTACAATGGCTATGACATTTTCGTGGCTATGACGATGCAATTCCTGTGGCATTGTAGGTAGCTAAGACTTTTCAATGGCTATGACATTGATGTGGCCATGAGCTTTCAATGGCTATGACGTCACAATGCCTACGACCTAACAATGGATATGAGGTCACAGTGGCTGTTACAGGACAGCGGAAATGACTATACTATATCTATGACATTGTGGTGCCTATCACGTTACGATGGCTGTGTCATTATAGTGGCTATGCCATCACCATGTCTATGACATCATGATGGTTACGAAGTCAACGGCAATGACATAACAATGTCTATGAAACTACAGTGGCTTTGATCTTACAGTATATATGATGTTATAGTCGCTGTGATGTCACAATGGCTATGCCATCACAATGGCTATGCCATCACAATGGCTATGACATCACAGTTTCTATGACATCATAGTGGCTATGACGTTCCAATGGCTATGACATCAAAATGGCTATGACCTGAAATTTGCATTGACTTAAATATGTCTGTGTCATTACAGTGCCTGTGACGTTACAATGGCTGTGACATTTTCGTGGCTATGACGATGCAATTCCTGTGGCATTGTAGGTAGCTATGACTTTTCAATGGCTATGACATTGATGTGGCCATGAGCTTTCAATGGCTATGACGTCACAATGCCTACGACCTAATTATGGCTATGAGGTCACAGTGGCTATTACAGGACAGCGGAAATGACTATACTATCTCTATGACATTGTGGTGCCTATCACGTTACGATGGCTGTGACATTACAGTGGGTACGCCATCACCATGTCTATGACATCATGATGGTTACGAAGTCAACGGCAATGACATAACAATGTCTATGAAACTACAGTGTCTTTGACCTTACAATATATATGATGTTATAGTCGCTGTGATGTCACAATGGCTATGCCATCACAATGGCTATGACATCACAATGGCTATGACATCACAGTTTCTATGACATCATAGTGGCTATGACGTTCCAATGGCTATGACATCAAAATGGCTATGACCTGAAATTTGCATTGACTTAAATATATCTGTGTCATTACACTGCCTGTGACGTTACAATGGCTGTGACATTTTCGTGGCTATGACGATGCAATTCCTGTGGCATTGTAGGTAGCTATGACTTTTCAATGGCGATGACATTCATGTGGCCATGAGCTTTCAATGGCTATGACGTCACAATGCCTACGACCTAACTATGGCTATGAGGTCACAGTGGCTATTACAGGACAGCGGAAATGACTATACTATCTCTATGACATTGTGGTGCCTATCACGTTACGATGGCTGTGACATTATAGTGGGTACGCCATCACCATGTCTATGACATCATGATGGTTACGAAGTCAACGGCAATGACATAACAATGTCTATGAAACTACAGTGGCTTTGACCTTAAAATATATATGATGTTATAATCGCTGTGATGTCACAATGGCTATGCCATCACGATGGCTATGACATCACAATGGCTATGACATCACAGTTTCTATGACATCATAGTGGCTATGACGTTCCAATGGCTATGACATCAAAATGGCTATGACCTGAAATTTGCATTGACTTAAATATGTCTGTGTCATTACAGTGCCTGTGACGTTACAATGGCTGTGACATTTTCGTGGCTATGACGATGCAATTCCTGTGGCATTGTAGGTAGCTATGACTTTTCAATGGCTATGACACTGATGTGGCCATGAGCTTTCAATGGCTATGACGTCACAATGCCTATGACCTAACAATGGCTATGACGTCACAGTTTCTATTACAGGACAGCGGAAATGACTATACTATCTCTATGACATTGTGGTGCCTATCACGTTACGATGGCTGTGTCATTATAGTGGCTATGCCATCACCATGTCTATGACATCATGATGGTTACGAAGTCAACGGCAATGACATAACAATGTCTGTGAAACTACAGTGGCTTTGACCTTACAGTATATATGATGTTATAGTCGCTGTGATGTCACAATGCTTATGCCATCACAATGGCTATGCCATCACAATGGCTATGACATCACAGTTTCTATGACATCATAGTGGCTATGACGTTACAATGGCTATGACATCAAAATGGCTATGACCTGAAATTTGCATTGACTTAAATATGTCTGTGTTATTACAGTGCCTGTGACGTTACAATGGCTGTGACATTTTCGTGGCTATGACGATGCAATTCCTGTGGCATTGTAGGTAGCTATGACTTTTCAATGGCTATGACATTGATGTGGCCATGAGCTTTCAATGGCTATGACGTCACAATGCCTACGACCTAACTATGGCTATGAGGTCACAGTGGCTATTACAGGACAGCGGAAATGACTATACTATCTCTATGACATTGTGGTGCCTATCACGTTACGATGGCTGTGACATTATAGTCGGTACGCCATCACCATTTCTATGACATCATGATGGTTACGAAGTCAACGGCAATGACATAACAATGTCTATGAAACTACAGTGTCTTTGAACTTACAATATATATGATGTTATAGTCGCTGTGATGTCACAATGGCTATGCCATCACAATGGCTATGACATCACAATGGCTATGACATCACAGTTTCTATGACATCATAGTGGCTATGACGTTCCAATGGCTATGACATCCAAATGGCTATGACCTGAAATTTGCATTGACTTAAATATGTCTGTGTCATTACAGTGCCTGTGACGTTACAATGGCTGTGACATTTTCGTGGCTATGACGATGCAATTCCTGTGGCATTGTAGGTAGCTATGACTTTTCAATGGCTATGACATTGATGTGGCCATGAGCTTTCAATGGCTATGACGTCACAATGCCTACGACCTAACAATGGCTATGACGTCACAGTGGCTATTAAAGGCCAGCGGAAATGACTATACTATCTCTATGACATTGTGGTGCCTATCACGTTACGATGGCTGTGACATTATAGTGGCTATGCCATCACCATGTCTATGACATCCTGATGGTTACGAAGTCAACGGCAATGACATAACAATGTCTATGAAACTACAGTGTCTTTGACCTTACAATATATATGATGTTATAGTCGCTGTGATGTCACAATGGCTATGCCATCACAATGGCTATGACATCACAATGGCTATGACATCACAGTTTCTATGACATCATAATGGCTATGACGTTCCAATGGCTATGACATCAAAATGGCTATGACCTGAAATTTGCATTGACTTAAATATATCTGTGTCATTACACTGCCTGTGACGTTACAATGGCTGTGACATTTTCGTGGCTATGACGATGCAATTCCTGTGGCATTGTAGGTAGCTATGACTTTTCAATGGCTATGACATTGATGTGGCCATGAGCTTTCAATGGCTATGACGTCACAATGCCTACGACCTAACAATGGCTATGACGTCACAGTGGCTATTACATGACAGCGGAAATGACTATACTATCTCTATGACATTGTGGTGCCTATCACGTTACGATGGCTGTGTCATTATAGTGGCTATGCCATCACCATGTCTATGACATCGTGAGGGTTACGAAGTCAACGGCAATGACATAACAATGTCTATGAAACTACAGTGGCTTTGACCTTACAATATATATGATGTTATAGTCGCTGTGAAGTCACAATGGCTATGCCATCACAATGGCTATGACATCACAATGGCTATGACATCACAGTTTCTATGACATCATAGTGGCTATGACGTTCCAATGGCTATGACATCAAAATGGCTATGACCTGAAATTTGCATTGACTTAAATATGTCTGTGTCATTACAGTGCCTGTGACGTTACAATGGCTGTGACATTTTCGTGGCTATGATGATGCAATTCCTGTGGCATTGTAGGTAGCTATGACTTTTCAATGGCTATGACATTGATGTGGCCATGAGCTTTCAATGGCTATGACGTCACAATGCCTACGACCTAACTATGGCTATGAGGTCACAGTGGCTATTACAGGACAGCGGAAATGACTATACTATCTCTATGACATTGTGGTGCCTATCACGTTACGATGGCTGTGACATTATAGTGGCTATGCCATCACCATGTCTATGACATCATGATGGTTACGAAGTCAACGGCAATGACATAACAATGTCTATGAAACTACATTGGCTTTGACCTGACAATATATATGATGTTATAGTCGCTGTGATGTCACAATGGCTATGCCATCACAATGGCTATGACATCACAATGGCTATGACATCACAGTTTCTATGACATCATAGTGGCTATGACGTTCCAATGGCTATGACATCAAAATGGCTATGACCTGAAATTTGCATTGACTTAAATATGTCTGTGTCATTACAGTGCCTGAGACGTTACAATGGCTGTGACATTTTCGTGGCTATGACGATGCAATTCCTGTGGCATTGTAGGTAGCTATGACTTTTCAATGGCTATGACATTGATGTGGCCATGAGCTTTCAATGGCTATGACGTCACAATGCCTACGACCTAACAATGGCTATGACGTCACAGTGGCTATTAAAGGCCAGCGGAAATGACTATATTATCTCTATGACATTGTGGTGCCTATCACGTTACGATAGCGGTGACATTATAGTGGCTATGCCATCACCATGTCTGTGACATCATGATGGTTACGAAGTCAACGGCAATGACATAACAATGTCTATGAAACTACAGTGTCTTTGACCTTACAATATATATGATGTTATAGTCGCTGTGATGTCACAATGGCTATGCCATCACAATGGCTATGACATCACAATGGCTATGACATCACAGTTTCTATGACATCATAGTGGCTATGACGTTCCAATGGCTATGACATAAAAATGGCTATGACCTGAAATTTGCATTGACTTAAATATATCTGTGTCATTACACTGCCTGTGACGTTACAATGGCTGTGACATTTTCGTGGCAATGACGATGCAATTCCTGTGGCATTGTAGGTAGCTATGACTTTTCAATGGCTATGACATTGATGTGGCCATGAGCTTTCAATGGCTATGACGTCACAATGCCTACGACCTAACAATAGCTATGACGTCACAGTGGCTATTACAGGACAGCGGAAATGACTATACTATCTCTATGACATTGTGGTGCCTATCACGTTACGATGGCTGTGTCATTATAGTGGCTATGCCATCACCTTGTCTATGACATCATGATGGTTACGAAGTCAACGGCAATGACATAACAATGTATATGAAACTACAGTGGCTTTGACCTTACAGTATATATGATGTTATAGTCGCTGTGATGTCACAATGCTTATGCCATCACAATGGCTATGACATCACAGTTTCTATGACATCATAGTGGCTATGACGTTCCAATGGCTATGACATCAAAATGGCTATGACCTGAAATTTGCATTGACTTAAATATGTCTGTGTCATTACAGTGCCTGTGACGTTACAATGGCTGTGATATTTTCGTGGCTATGACGATGCAATTCCTGTGGCATTGTAGGTAGCTATGACTTTTCAATGGCTATGACATTGATGTGGCCATGAGCTTTCAATGGCTATGACGTCACAATGCCTACGACCTGACAATGGCTATGACGTCACAGTAGCTATTACAGGACAGCGTAAATGACTATACTATCTCTATGACATTGTGGTGCCTATCACGTTACGATGGCTGTGACATTATAGTGGCTATGCCATCACCATGTCTATGACATCATGGTGGTTACGAAGTCAACAGCAATGACATAACAATGTCTATGAAACTACAGTGGCTTTGACCTTACAGTATATATGATGTTATAGTCGCTGTGATGTCACAATGGCTATGCCATCACAGTGGCTATGACATCACAATGGCTATGACATCACAGTTTCTATGACATCATAGTGGCTATGACGTTCCAATGGCTATGACATCAAAATGGCTATGACCTGAAATTTGCATTGACTTAAATATATCTGTGTCATTACACTGCCTGTGACGTTACAATGGCTGTGACATTTTCTTGGCAATGACGATGCAATTCCTGTGGCATTGTAGGTAGCTATGACTTTTCAATGGCTATGACATTGATGTGGCCATGAGCTTTCAATGGCTATGACGTCACAATGCCTACGACCTAACAATAGCTATGACGTCACAGTGGCTATTACAGGACAGCGGAAATGACTATACTATCTCTATGACATTGTGGTGCCTATCACGTTACGATGGCTGTGTCATTATAGTGGCTATGCCATCACCTTGTCTATGACATCATGATGGTTACGAAGTCAACGGCAATGACATAACAATGTATATGAAACTACAGTGGCTTTGAGCTTACAGTATATATGATGTTATAGTCGCTGTGATGTCACAATGCGTATGCCATCACAATGGCTATGCCATCACAATGGCTATGACATCACAGTTTCTATGACATCATAGTGGCTATGACGTTCCAATGGCTATGACATCAAAATGGCTATGACCTGAAATTTGCATTGACTTAAATATGTCTGTGTCATTACAGTGCCTGTGACGTTACAATGGCTGTGATATTTTCGTGGCTATGACGATGCAATTCCTGTGGCATTGTAGGTAGCTATGACTTTTCAATGGCTATGACATTGATGTGGCCATGAGCTTTCAATGGCTATGACGTCACAATGCCTACGACCTAACAATGGCTATGACGTCACAGTAGCTATTACAGGACAGCGTAAATGACTATACTATCTCTATGACATTGTGGTGCCTATCACGTTACGATGGCTGTGACATTATAGTGGCTATGCCATCACCATGTCTATGACATCATGGTGGTTACGAAGTCAACAGCAATGACATAACAATGTCTATGAAACTACAGTGGCTTTGACCTTACAGTATATATGATGTTATAGTCGCTGTGATGTCACAATGGCTATGCCATCACAGTGGCTATGACATCACAATGGCTATGACATCACAGTTTCTATGACATCATAGTGGCTATGACGTTCCAATGGCTATGACATCAAAATGGCTATGACCTGAAATTTGCATTGACTTAAATATATCTGTGTCATTACACTGCCAGTGACGTTACAATGGCTGTGACATTTTCGTGGCAATGACGATGCAATTCCTGTGGCATTGTAGGTAGCTATGACTTTTCAATGGCTATGACATTGATGTGGCCATGAGCTTTCAATGGCTATGACGTCACAATGCCTACGACCTAACAATAGCTATGACGTCACAGTGGCTATTACAGGACAGCGGAAATGACTATACTATCTCTATGACATTGTGGTGCCTATCACGTTACGATGGCTGTGTCATTATAGTGGCTATGCCATCACCTTGTCTATGACATTATGATGGTTACGAAGTCAACGGCAATGACATAACAATGTATATGAAACTACAGTGGCTTTGACCTTACAGTATATATGATGTTATAGTCGCTGTGATGTCACAATGCTTATGCCATCACAATGGCTATGCCATCACAATGGCTATGACATCACAGTTTCTATGACATCATAGTGGCTATGACGTTCCAATGGCTATGACATCAAAATGGCTATGACCTGAAATTTGCATTGACTTAAATATGTCTGTGTCATTACAGTGCCTGTGACGTTACAATGGCTGTGATATTTTCGTGGCTATGACGATGCAATTCCTGTGGCATTGTAGGTAGCTATGACTTTTCAATGGCTATGACATTGATGTGGCCATGAGCTTTCAATGGCTATGACGTCACAATGCCTACGACCTAACAATGGCTATGACGTCACAGTAGCTATTACAGGACAGCGTAAATGACTATACTATCTCTATGACATTGTGGTGCCTATCACGTTACGATGGCTGTGACATTATAGTGGCTATGCCATCACCATGTCTATGACATCATGATGGTTACGAAGTCAACAGCAATGACATAACAATGTCTATGAAACTACAGTGGCTTTGACCTTACAGTATATATGATGTTATAGTCGCTGTGATGTCACAATGGCTATGCCATCACAGTGGCTATGACATCACAATGGCTATGACATCACAGTTTCTATGACATCATAGTGGCTATGACGTTCCAATGGCTATGACATCAAAATGGCTATGACCTGAAATTTGCATTGACTTAAATATATCTGTGTCATTACACTGCCTGTGACGTTACAATGGCTGTGACATTTTCGTGGCTATGACGATGCAATTCCTGTGGCATTGTAGGTAGCTATGACTTTTCAATGGCTATGACATTGATGTGGCCATGAGCTTTCAATGGCTATGACGTGACAATGCCTACGACCTAACAATGGCTATGACGTCACCGTGGCTATTACAGGAAAGCGGAAATGACTATACTATCTCTATGACATTGTGGTGCCTATCACGTTACGATGGCTGTGTCATTATAGTGGCTATGACATCTCCATATCTATGACATCATGATGGTTACGAAGTCAACGGCAATGACATAACAATGTCTATGAAACTACAGTGGATTTGACCTTACAGTATATATGATGTTATAGTCGCTGTGATGTCACAATGGCTATGCCATCACAGTGGCTATGCCATCACAATGGCTATGACATCACAGTTTCTATGACATCATAGTGGCTATGACGTTCCAATGGCTATGACATCAAAATGGCTATGACCTGAAATTTGCATTGACTTAAATATGTCTGTGTCATTACAGTGCCTGTGACGTTACAATGGCTGTGACATTTTCGTGGCTATGACGATGCAATTCCTGTGGCATTGTAGGTAGCTATGACTTTTCAATGGCTATGACATTGATGTGGCCATGAGCTTTCAATGGCTATGACGTCACAATGCCTACGACCTAACAATGGCTATGACGTCACAGTGGCTATTAAAGGCCAGCGGAAATGACTATACTATCTCTATGACATTGTGGTGCCTATCACGTTACGATGGCTGTCATTATAGTGGCTATGCCATCACCATGTCTATGACATCATAATGGATACGAAGTCAACGGCAATGACATAACAATGTCTATGAAACTACAGTGGCTTTGACCTTACAGTATATATGATGTTATAGTCGCTGTGATGTCACAATGGCTATGCCATCACAATGGCTATGCCATCACAATGGCTATGCCATCACAATGGCTATGACATCACAGTTTCTATGACATCATAGTGGCTATGACGTTCCAATGGCTATGACATCAAAATGGCTGTGACCTGAAATTTGCATTGACTTAAATATGTCTGTGTCATTACAGTGCCTGTGACGTTACAATGGCTGTGACATTTTCGTGGCTATGACGATGCAATTCCTGTGGCATTGTAGGTAGCTATGACTTTTCAATGGCTATGACATTGATGTGTCCATGAGCTTTCAATGGCTATGACGTCACAATGCCTACGCCCTACAATGGCTTTGACGTCACAGTGGCTATTACAGGACAGCGGAAATGACTATACTATCTCTATGACATTGTGGTGCCTATCACGTTACGATGGATGTGACATTATAGTGGCTATGCCATCACCATGTCTATGACATCATGATGGTTACGAAGTCAACGGCAATGACATAACAATGTCTATGAAACTACAGTGGCTTTGACCTTACAATATATATGATGTTATACTCGCTGTGATGTCACAATGAATATGCCATCACAATGGCTATGACATCACAGTTTCTATGACATCATAGTGGCTATGACGTTCCAATGGCTATGACATCAAAATGGCTATGACCTGAAATTTGCATTGACTTAAATATATCTGTGTCATTACAGTGCCTGTGACGTTACAATGGCTGTGACATTTTCGTGGCTATGACTATGCAATTCCTGTGGCATTGTAGGTAGCTATGACTTTTCAATGGCTATGACATTGATGTGGCCATGAGTTTCAATGGCTATGACGTCACAATGCCTACGACCTAACAATGGCTATGACGTCACAGTGGCATTTAAAGGCCCGCGGAAATGACTATACTATCGCTATGACATTGTGGTGCCTATCACGTTACGATGGCTGTGACATTATAGTGGCTATGCCATCACCATGTCTATGACATCATGATGGTTACGAAGTCAACGGCAATGACATAACAATGTCTATGAAACTACAGTGGCTTTGACCTTACAGTATATATGATGTTATAGTCGCTGTGATGTCACAATGGCTATGCCATCACAATGGCTATGCCATCACAACGGCTATGCCATCACAATGGCTATGACATCACAGTTTCTATGACATCATAGTGGCTATGACGTTCCAATGGCTATGACATCAAAGTGGCTATGACCTGAAATTTGCATTGACTTAAATATGTCTCTGTCATTACAGTGCCTGTGACGTTACAATGGCTGTGACATTTTCGTGGCTATGACGATGCAATTCCTGTGGCATTGTAGGTAGCTATGACTTTTCAATGGCTATGACATTGATGTGGCCATGAGCTTTCAATGGCTATGACGTCACAATGCCTACGACCTAACTATGGCTATGAGGTCACAGTGGCTATTACAGGACAGCGGAAATGACTATACTATCTCTATGACATTGTGGTGCCTATCACGTTACGATGGCTGTGACATTATAGTGGCTATGCCATCACCATGTCTATGACATCATGATGGTTACGAAGTCAACGGCAATGACATAACAATGTCTATGAAACTACATTGGCTTTGACCTGACAATATATATGATGTTATAGTCGCTGTGATGTCACAATGGCTATGCCATCACAATGGCTATGACATCACAATGGCTATGACATCACAGTTTCTATGACATCATAGTGGCTATGACGTTCCAATGGCTATGACATCAAAATGGCTATGACCTGAAATTTGCATTGACTTAAATATGTCTGTGTCATTACAGTGCCTGTGACGTTACAATGGCTGTGACATATTCGTGGCTATGACGATGCAATTCCTGTGGCATTGTAGGTAGCTATGACTTTTCAATGGCTATGACATTGATGTGGCCATGAGCTTTCAATGGCTATGACGTCACCATGCCTACGACCTAACAATGGCTATGACGTCACAGTGGCTATTAAAGGCCAGCGGAAATGATTATACTATCTCTATGACATTGTGGTGCCTATCACGTTACGATAGCGGTGACATTATAGTGGCTATGCCATCACCATGTCTGTGACATCATGATGGTTACGAAGTCAACGGCAATGACATAACAATGTCTATGATACTACAGTGGCTTTGACCTTACAGTATATATGATGTTATAGTCGCTGTGATGTCACAATGGCTATGCCATCACAGTGGCTATGACATCACAATGGCTATGACATCACAGTTTCTATGACATCATAGTGGCTATGACGTTCCAATGGCTATGACATCAAAATGGCTATGACCTGAAATTTGCATTGACTTAAATATATCTGTGTCATTACACTGCCTGTGACGTTACAATGGCTGTGACATTTTCGTGGCTATGACGATGCAATTCCTGTGGCATTGTAGGTAGCTATGACTTTTCAATGGCTATGACATTGATGTGGCCATGAGCTTTCAATGGCTATGACGTGACAATGCCTACGACCTAACAATGGCTATGACGTCACCGTGGCTATTACAGGAAAGCGGGAATGACTATACTATCTCTATGACATTGTGGTGCCTATCACGTTACGATGGCTGTGTCATTATAGTGGCTATGACATCTCCATATCTATGACATCATGATGGTTACGAAGTCAACGGCAATGACATAACAATGTCTATGAAACTACAGTGGATTTGACCTTACAGTATCTATGATGTTATAGTCGCTGTGATGTCACAATGGCTATGCCATCACAGTGGCTATGCCATCACAATGGCTATGACATCACAGTTTCTATGACATCATAGTGGCTATGACGTTCCAATGGCTATGACATCAAAATGGCTATGACCTGAAATTTGCATTGACTTAAATATGTCTGTGTCATTACAGTGCCTGTGACGTTACAATGGCTGTGACATTTTCGTGGCTATGACGATGCAATTCCTGTGGCATTGTAGGTAGCTATGACTTTTCAATGGCTATGACATTGATGTGGCCATGAGTTTCAATGGCTATGACGTCACAATGCCTACGACCTAACAATGGCTATGACGTCACAGTGGCTATTAAAGGCCAGCGGAAATGACTATACTATCTCTATGACATTGTGGTGCCTATCACGTTACGATGGCTGTGACATTATAGTGGCTATGCCATCACCATGTCTATGACATCATGATGGTTACGAAGTCAACGGCAATGACATAACAATGTCTATGAAACTACAGTGGCTTTGACCTTACAGTATATATGATGTTATAGTCGCTGTGATGTCACAATGGCTATGCCATCACAATGGCTATGCCATCACAATGGCTATGACATCACAGTTTCTATGACATCATAGTGGCTATGACGTTCCAATGGCTATGACATCAAAATGGCTGTGACCTGAAATTTGCATTGACTTAAATATGTCTGTGTCATTACACTGCCTGTGACGTTACAATGGCTGTGACATTTTCGTGGCTATGACGATGCAATTCCTGTGGCATTGTAGGTAGCTATGACTTTTCAATGGCTATGACATTGATATGTCCATGAGCTTTCAATGGCTATGACGTCACAATGCCTACGCCCTACAATGGCTTTGACGTCACAGTGGCTATTACAGGACAGCGGAAATGACTATACTATCTCTATGACATTGTGGTGCCTATCACGTTACGATGGATGTGACATTATAGTGGCTATGCCATCACCATGTCTATGACATCATGATGGTTACGAAGTCAACGGCAATGACATAACAATGTCTATGAAACTACAGTGGCTTTGACCTTACAATATATATGATGTTATACTCGCTGTGATGTCACAATGAATATGCCATCACAATGGCTATGACATCACAGTTTCTATGACATCATAGTGGCTATGACGTTCCAATGGCTATGACATCAAAATGGCTATGACCTGAAATTTGCATTGACTTAAATATGTCTGTGTCATTACAGTGCCTGTGACGTTACAATGGCTGTGACATTTTCGTGGCTATGACGATGCAATTCCTGTGGCATTGTAGGTAGCTATGACTTTTCAATGGCTATGACATTGATGTGGCCATGAGCTTTCAATGGCTATGACGTCACAATGCCTACGACCTAACTATGGCTATGAGGTCACAGTGGCTATTACAGGACAGCGGAAATGACTATACTATCTCTATGACATTGTGGTGCCTATCAAGTTACGATGGCTGTGACATTATAGTGGCTATGCCATCACCATGTCTATGACATCATGATGGTTACGAAGTCAACGGCAATGACATACCAATGTCTATGAAACTACATTGGCTTTGACCTGACAATATATATGATGTTATAGTCGCTGTGATGTCACAATGGCTATGCCATCACAATGGCTATGACATCACAATGGCTATGACATCACAGTTTCTATGACATCATAGTGGCTATGACGTTCCAATGGCTATGACATCAAAATG
Organism: Myotis yumanensis; assembly: GCF_028538775.1. Taxonomy (NCBI): domain Eukaryota; kingdom Metazoa; phylum Chordata; class Mammalia; order Chiroptera; family Vespertilionidae; genus Myotis; species Myotis yumanensis. The sequence continues at coordinate 238,806 of NW_027223783.1, forward strand.
GCTATGACCTGAAATTTGCATTGACTTAAATATGTCTGTGTCATTACAGTGCCTGTGACGTTACAATGGCTGTGACATTTTCGTGGCTATGACGATGCAATTCCTGTAGCATTGTAGGTAGCTATGACTTTTCAATGGCTATGACATTGATGTGGCCATGAGCTTTCAATGGCTATGACGTCACAATGCCTACGACCTAACAATGGCTATGACGTCACAGTGGCTATTAAAGGCCAGCGGAAATGACTATACTATCTCTATGACATTGTGGTGCCTATCACGTTACGATAGCGGTGACATTATAGTGGCTATGCCATCACCATGTCTGTGACATCATGATGGTTACGAAGTCAACGGCAATGACATAACAATGTCTATGAAACTACAGTGTCTTTGACCTTACAATATATATGATGTTATAGTCGCTGTGATGTCACAATGGCTATGCCATCACAATGGCTATGACATCACAATGGCTATGACATCACAGTTTCTATGACATCATAGTGGCTATGACGTTCTAATGGCTATGACATCAAAATGGCTATGACCTGAAATTTGCATTGACTTAAATATATCTGTGTCATTACACTGCCTGTGACGTTACAATGGCTGTGACATTTTCGTGGCAATGACGATGCAATTCCTGTGGCATTGTAGGTAGCTATGACTTTTCAATGGCTATGACATTGATGTGGCCATGAGCTTTCAATGGCTATGACGTCACAATGCCTACGACCTAACAATGGCTATGACGTCACAGTAGCTATTACAGGACAGCGTAAATGACTATACTATCTCTATGACATTGTGGTGCCTATCACGTTACGATGGCTGTGACATTATAGTGGCTATGCCATCACCATGTCTATGACATCATGATGGTTACGAAGTCAACAGCAATGACATAACAATGTCTATGAAACTACAGTGGCTTTGACCTTACAGTATATATGATGTTATAGTCGCTGTGATGTCACAATGGCTATGCCATCACAGTGGCTATGACATCACAATGGCTATGACATCACAGTTTCTATGACATCATAGTGGCTATGACGTTCCAATGGCTATGACATCAAAATGGCTATGACCTGAAATTTGCATTGACTTAAATATATCTGTGTCATTACACTCCCTGTGACGTTACAATGGCTGTGACATTTTCGTGGCTATGATGATGCAATTCCTGTGGCATTGTAGGTAGCTATGACTTTTCAATGGCTATGACATTGATGTGGCCATGAGCTTTCAATGGCTATGACGTGACAATGCCTACGACCTAACAATGGCTATGACGTCACCGTGGCTATTACAGGAAAGCGGAAATGACTATACTATCTCTATGACATTGTGGTGCCTATCACGTTACGATGGCTGTGTCATTATAGTGGCTATGACATCTCCATATCTATGACATCATGATGGTTACGAAGTCAACGGCAATGACATAACAATGTCTATGAAACTACAGTGGATTTGACCTTACAGTATATATGATGTTATAGTCGCTGTGATGTCACAATGGCTATGCCATCACAGTGGCTATGCCATCACAATGGCTATGACATCACAGTTTCTATGACATCATAGTGGCTATGACGTTCCAATGGCTATGACATCAAAATGGCTGTGACCTGAAATTTGCATTGACTTAAATATGTCTGTGTCATTACACTGCCTGTGACGTTACAATGGCTGTGACATTTTCGTGGCTATGACGATGCAATTCCTGTGGCATTGTAGGTAGCTATGACTTTTCAATGGCTATGACATTGATGTGTCCATGAGCTTTCAATGGCTATGACGTCACAATGCCTACGCCCTACAATGGCTTTGACGTCACAGTGGCTATTACAGGACAGCGGAAATGACTATACTATCTCTATGACATTGTGGTGCCTATCACGTTACGATGGATGTGACATTATAGTGGCTATGCCATCATGTGTCTATGACATCATGATGGTTACGAAGTCAACGGCAATGACATAACAATGTCTATGAAACTACAGTGGCTTTGACCTTACAATATATATGATGTTATACTCGCTGTGATGTCACAATGGCTATGCCATCACAATGGCTATGCCATCACAATGGCTATGACATCACAGTTTCTATGACATCATAGTGGCTATGACATTCCAATGGCTATGACATCAAAATGGATATGACCTGAAATTTGCATTGACTTAAATATGTCTGTGTCATTACAGTTCCTGTGACGTTACAATGTTTGTGACATTTTCGTGGCTATGACGATGCAATTCCTGTGGCATTGTAGGTAGCTATGACTTTTCAATGGCTATGACATTGATGTGGCCATGAGCTTTCAATGGCTATGACGTCACAATGCCTACGACCTAACAATGGCTATGACGTCACAGTGGCTATTACATGACAGCGGAAATGACTATACTATCTCTATGACATTGTGGTGCCTATCACGTTACGATGGCTGTGACATTATAGTGGCTATGCCATCACCATGTCTATGACATCATGATGGTTACGAAGTCAACGGCAATGACATAACAATGTCTATGAAACTACAGTGGCTTTGACCTTACAATATATATGATGTTATAGTCGCTGTGATGTCACAATGGCTATGACATCACAATGGCTATGACATCACAGTTTCTATGACATCATAGTGGCTATGACGTTTCAATGGCTATGACATCAAAATGGCTATGACGTGAAATTTCCATTGACTTAAATATGTCTGTCTCATTACATTGCCTGTGACGTTACAATGGCTGTGACATTTTCGTGGCTATGACGATGCAATTCCTGTGGCATTGTAGGTAGCTATGACTTTTCAATGGCTATGACATTGATGTGGCCATGAGTTTCAATGGCTATGACGTCACAATGCCTACGACCTAACAATGGCTATGACGTCACAGTGGCTTTTAAAGGCCCGCGGAAATGACTATACTATCGCTATGACATTGTGGTGCCTATCACGTTACGATGGCTGTGACATTATAGTGGCTATGCCATCACCATGTCTATGACATCATGATGGTTACGAAGTCAACGGCAATGACATAACAATGTCTATGAAACTACAGTGGCTTTGACCTTACAGTATATATGATGTTATAGTCGCTGTGATGTCACAATGGCTATGCCATCACAATGGCTATGCCATCACAATGGCTATGCCATCACAATGGCTATGACATCACAGTTTCTATGACATCATAGTGGCTATGACGTTCCAATGGCTATGACATCAAAATGGCTGTGACCTGAAATTTGCATTGACTTAAATATGTCTGTGTCATTACACTGCCTGTGACGTTACAATGGCTGTGACATTTTCGTGGCTATGACGATGCAATTCCTGTGGCATTGTAGGTAGCTATGACTTTTCAATGGCTATGACATTGATGTGTCCATGAGCTTTCAATGGCTATGACGTCACAATGCCTACGCCCTACAATGGCTTTGACGTCACAGTGGCTATTACAGGACAGCGGAAATGACTATACTATCTCTATGACATTGTGGTGCCTATCACGTTACGATGGATGTGACATTATAGTGGCTATGCCATCATGTGTCTATGACATCATGATGGTTACGAAGTCAACGGCAATGACATAACAATGTCTATGAAACTACAGTGGCTTTGACCTTACAATATATATGATGTTATACTCGCTGTGATGTCACAATGGCTATGCCATCACAATGGCTATGCCATCACAATGGCTATGACATCACAGTTTCTATGACATCATAGTGGCTATTACATTCCAATGGCTATGACATCAAAATGGATATGACCTGAAATTTGCATTGACTTAAATATGTCTGTGTCATTACAGTTCCTGTGACGTTACAATGTTTGTGACATTTTCGTGGCTATGACGATGCAATTCCTGTGGCATTGTAGGTAGCTATGACTTTTCAATGGCTATGACATTGATGTGGCCATGAGCTTTCAATGGCTATGACGTCACAATGCCTACGACCTAACAATGGCTATGACGTCACAGTGGCTATTACATGACAGCGGAAATGACTATACTATCTCTATGACATTGTGGTGCCTATCACGTTACGATGGCTGTGACATTATAGTGGCTATGCCATCACCATGTCTATGACATCATGATGGTTACGAAGTCAACGGCAATGACATAACAATGTCTATGAAACTACAGTGGCTTTGACCTTACAATATATATGATGTTATAGTCGCTGTGATGTCACAATGGCTATGACATCACAATGGCTATGACATCACAGTTTCTATGACATCATAGTGGCTATGACGTTTCAATGGCTATGACATCAAAATGGCTATGACCTGAAATTTCCATTGACTTAAATATGTCTGTCTCATTACATTGCCTGTGACGTTACAATGGCTGTGACATTTTCGTGGCTATGACGATGCAATTCCTGTGGCATTGTTGGTAGCTATGACTTTTCAATGGCTATGACATTGATGTGGCCATCAGCTTTCAATGGCTATGACGTCACAATGCCTACGACCTAACAATGGCTATGACGTCACAGTGGCTATTACAGGACAGCGGAAATGACTATACTATCTCTATGACATTGTGGTGCCTATCACGTTACGATGGCTGTGACATTATAGTGGCTATGCCATCACCATGTCTATGACATCATGATGGTTACGAAGTCAACGGCAATGACATAACAATGTCTATGAAACTACAGTGGCTTTGACCTTACAATATATATGATGTTATAGTCGCTGTGATGTCACAATGGCTATGCCATCACAATGGCTATGACATCACAATGGCTATGACATCACAGTTTCTATGACATCATAGTGGCTATGACGTTCCAATGGCTATGACATCAAAATGGCTATGACCTGAAATTTGCATTGACTTAAATATGTCTGTGTCATTACAGTGCCTGTGACGTTACAATGGCTGTGACATTTTCGTGGCTATGACGATGCAATTCCTGTGGCATTGTAGGTAGCTATGACTTTTCAATGGCTATGACATTGATGTGGCCATGAGTTTCAATGGCTATGACGTCACAATGCCTACGCCCTACAATGGCTTTGACGTCACAGTGGCTATTACAGGACAGCGGAAATGACTATACTATCTCTATGACATTGTGGTGCCTATCACGTTACGATGGATGTGACATTATAGTGGCTATGCCATCACCATGTCTATGACATCATGATGGTTACGAAGTCAACGGCAATGACATAACAATGTCTATGAAACTACAGTGGCTTTGACCTTACAATATATATGATGTTATACTCGCTGTGATGTCACAATGGCTATGCCATCACAATGGCTATGACATCACAGTTTCTATGACATCATAGTGGCTATGACGTTGCAATGGCTATGACATCAAAATGGCTATGACCTGAAATTTGCATTGACTTAAATATGTCTGTGTCATTACAGTGCCTGTGACGTTACAATGGCTGTGACATTTTCGTGGCTATGACGATGCAATTCCTGTGGCATTGTAGGTAGCTATGACTTTTCAATGGCTATGACATTGATGTGGCCATGAGTTTCAATGGCTATGACGTCACAATGCCTACGACCTAACAATGGCTATGACGTCACAGTGGCTTTTAAAGGCCCGCGGAAATGACTATACTATCGCTATGACATTGTGGTGCCTATCACGTTACGATGGCTGTGACATTATAGTGGCTATGCCATCACCATGTCTATGACATCATGATGGTTACGAAGTCAACGGCAATGACATAACAATGTCTATGAAACTACAGTGGCTTTGACCTTACAGTATATATGATGTTATAGTCGCTGTGATGTCACAATGGCTATGCCATCACAATGGCTATGCCATCACAATGGCTATGCCATCACAATGGCTATGACATCACAGTTTCTATGACATCATAGTGGCTATGACGTTCCAATGGCTATGACATCAAAATGGCTATGATCTGAAATTTGCATTGACTTAAATATGTCTGTGTCATTACAGTGCCTGTGACGTTACAATGGCTGTGACATTTTCGTGGCTATGACGATGCAATTCCTGTGGCATTGTAGGTAGCTATGACTTTTCAATGGCTATGACATTGATGTGGCCATGAGCTTTAAATGGCTATGACGTCACAATGCCTACGACCTAACAATGGCTATGACGTCACAGTAGCTACTACAGGAGAGCGGAAATGACTATACTATCTCTATGACATTGTGGTGCCTATCACGTTACGATGGCTGTGACATTATAGTGGCTATGCCATCACCATGTATATGACATCATGATGGTTACGACGTCAACGGCATGACATAACAATGTGTATGAAACTACAGTGTCTTTGACCTTACAATATATATGATGTTATAGTCGCTGTGATGTCACAATGGCTATGCCATCACAATGGCTATGACATCACAGTTTCTATGACATCATAGTGGCTATAACGTTCCAATGGCTATGACATCAAAAAGGATATGACCTGAAATTTGCATTGACTTAAATATGTCTGTGTCATTACACTGCCTGTGACGTTACAATGGCTGTGACATTTTCGTGGCTATGACGATGCAATTCCTGTGGCATTGTAGGTAGCTATGACTTTTCAATGGCTATGACATTGATGTGGCCATGAGCTTTCAATGGCTATGACGTCACAATGCCTACGACCTAACAATGGCTATGACGTCACAGTGGCTATTAAAGGCCAGCGGAAATGACTATACTATCTCTATGACATTGTGGTGCCTATCACGTTACGATGGCTGTCATTATAATGGCTATGCCATCACCATGTCTATGACATCATAATGGATACGAAGTCAACGGCAATGACATAACAATGTCTATGAAACTACAGTGGCTTTGACCTTACAGTATATATGATGTTATAGTCGCTGTGATGTCACAATGGCTATGCCATCACAATGGCTATGCCATCACGATGGCTATGCCATCACAATGGCTATGACATCACAGTTTCTATGACATCATAGTGGCTATGACGTTCGAATGGCTATGACATCAAAATGGCTGTGACCTGAAATTTGCATTGACTTAAATATGTCTGTGTCATTACACTGCCTGTGACGTTACAATGGCTGTGACATTTTCGTGGCTATGACGATGCAATTCCTGTGGCATTGTAGGTAGCTATGACTTTTCAATGGCTATGACATTGATGTGTCCATGAGCTTTCAATGGCTATGACGTCACAATGCCTACGCCCTACAATGGCTTTGAAGTCACAGTGGCTATTACAGGACAGCGGAAATGACTATACTATCTCTATGACATTTTGGTGCCTATCACGTTACGATGGATGTGACATTATAGTGGCTATGCCATCACCATGTCTATGACATCATGATGGTTACGAAGTCAACGGCAATGACATAACAATGTCTATGAAACTACAGTGGCTTTGACCTTACAATATATATGATGTTATACTCGCTGTGATGTCACAATGGCTATGCCATCACAATGGCTATGCCATCACAATGGCTATGACATCACAGTTTCTATGACATCATAGTGGCTATGACGTTCCAATGGCTATGACATCAAAATGGCTATGACCTGAAATTTGCATTGACTTAAATATGTCTGTGTCATTACAGTGCCTGTGACGTTACAATGGCTGTGACATTTTCGTGGCTATGACGATGCAATTCCTGTGGCATTGTAGGTAGCTATGTCTTTTCAATGGCTATGACATTGATGTGGCCATGAGTTTCAATGGCTATGACGTCACAATGCCTACGACCTAACAATGGCTATGACGTCACAGTGGCTTTTAAAGGCCCGCGGAAATGACTATACTATCGCTATGACATTGTGGTGCCTATCACGTTACGATGGCTGTGACATTATAGTGGCTATGCCATCACCATGTCTATGACATCATGATGGTTAGGAAGTCAACGGCAATGACATAACAATGTCTATGAAACTACAGTGGCTTTGACCTTACAGTATATATGATGTTATAGTCGCTGTGATGTCACAATGGCTATGCCATCACAATGGCTATGCCATCACAATGGCTATGCCATCACAATGGCTATGACATCACAGTTTCTATGACATCATAGTGGCTATGACGTTCCAATGGCTATGACATCAAAATGGCTATGATCTGAAATTTGCATTGACTTAAATATGTCTGTGTCATTACAGTGCCTGTGACGTTACAATGGCTGTGACATTTTCGTGGCTATGACGATGCAATTCCTGTGGCATTGTAGGTAGCTATGACTTTTCAATGGCTATGACATTGATGTGGCCATGAGCTTTCAATGGCTATGACGTCACAATGCCTACGACCTAACAATGGCTATGACGTCACAGTAGCTACTACAGGAGAGCGGAAATGACTATACTATCTCTATGACATTGTGGTGCCTATCACGTTATGATGGCTGTGACATTATAGTGGCTATGCCATCACCATGTCTATGACATCATGATGGTTACGACGTCAACGGCATGACATAACAATGTGTATGAAACTACAGTGTCTTTGACCTTACAATATATATGATGTTATAGTCGCTGTGATGTCACAATGGCTATGCCATCACAATGGCTATGACATCACAGTTTCTATGACATCATAGTGGCTATGACGTTCCAATGGCTATGACATCAAAATGGATATGACCTGAAATTTGCATTGACTTAAATATGTCTGTGTCATTACAGTGCCTGTGACGTTACAATGTTTGTGACATTTTCGTGGCTATGACGATGCAATTCCTGTGGCATTGTAGGTAGCTATGACTTTTCAATGGCTATGACATTGATGTGGCCATGAGCTTTCAATGGCTATGACGTCACAATGCCTACGACCTAACAATGGCTATGACGTCACAGTGGCTATTACAGGACAGCGGAAATGACTATACTATCTCTATGACATTGTGGTGCCTATCACGTTACGATGGCTGTGACATTATAGTGGCTATGCCATCACCATGTCTATGACATCATGATGGTTACGAAGTCAACGGCAATGACATAACAATGTCTATGAAACTACAGTGGCTTTGACCTTACAATATATATGATGTTATAGTCGCTGTGATGTCACAATGGCTATGCCATCACAATGGCTATGACATCACAATGGCTATGACATCACAGTTTCTATGACATCATAGTGGCTATGACGTTCCAATGGCTATGACATCAAAATGGCTATGACCTGAAATTTGCATTGACTTAAATATGTCTGTGTCATTACAGTGCCTGTGACGTTACAATTGCTGTGACATTTTCGTGGCTATGACGATGCAATTCCTGTGGCATTGTAGGTAGCTATGACTTTTCAATGGCTATGACATTGATGTGGCCATGAGCTTTCAATGGCTATGACGTCACAATGCCTACGCCCTACAATGGCTTTGACGTCACAGTGGCTATTACAGGACAGCGGAAATGACTATACTATCTCTATGACATTGTGGTGCCTATCACGTTACGATGGATGTGACATTATAGTGGCTATGCCATCACCATGTCTATGACATCATGATGGTTACGAAGTCAACGGCAATGACATAACAATGTCTATGAAACTACAGTGGCTTTGACCTTACAATATATATGATGTTATAGTCGCTGTGATGTCACAATGGCTATGCCATGACAATGGCTATGCCATCACAATGGCTATTACATCACAGTTTCTATGACATCATAGTGGCTATGACGTTCCAATGGCTATGACATCAAAATGGCTATGACCTGAAATTTGCATTGACTTAAATATGTCTGTGTCATTACAGTGCCTGTGACGTTACAATTGCTGTGACATTTTCGTGGCTATGACGATGCAATTCCTGTGGCATTGTAGGTAGCTATGACTTTTCAATGGCTATGACATTGATGTGGCCATGAGCTTTCAATGGCTATGACGTCACAATGCCTACAACCTAACAATGGCTATGACGTCACAGTGGCTATTACAGGACAGCGGAAATGACTATACTATCTCTATGACATTGTGGTGCCTATCACGTTACGATGGCTGTGACATTATAGTGGCTATGCCATCACCATGTCTATGACATCATGATGGTTACGAAGTCAACGGCAATGACATAACAATGTCTATGAAACTACAGTGGCTTTGACCTTACAATATATATGATGTTATAGTCGCTGTGATGTCACAATGGCTATGCCATCACAATGGCTATGACATCACAATGGCTATGACATCACAGTTTCTATGACATCATAGTGGCTATGACGTTCCAATGGCTATGACATCAAAATGGCTATGACCTGAAATTTGCATTGACTTAAATATGTCTGTGTCATTACAGTGCCTGTGACGTTACAATGGCTGTGACATTTTCGTGGCTATGACGATGCAATTCCTGTGGCATTGTAGGTAGCTATGACTTTTCAATGGCTATGACATTGATGTGGCCATGAGTTTCAATGGCTATGACGTCACAATGCCTACGACCTAACAATGGCTATGACGTCACAGTCGCTATTAAAGGCCAGCGGAAATGACTATACTATCTCTATGACATTGTGGTGCCTATCACGTTACGATGGCTCTTACATTATAGTGGCTATTCCATCACCATATCTATGACATCATGATGGTTACGAAGTCAACGGCAATGACATAACAATGTCTATGAAACTACAGTGGCTTTGACCTTACAGTATATATGATGTTATAGTCGCTGTGATGTCACAATGGCTATGCCATCACAATGGCTATGACATCACAATGGCTATGACATCACAGTTTCTATGACATCATAGTGGCTATGACGTTCCAATGGCTATGACATCAAAATGGCTATGACCTGAAATTTGCATTGACTTAAATATGTCTGTGTCATTACAGTGCCTGTGACGTTACAATTGCTGTGACATTTTCGTGGCTATGACGATGCAATTCCTGTGGCATTGTAGGTAGCTATGACTTTTCAATGGCTATGACATTGATGTGGCCATGAGCTTTCAATGGCTATGACGTCACAATGCCTACGCCCTACAATGGCTTTGACGTCACAGTGGCTATTACAGGACAGCGGAAATGACTATACTATCTCTATGACATTGTGGTGCCTATCACGTTACGATGGATGTGACATTATAGTGGCTATGCCATCACCATGTCTATGACATCATGATGGTTACGAAGTCAACGGCAATGACATAACAATGTCTATGAAACTACAGTGGCTTTGACCTTACAATATATATGATGTTATAGTCGCTGTGATGTCACAATGGCTATGCCATCACAATGGCTATTACATCACAGTTTCTATGACATCATAGTGGCTATGACGTTCCAATGGCTATGACATCAAAATGGCTATGACCTGAACTTTGCATTGACTTAAATATGTCTGTGTCATTACAGTGCCTGTGACGTTACAATTGCTGTGACATTTTCGTGGCTATGACGATGCAATTCCTGTGGCATTGTAGGTAGCTATGACTTTTCAATGGCTATGACATTGATGTGGCCATGAGCTTTCAATGGCTATGACGTCACAATGCCTACAACCTAACAATGGCTATGACGTCACAGTGGCTATTACAGGACAGCGGAAATGACTATACTATCTCTATGACATTGTGGTGCCTATCACGTTACGATGGCTGTGACATTATAGTGGCTATGCCATCACCATGTCTATGACATCATGATGGTTACGAAGTCAACGGCAATGACATAACAATGTCTATGAAACTACAGTGGCTTTGACCTTACAATATATATGATGTTATAGTCGCTGTGATGTCACAATGGCTATGCCATCACAATGGCTATGACATCACAATGGCTATGACATCACAGTTTCTATGACATCATAGTGGCTATGACGTTCCAATGGCTATGACATCAAAATGGCTATGACCTGAAATTTGCATTGACTTAAATATGTCTGTGTCATTACAGTGCCTGTGACGTTACAATGGCTGTGACATTTTCGTGGCTATGACGATGCAATTCCTGTGGCATTGTAGGTAGCTATGACTTTTCAATGGCTATGACATTGATGTGGCCATGAGTTTCAATGGCTATGACGTCACAATGCCTACGACCTAACAATGGCTATGACGTCACAGTCGCTATTAAAGGCCAGCGGAAATGACTATATTATCTCTATGACATTGTGGTGCCTATCACGTTACGATGGCTCTTACATTATAGTGGCTATTCCATCACCATATCTATGACATCATGATGGTTACGAAGTCAACGGCAATGACATAACAATGTCTATGAAACTACAGTGGCTTTGACCTTACAGTATATATGATGTTATAGTCGCTGTGATGTCACAATGGCTATGCCATCACAATGGCTATGACATCACAATGGCTATGACATCACAGTTTCTATGACATCATAGTGGCTATGACGTTCCAATGGCTATGACATCAAAATGGCTATGACCTGAAATTTGCATTGACTTAAATATGTCTGTGTCATTACAGTGCCTGTGACGTTACAATTGCTGTGACATTTTCGTGGCTATGACGATGCAATTCCTGTGGCATTGTAGGTAGCTATGACTTTTCAATGGCTATGACATTGATGTGGCCATGAGTTTCAATGGCTATGACGTCACAATGCCTACGACCTAACAATGGCTATGACGTCACAGTGGCTTTTAAAGGCCCGCGGAAATGACTATACTATCGCTATGACATTGTGGTGCCTATCACGTTACGATGGCTGTGACATTATAGTGGCTATGCCATCACCATGTCTATGACATCATGATGGTTACGAAGTCAACGGCAATGACATAACAATGTCTATGAAACTACAGTGGCTTTGACCTTACAGTATATATGATGTTATAGTCGCTGTGATGTCACAATGGCTATGCCATCACAATGGCTATGCCATCACAATGGCTATGCCATCACAATGGCTATGACATCACAGTTTCTATGACATCATAGTGGCTATGACGTTCCAATGGCTATGACATCAAAATGGCTATGATCTGAAATTTGCATTGACTTAAATATGTCTGTGTCATTACAGTGCCTGTGACGTTACAATGGCTGTGACATTTTCGTGGCTATGACGATGCAATTCCTGTGGCATTGTAGGTAGCTATGACTTTTCAATGGCTATGACATTGATGTGGCCATGAGCTTTAAATGGCTATGACGTCACAATGCCTACGACCTAACAATGGCTATGACGTCACAGTAGCTACTACAGGAGAGCGGAAATGACTATACTATCTCTATGACATTGTGGTGCCTATCACGTTACGATGGCTGTGACATTATAGTGGCTATGCCATCACCATGTCTATGACATCATGATGGTTACGACGTCAACGGCATGACATAACAATGTGTATGAAACTACAGTGTCTTTGACCTTACAATATATATGATGTTATAGTCGCTGTGATGTCACAATGGCTATGCCATCACAATGGCTATGACATCACAGTTTCTATGACATCATAGTGGCTATAACGTTCCAATGGCTATGACATCAAAAAGGATATGACCTGAAATTTGCATTGACTTAAATATGTCTGTGTCATTACACTGCCTGTGACGTTACAATGGCTGTGACATTTTCGTGGCTATGACGATGCAATTCCTGTGGCATTGTAGGTAGCTATGACTTTTCAATGGCTATGACATTGATGTGGCCATGAGCTTTCAATGGCTATGACGTCACAATGCCTACGACCTAACAATGGCTATGACGTCACAGTGGCTATTAAAGGCCAGCGGAAATGACTATACTATCTCTATGACATTGTGGTGCCTATCACGTTACGATGGCTGTCATTATAATGGCTATGCCATCACCATGTCTATGACATCATAATGGATACGAAGTCAACGGCAATGACATAACAATGTCTATGAAACTACAGTGGCTTTGACCTTACAGTATATATGATGTTATAGTCGCTGTGATGTCACAATGGCTATGCCATCACAATGGCTATGCCATCACGATGGCTATGCCATCACAATGGCTATGACATCACAGTTTCTATGACATCATAGTGGCTATGACGTTCGAATGGCTATGACATCAAAATGGCTGTGACCTGAAATTTGCATTGACTTAAATATGTCTGTGTCATTACACTGCCTGTGACGTTACAATGGCTGTGACATTTTCGTGGCTATGACGATGCAATTCCTGTGGCATTGTAGGTAGCTATGACTTTTCAATGGCTATGACATTGATGTGTCCATGAGCTTTCAATGGCTATGACGTCACAATGCCTACGCCCTACAATGGCTTTGAAGTCACAGTGGCTATTACAGGACAGCGGAAATGACTATACTATCTCTATGACATTTTGGTGCCTATCACGTTACGATGGATGTGACATTATAGTGGCTATGCCATCACCATGTCTATGACATCATGATGGTTACGAAGTCAACGGCAATGACATAACAATGTCTATGAAACTACAGTGGCTTTGACCTTACAATATATATGATGTTATACTCGCTGTGATGTCACAATGGCTATGCCATCACAATGGCTATGCCATCACAATGGCTATGACATCACAGTTTCTATGACATCATAGTGGCTATGACGTTCCAATGGCTATGACATCAAAATGGCTATGACCTGAAATTTGCATTGACTTAAATATGTCTGTGTCATTACAGTGCCTGTGACGTTACAATGGCTGTGACATTTTCGTGGCTATGACGATGCAATTCCTGTGGCATTGTAGGTAGCTATGTCTTTTCAATGGCTATGACATTGATGTGGCCATGAGTTTCAATGGCTATGACGTCACAATGCCTACGACCTAACAATGGCTATGACGTCACAGTGGCTTTTAAAGGCCCGCGGAAATGACTATACTATCGCTATGACATTGTGGTGCCTATCACGTTACGATGGCTGTGACATTATAGTGGCTATGCCATCACCATGTCTATGACATCATGATGGTTAGGAAGTCAACGGCAATGACATAACAATGTCTATGAAACTACAGTGGCTTTGACCTTACAGTATATATGATGTTATAGTCGCTGTGATGTCACAATGGCTATGCCATCACAATGGCTATGCCATCACAATGGCTATGCCATCACAATGGCTATGACATCACAGTTTCTATGACATCATAGTGGCTATGACGTTCCAATGGCTATGACATCAAAATGGCTATGATCTGAAATTTGCATTGACTTAAATATGTCTGTGTCATTACAGTGCCTGTGACGTTACAATGGCTGTGACATTTTCGTGGCTATGACGATGCAATTCCTGTGGCATTGTAGGTAGCTATGACTTTTCAATGGCTATGACATTGATGTGGCCATGAGCTTTCAATGGCTATGACGTCACAATGCCTACGACCTAACAATGGCTATGACGTCACAGTAGCTACTACAGGAGAGCGGAAATGACTATACTATCTCTATGACATTGTGGTGCCTATCACGTTATGAGGGCTGTGACATTATAGTGGCTATGCCATCACCATGTCTATGACATCATGATGGTTACGACGTCAACGGCATGACATAACAATGTGTATGAAACTACAGTGTCTTTGACCTTACAATATATATGATGTTATAGTCGCTGTGATGTCACAATGGCTATGCCATCACAATGGCTATGACATCACAGTTTCTATGACATCATAGTGGCTATGACGTTCCAATGGCTATGACATCAAAATGGATATGACCTGAAATTTGCATTGACTTAAATATGTCTGTGTCATTACAGTGCCTGTGACGTTACAATGTTTGTGACATTTTCGTGGCTATGACGATGCAATTCCTGTGGCATTGTAGGTAGCTATGACTTTTCAATGGCTATGACATTGATGTGGCCATGAGCTTTCAATGGCTATGACGTCACAATGCCTACGACCTAACAATGGCTATGACGTCACAGTGGCTATTACAGGACAGCGGAAATGACTATACTATCTCTATGACATTGTGGTGCCTATCACGTTACGATGGCTGTGACATTATAGTGGCTATGCCATCACCATGTCTATGACATCATGATGGTTACGAAGTCAACGGCAATGACATAACAATGTCTATGAAACTACAGTGGCTTTGACCTTACAATATATATGATGTTATAGTCGCTGTGATGTCACAATGGCTATGCCATCACAATGGCTATGACATCACAATGGCTATGACATCACAGTTTCTATGACATCATAGTGGCTATGACGTTCCAATGGCTATGACATCAAAATGGCTATGACCTGAAATTTGCATTGACTTAAATATGTCTGTGTCATTACAGTGCCTGTGACGTTACAATTGCTGTGACATTTTCGTGGCTATGACGATGCAATTCCTGTGGCATTGTAGGTAGCTATGACTTTTCAATGGCTATGACATTGATGTGGCCATGAGCTTTCAATGGCTATGACGTCACAATGCCTACGCCCTACAATGGCTTTGACGTCACAGTGGCTATTACAGGACAGCGGAAATGACTATACTATCTCTATGACATTGTGGTGCCTATCACGTTACGATGGATGTGACATTATAGTGGCTATGCCATCACCATGTCTATGACATCATGATGGTTACGAAGTCAACGGCAATGACATAACAATGTCTATGAAACTACAGTGGCTTTGACCTTACAATATATATGATGTTATAGTCGCTGTGATGTCACAATGGCTATGCCATGACAATGGCTATGCCATCACAATGGCTATTACATCACAGTTTCTATGACATCATAGTGGCTATGACGTTCCAATGGCTATGACATCAAAATGGCTATGACCTGAAATTTGCATTGACTTAAATATGTCTGTGTCATTACAGTGCCTGTGACGTTACAATTGCTGTGACATTTTCGTGGCTATGACGATGCAATTCCTGTGGCATTGTAGGTAGCTATGACTTTTCAATGGCTATGACATTGATGTGGCCATGAGCTTTCAATGGCTATGACGTCACAATGCCTACAACCTAACAATGGCTATGACGTCACAGTGGCTATTACAGGACAGCGGAAATGACTATACTATCTCTATGACATTGTGGTGCCTATCACGTTACGATGGCTGTGACATTATAGTGGCTATGCCATCACCATGTCTATGACATCATGATGGTTACGAAGTCAACGGCAATGACATAACAATGTCTATGAAACTACAGTGGCTTTGACCTTACAATATATATGATGTTATAGTCGCTGTGATGTCACAATGGCTATGCCATCACAATGGCTATGACATCACAATGGCTATGACATCACAGTTTCTATGACATCATAGTGGCTATGACGTTCCAATGGCTATGACATCAAAATGGCTATGACCTGAAATTTGCATTGACTTAAATATGTCTGTGTCATTACAGTGCCTGTGACGTTACAATGGCTGTGACATTTTCGTGGCTATGACGATGCAATTCCTGTGGCATTGTAGGTAGCTATGACTTTTCAATGGCTATGACATTGATGTGGCCATGAGTTTCAATGGCTATGACGTCACAATGCCTACGACCTAACAATGGCTATGACGTCACAGTCGCTATTAAAGGCCAGCGGAAATGACTATACTATCTCTATGACATTGTGGTGCCTATCACGTTACGATGGCTCTTACATTATAGTGGCTATTCCATCACCATATCTATGACATCATGATGGTTACGAAGTCAACGGCAATGACATAACAATGTCTATGAAACTACAGTGGCTTTGACCTTACAGTATATATGATGTTATAGTCGCTGTGATGTCACAATGGCTATGCCATCACAATGGCTATGACATCACAATGGCTATGACATCACAGTTTCTATGACATCATAGTGGCTATGACGTTCCAATGGCTATGACATCAAAATGGCTATGACCTGAAATTTGCATTGACTTAAATATGTCTGTGTCATTACAGTGCCTGTGACGTTACAATTGCTGTGACATTTTCGTGGCTATGACGATGCAATTCCTGTGGCATTGTAGGTAGCTATGACTTTTCAATGGCTATGACATTGATGTGGCCATGAGCTTTCAATGGCTATGACGTCACAATGCCTACGCCCTACAATGGCTTTGACGTCACAGTGGCTATTACAGGACAGCGGAAATGACTATACTATCTCTATGACATTGTGGTGCCTATCACGTTACGATGGATGTGACATTATAGTGGCTATGCCATCACCATGTCTATGACATCATGATGGTTACGAAGTCAACGGCAATGACATAACAATGTCTATGAAACTACAGTGGCTTTGACCTTACAATATATATGATGTTATAGTCGCTGTGATGTCACAATGGCTATGCCATCACAATGGCTATTACATCACAGTTTCTATGACATCATAGTGGCTATGACGTTCCAATGGCTATGACATCAAAATGGCTATGACCTGAACTTTGCATTGACTTAAATATGTCTGTGTCATTACAGTGCCTGTGACGTTACAATTGCTGTGACATTTTCGTGGCTATGACGATGCAATTCCTGTGGCATTGTAGGTAGCTATGACTTTTCAATGGCTATGACATTGATGTGGCCATGAGCTTTCAATGGCTATGACGTCACAATGCCTACAACCTAACAATGGCTATGACGTCACAGTGGCTATTACAGGACAGCGGAAATGACTATACTATCTCTATGACATTGTGGTGCCTATCACGTTACGATGGCTGTGACATTATAGTGGCTATGCCATCACCATGTCTATGACATCATGATGGTTACGAAGTCAACGGCAATGACATAACAATGTCTATGAAACTACAGTGGCTTTGACCTTACAATATATATGATGTTATAGTCGCTGTGATGTCACAATGGCTATGCCATCACAATGGCTATGACATCACAATGGCTATGACATCACAGTTTCTATGACATCATAGTGGCTATGACGTTCCAATGGCTATGACATCAAAATGGCTATGACCTGAAATTTGCATTGACTTAAATATGTCTGTGTCATTACAGTGCCTGTGACGTTACAATGGCTGTGACATTTTCGTGGCTATGACGATGCAATTCCTGTGGCATTGTAGGTAGCTATGACTTTTCAATGGCTATGACATTGATCTGGCCATGAGTTTCAATGGCTATGACGTCACAATGCCTACGACCTAACAATGGCTATGACGTCACAGTCGCTATTAAAGGCCAGCGGAAATGACTATATTATCTCTATGACATTGTGGTGCCTATCACGTTACGATGGCTCTTACATTATAGTGGCTATTCCATCACCATATCTATGACATCATGATGGTTACGAAGTCAACGGCAATGACATAACAATGTCTATGAAACTACAGTGGCTTTGACCTTACAGTATATATGATGTTATAGTCGCTGTGATGTCACAATGGCTATGCCATCACAATGGCTATGACATCACAATGGCTATGACATCACAGTTTCTATGACATCATAGTGGCTATGACGTTCCAATGGCTATGACATCAAAATGGCTATGACCTGAAATTTGCATTGACTTAAATATGTCTGTGTCATTACAGTGCCTGTGACGTTACAATTGCTGTGACATTTTCGTGGCTATGACGATGCAATTCCTGTGGCATTGTAGGTAGCTATGACTTTTCAATGGCTATGACATTGATGTGGCCATGAGCTTTCAATGGCTATAACGTCACAATGCCTACGACCTAACAATGGCTATGACGTCACATTGGCTATTAAAGGCCAGCGGAAATGACTATACTATCTCTATGACATTGTGGTGCCTATCACGTTACGATGGCTGTGACATTATAGTGGCTATGCCATCACCATGTCTATGACATCATGATGGTTACGAAGTCAACGGCAATGACATAACAATGTCTATGAAACTACAGTGGCTTTGACCTTACAATATATATGATGTTATAGTCGCTGTGATGTCACAATGGCTATGCCATCACAATGGCTATGCCATCACAATGGCTATGACATCACAGTTTCTATGACATCATAGTGGCTATGACGTTCCAATGGCTATGACATCAAAATGGCTATGACCTGAAATTTGCATTGACTTAAATATGTCTGTGTCATTACAGTGCCTGTGACGTTACAATGGCTGTGACATTTTCGTGGCTATGACGATGCAATTCCTGTGGCATTGTTGGTAGCTATGACTTTTCAATGGCTATGACATTGATGTGTCCATCAGCTTTCAATGGCTATGACGTCACAGTGGCTATTACAGGACAGCGGAAATGACTATACTATCTCTATGACATTGTGGTGCCTATCACGTTACGATGGATGTGACATTATAGTGGCTATGCCATCACCATGTCTATGACATCATGATGGTTACGAAGTCAACGGCAATGACATAACAATGTCTATGAAACTACAGTGGCTTTGACCTTACAATATATATGATGTTATACTCGCTGTGATGTCACAATGGCTATGCCATCACAATGGCTATGCCATCACAATGGCTATGACATCACAGTTTCTATGACGTCATAGTGGCTATGACGTTCCAATGGCTATGACATCAAAATGGCTATGACCTGAAATTTGCATTGACTTAAATATGTCTGTGTAATTACAGTGCCGGTGACGTTACAATTGCTGTGACATTTTTCGGCTATGACGATGCAATTCCTGTGGCATTGTAGGTAGCTATGACTTTTCAATGGCTATGACATTGATGTGGCCATGAGTTTCAATGGCTATGACGTCACAATGCCTACGACCTAACAATGGCTATGACGTCACAGTGGCTTTTAAAGGCCCGCGGAAATGACTATACTATCTCTATGACATTGTGGTGCCTATCACGTTACGATGGATGTGACATTATAGTGGCTATGCCATCACCATGTCTATGACATCATGATGGTTACGAAGTCAACGGCAATGACATAACAATGTCTATGAAACTACAGTGGCTTTGACCTTACAATATATATGATGTTATAGTCGCTGTGATGTCACAATGGCTATGCCATCACAATGGTATGACATCACAATGGCTATGACATCACAGTTTCTATGACATCATAGTGGCTATTACGTTCCAATGGCTATGACATCAAAATGGCTATGACCTGAAATTTGCATTGACTTAAATATGTCTGTGTCATTACAGTGCCTGTGACGTTACAATGGCTGTGACATTTTCGTGGCTATGACGATGCAATTCCTGTGGCATTGTAGGTAGCTATGACTTTTCAATGGCTATGACATTGATGTGGCCATGAGTTTCAATGGCTATGACGTCACAATGCCTACGACCTTACAATGGCTATGACGTCACAGTGGCTATTAAAGGCCAGCGGAAATGACTATACTATCTCTATGACATTGTGGTGCCTATCACGTTACGATGGCTCTTACATTATAGTGGCTATGCCATCACCATGTCTATGACATCATGATGGTTACGAAGTCAACGGCAATGACATAACAATGTCTATGAAACTACAGTGGCTTTGACCTTACAATATATATGATGTTATAGTCGCTGTGATGTCACAATGGCTATGCCATCACAATGGCTATGACATCACAATGGCTATGACATCACAGTTTCTATGACATCATAGTGGCTATGACGTTCCAATGGCTATGACATCAAAATGGCTATGACCTGAAATTTGCATTGACTTAAATATGTCTGTGTCATTACAGTGCCTGTGACGTTACAATGGCTGTGACATTTTCGTGGCTATGACGATGCAATTCCTGTGGCATTGTAGGTAGCTATGACTTTTCAATGGCTATGACATTGATGTGGCCATGAGTTTCAATGGCTATGACGTCACAATGCCTACGACCTAACAATGGCTATGACGTCACAGTGGCTATTAAAGGCCAGCGGAAATGACTATACTATCTCTATGACATTGTGGTGCCTATCACGTTACGATGGCTCTTACATTATAGTGGCTATGCCATCACCATGTCTATGACATCATGATGGTTACGAAGTCAACGGCAATGACATAACAATGTCTATGAAACTACAGTGGCTTTGACCTTACAGTATATATGATGTTATAGTCGCTGTGATGTCACAATGGCTATGCCATCACAATGGCTATGACATCACAATGGCTATGACATCACAGTTTCTATGACATCATAGTGGCTATGACGTTCCAATGGCTATGACATCAAAATGGCTATGACCTGAAATTTGCATTGACTTAAATATATCTGTGTCATTACACTGCCTGTGACGTTACAATGGCTGTGACATTTTCGTGGCTATGACGATGCAATTCCTGTGGCATTGTAGGTAGCTATGACTTTTCAATGGCTATGACATTGATGTGGCCATGAGCTTTCAATGGCTATGACGTCACAATGCATACGCCCTACAATGGCTTTGACGTCACCGTGGCTATTACAGGACAGCGGAAATGACTATACTATCTCTATGACATTGCGGTGCCTATCACGTTACGATGGATGTGACATTATAGGGGCTATGCCATCACCATGTCTATGACATCATGATGGTTACGAAGTCAACGGCAATGACATAACAATGTCTATGAAACTACAGTGGCTTTGACCTTACAGTATATATGATGTTATAGTCGCTGTGATGTCACAATGGCTATGCCATCACAATGGCTATGCCATCACAATGGCTATGACATCACAGTTTCTATGACATCATAGTGGCTATGACGTTCCAATGGCTATGACATCAAAATGGCTATGACCTGAAATTTGCATTGACTTAAATATGTCTGTGTCATTACAGTGCCTGTGACGTTACAATGGCTGACATTTTCGTGTCTATGACGATGCAATTCCTGTGGCATTGTAGGTAGCTATGACTTTTCAATGGCTATGACATTGATGTGGCCATGAGTTTCAATGGCTATGACGTCACAATGCCTACGACCTAACAATGGCTATGACGTCACAGTGGCTTTTAAAGGCCCGCGGAAATGACTATACTATCGCTATGACATTGTGGTGCCTATCACGTTACGATGGCTGTGACATTATAGTGGCTATGCCATCACCATGTCTATGACATCATGATGGTTACGAAGTCAACGGCAATGACATAAAAATGTCTATGAAACTACAGTGGCTTTGACCTTACAGTATATATGATGTTATAGTCGCTGTGATGTCACAATGGCTATGCCATCACAATGGCTATGCCATCACAATGGCTATGACATCACAGTTTCTATGACATCATAGTGGCTATGACGTTCCAATGGCTATGACATCAAAATGGCTATGACCTGAAATTTGCATTGACTTAAATATGTCTGTGTCATTACAGTGCCTGTGACGTTACAATGTTTGTGACATTTTCGTGGCTATGACGATGCAATTCCTGTGGCATTGTAGGTAGCTATGACTTTTCAATGGCTATGACATTGATGTGGCCATGAGCTTTCAATGGCTATAACGTCACAATGCCTACGACCTAACAATGGCTATGACGTCACAGTGGCTATTACAGGACAGCGGAAATGACTATACTATCTCTATGACATTGTGGTGCCTATCACGTTACGATGGCTGTGACATTATAGTGGCTATGCCATCACCATGTCTATGACATCATGATGGTTACGAAGTCAACGGCAATGACATAACAATGTCTATGAAACTACAGTGGCTTTGACCTTACAATATATATGATGTTATAGTCGCTGTGATGTCACAATGGCTATGCCATCACAATGGCTATGACATCACAGTTTCTATGACATCATAGTGGCTATGACGTTTCAATGGCTATGACATCAAAATGGCTATGACCTGAAATTTGCATTGACTTAAATATGTCTGTGTCATTACAGTGCCTGTGACGTTACAATGTTTGTGACATTTTCGTGGCTATGACGATGCAATTCCTGTGGCATTGTAGGTAGCTATGACTTTTCAATGGCTATGACATTGATGTGGCCATGAGCTTTCAATGGCTATAACGTCACAATGCCTACGACCTAACAATGGCTATGACGTCACAGTGGCTATTACAGGACAGCGGAAATGACTATACTATCTCTATGACATTGTGGTGCCTATCACGTTACGATGGCTGTGACATTATAGTGGCTATGCCATCACCATGTCTATGACATCATGATGGTTACGAAGTCAACGGCAATGACATAACAATGTCTTTGAAACTACAGTGGCTTTGACCTTACAATATATATGATGTTATAGTCGCTGTGATGTCACAATGGCTATGCCATCACAATGGCTATGACATCACAATGGCTATGACATCACAGTTTCTATGACATCATAGTGGCTATGACGTTCCAATGGCTATGACATCAAAATGGCTATGACCTGAAATTTGCATTGACTTAAATATGTCTGTGTCATTACAGTGCCTGTGACGTTACAATGGCTGTGACATTTTCGTGGCTATGACGATGCAATTCCTGTGGCATTGTTGGTAGCTATGACTTTTCAATGGCTATGACATTGATGTGTCCATCAGCTTTCAATGGCTATGACGTCACAGTGGCTATTACAGGACAGCGGAAATGACTATACTATCTCTATGACATTGTGGTGCCTATCACGTTACGATGGCTGTGACATTATAGTGGCTATGCCATCACCATGTCTATGACATCATGATGGTTACGAAGTCAACGGCAAAGACATAACAATGTCTATGAAACTACAGTGGATTTGACCTTACAATATATATGATGTTATAGTCGCTGTGATGTCACAATGGCTATGCCATCACAATGGCTATGACATCACAATGGCTATGACATCACAGTTTCTATGACATCATAGTGGCTATGACGTTCCAATGGCTATGACATCAAAATGGCTATGACCTGAAATTTGCATTGACTTAAATATGTCTGTGTCATTACAGTGCCTGTGACGTTACAATGGCTGTGACATTTTCGTGGCTATGACGATGCAATTCCTGTGGCATTGTAGGTAGCTATGACTTTTCAATGGCTATGACATTGATGTGGCCATGAGTTTCAATGGCTATGACGTCACAATGCCTACGACCTAACAATGGCTATGACGTCACAGTGGCTATTAAAGGCCAGCGGAAATGACTATACTATCTCTATGACATTGTGGTGCCTATCACGTTACGATGGCTCTTACATTATAGTGGCTATTCCATCACCATGTCTATGACATCATGATGGTTACGAAGTCAACGGCAATGACATAACAATGTCTATGAAACTACAGTGGCTTTGACCTTACAGTATATATGATGTTATAGTCGCTGTGATGTCACAATGGCTATGCCATCACAATGGCTATGACATCACAATGGCTATGACATCACAGTTTCTATGACATCATAGTGGCTATGACGTTCCAATGGCTATGACATCAAAATGGCTATGACCTGAAATTTGCATTGACTTAAATATATCTGTGTCATTACACTGCCTGTGACGTTACAATGGCTGTGACATTTTCGTGGCTATGACGATGCAATTCCTGTGGCATTGTAGGTAGCTAGGACTTTTCAATGGCTATGACATTGATGTGGCCATGACCTTTCAATGGCTATGACGTCACAATGAATACGCCCTACAATGGCTTTGACGTCACCGTGGCTATTACAGGACAGCGGAAATGACTATACTATCTCTATGACATTGCGGTGCCTATCACGTTACGATGGAAGTGACATTATAGGGGCTATGCCATCACCATGTCTATGACATCATGATGGTTACGAAGTCAACGGCAATGACATAACAATGTCTATGAAACTACAGTGGCTTTGACCTTACAATATATATGATGTTATACTCGCTGTGATGTCACAATGGCTATGCCATCACAATGGCTATGCCATCAAAATGGCTATTACATCACAGTTTCTATGACATCATAGTGGCTATGACGTTCCAATGGCTATGACATCAAAATGGCTATGACCTGAAATTTGCATTGACTTAAATATGTCTGTGTCATTAGAGTGCCTGTGACGTTCCAATTGCTGTGACATTTTCGTTGCTATGACGATGCAATTCCTGTGGCATTGTAGGTAGCTATGACTTTTCAATGGCTATGACATTGATGTGGCCATGAGTTTCAATGGCTATGACTTCACAATGTCTACGACCTAACAATGGCTATGACGTCACAGTGGCTTTTAAAGGCCAGTGGAAATGACTATACTATCTCTATGATATTGTGGTGCCTATCACGTTACGATGGCTGTGACATTATAGTGGCTATGCCATCACCATGTCTATGACATCATGATGGTTACGAAGTCAACGGCAATGATATAACAATGTCTATGAAACTACAGTGGCTTTGACCTTACAGTATATATGATGTTATAGTCGCTGTGATGTCACAATGGCTATGCCATCACAATGGCTATGCCATCACAATGGCTATGCCATCACAATGGCTATGACATCACAGTTTCTATGACATCATAGTGGCTATGACGTTCCAATGGCTATGACATCAAAATGGCTATGATCTGAAATTTGCATTGACTTAAATATGTCTGTGTCATTACAGTGCCTGTGACGTTACAATGGCTGTGACATTTTCGTGGCTATGACGATGCAATTCCTGTGGAATTGTAGGTAGCTATGACTTTTCAATGGCTATGACATTGATGTGGCCATGAGCTTTCAATGGCTATGACGTCACAATGCCTACGACCTAACAATGGCTATGACGTCACAGTAGCTACTACAGGACAGCGGAAATGACTATACTATCTCTATGACATTGTGGTGCCTATCACGTTACGATGGCTGTGACATTATAGTGGCTATGCCATCACCATGTCTATGACATCATGATGGTTACGACGTTAACGGCAATGACATAACAATGTCTATGAAACTACAGTGTCTTTGACCTTACAATATATATGATGTTATCGTCGCTGTGATGTCACAATGGCTATGCCATCACAATGGCTATGCCATCACAATGGCTATGACATCACAGTTTCTATGACATCATAGTGGCTATGACGTTCCAATGGCTATGACATCAAAATGGCTATGACCTGAAATTTGCATTGACTTAAATATATCTGTGTCATTACACTGCCTGTGACGTTACAATGGCTGTGATATTTTCGTGGCTATGACGATGCAATTCCTGTGGCATTGTAGGTAGCTATGACTTTTCAATGGCTATGACATTGATGTGGCCATGAGCTTTCAATGGCTATGACGTCACAATGCCTACGACCTAACAATGGCTATGACGTCACAGTGGCTATTAAAGGCCAGCGGAAATGACTATACTATCTCTATGACATTGTGGTGCCTATCACGTTACGATGGCTGTCATTATAGTGGCTATGCCATCACCATGTCTATGACATCATAATGGATACGAAGTCAACGGCAATGACATAACAATGTCTATGAAACTACAGTGGCTTTGACCTTACAGTATATATGATGTTATAGTCGCTGTGATGTCACAATGGCTATGCCATCACAATGGCTATGCCATCACAATGGCTATGACATCACAGTTTCTATGACATCATAGTGGCTATGACGTTCCAATGGCTATGACATCAAAATGGCTGTGACCTGAAATTTGCATTGACTTAAATATGTCTGTGTCATTACACTGCCTGTGACGTTACAATGGCTGTGACATTTTCGTGGCTATGACGATGCAATTCCTGTGGCATTGTAGGTAGCTATGACTTTTCAATGGCTATGACATTGATGTGGCCATGAGCTTTCTATGGCTATGACGTCACAATGCCTACGCCCTACAATGGCTTTGACGTCACAGTGGCTATTACAGGACAGCGGAAATGACTATACTATCTCTATGACATTGTGGTGCCTATCACGTTACGATGGATGTGACATTATAGTGGCTATGCCATCACCATGTCTATGACATCTTGATGGTTACGAAGTCAACGGCAATGACATAACAATGTCTATGAAACTACAGTGGCTTTGACCTTACAATATATATGATGTTATACTCGCTGTGATGTCACAATGGCTATGCCATCACAATGGCTATGCCATCACAATGGCTATGACATCACAGTTTCTATGACATCATAGTGGCTATGACGTTCCAATGGCTATGACATCAAAATGGCTATGACCTGAAATTTGCATTGACTTAAATATGTCTGTGTCATTACAGTGCCTGTGACGTTACAATGGCTGACATTTTCGTGGCTATGACGATGCAATTCCTGTGGCATTGTAGGTAGCTATGACTTTTCAATGGCTATGACATTGATGTGGCCATGAGTTTCAATGGCTATGACGTCACAATGCCTACGACCTAACAATGGCTATGACGTCACAGTGGCTTTTAAAGGCCCGCGGAAATGACTATACTATCGCTATGACATTGTGGTGCCTATCACGTTACGATGGCTGTGACATTATAGTGGCTATGCCATCACCATGTCTATGACATCATGATGGTTACGAAGTCAACGGCAAAGACATAACAATGTCTATGAAACTACAGTGGCTTTGACCTTACAATATATATGATGTTATAGTCGCTGTGATGTCACAATGGCTATGCCATCACAATGGCTATGACATCACAACGGCTATGACATCACAGTTTCTATGACATCATAGTGGCTATGACGTTCCAATGGCTATGACATCAAAATGGCTATGACCTGAAATTTGCATTGACTTAAATATGTCTGTGTCATTACAGTGCCTGTGACGTTACAATGGCTGTGACATTTTCGTGGCTATGACGATGCAATTCCTGTGGCATTGTAGGTAGCTATGACTTTTCAATGGCTATGACATTGATGTGGCCATGAGTTTCAATGGCTATGACGTCACAATGCCTACGACCTAACAATGGCTATGACGTCACAGTGGCTATTAAAGGCCAGCGGAAATGACTATACTATCTCTATGACATTGTGGTGCCTATCACGTTACGATGGCTCTTACATTATAGTGGCTATTCCATCACCATGTCTATGACATCATGATGGTTACGAAGTCAACGGCAATGACATAACAATGTCTATGAAACTACAGTGGCTTTGACCTTACAGTATATATGATGTTATAGTCGCTGTGATGTCACAATGGCTATGCCATCACAATGGCTATGACATCACAATGGCTATGACATCACAGTTTCTATGACATCATAGTGGCTATGACGTTCCAATGGCTATGACATCAAAATGGCTATGACCTGAAATTTGCATTGACTTAAATATATCTGTGTCATTACACTGCCTGTGACGTTACAATGGCTGTGACATTTTCGTGGCTATGACGATGCAATTCCTGTGGCATTGTAGGTAGCTAGGACTTTTCAATGGCTATGACATTGATGTGGCCATGAGCTTTCAATGGCTATGACGTCACAATGCATACGCCCTACAATGGCTTTGACGTCACCGTGGCTATTACAGGACAGCGGAAATGACTATACTATCTCTATGACATTGCGGTGCCTATCACGTTACGATGGATGTGACATTATAGGGGCTATGCCATCACCATGTCTATGACATCATGATGGTTACGAAGTCAACGGCAATGACATAACAATGTCTATGAAAGTACAGTGGCTTTGACCTTACAATATATATGATGTTATACTCGCTGTGATGTCACAATGGCTATGCCATCACAATGGCTATGCCATCAAAATGGCTATTACATCACAGTTTCTATGACATCATAGTGGCTATGACGTTCCAATGGCTATGACATCAAAATGGCTATGACCTGAAATTTGCATTGACTTAAATATGTCTGTGTCATTAGAGTGCCTGTGACGTTCTAATTGCTGTGACATTTTCGTTGCTATGACGATGCAATTCCTGTGGCATTGTAGGTAGCTATGACTTTTCAATGGCTATGACATTGATGTGGCCATGAGTTTCAATGGCTATGACGTCACAATGTCTACGACCTAACAATGGCTATGACGTCACAGTGGCTTTTAAAGGCCAGTGGAAATGACTATACTATCTCTATGATATTGTGGTGCCTATCACGTTACGATGGCTGTGACATTATAGTGGCTATGCCATCACCATGTCTATGACATCATGATGGTTACGAAGTCAACGGCAATGATATAACAATGTCTATGAAACTACAGTGGCTTTGACCTTACAGTATATATGATGTTATAGTCGCTGTGATGTCACAATGGCTATGCCATCACAATGGCTATGCCATCACAATGGCTATGCCATCACAATGGCTATGACATCACAGTTTCTATGACATCATAGTGGCTATGACGTTCCAATGGCTATGACATCAAAATGGCTATGATCTGAAATTTGCATTGACTTAAATATGTCTGTGTCATTACAGTGCCTGTGACGTTACAATGGCTGTGACATTTTCGTGGCTATGACGATGCAATTCCTGTGGCATTGTAGGTAGCTATGACTTTTCAATGGCTATGACATTGATGTGGCCATGAGCTTTCAATGGCTATGACGTCACAATGCCTACGACCTAACAATGGCTATGACGTCACAGTAGCTACTACAGGACAGCGGAAATGACTATACTATCTCTATGACATTGTGGTGCCTATCACGTTACGATGGCTGTGACATTATAGTGGCTATGCCATCACCATGTCTATGACATCATGATGGTTACGACGTTAACGGCAATGACATAACAATGTCTATGAAACTACAGTGTCTTTGACCTTACAATATATATGATGTTATCGTCGCTGTGATGTCACAATGGCTATGCCATCACAATGGCTATGCCATCACAATGGCTATGACATCACAGTTTCTATGACATCATAGTGGCTATGACGTTCCAATGGCTATGACATCAAAATGGCTATGACCTGAAATTTGCATTGACTTAAATATATCTGTGTCATTACACTGCCTGTGACGTTACAATGGCTGTGATATTTTCGTGGCTATGACGATGCAATTCCTGTGGCATTGTAGGTAGCTATGACTTTTCAATGGCTATGACATTGATGTGGCCATGAGCTTTCAATGGCTATGACGTCACAATGCCTACGACCTAACAATGGCTATGACGTCACAGTGGCTATTAAAGGCCAGCGGAAATGACTATACTATCTCTATGACATTGTGGTGCCTATCACGTTACGATGGCTGTCATTATAGTGGCTATGCCATCACCATGTCTATGACATCATAATGGATACGAAGTCAACGGCAATGACATAACAATGTCTATGAAACTACAGTGGCTTTGACCTTACAGTATATATGATGTTATAGTCGCTGTGATGTCACAATGGCTATGCCATCACTATGGCTATGCCATCACAATGGCTATGATATCACAGTTTCTATGACATCATAGTGGCTATGACGTTCCAATGGCTATGACATCAAAATGGCTGTGACCTGAAATTAGCATTGACTTAAATATGTCTGTGTCATTACACTGCCTGTGACGTTACAATGGCTGTGACATTTTCGTGGCTATGACGATGCAATTCCTGTGGCATTGTAGGTAGCTATGACTTTTCAATGGCTATGACATTGATGTGGCCATGAGCTTTCTATGGCTATGACGTCACAATGCCTACGCCCTACAATGGCTTTGACGTCACAGTGGCTATTACAGGACAGCGGAAATGACTATACTATCTCTATGACATTGTGGTGCCTATCACGTTACGATGGATGTGACATTATAGTGGCTATGCCATCACCATGTCTATGACATCTTGATGGTTACGAAGTCAACGGCAATGACATAACAATGTCTATGAAACTACAGTGGCTTTGACCTTACAATATATATGATGTTATACTCGCTGTGATGTCACAATGGCTATGCCATCACAATGGCTATGCCATCACAATGGCTATGACATCACAGTTTCTATGACATCATAGTGGCTATGACGTTCCAATGGCTATGACATCAAAATGGCTATGACCTGAAATTTGCATTGACTTAAATATGTCTGTGTCATTACAGTGCCTGTGACGTTACAATGGCTGACATTTTCGTGGCTATGACGATGCAATTCCTGTGGCATTATAGGTAGCTATGACTTTTCAATGGCTATGACATTGATGTGGCCATGAGTTTCAATGGCTATGACGTCACAATGCCTACGACCTAACAATGGCTATGACGTCACAGTGGCTTTTAAAGGCCCGCGGAAATGACTATACTATCGCTATGACATTGTGGTGCCTATCACGTTACGATGGCTGTGACATTATAGTGGCTATGCCATCACCATGTCTATGACATCATGATGGTTACGAAGTCCACGGCAATGACATAAAAATGTCTATGAAACTACAGTGGCTTTGACCTTACAGTATATATGATGTTATAGTCGCTGTGATGTCACAATGGCTATGCCATCACAATGGCTATGCCATCACAATGGCTATGCCATCACAATGGCTATGACATCACAGTTTCTATGACATCATAGTGGCTATGACGTTCCAATGGCTATGACATCAAAATGGCTATCATCTGAAATTTGCATTGACTTAAATATGTCTGTGTCATTACAGTGCCTGTGACGTTACAATGGCTGTGACATTTTCGTGGCTATGACGATGCAATTCCTGTGGCATTGTAGGTAGCTATGACTTTTCAATGGCTATGACATTGATGTGGCCATGAGCTTTCAATGGCTATGACGTCACAATGCCTACGACCTAACAATGGCTATGACGTCACAGTAGCTACTACAGGAGAGCGGAAATGACTATACTATCTCTATGACATTGTGGTGCCTATCACGTTACGATGGCTGTGACATTATAGTGGCTATGCCATCACCATGTCTATGACATCATGATGGTTACGACGTCAACGGCAATGACATAACAATGTGTATGAAACTACAGTGTCTTTACCTTACAATATATATGATGTTATAGTCGCTGTGATGTCACAATGGCTATGCCATCACAATGGCTATGACATCACAGTTTCTATGACATCATAGTGGCTATGACGTTCCAATGGCTATGACATCAAAATGGCTATGACCTGAAATTTGCATTGACTTAAATATGTCTGTGTCATTACAGTGCCTGTGACGTTACAATGTTTGTGACATTTTCGTGGCTATGACGATGCAATTCCTGTGGCATTGTTGGTAGCTATGACTTTTCAATGGCTATGACATTGATGTGTCCATCAGCTTTCAATGGCTATGACGTCACAATGCCTACGACCTAACAATGGCTATGACGTCTCAGTGGCTATTACAGGACAGCGGAAATGACTATACTATCTCTATGCCATTGTGGTGCCTATCACGTTACGATGGCTGTGACATTATAGTGGCTATGCCATCACCATGTCTATGACATCATGATGGTTACGAAGTCAACGGCAATGACATAACAATGTCTATGAAACTACAGTGGCTTTGACCTTACAATATATATGATGTTATAGTCGCTGTGATGTCACAATGGCTATGCCATCACAATGGCTATGACATCACAATGGCTGTGACATCACAGTTTCTATGACATCATAGTGGCTATGACGTTCCAATGGCTATGACATCAAAATGGCTATGACCTGAAATTTGCTTTGACTTAAATATGTCTGTGTCATTACAGTGCCTGTGACGTTACAATGGCTGTGACATTTTCGTGGCTATGACGATGCAATTCCTGTGGCATTGTAGGTAGCTATGACTTTTCAATGGCTATGACATTGAATGGCTATGACGTCACAATGCCTACGACCTAACAATGGCTATGACGTCACAGTGGCTATTAAAGGCCAGCGGAAATGACTATACTATCTCTATGACATTGTGGTGCCTATCACGTTACGATGGCTCTTACATTATAGTGGCTATGCCATCACCATGTCTATGACATCATGATGGTTACGAAGTCAACGGCAATGACATAACAATGTCTATGAAACTACAGTGGCTTTGACCTTACAGTATATATGATGTTATAGTCGCTGTGATGTCACAATGGCTATGCCATCACAATGGCTATGCCATCACAATGGCTATGACATCACAGTTTCTATGACATCATAGTGGCTATGACGTTCCAATGGCTATGACATCAAAATGGCTGTGACCTGAAATTTGCATTGACTTAAATATGTCTGTGTCATTACACTGCCTGTGACGTTACAATGGCTGTGACATTTTCGTGGCTATGACGATGCAATTCCTGTGGCATTGTAGGTAGCTATGACTTTTCAATGGCTATGACATTGATGTGGCCATGAGCTTTCTATGGCTATGACGTCACAATGCCTACGCCCTACAATGGCTTTGACGTCACAGTGGCTATTACAGGACAGCGGAAATGACTATACTATCTCTATGACATTGTGGTGCCTATCACGTTACGATGGATGTGACATTATAGTGGCTATGCCATCACCATGTCTATGACATCTTGATGGTTACGAAGTCAACGGCAATGACATAACAATGTCTATGAAACTACAGTGGCTTTGACCTTACAATATATATGATGTTATACTCGCTGTGATGTCACAATGGCTATGCCATCACAATGGCTATGCCATCACAATGGCTATGACATCACAGTTTCTATGACATCATAGTGGCTATGACGTTCCAATGGCTATGACATCAAAATGGCTATGACCTGAAATTTGCATTGACTTAAATATGTCTGTGTCATTACAGTGCCTGTGACGTTACAATGGCTGACATTTTCGTGGCTATGACGATGCAATTCCTGTGGCATTGTAGGTAGCTATGACTTTTCAATGGCTATGACATTGATGTGGCCATGAGTTTCAATGGCTATGACGTCACAATGCCTACGACCTAACAATGGCTATGACGTCACAGTGGCTTTTAAAGGCCCGCGGAAATGACTATACTATCGCTATGACATTGTGGTGCCTATCACGTTACGATGGCTGTGACATTATAGTGGCTATGCCATCACCATGTCTATGACATCATGATGGTTACGAAGTCAACGGCAATGACATAAAAATGTCTATGAAACTACAGTGGCTTTGACCTTACAGTATATATGATGTTATAGTCGCTGTGATGTCACAATGGCTATGCCATCACAATGGCTATGCCATCACAATGGCTATGCCATCACAATGGCTATGACATCACAGTTTCTATGACATCATAGTGGCTATGACGTTCCAATGGCTATGACATCAAAATGGCTATCATCTGAAATTTGCATTGACTTAAATATGTCTGTGTCATTACAGTGCCTGTGACGTTACAATGGCTGTGACATTTTCGTGGCTATGACGATGCAATTCCTGTGGCATTGTAGGTAGCTATGACTTTTCAATGGCTATGACATTGATGTGGCCATGAGCTATCAATGGCTATGACGTCACAATGCCTACGACCTAACAATGGCTATGACGTCACAGTAGCTACTACAGGAGAGCGGAAATGACTATACTATCTCTATGACATTGTGGTGCCTATCACGTTACGATGGCTGTGACATTATAGTGGCTATGCCATCACCATGTCTATGACATCATGATGGTTACGACGTCAACGGCATGACATAACAATGTGTATGAAACTACAGTGTCTTTGACCTTACAATATATATGATGTTATAGTCGCTGTGATGTCACAATGGCTATGCCATCACAATGGCTATGACATCACAGTTTCTATGACATCATAGTGGCTATGACGTTCCAATGGCTATGACATCAAAATGGCTATGACCTGAAATTTGCATTGACTTAAATATGTCTGTGTCATTACAGTGCCTGTGACGTTACAATGGCTGTGACATTTTCGTGGCTATGACGATGCAATTCCTGTGGCATTGTTGGTAGCTATGACTTTTCAATGGCTATGACATTGATGTGTCCATCAGCTTTCAATGGCTATGACGTCACAATGCCTACGACCTAACAATGGCTATGACGTCTCAGTGGCTATTACAGGACAGCGGAAATGACTATACTATCTCTATGCCATTGTGGTGCCTATCACGTTACGATGGCTGTGACATTATAGTGGCTATGCCATCACCATGTCTATGACATCATGATGGTTACGAAGTCAACGGCAATGACATAACAATGTCTATGAAACTACAGTGGCTTTGACCTTACAATATATATGATGTTATAGTCGCTGTGATGTCACAATGGCTATGCCATCACAATGGCTATGACATCACAATGGCTGTGACATCACAGTTTCTATGACATCATAGTGGCTATGACGTTCCAATGGCTATGACATCAAAATGGCTATGACCTGAAATTTGCTTTGACTTAAATATGTCTGTGTCATTACAGTGCCTGTGACGTTACAATGGCTGTGACATTTTCGTGGCTATGACGATGCAATTCCTGTGGCATTGTAGGTAGCTATGACTTTTCAATGGCTATGACATTGAATGGCTATGACGTCACAATGCCTACGACCTAACAATGGCTATGACGTCACAGTGGCTATTAAAGGCCAGCGGAAATGACTATACTATCTCTATGACATTGTGGTGACTATCACGTTACGATGGCTCTTACATTATAGTGGCTATGCCATCACCATGTCTATGACATCATGATGGTTACGAAGTCAACGGCAATGACATAACAATGTCTATGAAACTACAGTGGCTTTGACCTTACAGTATATATGATGTTATAGTCGCTGTGATGTCACAATGGCTATGCCATCACAATGGCTATGCCTTCACAATGGCTATGACATCACAGTTTCTATGACATCATAGTGGCTATGACGTTCCAATGGCTATGACATCAAAATGGCTATGACCTGAAATTTGCATTGACTTAAATATATCTGTGTCATTACACTGCCTGTGACGTTACAATGGCTGTGACATTTTCGTGGCTATGACGATGCAATTCCTGTGGCATTGTAGGTAGCTATGACTTTTCAATGGCTATGACATTGATGTGGCCATGAGTTTTCAATGGCTATGACGTCACAATGCCTACGACCTAACAATGGCTATGACGTCACAGTGGCTATTACAGGACAGCGGAAATGACTATACTATCTCTATGACATTGTGGTGCCTATCACGTTACGATGGCTGTGACATTATAGTGGCTATGCCATCACCATGTCTATCACATCATGATGGTTACGAAGTCAACGGCAATGACATAACAATGTCTATGAAACTACAGTGGCTTTGACCTTACAATATATATGATGTTATAGTCGCTGTGATGTCACAATGGCTATGCCATCACAATGGCTATGACATCACATTTTCTATGACATCATAGTGGCTATGACGTTCCAATGGCTATGACATCAAAATGGCCATGACCTGAAATTTGCATTGACTTAAATTTGTCTGTGTCATTACAGTTCCTGTGACGTTACAGTGGCTGTGACATTTTCATGGCTATGACGATGCAATTCCTGTGGCATTGTAGGTAGCTATGACTTTTCAATGGCTATGACATTGATGTGGCCATGAGCTTTCAATGGCTATGACGTCACAATGCCTACGACCTAACAATGGCTATGACTTCACAGTGGCTAGTACAGGACAGCGGAAATGACTATACTATCTCTATGACATTGTGGTGCCTATCACGTTACGATGGCTGTGACATTATAGTGGCTATGCCATCACCATGTCTATGACATCATGATGGTTACGAAGTCAACGGCAATGACATAACAATGTCTATGAAACTACAGTGGCTTTGACCTTACAATATATATGATGTTATACTCGCTGTGATGTCACAATGGCTATGCCATCACAATGGCTATGCCATCACAATGGCTATTACATCACAGTTTCTATGACATCATAGTGGCTATGACGTTCCAATGGCTATGACATCAAAATGGCTATGACCTGAAATTTGCATTGACTTAAATATGTCTGTGTCATTACAGTGCCTGTGACGTTACAATTGCTGTGACATTTTCGTGGCTATGACGATGCAATTCCTGTGGCATTGTAGCGAGCTATGACTTTTCAATGGCTATGACATTGATGTGGCCATGAGCTTTCAATGGCTATGACGTCACAATGCCTACGACCTAACAATGGCTATGACGTCACAGTGGCTATTACAGGACAGCGGAAATGACTATACTATCTCTATGCCATTGTGGTGCCTATCACGTTACGATGGCTGTGACATTATAGTGGCTATGCCATCACCATGTCTATGACATCATGATGGTTACGACGTCAACGGCAATGACATAACAATGTCTATGAAACTACAGTGGCTTTGACCTTACAATATATATGATGTTATAGTCGCTGTGATGTCACAATGGCTATGCCATCACAATGGCTATGGCATCACAGTTTCTATGACATCATAGTGGCTATGACGTTTCAATGGCCATGACATCAAAATGGCTATGACCTGAAATTTCCATTGACTTAAATATGTCTGTGTCATTACAGTGCCTGTGACGTTACAATGGCTGTGACATTTTCGTGGCTATGACGATGCAATTCCTGTGGCATTGTTGGTAGCTATGACTTTTCAATGGCTATGACATTGATGTGTCCATCAGCTTTCAATGGCTATGACGTCACAATGCCTACGACCTAACAATGGCTATGACGTCTCAGTGGCTATTACAGGACAGCGGAAATGACTATACTATCTCTATGCCATTGTGGTGCCTATCACGTTACGATGGCTGTGACATTATAGTGGCTATGCCATCACCATGTCTATGACATCATGATGGTTACGAAGTCAACGGCAATGACATAACAATGTCTATGAAACTACAGTGGCTTTGACCTTACAATATATATGATGTTATAGTCGCTGTGATGTCACAATGGCTATGCCATCACAATGGCTATGACATCACAATGGCTATGACATCACAGTTTCTATGACATCATAGTGGCTATGACGTTCCAATGGCTATGACATCAAAATGGCTATGACCTGAAATTTGCATTGACTTAAATATGTCTGTGTCATTACAGTGCCTGTGACGTTACAATGGCTGTGACATTTTCGTGGCTATGACGATGCAATTCCTGTGGCATTGTAGGTAGCTATGACTTTTCAATGGCTATGACATTGATGTGGCCATGAGTTTCAATGGCTATGACGTCACAATGCCTACGACCTAACAATGGCTATGACGTCACAGTGGCTATTAAAGGCCAGCGGAAATGACTATACTATCTCTATGACATTGTGGTGCCTATCACGTTACGATGGCTCTTACATTATAGTGGCTATGCCATCACCATGTCTATGACATCATGATGGTTACGAAGTCAACGGCAATGACATAACAATGTCTATGAAACTACAGTGGCTTTGACCTTACAGTATATATGATGTTATAGTCGCTGTGATGTCACAATGGCTATGCCATCACAATGGCTATGCCATCACAATGGCTATGCCATCACAATGGCTATGACATCACAGTTACTATGACATCATAGTGGCTATGACGTTCCAATGGCTATGACATCAAAATGGCTATGATCTGAAATTTGCATTGACATAAATATGTCTGTGTCATTACAGTGCCTGTGACGTTACAATGGTTGTGACATTTTCGTGGCTATGACGATGCAATTCCTGTGGCATTGTAGGTAGCTATGACTTTTCAATGGCTATGACATTGATGTGGCCATGAGCTTTCAATGGCTATGACGTCACAATGCCTACGACCTAACAATGGCTATGACGTCACAGTAGCTACTACAGGACAGCGGAAATGACTATACTATCTGTATGACATTGTGGTCCCTATCACTTTACGATGGCTGTGACATTATAGTGGCTATGCCATCACCATGTCTATGACATCATGATGGTTACGACGTTAACGGCAATGACATAACAATGTCTATGAAACTACAGTGTCTTTGACCTTACAATATATATGATGTTATCGTCGCTGTGATGTCACAATGGCTATGCCATCACAATGGCTATGACATCACAATGGCTATGACATCACAGTTTCTATGACATCATAGTGGCTATGACGTTCCAATGGCTATGACATCAAAATGGCTATGACCTGAAATTTGCATTGACTTAAATATATCTGTGTCATTACACTGCCTGTGACGTTACAATGGCTGTGATATTTTCGTGGCTATGACGATGCAATTCCTGTGGCATTGTAGGTAGCTATGACTTTTCAATGGCTATGACATTGATGTGGCCATGAGCTTTCAATGGCTATGACGTCACAATGCCTACGACCTAACAATGGCTATGACGTCACAGTGGCTATTAAAGGCCAGCGGAAATGACTATACTATCTCTATGACATTGTGGTGCCTATCACGTTACGATGGCTGTCATTATAGTGGCTATGCCATCACCATGTCTATGACATCATAATGGATACGAAGTCAACGGCAATGACATAATGTCTATGAAACTACAGTGGCTTTGACCTTACAGTATATATGATGTTATAGTCGCTGTGATGTCACAATGGCTATGCCATCACAATGGCTATGCCATCACAATGGCTATGACATCACAGTTTCTATGACATCATAGTGGCTATGACGTTCCAATGGCTATGACATCAAAATGGCTGTGACCTGAAATTTGCATTGACTTAAATATGTCTGTGTCATTACACTGCCTGTGACGTTACAATGGCTGTGACATTTTCGTGGCTATGACGATGCAATTCCTGTGGCATTGTAGGTAGCTATGACTTTTCAATGGCTATGACATTGATGTGGCCATGAGCTTTCTATGGCTATGACGTCACAATGCCTACGCCCTACAATGGCTTTGACGTCACAGTGGCTATTACAGGACAGCGGAAATGACTATACTATCTCTATGACATTGTGGTGCCTATCACGTTACGATGGATGTGACATTATAGTGGCTATGCCATCACCATGTCTATGACATCTTGATGGTTACGAAGTCAACGGCAATGACATAACAATGTCTATGAAACTACAGTGGCTTTGGCCTTACAATATATATGATGTTATAGTCGCTGTGATGTCACAATGGCTATGCCATCACAATGGCTATGCCATCACAATGGCTATGACATCACAGTTTCTATGACATCATAGTGGCTATGACGTTCCAATGGCTATGACATCAAAATGGCTATGACCTGAAATTTGCATTGACTTTAATATGTCTGTGTCATTACAGTGCCTGTGACGTTACAATGGCTGACATTTTCGTGCCTATGATGATGCAATTCCTGTGGCATTGTAGGTAGCTATGACTTTTCAATGGCTATGACATTGATGTGGCCATGAGTTTCAATGGCTATGACGTCACAATGCCTACGACCTAACAATGGCTATGACGTCACAGTGGCTTTTAAAGGCCCGCGGAAATGACTATACTATCGCTATGACATTGTGGTGCCTATCACGTTACGATGGCTGTGACATTATAGTGGCTATGCCATCACCATGTCTATGACATCATGATGGTTACGAAGTCAACGGCAATGACATAAAAATGTCTATGAAACTACAGTGGCTTTGACCTTACAGTATATATGATGTTATAGTCGCTGTGATGTCACAATGGCTATGACATCACAATGGCTATGCCATCACAATGGCTATGCCATCACAATGGCTATGACATCACAGTTTCTATGACATCATAGTGCCTATGACGTTCCAATGGCTATGACATCAAAATGGCTATCATCTGAAATTTGCATTGACTTAAATATGTCTGTGTCATTACAGTGCCTGTGACGTTACAATGGCTGTGACATTTTCGTGGCTATGACGATGCAATTCCTGTGGCATTGTAGGTAGCTATGACTTTTCAATGGCTATGACATTGATGTGGCCATGAGCTTTCAATGGCCCTGACGTCACAATGCCTACGACCTAACAATGGCTATGACGTCACAGTAGCTACTACAGGAGAGCGGAAATGACTATACTATCTCTATGATATTGTAGTGCCTATCACGTTACGATGGCTGTGACATTATAGTGGCTATGCCATCACCATGTCTATGACATCATGATGGTTACGAAGTCAACGGCAATGACATAACAATGTCTATGAAACTACAGTGGCTTTGACCTTACAATATATATGATGTTATAGTCGCTGTGATGTCACAATGGCTTTGCCATCACAATGGCTATGACATCACAGTTTCTATGACATCATAGTGGCTATGACGTTTCAATGGCCATGACATCAAAATGGCTATGACCTGAAATTTCCATTGACTTAAATATGTCTGTGTCATTACAGTGCCTGTGACGTTACAATGGCTGTGACATTTTCGTGGCTATGACGATGCAATTCCTGTGGCATTGTTGGTAGCTATGACTTTTCAATGGCTATGACATTGATGTGTCCATCAGCTTTCAATGGCTATGACGTCACAATGCCTACGACCTAACAATGGCTATGACGTCTCAGTGGCTATTACAGGACAGCGGAAATGACTATACTATCTCTATGCCATTGTGGTGCCTATCACGTTACGATGGCTGTGACATTATAGTGGCTATGCCATCACCATGTCTATGACATCATGATGGTTACGAAGTCAACGGCAATGACATAACAATGTCTATGAAACTACAGTGGCTTTGAACTTACAATATATATGATGTTATAGTCGCTGTGATGTCACAATGGCTATGCCATCACAATGGCTATGACATCACAATGGCTATGACATCACAGTTTCTATGACATCATAGTGGCTATGACGTTCCAATGGCTATGACATCAAAATGGCTATGACCTGAAATTTGCTTTGACTTAAATATGTCTGTGTCATTACAGTGCCTGTGACGTTACAATGGCTGTGACATTTTCGTGGCTATGACGATGCAATTCCTGTGGCATTGTAGGTAGCTATGACTTTTCAATGGCTATGACATTGAATGGCTATGACGTCACAATGCCTACGACCTAACAATGGCTATGACGTCACAGTGGCTATTAAAGGCCAGCGGAAATGACTATACTATCTCTATGACATTGTGGTGCCTATCACGTTACGATGGCTCTTACATTATAGTGGCTATGCCATCACCATGTCTATGACATCATGATGGTTACGAAGTCAACGGCAATGACATAACAATGTCTATGAAACTACAGTGGCTTTGACCTTACAGTATATATGATGTTATAGTCGCTGTGATGTCACAATGGCTATGCCATCACAATGGCTATGACATCACAATGGCTATGACATCACAGTTTCTATGACATCATAGTGGCTATGAAGTTCCAATGGCTATGACATCAAAATGGCTATGACCTGAAATTTGCATTGACTTAAATATATCTGTGTCATTACACTGCCTGTGACGTTACAATGGCTGTGACATTTTCGTGGCTATGACGATGCAATTCCTGTGGCATTGTAGGTAGCTATGACTTTTCAATGGCTATGACATTGATGTGGCCATGAGCTTTCAATGGCTATGACGTCACAATGCCTACGCCCTACAATGGCTTTGACGTCACAGTGGCTATTACAGGACAGCGGAAATGACTATACTATCTCTATGACATTGTGGTGCCTATCACGTTACGATGGATGTGACATTATAGTGGCTATGCCATCACCATGTCTATGACATCATGATGGTTACGAAGTCAACGGCAATGACATAACAATGTCTATGAAACTACAGTGGCTTTGACCTTACAATATATATGATGTTATACTCGCTGTGATGTCACAATGGCTATGCCATCACAATGGCTATGCCATCACAATCTCTATTACATCACAGTTTCTATGACATCATAGTGGCTATGACGTTCCAATGGCTATGACATCAAAATGGCTATGACCTGAAATTTGCATTGACTTAAATATGTCTGTGTCATTACAGTGCCTGTGACGTTACAATTGCTGTGACATTTTCGTGGCTATGACGATGCAATTCCTGTGGCATTGTAGGTAGCTATGACTTTTCAATGGCTATGACATTGATGTGGCCATGAGCTTTCAATGGTTATGACGTCACAATGCCTACGACCTAACAATGGCTATGACGTCACAGTGGCTATTACAGGACAGCGGAAATGACTATACTATCTCTATGACATTGTGGTGCCTATCACGTTACGATGGATGTGACATTATAGTGGCTATGCCATCACCATGTCTATGACATCTTGATGGTTACGAAGTCAACGGCAATGACATAACAATGTCTATGAAACTACAGTGGCTTTGACCTTACAATATATATGATGTTATACTCGCTGTGATGTCACAATGGCTATGCCATCACAATGGCTATGCCATCACAATGGCTATGACATCACAGTTTCTATGACATCATAGTGGCTATGACGTTCCAATGGCTATGACATCAAAATGGCTATGACCTGAAATTTGCATTGACTTAAATATGTCTGTGTCATTACAGTGCCTGTGACGTTACAATGGCTGACATTTTCGTGGCTATGACGATGCAATTCCTGTGGCATTGTAGGTAGCTATGACTTTTCAATGGCTATGACATTGATGTGGCCATGAGTTTCAATGGCTATGACGTCACAATGCCTACGACCTAACAATGGCTATGACGTCACAGTGGCTTTTAAAGGCCCGCGGAAATGACTATACTATCGCTATGACATTGTGGTGCCTATCACGTTACGATGGCTGTGACATTATAGTGGCTATGCCATCACCATGTCTATGACATCATGATGGTTACGAAGTCAATGGCAATGACATAAAAATGTCTATGAAACT
The DNA here is from genome assembly GCF_028538775.1 of Myotis yumanensis. Lineage (NCBI taxonomy): Eukaryota > Metazoa > Chordata > Mammalia > Chiroptera > Vespertilionidae > Myotis > Myotis yumanensis. Next base: position 283,484 of record NW_027223783.1, read on the forward strand.
ACAGTGGCTTTGACCTTACAGTATATATGATGTTATAGTCGCTGTGATGTCACAATGGCTATGACATCACAATGGCTATGCCATCACAATGGCTATGCCATCACAATGGCTATGACATCACAGTTTCTATGACATCATAGTGGCTATGACGTTCCAATGGCTATGACATCAAAATGGCTATCATCTGAAATTTGCATTGACTTAAATATGTCTGTGTCATTACAGTGCCTGTGACGTTACAATGGCTGTGACATTTTCGTGGCTATGACGATGCAATTCCTGTGGCATTGTAGGTAGCTATGACTTTTCAATGGCTATGACATTGATGTGGCCATGAGCTTTCAATGGCCCTGACGTCACAATGCCTACGACCTAACAATGGCTATGACGTCACAGTAGCTACTACAGGAGAGCGGAAATGACTATACTATCTCTATGACATTGTGGTGCCTATCACGTTACGATGGCTGTGACATTATAGTGGCTATGCCATCACCATGTCTATGACATCATGATGGTTACGACGTCAACGGCAATGACATAACAATGTGTATGAAACTACAGTGTCTTTGACCTTACAATATATATGATGTTATAGTCGCTGTGATGTCACAATGGCTATGCCATCACAATGGCTATGACATCACAGTTTCTATGACATCATAGTGGCTATGACGTTCCAATGGCTATGACATCAAAATGGCTATGACCTGAAATTTGCATTGACTTAAATATGTCTGTGTCATTACAGTGCCTGTGACGTTAAAATGTTTGTGACATTTTCGTGGCTATGACGATGCAATTCCTGTGGCATTGTAGGTAGCTACGACTTTTCAATGGCTATGACATTGATGTGGCCATGAGCTTTCAATGGCTATGACGTCACAATGCCTACGACCTAACAATGGCTATGACGTCACAGTGGCTATTACAGGACAGCGGAAATGACTATACTATCTCTATGACATTGTGGTGCCTATCACGTTACGATGGCTGTGACATTATAGTGGCTATGCCATCACCATGTCTATGACATCATGATGGTTACGAAGTCAACGGCAATGACATAACAATGTCTATGAAACTACAGTGGCTTTGACCTTACAATATATATGATGTTATAGTCGCTGTGATGTCACAATGGCTATGCCATCACAATGGCTATGACATCACAATGGCTATGACATCACAGTTTCTATGACATCATAGTGGCTATGACGTTTCAATGGCTATGACATCAAAATGGCTATGACCTGAAATTTCCATTGACTTAAATATGTCTGTGTCATTACAGTGCCTGTGACGTTACAATGGCTGTGACATTTTCGTGGCTATGACGATGCAATTCCTGTGACATTGTTGGTAGCTATGACTTTTCAATGGCTATGACATTGATGTGTCCATCAGCTTTCAATGGCTATGACGTCACAATGCCTACGACCTAACAATGGCTATGACGTCACAGTGGCTATTACAGGACAGCGGAAATGACTATACTATCTCTATGACATTGTGGTGCCTATCACGTTACGATGGATGTGACATTATAGTGGCTATGCCATCACCATATCTATGACATCATGATGGTTACGAAGTCAACGGCAATGACATAACAATGTCTATGAAACTACAGTGGCTTTGACCTTACAATATATATGATGTTATACTCGCTGTGATGACACAATGGCTATGCCATCACAATGGCTATGCCATCACAATGGCTATTACATCACAGTTTCTATGACATCATAGTGGCTATGACGTTCCAATGGCTATGACATCAAAATGGCTATGACCTGAAATTTGCATTGACTTAAATATGTCTGTGTCATTACAGTGCCTGTGACGTTACAATTGCTGTGACATTTTCGTGGTTATGACGATGCAATTCCTGTGGCATTGTAGGTAGCTATGACTTTTCAATGGCTATGACATTGATGTGGCCATGAGCTTTCAATGGCTATGACGTCACAATGCCTACGACCTAACAATGGCTATGACGTCACAGTGGCTATTACAGGACAGCGGAAATGACTATACTATCTCTATGACATTGTGGTGCCTATCACGTTACGATGGCTGTGACATTATAGTGGCTATGCCATCACCATGTCTATGACATCATGATGGTTACGAAGTCAACGGCAATGACATAACAATGTCTATGAAACTACAGTGGCTTTGACCTTACAATATATATGATGTTATAGTCGCTGTGATGTCACAATGGCTATGCCATCACAATGGCTATGACATCACAATGGCTATGACATCACAGTTTCTATGACATCATAGTGGCTATGACGTTTCAATGGCTATGACATCAAAATGGCTATGACCTGAAATTTGCATTGACTTAAATATATCTGTGTCATTACAGTGCCTGTGACGTTACAATGGCTGTGACATGTTCGTGGGTATGACGATGCAATTCCTGTGGCATTGTAGGTAGCTATGACTTTTCAATGACTATGACATTGATGTGGCCATGAGCTTTCAATGGCTATGATGTCACAATGCCTACGCCCTACAATGGCTTTGACGTCACAGTGGCTATTACAGGACAGCGGAAATGACTATACTATCTCTATGACATTGTGGTGCCTATCACGTTACGATGGCTGTGACATTATAGTGGCTATGCCATCACCATGTCTATGACATCATGATGGTTACGAAGTCAACGGCAATGACATAACAATCTCTATGAAACTACAGTGGCTTTGACCTTACAATATATATGATGTTATACTCGCTGTGATGTCACAATGGCTATGCCATCACAATGGCTATGCCATCACAATGGCTATTACATCAAAATGGCTATGACCTGAAATTTGCATTGACTTCAATATGTCTGTGTCATTACAGTGCCTGTGACGTTACAATGGCTGTGACATTTTCGTGGCTATGACGATGCAATTCCTGTGGCATTGTAGGTAGCTATGACTTTTCAATGGCTATGACATTGATGTGGCCATGAGTTTCAATGGCTATGACGTCACAATGCCTGCGACCTAACAATGGCTATGACGTCACAGTGGCTTTTAAAGGCCCGCGGAAATGACTATACTATCTCTATGACATTGTGGTGCCTATCACGTTACGATGGCTGTGACATTATAGTGGCTATGCCATCACCATGTCTATGACATCATGATGGTTACGAAGTCAACGGCAATCACATAACAATGTCTATGAAACTACAGTGGCTTTGACCTTACAATATATATGATGTTATAGTCGCTGTGATGTCACAATGGCTATGCCATCACAATGGCTATGACATCACAATGGCTATGACATCACAGTTTCTATGACATCATAGTGGCTATGACGTTCCAATGGCTATGACCTGAAATTTGCATTGACTTAAATATGTCTGTGTCATTACAGTGCCTGTGACGTTACAATGTTTGTGACATTTTCGTTGCTATGACGATGCAATTCCTGTGGCATTGTAGGTAGCTATGACTTTTCAATGGCTATGACATTGATGTGGCCATGAGCTTTCAATGGCTATGACGTCACAATGCCTACGACCTAACAATGGCTATGACGTCACAGTGGCAATTACAGGACAGCGGAAATGACTATAGTATCTCTATGACATTGTGGTGCCTATCACGTTACGATGGCTGTGACATTATAGTGGCTATGCCATCACCATGTCTATGACATCATGATGGTTACGAAGTCAACGGCAATGACATAACAATGTCTATGAAACTACAGTGGCTTTGACCTTACAATATATATGATGTTATAGTCGCTGTGATGTCACAATGGCTATGACATCACAATGGCTATGACATCACAGTTTCAATGACATCATAGTGGCTATGACGTTTCAATGGCTATGACATCAAAATGGCTATGACCTGAAATTTCCATTGACTTAAATATGTCTGTGTCATTACAGTGCCTGTGACGTTACAATGGCTGTGACATTTTCGTGGCTATGACGATGCAATTCCTGTGGCATTGTTGGTAGCTATGACTTTTCAATGGCTATGACATTGATGTGTCCATCAGCTTTCAATGGCTATGACGTCACAATGCCTACGACCTAACAATGGCTATGACGTCACAGTGGCTATTAAAGGCCAGCGGAAATGACTATACTATCTCTATGACATTGTGGTGCCTATCACGTTACGATGGCTCTTACATTATAGTGGCTATGCCATCACCATGTCTATGACATCATGATGGTTACGAAGTCAACGGCAATGACATAACAATGTCTATGAAACTACAGTGGCTTTGACCTTACAGTATATATGATGTTATAGTCGCTGTGATGTCACAATGGCTATGCCATCACAATGGCTATGACATCACAATGGCTATGACATCACAGTTTCTATGACATCATAGTGGCTGTGACGTTCCAATGGCTATGACATCAAAATGGCTATGACCTGAAATTTGCATTGACTTAAATATATCTGTGTCATTACACTGCCTGTGACGTTACAATGGCTGTGACATTTTCGTGGCTATGACGATGCAATTCCTGTGGCATTGTAGGTAGCTATGACTTTTCAATGGCTATGACATTGATGTGGCCATGAGCTTTCAATGGCTATGACGTCACAATGCCTACGCCCTACAATGGCTTTGACGTCACAGTGGCTATTACAGGACAGCGGAAATGACTATACTATCTCTATGACATTGTGGTGCCTATCACGTTACGATGGATGTGACATTATAGTGGCTATGCCATCACCATGTCTATGACATCATGATGGTTACGAAGTCAACGGCAATGACATAACAATGTCTATGAAACTACAGTGGCTTTGACCTTACAATATATATGATGTTATACTCGCTGTGATGTCACAATGGCTATGCCATCACAATGGCTATGCCATCACAATGGCTATTACATCACAGTTTCTATGACATCATAGTGGCTATGCCGTTCCAATGGCTATGACATCAAAATGGCTATGACCTGAAATTTGCATTGACTTAAATATGTCTGTGTCATTACAGTGCCTGTGACGTTACAATTGCTGTGACTTTTTCGTGGCTATGACGATGCAATTCCTGTGGCATTGTAGGTAGCTATGACTTTTCAATGGCTATGACATTGATGTGGCCATGAGCTTTCAATGGCTATGACGTCACAATGCCTACGACCTAACAATGGCTATGACGTCACAGTGGCTATTACAGGACAGCGGAAATGACTATACTATATCTATGACATTGTGGTGCCTATCACGTTACGATGGCTGTGACATTATAGTGGCTATGCCATCACCATGTCTATGACATCATGATGGTTACGAAGTCAACGGCAATGACATAACAATGTCTATGAAACTACAGTGGCTTTGACCTTACAATATATATGATGTTATAGTCGCTGTGATGTCACAATGGCTATGCCATCACAATGGCTATGACATCACAATGGCTATGACATCACAGTTTCTATGACATCATAGTGGCTATGACGTTTCAATGGCTATGACATCAAAATGGCTATGACCTGAAATTTCCATTGACTTAAATATGTCTGTGTCATTACAGTGCCTGTGACGTTACAATGGCTGTGACATTTTCGTGGCTATGACGATGCAATTCCTGTGACATTGTTGGTAGCTATGACTTTTCAATGGCTATGACATTGATGTGTCCATCAGCTTTCAATGGCTATGACGTCACAATGCCTACGACCTAACAATGGCTATGACGTCACAGTGGCTATTACAGGACAGCGGAAATGACTATACTATCTCTATGACAATGTGGTGCCTATCACGTTACGATGGCTCTTACATTATAGTGGCTATGCCATCACCATGTCGATGACATCATGATGGTTACGAAGTCAACGGCAATGACAGAACAATGTCTATGAAACTACAGTGGCTTTGACCTTACAGTATATATGATGTTATAGTCGCTGTGATGTCACAATGGCTATGCCATCACAATGGCTATGACATCACAATGGCTATGACATCACAGTTTCTATGACATCATAGTGGCTATGACGTTCCAATGGCTATGACATCAAAATGGCTATGACCTGAAATTTGCATTGACTTAAATATATCTGTGTCATTACAGTGCCTGTGACGTTACAATGGCTGTGACATTTTCGTAGCTATGACGATGCAATTCCTGTGGCATTGTAGGTAGCTAGGACTTTTCAATGGCTATGACATTGATGTGGCCATGAGCTTTCAATGGCTATGACGTCACAATGCCGACGCCCTACAATGGCTTTGACGTCACAGTGGCTATTACAGGACAGCGGAAATGACTATACTATCTCTAGGACATTGTGGTGCCTATCACGTTATGATGGCTGTGACATTATAGTGGGTATGCCATCACCATGTCTATGACATCATGAGGGTTACGAAGTCAACAGCAATGACATAACAATGTCTATGAAACTACAGTGTCTTTGACCTTACAATATATATGATGTTATAATCGCTGTGATGTCACAATGGCTATGCCATCACAATGGCTATGACATCACAATGGCTATGACATCACAGTTTCTATGACATCATAGTGGCTATGACGTTCCAAAGGCTATGACATCAAAATGGCTATGACCTGAAATTTGCATTTACTTAAATATGTCTGTGTTATTACAGTGCCTGTGACGTTACACTGGCTGAGACATTTTCGTGGCTATGACGATGCAATTCCTGTGGTATTGTAGGTAGCTATGACTTTTCAATGGCTATGACATTGATGTGGCCATGAGCTTTCAATGGCTATGACGTCACAATTCCTACGACCTAACAATGGCTATGACGTCACAGTGGCTATTAAAGGCCAGCGGAAATGACTATACTATCTCTATGACATTGTGGTGCCTATCACGTTACGATGGCTGTCATTATAGTGGCTATGCCATCACCATGTCTATGACATCATAATGGTTACGAGGTCAACGGCAATGACATAACAATGTCTATGAAACTACAGTGGCTTTGACCTTACAATATATATGATGTTATAGTCGCTGTGATGTCACAATGGCTATGCCATCACAATGGCTATGACATCACAATGGCTATGACATCACAGTTTCTATGACATCATAGTGGCTATGACGTTTCAATGGCTATGACATCAAAATGGCTATGACCTGAAATTTCCATTGACTTAAATATGTCTGTGTCATTACAGTGCCTGTGACGTTACAATGGCTGTGACATTTTCGTGGCTATGACGATGCAATTCCTGTGACATTGTTGGTAGCTATGACTTTTCAATGGCTATGACATTGATGTGTCCATCAGCTTTCAATGGCTATGACGTCACAATGCCTACGACCTAACAATGGCTATGACGTCACAGTGGCTATTACAGGACAGCGGAAATGACTATAGTATCTCTATGACATTGTGGTGCCTATCACGTTACGATGGCTGTGACATTATAGTGGCTATGCCATCACCATGTCTATGACATCATGATGGTTACGAAGTCAACGGCAATCACATAACAATGTCTATGAAACTACAGTGGCTTTGACCTTACAATATATATGATGTTATAGTCGCTGTGATGTCACAATGGCTATGCCATCACAATGGCTATGACATCACAATGGCTATGACATCACAGTTTCTATGACATCATTGTGGCTATGACGTTCCAATGGCTATGACATTTTCGTGGCTATGACGATGCAATTCCTGTGGCATTGTAGGTAGCTATGACTTTTCAATGGCTATGACATTGATGTGGCCATGAGTTTCAATGGCTATGACGTCACAATGCCTGCGACCTAACAATGGCTATGACGTCACAGTGGCTTTTAAAGGCCCGCGGAAATGACTATACTATCTCTATGACATTGTGGTGCCTATCACGTTACGATGGCTGTGACATTATAGTGGCTATGCCATCACCATGTCTATGACATCATGATGGTTACGAAGTCAACGGCAATCACATAACAATGTCTATGAAACTACAGTGGCTTTGACCTTACAATATATATGATGTTATAGTCGCTGTGATGTCACAATGGCTATGCCATCACAATGGCTATGACATCACAATGGCTATGACATCACAGTTTCTATGACATCATAGTGGCTATGACGTTCCAATGGCTATGACCTGAAATTTGCATTGACTTAAATATGTCTGTGTCATTACAGTGCCTGTGACGTTACAATGTTTGTGACATTTTCGTTGCTATGACGATGCAATTCCTGTGGCATTGTAGGTAGCTATGACTTTTCAATGGCTATGACATTGATGTGGCCATGAGCTTTCAATGGCTATGACGTCACAATGCCTACGACCTAACAATGGCTATGACGTCACAGTGGCTATTACAGGACAGCGGAAATGACTATAGTATCTCTATGACATTGTGGTGCCTATCACGTTACGATGGCTGTGACATTATAGTGGCTATGCCATCACCATGTCTATGACATCATGATGGTTACGAAGTCAACGGCAATGACATAACAATGTCTATGAAACTACAGTGGCTTTGACCTTACAGTATATATGATGTTATAGTCGCTGTGATGTCACAATGTCTATGCCATCACAATGGCTATGCCATCACAATGGCTATGACATCACAGTTTCTATGACATCATAGTGGCTATGACGTTTCAATGGCTATGACATCAAAATGGCTATGACCTGAAATTTCCATTGACTTAAATATGTCTGTGTCATTACAGTGCCTGTGACGTTACAATGGCTGTGACATTTTCGTGGCTATGACGATGCAATTCCTGTGGCATTGTTGGTAGCTATGACTTTTCAATGGCTATGACATTGATGTGTCCATCAGCTTTCAATGGCTATGACGTCACAATGCCTACGACCTAACAATGGCTATGACGTCACAGTGGCTATTAAAGGCCAGCGGAAATGACTATACTATCTCTATGACATTGTGGTGCCTATCACGTTACGATGGCTGTGACATTATAGTGGCTATGCCATCACCATGTCTATGACATCATGATGGTTACGAAGTCAACGGCAATGACATAACAATGTCTATGAAACTACAGTGGCTTTGACCTTACAGTATATATGATGTTATAGTCGCTGTGATGTCACAATGGCTATGCCATCACAATGGCTATGACATCACAATGGCTATGACATCACAGTTTCTATGACATCATAGTGGCTGTGACGTTCCAATGGCTATGACATCAAAATGGCTATGACCTGAAATTTGCATTGACTTAAATATATCTGTGTCATTACACTGCCTGTGACGTTACAATGGCTGTGACATTTTCGTGGCTATGACGATGCAATTCCTGTGGCATTGTAGGTAGCTATGACTTTTCAATGGCTATGACATTGATGTGGCCATGAGCTTTCAATGGCTATGACGTCACAATGCCTACGCCCTACAATGGCTTTGACGTCACAGTGGCTATTACAGGACAGCGGAAATGACTATACTATCTCTATGACATTGTGGTGCCTATCACGTTACGATGGATGTGACATTATAGTGGCTATGCCATCACCATGTCTATGACATCATGATGGTTACGAAGTCAACGGCAATGACATAACAATGTCTATGAAACTACAGTGGCTTTGACCTTACAATATATATGATGTTATACTCGCTGTGATGTCACAATGGCTATGCCATCACAATGGCTATGCCATCACAATGGCTATTACATCACAGTTTCTATGACATCATAGTGGCTATGCCGTTCCAATGGCTATGACATCAAAATGGCTATGACCTGAAATTTGCATTGACTTAAATATGTCTGTGTCATTACAGTGCCTGTGACGTTACAATTGCTGTGACATTTTCGTGGCTATGACGATGCAATTCCTGTGGCATTGTAGGTAGCTATGACTTTTCAATGGCTATGACATTGATGTGGCCATGAGCTTTCAATGGCTATGACGTCACAATGCCTACGACCTAACAATGGCTATGACGTCACAGTGGCTATTACAGGACAGCGGAAATGACTATACTATCTCTATGACATTGTGGTGCCTATCACGTTACGATGGCTGTGACATTATAGTGGCTATGCCATCACCATGTCTATGACATCATGATGGTTACGAAGTCAACGGCAATGACATAACAATGTCTATGAAACTACAGTGGCTTTGACCTTACAATATATATGATGTTATAGTCGCTGTGATGTCACAATGGCTATGCCATCACAATGGCTATGACATCACAATGGCTATGACATCACAGTTTCTATGACATCATAGTGGCTATGACGTTTCAATGGCTATGACATCAAAATGGCTATGACCTGAAATTTGCATTGACTTAAATATATCTGTGTCATTACACTGCCTGTGACGTTACAATGGCTGTGACATTTTCGTGGCTATGACGATGCAATTCCTGTGGCATTGTAGGTAGCTATGACTTTTCAATGGCTATGACATTGATGTGGCCATGAGCTTTCAATGGCTATGACGTCACAATGCCTACGACCTAACAATGGCTATGACGTCACAGTGGCTATTACAGGACAGCGGAAATGACTATACTATCTCTATGACATTGTGGTGCCTATCACGTTACGATGGCTGTGACATTATAGTGGCTATGCCATCACCATGTCTATGACATCATGATGGTTACGAAGTCAACGGCAATGACATAACAATGTCTATGAAACTACAGTGGCTTTGACCTTACAATATATATGATGTTATAGTCGCTGTGATGTCACAATGGCTATGCCATCACAATGGCTATGACATCACAATGGCTATGACATCACAGTTTCTATGACATCATAGTGGCTATGACGTTTCAATGGCTATGACATCAAAATGGCTATGACCTGAAATTTCCATTGACTTAAATATATCTGTGTCATTACAGTGCCTGTGACGTTACAATGGCTGTGACATTTTCGTGGCTATGACGATGCAATTCCTGTGACATTGTTGGTAGCTATGACTTTTCAATGGCTATGACATTGATGTGTCCATCAGCTTTCAATGGCTATGACGTCACAATGCCTACGACCTAACAATGGCTATGACGTCACAGTGGCTATTACAGGACAGCGGAAATGACTATACTATCTCTATGACAATGTGGTGCCTATCACGTTACGATGGCTCTTACATTATAGTGGCTATGCCATCACCATGTCGATGACATCATGATGGTTACGAAGTCAACGGCAATGACAGAACAATGTCTATGAAACTACAGTGGCTTTGACCTTACAGTATATATGATGTTATAGTCGCTGTGATGTCACAATGGCTATGCCATCACAATGGCTATGCCATCACAATGGCTATGACATCACAGTTTCTATGACATCATAGTGGCTATGACGTTCCAATGGCTATGACATCAAAATGGCTATGACCTGAAATTTGCATTGACTTAAATATATCTGTGTCATTACAGTGCCTGTGACGTTACAATGGCTGTGACATTTTCGTAGCTATGACGATGCAATTCCTGTGGCATTGTAGGTAGCTAGGACTTTTCAATGGCTATGACATTGATGTGGCCATGAGCTTTCAATGGCTATGACGTCACAATGCCGACGCCCTACAATGGCTTTGACGTCACAGTGGCTATTACAGGACAGCGGAAATGACTATACTATCTCTAGGACATTGTGGTGCCTATCACGTTATGATGGCTGTGACATTATAGTGGGTATGCCATCACCATGTCTATGACATCATAAGGGTTACGAAGTCAACAGCAATGACATAACAATGTCTATGAAACTACAGTGTCTTTGACCTTACAATATATATGATGTTATAATCGCTGTGATGTCACAATGGCTATGCCATCACAATGGCTATGACATCACAATGGCTATGACATCACAGTTTCTATGACATCATAGTGGCTATGACGTTCCAAAGGCTATGACATCAAAATGGCTATGACCTGAAATTTGCATTTACTTAAATATGTCTGTGTTATTACAGTGCCTGTGACGTTACACTGGCTGAGACATTTTCGTGGCTATGACGATGCAATTCCTGTGGTATTGTAGGTAGCTATGACTTTTCAATGGCTATGACATTGATGTGGCCATGAGCTTTCAATGGCTATGACGTCACAATTCCTACGACCTAACAATGGCTATGACGTCACAGTGGCTATTAAAGGCCAGCGGAAATGACTATACTATCTCTATGACATTGTGGTGCCTATCACGTTACGATGGCTGTCATTATAGTGGCTATGCCATCACCATGTCTATGACATCATAATGGTTACGAGGTCAACGGCAATGACATAACAATGTCTATGAAACTACAGTGGCTTTGACCTTACAATATATATGATGTTATAGTCGCTGTGATGTCACAATGGCTATGCCATCACAATGGCTATGACATCACAATGGCTATGACATCACAGTTTCTATGACATCATAGTTGCTATGACGTTTCAATGGCTATGACATCAAAATGGCTATGACCTGAAATTTCCATTGACTTAAATATGTCTGTGTCATTACAGTGCCTGTGACGTTACAATGGCTGTGACATTTTCGTGGCTATGACGATGCAATTCCTGTGACATTGTTGGTAGCTATGACTTTTCAATGGCTATGACATTGATGTGTCCATCAGCTTTCAATGGCTATGACGTCACAATGCCTACGACCTAACAATGGCTATGACGTCACAGTGGCTATTACAGGACAGCGGAAATGACTATACTATCTCTATGACATTGTGGTGCCTATCACGTTACGATGGCTGTGACATTATAGTGGCTATGCCATCACCATGTCTATGACATCATGATGGTTACGAAGTCAACGGCAATGACATAACAATGTCTATGAAACTACAGTGGCTTTGACCTTACAATATATATGATGTTATAGTCGCTGTGATGTCACAATGGCTATGCCATCACAATGGCTATGCCATCACAATGGCTATGACATCACAGTTTCTATGACATCATAGTGGCTATGACGTTCCAATGGCTATGACATCAAAATGGCTATGACCTGAAATTTGCATTGACTTAAATATGTCTGTGTCATTACAGTGCCTGTGACGTTACAATGGCTGTGACATTTTCGTGGCTATGACGATGCAATTCCTGTGGCATTGTAGGTAGCTATGACTTTTCAATGGCTATGACATTGATGTGGCCATGAGTTTCAATGGCTATGACGTCACAATGCCTACGACCTAACAATGGCTATGACGTCACAGTGGCTATTAAAGGCCAGCGGAAATGACTATACTATCTCTATGACATTGTGGTGCCTATCACGTTACGATGGCTCTTACATTATAGTGGCTATGCCATCACCATGTCTATGACATCATGATGGTTACGAAGTCAACGGCAATGACATAACAATGTCTATGAAACTACAGTGGCTTTGACCTTACATCATATATGATGTTATAGTCGCTGTGATGTCACAATGGCTATGCCATCACAATGGCTATGCCATCACAATGGCTATGACATCACAGTTTCTATGACATCATAGTGGCTATGACGTTCCAATGGCTATGACATCAAAATGGCTATGACCTGAAATTTGCATTAACTTAAATATATCTGTGTCATTACAGTGCCTGTGACGTTACAATGCCTGTGACATTTTCGTGGCTATGACGATGCAATTCCTGTGGCATTGTAGGTAGCTAGGACTTTTCAATGGCTATGACATTGATGTGGCCATGAGCTTTCAATGGCTATGACGTCACAATGCCTACGCCCTACAATGGCTTTGAAGTCACAGTGGCTATTACAGGACAGCGGAAATGACTATACTATCTCTATGACATTGTGGTGCCTATCACGTTATGATGGCTGTGACATTATAGTGGGTATGCCATCACCATGTCTATGACATCATGAGGGTTACGAAGTCAACAGCAATGACATAACAATGTCTATGAAACTACAGTGTCTTTGACCTTACAATATATATGATGTTATAATCGCTGTGATGTCACAATGGCTATGCCATCACAATGGCTATGACATCACAATGGCTATGACATCACAGTTTCTATGACATCATAGTGGCTATGACGTTCCAAAGGCTATGACATCAAAATGGCTATGACCTGAAATTTGCATTTACTTAAATATGTCTGTGTTATTACAGTGCCTGTGACGTTACACTGGCTGAGACATTTTCGTGGCTATGACGATGCAATTCCTGTGGTATTGTAGGTAGCTATGACTTTTCAATGGCTATGACATTGATGTGGCCATGAGCTTTCAATGGCTATGACGTCACAATTCCTACGACCTAACAATGGCTATGACGTCACAGTGGCTATTAAAGGCCAGCGGAAATGACTATACTATCTCTATGACATTGTGGTGCCTATCACGTTACGATGGCTGTCATTATAGTGGCTATGCCATCACCATGTCTATGACATCATAATGGTTACGAGGTCAACGGCAATGACATAACAATGTCTATGAAACTACAGTGGCTTTGACCTTACAGTATATATGATGTTATAGTCGCTGTGATGTCACAATGGCTATGCCATCACAATGGCTATGACATCACAATGGCTATGACATCACAGTTTCTATGACATCATAGTGGCTATGACGTTTCAATGGCTATGACATCAAAATGGCTATGACCTGAAATTTCCATTGACTTAAATATGTCTGTGTCATTACAGTGCCTGTGACGTTACAATGGCTGTGACATTTTCGTGGCTATGACGATGCAATTCCTGTGACATTGTTGGTAGCTATGACTTTTCAATGGCTATGACATTGATGTGTCCATCAGCTTTCAATGGCTATGACGTCACAATGCCTACGACCTAACAATGGCTATGACGTCACAGTGGCTATTACAGGACAGCGGAAATGACTATACTATCTCTATGACATTGTGGTGCCTATCACGTTACGATGGCTGTGACATTATAGTGGCTATGCCATCACCATGTCTATGACATCATGATGGTTACGAAGTCAACGGCAATGACATAACAATGTCTATGAAACTACAGTGGCTTTGACCTTACAATATATATGATGTTATAGTCGCTGTGATGTCACAATGGCTATGCCATCACAATGGCTATGCCATCACAATGGCTATGACATCACAGTTTCTATGACATCATAGTGGCTATGACGTTCCAATGGCTATGACATCAAAATGGCTATGACCTGAAATTTGCATTGACTTAAATATGTCTGTGTCATTACAGTGCCTGTGACGTTACAATGGCTGTGACATTTTCGTGGCTATGACGATGCAATTCCTGTGGCATTGTAGGTAGCTATGACTTTTCAATGGCTATGACATTGATGTGGCCATGAGTTTCAATGGCTATGACGTCACAATGCCTACGACCTAACAATGGCTATGACGTCACAGTGGCTATTAAAGGCCAGCGGAAATGACTATACTATCTCTATGACATTGTGGTGCCTATCACGTTACGATGGCTCTTACATTATAGTGGCTATGCCATCACCATGTCTATGACATCATGATGGTTACGAAGTCAACGGCAATGACATAACAATGTCTATGAAACTACAGTGGCTTTGACCTTACATCATATATGATGTTATAGTCGCTGTGATGTCACAATGGCTATGCCATCACAATGGCTATGCCATCACAATGGCTATGACATCACAGTTTCTATGACATCATAGTGGCTATGACGTTCCAATGGCTATGACATCAAAATGGCTATGACCTGAAATTTGCATTAACTTAAATATATCTGTGTCATTACAGTGCCTGTGACGTTACAATGCCTGTGACATTTTCGTGGCTATGACGATGCAATTCCTGTGGCATTGTAGGTAGCTAGGACTTTTCAATGGCTATGACATTGATGTGGCCATGAGCTTTCAATGGCTATGACGTCACAATGCCTACGCCCTACAATGGCTTTGAAGTCACAGTGGCTATTACAGGACAGCGGAAATGACTATACTATCTCTATGACATTGTGGTGCCTATCACGTTATGATGGCTGTGACATTATAGTGGGTATGCCATCACCATGTCTATGACATCATGAGGGTTACGAAGTCAACAGCAATGACATAACAATGTCTATGAAACTACAGTGTCTTTGACCTTACAATATATATGATGTTATAATCGCTGTGATGTCACAATGGCTATGCCATCACAATGGCTATGACATCACAATGGCTATGACATCACAGTTTCTATGACATCATAGTGGCTATGACGTTCCAAAGGCTATGACATCAAAATGGCTATGATCTGAAATTTGCATTTACTTAAATATGTCTGTGTTATTACAGTGCCTGTGACGTTACACTGGCTGAGACATTTTCGTGGCTATGACGATGCAATTCCTGTGGTATTGTAGGTAGCTATGACTTTTCAATGGCTATGACATTGATGTGGCCATGAGCTTTCAATGGCTATGACGTCACAATTCCTACGACCTAACAATGGCTATGACGTCACAGTGGCTATTAAAGGCCAGCGGAAATGACTATACTATCTCTATGACATTGTGGTGCCTATCACGTTACGATGGCTGTCATTATAGTGGCTATGCCATCACCATGTCTATGACATCATAATGGTTACGAGGTCAACGGCAATGACATAACAATGTCTATGAAACTACAGTGGCTTTGACCTTACAGTATATATGATGTTATAGTCGCTGTGATGTCACAATGGCTATGCCATCACAATGGCTATGCCATCACAATGGCTATGACATCACAGTTTCTATGACATCATAGTGGCTATGACGTTCCAATGGCTATGACATCAAAATGGCTGTGACCTGAAATTTCCATTGACTTAAATATGTCTGTGTCATTACAGTGCCTGTGACGTTACAATGGCTGTGACATTTTCGTGGCTATGACGATGCAATTCCTGTGGCATTGTAGGTAGCTATGACTTTTCAATGGCTATGACATTGATGTGTCCATGAGCTTTCAATGGCTATGACGTCACAATGCCTACGCCCTACAATGACTTTGACGTCACAGTGGCGATTACAGGACAGCGGAAATGACTATACTATCTCTATGACATTGTGGTGCCTATCACGTTACGATGGATGTGACATTATAGTGGCTATGCCATCACCATGTCTATGACATCATGATGGTTACGAAGTCAATGGCAATGACATAACAATGTCTATGAAACTACAGTGGCTTTGACCTTACAGTATATATGATGTTATAGTCGCTGTGATATCACAATGGCTATGCCATCACAATGGCTATGCCATCACAATGGCTATGCCATCACAATGGCTATGACATCACAGTTTCTATGACATCATAGTGGCTATGACGTTCCAATGGCTATGACATCAAAATGGCTATGACCTGAAATTTGCATTGACTTAAATATGTCTGTGTTATTACAGTGCCTGTGACGTTACAATGGCTGTGACATTTTCGTGGCTATGACGATGCAATTCCTGTGGCATTGTTGGTAGCTATGACTTTTCATTGTCTATGACATTGCTGTGTCCATCAGCTTTCAATGGCTATGACGTCACAATGCCTACGACCTAACAATGGCTATGACGTCACAGTGGCTATTAAAGGCCAGCGGAAATGACTATACTATCTCTATAACATTGTGGTGCCTATCACGTTACGATGGCTGTGACATTATAGTGGCTATGCCATCACCATGTCTATGACATCATGATGGTTACGAAGTCAACGGCAATGACATAACAATGTCTATGAAACTACAGTGGCTTTGACCTTACAATATATATGATGTTATAGTCGCTGTGATGTCACAATGGCTATGCCATCACAATGGCTATGCCATCACAATGGCTATGACATCACAGTTTCTATGACATCATAGTGGCTATGACGTTCCAATGGCTATGACATCAAAATGGCTATGACCTGAAATTTGCATTGACTTAAATATGTCTGTGTCATTACAGTGCCTGTGACGTTACAATGGCTGTGACATTTTCGTGGCTATGACGATGCAATTCCTGTGGCATTGTAGGTAGCTATGACTTTTCAATGGCTATGACATTGATGTGGCCATGAGTTTCAATGGCTATGTCGTCACAATGCCTACGACCTAACAATGGCTATGACGTCACAGTGGCTATTAAAGGCCAGCGGAAATGACTATACTATCTCTATGACATTGTGGTGCCTATCACGTTACGATGGCTCTTACATTATAGTGGCTATGCCATCACCATGTCTATGACATCATGATGGTTACGAAGTCAACGGCAATGACATAACAATGTCTATGAAACTACAGTGGCTTTGACCTTACAGTATATATGATGTTATAGTCGCTGTGATGTCACAATGGCTATGCCATCACAATGGCTATGACATCACAATGGCTATGACATCACAGTTTCTATGACATCATAGTGGCTATGACGTTCCAATGGCTATGACATCAAAATGGCTATGACCTGAAATTTGCATTGACTTAAATATATCTGTGTCATTACACTGCCTGTGACGATACAATGGCTGTGACATTTTCGTGGCTATGACGATGCAATTCCTGTGGCATTGTAGGTAGCTATGACTTTTCAATGGCTATGACATTGATGTGGCCATGAGCTTTCAATGGCTATGACGTCACAATGCCTACGACCTAACAATGGCTTTGACGTCACAGTGGCTATTAAAGGCCAGCGGAAATGACTATACTATCTCTATGACATTGTGGTGCCTATCACGTTACGATGGCTGTGACATTATAGTGGCTATGCCATCACCATGTCTATGACATCATGATGGTTACGAAGTCAACGGCAATGACATAACAATGTCTATGAAACTACAGTGGCTTTGACCTTACAGTATATATGATGTTATAGTCGCTGTGATGTCACAATGGCTATGCCATCACAATGGCTATGCCATCACAATGGCTATGCCATCACAATGGCTATGACATCACAGTTTCTATGACTTCATAGTGGCTATGACGTTCCAATGGCTATGACATCAAAATGGCTATGATCTGAAATTTGCATTGACTTAAATATGTCTGTGTCATTACAGTGCCTGTGACGTTACAATGGCTGTGACATTTTCGTGGCTATGACGATGCAATTCCTGTGGCATTGTAGGTAGCTATGACTTTTCAATGGCTATGACATTGATGTGGCCATGAGCTTTCAATGGCTATGACGTCACAATGCCTACGACCTCACAATGGCTATGACGTCACAGTGGCTATTACAGGACAGCGGAAATGACTATACTATCTCTATGACATTGTGGTGCCTATCACGTTACGATGGCTGTGACATTATAGTGGCTATGCCATCACCATGTCTATGACATCATGATGGTTACGAAGTCAACGGCAATGACATAACAATGTCTATGAAACTACAGTGGCTTTGACCTTATAATATATATGATGTTATAGTCGCTGTGATGTCACAATGGCTATGCCATCACAATGGCTATGACATCACAATGGCTATGACATCACAGTTTCTATGACATCATAGTGGCTATGACGTTCCAATGGCTATGACATCAAAATGGCTATGACCTGAAATTTGCATTGACTTAAATATGTCTGTGTTATTACAGTGCTGTGACGTTACAATGGCTGTGACATTTTCGTGGCTATGACGATGCAATTCCTGTGGCATTGTTGGTAGCTATGACTTTTCATTGGCTATGACATTGCTGTGTCGATCAGCTTTCAATGGCTATGACGTCACAATGCCTACGACCTAACAATGGCTATGACGTCACAGTGGCTATTAAAGGCCAGCGGAAATGACTATACTATCTCTATGACATTGTGGTGCCTATCACGTTACGATGGCTGTGACATTATAGTGGCTATGCCATCACCATGTCTATGACATCATGATGGTTACGAAGTCAACGGCAATGACATAACAATGTCTATGAAACTACAGTGGCTTTGACCTTACAATATATATGATGTTATAGTCGCTGTGATGTCACAATGGCTATGCCATCACAATGGCTATGCCATCACAATGGCTATGACATCACAGTTTCTATGACATCATAGTGGCTATGACGTTCCAATGGCTATGACATCAAAATGGCTATGACCTCAAATTTGCATTGACTTAAATATGTCTGTGTCATTACAGTGCCTGTGACGTTACAATGGCTGTGACATTTTCGTGGCTATGACGATGCAATTCCTGTGGCATTGTAGGTAGCTATGACTTTTCAATGGCTATGACATTGATGTGGCCTTGAGTTTCAATGGCTATGACGTCACAATGCCTACGACCTAACAATGGCTATGACGTCACAGTGGCTATTAAAGGCCAGCGGAAATGACTATACTATCTCTATGACATTGTGGTGCCTATCACGTTACGATGGATGTGACATTATAGTGGCTATGCCATCACCATGTCTATGACATCATAATGGTTACGAAGTCAACGGCAATGACATAACAATGTCTATGAAACTACAGTGGCTTTGACCTTACAATATATATGATGTTATACTCGCTGTGATGTCACAATGGCTATGCAATCACAATGGCTATGCCATCACAATGGCTATGACATCACAGTTTCTATGACATCATAGTGGCTATGACGTTCCAATGGCTATGACATCAAAATGGCTATGACCTGAAATTTGCATTGACTTAAATATGTGTGTCATTAGAGTGCCTGTGACGTTACAATGGCTGTGACATTTTCGTGGCTATGACGATGCAATTCCTGTGGCATTGTATGTAACTATGACTTTTCAATGGCTATGACATTGATGAGGCCATGAGTTTCAATGGCTATGACGCCACAATGCCTACGACCTAACAATGGCTATGACGTCACAGTGGCTTTTAAAGGCCCGCGGAAATGACTATACTATCTCTATGACATTGTGGTGCCTATCACGTTACGATGGCTGTGACATTATAGTGGCTATGCCATCACCATGTCTATGACATCATGATGGTTACGAAGTCAACGGCAATGACATAACAATGTCTATGAAACTACAGTGGCTTTGACCTTACAGTATATATAATGTTATAGTCGCTGTGATGTCACAATGGCTATGCCATCACAATGGCTATGCCATCACAATGGCTATGCCATCACAATGGCTATGACATCACAGTTTCTATGACTTCATAGTGGCTATGACGTTCCAATGGCTATGACATCAAAATGGCTATGATCTGAAATTTGCATTGACTTAAATATGTCTGTGTCATTACAGTGCCTGTGACGTTACAATGGCTGTGACATTTTCGTGGCTATGACGATGCAATTCCTGTGGCATTGTAGGTAGCTATGACTTTTCAATGGCTATGACAAGGATGTGGCCATGAGCTTTCAATGGCTATGACGTCACAATGCCTACGACCTAACAATGGCTATGACGTCACAGTAGCTACTACAGGACAGAGGAAATGACTATACTATCTCTATGACATTGTGGTGCCTATCACGTTACGATGGCTGTGACATTATAGTGGCTATGCCATCACCATGTCTATGACATCATGATGGTTACGACGTCAACGGCAATGACATAACAATGTCTATGAAACTACAGTGGCTTTGACCTTACAGTATATATGATGTTATAGTCGCTGTGATGTCACAATGGCTATGCCATCACAATGGCTATGACATCACAATGGCTATGACATCACAGTTTCTATGACATCAGAGTGGCTATGACGTTCCAATGGCTATGACATCAAAATGGCTATGACCTGAAATTTGCATTGACTTAAATATATCTGTGTCATTACACTGCCTGTGACGAACAATGGCTGTGACATTTTCGTGGCTATGACGATGCAATTCCTGTGGCATTGTAGGTAGCTATGACTTTTCAATGGCTATGACATTGATGTGGCCATGAGCTTTCAATGGCTATGACGTCACAATGCCTACGACCTAACAATGGCTTTGACGTCACAGTGGCTATTAAAGGCCAGAGGAAATGACTATACTATCTCTATGACATTGTGGTGCCTATCACGTTACGATGGATGTGACATTATAGTGGCTATGCCATCACCATGTCTATGACATCATAATGGTTACGAAGTCAACGGCAATGACATAACAATGTCTATGAAACTACAGTGGCTTTGACCTTACAATATATATGATGTTATACTCGCTGTGATGTCACAATGGCTATGCCATCACAATGGCTATGCCATCACAATGGCTATGACATCACAGTTTCTATGACATCATAGTGGCTATGACGTTCCAATGGCTATGACATCAAAATGGCTATGACCTGAAATTTGCATTGACTTCAATATGTCTGTGTCATTAGAGTGCCTGTGACGTTACAATGGCTGTGACATTTTCGTGGCTATGACGATGCAATTCCTGTGGCATTGTATGTAGCTATGACTTTTCAATGGCTATGAAATTGATGAGGCCATGAGTTTCAATGTCTATGACGCCACAATGCCTATGACCTAACAATGGCTATGACATCACAGTGGCTTTTAAAGGCCCGCGGAAATGACTATACTATCTCTATTACATTGTGGTGCCTATCACGTTACGATGGCTGTGACATTATAGTGGCTATGCCATCACCATGTCTATGACATCATGATGGTTACGAAGTCAACGGCAATGACATAACAATGTCTATGAAACTACAGTGGCTTTGACCTTAAAGTATATATGATGTTATAGTCGCTGTGATGTCACAATGGCTATGCCATCACAATGGCTATGCCATCACAATGGCTATGCCATCACAATGGCTATGACATCACAGTTTCTATGACTTCATAGTGGCTATGACGTTCCAATGGCTATGACATCAAAATGGCTATGATCTGAAATTTGCATTGACTTAAATATGTCTGTGTCATTACAGTGCCTGTGACGTTACAATGGCTGTGACATTTTCGTGGCTATGACGATGCAATTCCTGTGGCATTGTAGGTAGCTATGACTTTTCAATGGCTATGACATTGATGTGGCCATGAGCTTTCAATGGCTATGACGTCACAATGCCTACGACCTAACAATGGCTATGACGTCACAGTAGCTACTACAGGACAGAGGAAATGACTATACTATCTCTATGACATTGTGGTGCCTATCACGTTACGATGGCTGTGACATTATAGTGGCTATGCCATCACCATGTCTATGACATCATGATGGTTACGACGTCAACGGCAATGACATAACAATGTCTATGAAACTACAGTGTCTTTGACCTTACAATATATATGATGTTATCGTCGCTGTGATGTCACAATGGCTATGCCATCACAATGGCTATGACATCACAATGGCTATGACATCACAGTTTCTATGACATCATAGTGGCTATGACGTTCCAATGGCTATGACATCAAAATGGCTATGACCTGAAATTTGCATTGACTTAAATATGTCTGTGTTATTACAGTGCCTGTGACGTTACAATGGCTGTGACATTTTCGTGGCTATGACGATGCAATTCCTGTGACATTGTTGGTAGCTATGACTTTTCATTGGCTATGACATTGCTGTGTCCATCAGCTTTCAATGGCTATGACGTCACAATGCCTACGACCTAACAATGGCTATGACGTCACAGTGGCTATTAAAGGCCAGCGGAAATGACTATACTATCTCTATGACATTGTGGTGCCTATCACGTTACGATGGCTGTGACATTATAGTGGCTATGCCATCACCATGTCTATGACATCATGATGGTTACGAAGTCAACGGCAATGACATAACAATGTCTATGAAACTACAGTGGCTTTGACCTTACAATATATATGATGTTATAGTCGCTGTGATGTCACAATGGCTATGCCATCACAATGGCTATGCCATCACAATGGCTATGACATCACAGTTTCTATGACATCATAGTGGCTATGACGTTCCAATGGCTATGACATCAAAATGGCTATGACCTGAAATTTGCATTGACTTAAATATGTCTGTGTCATTAGAGTGCCTGTGACGTTACAATGGCTGTGACATTTTCGTGGCTATGACGATGCAATTCCTGTGGCATTGTATGTAGCTATGACTTTTCAATGGCTATGACATTGATGAGGCCATGAGTTTCAATGGCTATGACGCCACAATGCCTACGACCTAACAATGGCTATGACGTCACAGTGGCTTTTAAAGGCCCGCGGAAATGACTATACTATCTCTATGACATTGTGGTGCCTATCACGTTACGATGGCTGTGACATTATAGTGGCTATGCCATCACTATGCCTATGACATCATGATGGTTACGAAGTCAACGGCAATGACATAACAATGTCTATGAAACTACAGTGGCTTTGACCTTACAGTATATATGATGTTATAGTCGCTGTGATGTCACAATGGCTATGACATCACAATGGCTATGCCATCACAATGGCTATGCCATCACAATGGCTATGACATCACAATGGCTATGACATCTCAGTTTCTATGACATCATAGTGGCTATGACGTTCCAATGGCTATGACATCAAAATGGCTATGACCTGAAATTTGCATTGACTTAAATATATCTGTGTCATTACACTGCCTGTGACGTTACAATGGCTGTGACATTTTCGTGGCTATGACGATACAATTCCTGTGGCATTGTAGGTAGCTATGACTTTTCAATGGCTATGACATTGATGTGGCCATGAGCTTTCAATGGCTATGACGTCACAATGCCTACGACCTAACAATGGCTATGACGTCACAGTGGCTATTACAGGACAGCGGAAATGACTATACTATCTCTATGACATTGTGATGCCTATCACGTTACGATGGCTGTGTCATTATAGTGGCTATGCCATCACCATGTCTATGACATCATGATGGTTACGAAGTCAACGGCAATGACATAACAATGTCTATGAAATTACAGTGGCTTTGACCTTACAGTATATATGATGTTATAGTCGCTGTGATGTCACAATGGCTATGCCATCACAATGGCTATGACATCACAATGGCTATGACATCACAGTTTCTATGACATCATAGTGGCTATGACGTTCCAATGGCTATGACATCAAAATGGCTATGACCTGAAATTTGCATTGACTTAAATATGTCTGTGTCATTAGAGTGCCTGTGAAGTTAAAATGGCTGTGACATTTTCGTGGCTATGACGATGCAATTCCTGTGGCATTGTAGGTAGCTATGACTTTTCAATGGCTATGACATTGATGTGGCCATGAGCTTTCAATGGCTATGACGTCACAATGCCTACGACCTCACAATGGCTATGACGTCACAGTGGCTATTACTGGACAGCGGAAATGACTATACTATATGACATTGTGGTGCCTATCACGTTACGATGGCTGTGACATTATAGTGGCTATGCCATCACCATGTCTATGACATCATGATGGTTACGAAGTCAACGGCAATGACATAACAATGTCTATGAAACTACAGTGGCTTTGACCTTACAATATATATGATGTTATAGTCGCTGTGATGTCACAATGGCTATGCCATCACAATGGCTATGACATCACAATGGCTATGACATCACAGTTTCTATGACATCATAGTGGCTATGACGTTCCAATGGCTATGACATCAAAATGGCTATGACCTGAAATTTGCATTGACTTAAATATATCTGTGTCATTACAGTGCCTGTGACGTTACAATGGCTGTGACATTTTCGTGGCTATGACGATGCAATTCCTGTGGCATTGTAGATAGCTATGACTTTTCAATGGCTATGACATTGCTGTGTCCATCAGCTTTCAATGGCTATGACGTCACAATGCCTACGACCTAACAATGGCTATGACGTCACAGTGGCTATTAAAGGCCAGCGGAAATGACTATACTATCTCTATGACATTGTGGTGCCTATCACGTTACGATGGCTGTGACATTATAGTGGCTATGCCATCACCATGTCTATGACATCATGATGGTTACGAAGTCAACGGCAATGACATAACAATGTCTATGAAACTACAGTGGCTTTGACCTTACAATATATATGATGTTATAGTCGCTGTGATGTCACAATGGCTATGCCATCACAATGGCTATGACATCACAATGGCTATGACATCACAGTTTCTATGACATCATAGTGGCTATGACGTTCCAATGGCTATGACATCAAAATGGCTATGACCTGAAATTTGCATTGACTTAAATATGTCTGTGTCATTACAGTGCCTGTGACGTTACAATGGCTGTGACATTTTCGTGGCTATGACGATGCAATTCCTGTGGCATTGTAGGTAGCTATGACTTTTCAATGGCTATGACATTGATGTGGCCATGAGTTTCAATGGCTATGACGTCACAATGCCTACGACCTAACAATGGCTATGACGTCACAGTGGCTATTAAAGGCCAGCGGAAATGACTATACTATCTCTATGACATTGTGGTGCCTATCACGTTACGATGGCTCTTACATTATAGTGGCTATGCCATCACCATGTCTATGACATCATGATGGTTACGAAGTCAACGGCAATGACATAACAATGTCTATGAAACTACAGTGGCTTTGACCTTACAGTATATATGATGTTATAGTCGCTGTGATGTCACAATGGCTATGCCATCACAATGGCTATGACATCACAATGGCTATGACATCACAGTTTCTATGACATCATAGTGTCTATGACGTTCCAATGGCTATGACATCAAAATGGCTATGACCTGAAATTTGCATTGACTTAAATATATCTGTGTCATTACACTGCCTGTGACGTTACAATGGCTGTAACATTTTCGTGGCTATGACGATGCAATTCCTGTGGCATTGTAGGTAGCTATGACTTTTCAATGGCTATGACATTGATGTGGCCATGAGCTTTCAATGGCTATGACGTCACAATGCCTATGACCTAACAATGGCTATGACGTCACAGTGGCTATTAAAGGCCAGCGGAAATGACTATACTATCTCTATGACATTGTGGTGCCTATCACGTTACGATGGCTGTCATTATAGTGGCTATGCCATCACCATGTCTATGACATCATAATGGTTACGAAGTCACGGCAATGACATAACAATGTCTATGAAACTACAGTGGCTTTGACCTTACAGTATATATGATGTTATAGTCGCTGTGATGTCACAATGGCTATGCCATCACAATGGCTATGCCATCACAATGGCTATGACATCACAGTTTCTATGACATCATAGTGGCTATGACGTTCCAATGGCTATGACATCAAAATGGCTGTGACCTGAAATTTGCATTGACTTAAATATTTCTGTGTCATTACAGTGCCTGTGACGTTACAATGGCTGTAACATTTTCGTGGCTATGACGATGCAATTCCTGTGGCATTGTAGGGAGCTATGACTTTTCAATGGCTATGACATTGATGTGGCCATGAGCTTTCAATGGCTATGACGTCACAATGCCTACGCCCTACAATGGCTTTGACGTCACAGTGGCTATTACAGGACAGCGGAAATGACTATACTATCTCTATGACATTGTGGTGCCTATCACGTTACGATGGATGTGACATTATAGTGGCTATGCCATCACCATGTCTATGACATCATGATGGTTACGAAGTCAACGGCAATGACATAACAATGTCTATGAAACTACAGTGGCTTTGACCTTACAATATATATGATGTTATAGTCGCTGTGATGTCACAATGGCTATGCCATCACAATGGCTATGCCATCACAATGGCTATGACATCACAGTTTCTATGACATCATAGTGGCTATGACGTTCCAATGGCTATGACATCAAAATGGCTATGACCTGAAATTTGCATTGACTTAAATATGTCTGTGTCATTAGAGTGCCTGTGACGTTACAATGGCTGTGACATTTTCGTGGCTATGACGATGCAATTCCTGTGGCATTGTATGTAGCTATGACTTTTCAATGGCTATGACATTGATGAGGCCATGAGTTTCAATGGCTATGACGCCACAATGCCTACGACCTAACAATGGCTATGACGTCACAGTGGCTTTTAAAGGCCCGCGGAAATGACTATACTATCTCTATGACATTGTGGTGCCTATCACGTTACGATGGCTGTGACATTATAGTGGCTATGCCATCACTATGCCTATGACATCATGATGGTTACGAAGTCAACGGCAATTACATAACAATGTCTATGAAACTACAGTGGCTTTGACCTTACAGTATATATGATGTTATAGTCGCTGTGATGTCACAATGGCTATGACATCACAATGGCTATGCCATCACAATGGCTATGCCATCACAATGGCTATGACATCACAATGGCTATGACATCACAGTTTCTATGACATCATAGTGGCTATGACGTTCCAATGGCTATGACATCAAAATGGCTATGACCTGAAATTTGCATTGACTTAAATATATCTGTGTCATTACACTGCCTGTGACGTTACAATGGCTGTGACATTTTCGTGGCTATGACGATACAATTCCTGTGGCATTGTAGGTAGCTATGACTTTTCAATGGCTATGACATTGATGTGGCCATGAGCTTTCAATGGCTATGACGTCACAATGCCTACGACCTAACAATGGCTATGACGTCACAGTGGCTATTAAAGGCCAGCGGAAATGACTATACTATCTCTATGACATTGTGGTGCCTATCACGTTACGATGGCTATTACATTATAGTGGCTATGCCATCACCATGTCTATGACATCATGATGGTTACGAAGTCAACGGCAATGACATAACAATGTCTATGAAACTACAGTGGCTTTGACCTTACAGTATATATGATGTTATAGTCGCTGTGATGTCACAATGGCTATGCCATCACAATGGCTATGACATCACAATGGCTATGACATCACAGTTTCTATGACATCATAGTGGCTATGACGTTCCAATGGCTATGACATCAAAATGGCTATGACCTGAAATTTGCATTGACTTAAATATATCTGTGTCATTACACTGCCTGTGACGTTACAATGGCTGTGACATTTTCGTGGCTAAGACGATGCAATTCCTGTGGCATTGTAGGTAGCTATGACTTTTCAATGGCTATGACATTGATGTGGCCATGAGCTTTCAATGGCTATGACGTCACAATGCCTAC
The DNA here is from genome assembly GCF_028538775.1 of Myotis yumanensis. Taxonomy (NCBI): domain Eukaryota; kingdom Metazoa; phylum Chordata; class Mammalia; order Chiroptera; family Vespertilionidae; genus Myotis; species Myotis yumanensis. The sequence goes on from NW_027223783.1 coordinate 312,525, forward strand.
GACCTAACAATGGCTATGACGTCACAGTGGCTATTAAAGGCCAGCGGAAATGACTATACTATCTGTATGACATTGTGGTGCCTATCACGTTACGATGGCTGTCATTATAGTGGCTATGCCATCACCATGTCTATGACATCATAATGGTTACGAAGTCAACGGCAATGACATAACAATGTCTATGAAACTACAGTGGCTTTGACCTTACAGTATATATGATGTTATAGTCGCTGTGATGTCACAATGGCTATGCCATTCCAATGGCTATGCCATCACAATGGCTATGACATCACAGTTTCTATGACATCATAGTGGCTATGACGTTCCAATGGCTATGACATCAAAATGGCTGTGACCTGAAATTTGCATTGACTTAAATATGTCTGTGTCATTACACTGCCTGTGACGTTACAATGGCTGTGACATTTTCGTGGCTATGACGATGCAATTCCTGTGGCATTGTATGTAGCTATGACTTTTCAATGGCTATGACATTGATGAGGCCATGAGTTTCAATGGCTATGACGCCACAATGCCTACGACCTCACAATGGCTATGACGTCACAGTGGCTTTTAAAGGCCCGCGGAAATGACTATACTATCTCTATGACATTGTGGTGCCTATCACGTTATGATGGCTGTGACATTATAGTGGCTATGCCATCACTATGTCTATGACATCATGATGGTTACGAAGTCAACGGCAATGACATAACAATGTCTATGAAACTACAGTGGCTTTGACCTAACAATATATATGATGTTATACTCGCTGTGATGTCACAATGGCTATGCCATCACAATGGCTATGACATCACAATGGCTATGACATCACAGTTTCTATGACATCATAGTGGCTATGACGTTCCAATGGCTATGACATCAAAATGGCTATGACCTGAAATTTGCATTGACTTAAATATGTCTGTGTCATTAGAGTGCCTGTGACGTTACAATGGCTGTGACATTTTCGTGGCTATGACGATGCAATTCCTGTGGCATTGTATGTAGCTATGACTTTTCAATGGCTATGACATTGATGAGGCCATGAGTTTCAATGGCTATGACGCCACAATGCCTACGACCTAACAATGGCTATGACGTCACAGTGGCTTTTAAAGGCCCGCGGAAATGACTATACTATCTCTATGACATTGTGGTGCCTATCACGTTACGATGGCTGTGACATTATAGTGGCTATGCCATCACCATGTCTATGACATCATGATGGTTACGAAGTCAACGGCAATGACATAACAATGTCTATGAAACTACAGTGGCTTTGACCTTACAGTATATATGATGTTATAGTCGCTGTGATGTCACAATGGCTATGCCATCACAATGGCTATGCCATCACAATGGCTATGCCATCACAATGGCTATGACATCACAGTTTCTATGACTTCATAGTGGCTATGACGTTCCAATGGCTATGACATCAAAATGGCTATGATCTGAAATTTGCATTGACTTAAATATGTCTGTGTCATTACAGTGCCTGTGACGTTACAATGGCTGTGACATTTTCGTGGCTATGACGATGCAATTCCTGTGGCATTGTAGGGAGCTATGACTTTTCAATGGCTATGACATTGATGTGGCCATGAGCTTTCAATGGCTATGACGTCACAATGCCTAACACCTAACAATGGCTATGACGTCACAGTAGCTACTACAGGACAGAGGAAATGACTATACTATCTCTATGACATTGTGGTGCCTATCACGTTACGATGGCTGTGACATTATAGTGGCTATGCCATCACCATGTCTATGACATCATGATGGTTACGAAGTCAACGGCAATGACATAACAATGTCTATGAAACTACAGTGGCTTTGACCTTACAATATATATGATGTTATAGTCGCTGTGATGTCACAATGGCTATGCCATCACAATGGCTATGCCATCACAATGGCTATGACATCACAGTTTCTATGACATCATAGTGGCTATGACGTTCCAATGGCTATGACATCAAAATGGCTATGACCTGAAATTTGCATTGACTTAAATATGTCTGTGTCATTAGAGTGCCTGTGACGTTACAATGGCTGTGACATTTTCGTGGCTATGACGATGCAATTCCTGTGGCATTGTATGTAGCTATGACTTTTCAATGGCTATGACATTGATGAGGCCATGAGTTTCAATGGCTATGACGCCACAATGCCTACGACCTAACAATGGCTATGACGTCACAGTGGCTTTTAAAGGCCCGCGGAAATGACTATACTATCTCTATGACATTGTGGTGCCTATCACGTTACGATGGCTGTGACATTATAGTGGCTATGCCATCACTATGCCTATGACATCATGATGGTTACGAAGTCAACGGCAATGACATAACAATGTCTATGAAACTACAGTGGCTTTGACCTTACAGTATATATGATGTTATAGTCGCTGTGATGTCACAATGGCTATGACATCACAATGGCTATGCCATCACAATGGCTATGCCATCACAATGGCTATGACATCACAATGGCTATGACATCTCAGTTTCTATGACATCATAGTGGCTATGACGTTCCAATGGCTATGACATCAAAATGGCTATGACCTGAAATTTGCATTGACTTAAATATATCTGTGTCATTACACTGCCTGTGACGTTACAATGGCTGTGACATTTTCGTGGCTATGACGATACAATTCCTGTGGCATTGTAGGTAGCTATGACTTTTCAATGGCTATGACATTGATGTGGCCATGAGCTTTCAATGGCTATGACGTCACAATGCCTACGACCTAACAATGGCTATGACGTCACAGTGGCTATTAAAGGCCAGCGGAAATGACTATACTGTCTCTATGACATTGTGGTGCCTATCACGTTACGATGGCTGTCATTATAGTGGCTATGCCATCACCATGTCTATGACATCATAATGGTTACGAAGTCACGGCAATGACATAACAATGTCTATGAAACTACAGTGGCTTTGACCTTACAGTATATATGATGTTATAGTCGCTGTGATGTCACAATGGCTATGCCATCACAATGGCTATGCCATCACAATGGCTATGACATCACAGTTTCTATGACATCATAGTGGCTATGACGTTCCAATGGCTATGACATCAAAATGGCTGTGACCTGAAATTTGCATTGACTTAAATATGTCTGTGTCATTACAGTGCCTGTGACGTTACAATGGCTGTAACATTTTCGTGGCTATGACGATGCAATTCCTGTGGCATTGTAGGGAGCTATGACTTTTCAATGGCTATGACATTGATGTGGCCATGAGCTTTCAATGGCTATGACGTCACAATGCCTACGCCCTACAATGGCTTTGACGTCACAGTGGCTATTACAGGACAGCGGAAATGACTATACTATCTCTATGACATTGTGGTGCCTATCACGTTACGATGGATGTGACATTATAGTGGCTATGCCATCACCATGTCTATGACATCATGATGGTTACGAAGTCAACGGCAATGACATAACAATGTCTATGAAACTACAGTGGCTTTGACCTTACAATATATATGATGTTATAGTCGCTGTGATGTCACAATGGCTATGCCATCACAATGGCTATGCCATCACAATGGCTATGACATCACAGTTTCTATGACATCATAGTGGCTATGACGTTCCAATGGCTATGACATCAAAATGGCTATGACCTGAAATTTGCATTGACTTAAATATGTCTGTGTCATTAGAGTGCCTGTGACGTTACAATGGCTGTGACATTTTCGTGGCTATGACGATGCAATTCCTGTGGCATTGTATGTAGCTATGACTTTTCAATGGCTATGACATTGATGAGGCCATGAGTTTCAATGGCTATGACGCCACAATGCCTACGACCTAACAATGGCTATGACGTCACAGTGGCTTTTAAAGGCCCGCGGAAATGACTATACTATATCTATGACATTGTGGTGCCTATTACGTTACGATGGCTGTGACATTATAGTGGCTATGCCATCACTATGCCTATGACATCATGATGGTTACGAAGTCAACGGCAATGACATAACAATGTCTATGAAACTACAGTGGCTTTGACCTTACAGTATATATGATGTTATAGTCGCTGTGATGTCACAATGGCTATGACATCACAATGGCTATGCCATCACAATGGCTATGCCATCACAATGGCTATGACATCACAATGGCTATGACATCTCAGTTTCTATGACATCATAGTGGCTATGACGTTCCAATGGCTATGACATCAAAATGGCTATGACCTGAAATTTGCATTGACTTAAATATATCTGTGTCATTACACTGCCTGTGACGTTACAATGGCTGTGACATTTTCGTGGCTATGACGATACAATTCCTGTGGCATTGTAGGTAGCTATGACTTTTCAATGGCTATGACATTGATGTGGCCATGAGCTTTCAATGGCTATGACGTCACAATGCCTACGACCTAACAATGGCTATGACGTCACAGTGGCTATTACAGGACAGCGGAAATGACTATACTATCTCTATGACATTGTGATGCCTATCACGTTACGATGGCTGTGTCATTATAGTGGCTATGCCATCACCATGTCTATGACATCATGATGGTTACGAAGTCAACGGCAATGACATAACAATGTCTATGAAATTACAGTGGCTTTGACCTTACAGTATATATGATGTTATAGTCGCTGTGATGTCACAATGGCTATGCCATCACAATGGCTATGACATCACAATGGCTATGACATCACAGTTTCTATGACATCATAGTGGCTATGACGTTCCAATGGCTATGACATCAAAATGGCTATGACCTGAAATTTGCATTGACTTAAATATGTCTGTGTCATTAGAGTGCCTGTGAAGTTAAAATGGCTGTGACATTTTCGTGGCTATGACGATGCAATTCCTGTGGCATTGTAGGTAGCTATGACTTTTCAATGGCTATGACATTGATGTGGCCATGAGCTTTCAATGGCTATGACGTCACAATGCCTACGACCTCACAATGGCTATGACGTCACAGTGGCTATTACTGGACAGCGGAAATGACTATACTATATGACATTGTGGTGCCTATCACGTTACGATGGCTGTGACATTATAGTGGCTATGCCATCACCATGTCTATGACATCATGATGGTTACGAAGTCAACGGCAATGACATAACAATGTCTATGAAACTACAGTGGCTTTGACCTTACAATATATATGATGTTATAGTCGCTGTGATGTCACAATGGCTATGCCATCACAATGGCTATGACATCACAATGGCTATGACATCACAGTTTCTATGACATCATAGTGGCTATGACGTTCCAATGGCTATGACATCAAAATGGCTATGACCTGAAATTTGCATTGACTTAAATATATCTGTGTCATTACAGTGCCTGTGACGTTACAATGGCTGTGACATTTTCGTGGCTATGACGATGCAATTCCTGTGGCATTGTAGATAGCTATGACTTTTCAATGGCTATGACATTGCTGTGTCCATCAGCTTTCAATGGCTATGACGTCACAATGCCTACGACCTAACAATGGCTATGACGTCACAGTGGCTATTAAAGGCCAGCGGAAATGACTATACTATCTCTATGACATTGTGGTGCCTATCACGTTACGATGGCTGTGACATTATAGTGGCTATGCCATCACCATGTCTATGACATCATGATGGTTACGAAGTCAACGGCAATGACATAACAATGTCTATGAAACTACAGTGGCTTTGACCTTACAATATATATGATGTTATAGTCGCTGTGATGTCACAATGGCTATGCCATCACAATGGCTATGCCATCACAATGGCTATGACATCACAGTTTCTATGACATCATAGTGGCTATGACGTTCCAATGGCTATGACATCAAAATGGCTATGACCTGAAATTTGCATTGACTTAAATATGTCTGTGTCATTAGAGTGCCTGTGACGTTACAATGGCTGTGACATTTTCGTGGCTATGACGATGCAATTCCTGTGGCATTGTATGTAGCTATGACTTTTCAATGGCTATGACATTGATGAGGCCATGAGTTTCAATGGCTATGACGCCACAATGCCTACGACCTAACAATGGCTATGACGTCACAGTGGCTTTTAAAGGCCCGCGGAAATGACTATACTATCTCTATGACATTGTGGTGCCTATCACGTTACGATGGCTGTGACATTATAGTGGCTATGCCATCACTATGCCTATGACATCATGATGGTTACGAAGTCAACGGCAATGACATAACAATGTCTATGAAACTACAGTGGCTTTGACCTTACAGTATATATGATGTTATAGTCGCTGTGATGTCACAATGGCTATGACATCACAATGGCTATGCCATCACAATGGCTATGCCATCACAATGGCTATGACATCACAATGGCTATGACATCTCAGTTTCTATGACATCATAGTGGCTATGACGTTCCAATGGCTATGACATCAAAATGGCTATGACCTGAAATTTGCATTGACTTAAATATATCTGTGTCATTACACTGCCTGTGACGTTACAATGGCTGTGACATTTTCGTGGCTATGACGATACAATTCCTGTGGCATTGTAGGTAGCTATGACTTTTCAATGGCTATGACATTGATGTGGCCATGAGCTTTCAATGGCTATGACGTCACAATGCCTACGACCTAACAATGGCTATGACGTCACAGTGGCTATTAAAGGCCAGCGGAAATGACTATACTATCTCTATGACATTGTGGTGCCTATCACGTTACGATGGCTGTCATTATAGTGGCTATGCCATCACCATGTCTATGACATCATAATGGTTACGAAGTCACGGCAATGACATAACAATGTCTATGAAACTACAGTGGCTTTGACCTTACAGTATATATGATGTTATAGTCGCTGTGATGTCACAATGGCTATGCCATCACAATGGCTATGCCATCACAATGGCTATGACATCACAGTTTCTATGACATCATAGTGGCTATGACGTTCCAATGGCTATGACATCAAAATGGCTATGACCTGAAATTTGCATTGACTTAAATATGTCTGTGTCATTAGAGTGCCTGTGACGTTACAATGGCTGTGACATTTTCGTGGCTATGACGATGCAATTCCTGTGGCATTGTATGTAGCTATGACTTTTCAATGGCTATGACATTGATGAGGCCATGAGTTTCAATGGCTATGACGCCACAATGCCTACGACCTAACAATGGCTATGACGTCACAGTGGCTTTTAAAGGCCCGCGGAAATGACTATACTATATCTATGACATTGTGGTGCCTATTACGTTACGATGGCTGTGACATTATAGTGGCTATGCCATCACTATGCCTATGACATCATGATGGTTACGAAGTCAACGGCAATGACATAACAATGTCTATGAAACTACAGTGGCTTTGACCTTACAGTATATATGATGTTATAGTCGCTGTGATGTCACAATGGCTATGACATCACAATGGCTATGCCATCACAATGGCTATGCCATCACAATGGCTATGACATCACAATGGCTATGACATCTCAGTTTCTATGACATCATAGTGGCTATGACGTTCCAATGGCTATGACATCAAAATGGCTATGACCTGAAATTTGCATTGACTTAAATATATCTGTGTCATTACACTGCCTGTGACGTTACAATGGCTGTGACATTTTCGTGGCTATGACGATACAATTCCTGTGGCATTGTAGGTAGCTATGACTTTTCAATGGCTATGACATTGATGTGGCCATGAGCTTTCAATGGCTATGACGTCACAATGCCTACGACCTAACAATGGCTATGACGTCACAGTGGCTATTACAGGACAGCGGAAATGACTATACTATCTCTATGACATTGTGATGCCTATCACGTTACGATGGCTGTGTCATTATAGTGGCTATGCCATCACCATGTCTATGACATCATGATGGTTACGAAGTCAACGGCAATGACATAACAATGTCTATGAAATTACAGTGGCTTTGACCTTACAGTATATATGATGTTATAGTCGCTGTGATGTCACAATGGCTATGCCATCACAATGGCTATGACATCACAATGGCTATGACATCACAGTTTCTATGACATCATAGTGGCTATGACGTTCCAATGGCTATGACATCAAAATGGCTATGACCTGAAATTTGCATTGACTTAAATATGTCTGTGTCATTAGAGTGCCTGTGAAGTTAAAATGGCTGTGACATTTTCGTGGCTATGACGATGCAATTCCTGTGGCATTGTAGGTAGCTATGACTTTTCAATGGCTATGACATTGATGTGGCCATGAGCTTTCAATGGCTATGACGTCACAATGCCTACGACCTCACAATGGCTATGACGTCACAGTGGCTATTACTGGACAGCGGAAATGACTATACTATATGACATTGTGGTGCCTATCACGTTACGATGGCTGTGACATTATAGTGGCTATGCCATCACCATGTCTATGACATCATGATGGTTACGAAGTCAACGGCAATGACATAACAATGTCTATGAAACTACAGTGGCTTTGACCTTACAATATATATGATGTTATAGTCGCTGTGATGTCACAATGGCTATGCCATCACAATGGCTATGACATCACAATGGCTATGACATCACAGTTTCTATGACATCATAGTGGCTATGACGTTCCAATGGCTATGACATCAAAATGGCTATGACCTGAAATTTGCATTGACTTAAATATATCTGTGTCATTACAGTGCCTGTGACGTTACAATGGCTGTGACATTTTCGTGGCTATGACGATGCAATTCCTGTGGCATTGTAGATAGCTATGACTTTTCAATGGCTATGACATTGCTGTGTCCATCAGCTTTCAATGGCTATGACGTCACAATGCCTACGACCTAACAATGGCTATGACGTCACAGTGGCTATTAAAGGCCAGCGGAAATGACTATACTATCTCTATGACATTGTGGTGCCTATCACGTTACGATGGCTGTGACATTATAGTGGCTATGCCATCACCATGTCTATGACATCATGATGGTTACGAAGTCAACGGCAATGACATAACAATGTCTATGAAACTACAGTGGCTTTGACCTTACAATATATATGATGTTATAGTCGCTGTGATGTCACAATGGCTATGCCATCACAATGGCTATGCCATCACAATGGCTATGACATCACAGTTTCTATGACATCATAGTGGCTATGACGTTCCAATGGCTATGACATCAAAATGGCTATGACCTGAAATTTGCATTGACTTAAATATGTCTGTGTCATTAGAGTGCCTGTGACGTTACAATGGCTGTGACATTTTCGTGGCTATGACGATGCAATTCCTGTGGCATTGTATGTAGCTATGACTTTTCAATGGCTATGACATTGATGAGGCCATGAGTTTCAATGGCTATGACGCCACAATGCCTACGACCTAACAATGGCTATGACGTCACAGTGGCTTTTAAAGGCCCGCGGAAATGACTATACTATCTCTATGACATTGTGGTGCCTATCACGTTACGATGGCTGTGACATTATAGTGGCTATGCCATCACTATGCCTATGACATCATGATGGTTACGAAGTCAACGGCAATGACATAACAATGTCTATGAAACTACAGTGGCTTTGACCTTACAGTATATATGATGTTATAGTCGCTGTGATGTCACAATGGCTATGACATCACAATGGCTATGCCATCACAATGGCTATGCCATCACAATGGCTATGACATCACAATGGCTATGACATCTCAGTTTCTATGACATCATAGTGGCTATGACGTTCCAATGGCTATGACATCAAAATGGCTATGACCTGAAATTTGCATTGACTTAAATATATCTGTGTCATTACACTGCCTGTGACGTTACAATGGCTGTGACATTTTCGTGGCTATGACGATACAATTCCTGTGGCATTGTAGGTAGCTATGACTTTTCAATGGCTATGACATTGATGTGGCCATGAGCTTTCAATGGCTATGACGTCACAATGCCTACGACCTAACAATGGCTATGACGTCACAGTGGCTATTAAAGGCCAGCGGAAATGACTATACTATCTCTATGACATTGTGGTGCCTATCACGTTACGATGGCTGTCATTATAGTGGCTATGCCATCACCATGTCTATGACATCATAATGGTTACGAAGTCACGGCAATGACATAACAATGTCTATGAAACTACAGTGGCTTTGACCTTACAGTATATATGATGTTATAGTCGCTGTGATGTCACAATGGCTATGCCATCACAATGGCTATGCCATCACAATGGCTATGACATCACAGTTTCTATGACATCATAGTGGCTATGACGTTCCAATGGCTATGACATCAAAATGGCTGTCCCCTGAAATTTGCATTGACTTAAATATGTCTGTGTCATTACAGTGCCTGTGACGTTACAATGGCTGTAACATTTTCGTGGCTATGACGATGCAATTCCTGTGGCATTGTAGGGAGCTATGACTTTTCAATGGCTATGACATTGATGTGGCCATGAGCTTTCAATGGCTATGACGTCACAATGCCTACGCCCTACAATGGCTTTGACGTCACAGTGGCTATTACAGGACAGCGGAAATGACTATACTATCTCTATGACATTGTGGTGCCTATCACGTTACGATGGATGTGACATTATAGTGGCTATGCCATCACCATGTCTATGACATCATGATGGTTACGAAGTCAACGGCAATGACATAACAATGTCTATGAAACTACAGTGGCTTTGACCTTACAATATATATGATGTTATAGTCGCTGTGATGTCACAATGGCTATGCCATCACAATGGCTATGCCATCACAATGGCTATGACATCACAGTTTCTATGACATCATAGTGGCTATGACGTTCCAATGGCTATGACATCAAAATGGCTATGACCTGAAATTTGCATTGACTTAAATATGTCTGTGTCATTAGAGTGCCTGTGACGTTACAATGGCTGTGACATTTTCGTGGCTATGACGATGCAATTCCTGTGGCATTGTATGTAGCTATGACTTTTCAATGGCTATGACATTGATGAGGCCATGAGTTTCAATGGCTATGACGCCACAATGCCTACGACCTAACAATGGCTATGACGTCACAGTGGCTTTTAAAGGCCCGCGGAAATGACTATACTATCTCTATGACATTGTGGTGCCTATTACGTTACGATGGCTGTGACATTATAGTGGCTATGCCATCACTATGCCTATGACATCATGATGGTTACGAAGTCAACGGCAATGACATAACAATGTCTATGAAACTACAGTGGCTTTGACCTTACAGTATATATGATGTTATAGTCGCTGTGATGTCACAATGGCTATGACATCACAATGGCTATGCCATCACAATGGCTATGCCATCACAATGGCTATGACATCACAATGGCTATGACATCTCAGTTTCTATGACATCATAGTGGCTATGACGTTCCAATGGCTATGACATCAAAATGGCTATGACCTGAAATTTGCATTGACTTAAATATATCTGTGTCATTACACTGCCTGTGACGTTACAATGGCTGTGACATTTTCGTGGCTATGACGATACAATTCCTGTGGCATTGTAGGTAGCTATGACTTTTCAATGGCTATGACATTGATGTGGCCATGAGCTTTCAATGGCTATGACGTCACAATGCCTACGACCTAACAATGGCTATGACGTCACAGTGGCTATTACAGGACAGCGGAAATGACTATACTATCTCTATGACATTGTGATGCCTATCACGTTACGATGGCTGTGTCATTATAGTGGCTATGCCATCACCATGTCTATGACATCATGATGGTTACGAAGTCAACGGCAATGACATAACAATGTCTATGAAATTACAGTGGCTTTGACCTTACAGTATATATGATGTTATAGTCGCTGTGATGTCACAATGGCTATGCCATCACAATGGCTATGACATCACAATGGCTATGACATCACAGTTTCTATGACATCATAGTGGCTATGACGTTCCAATGGCTATGACATCAAAATGGCTATGACCTGAAATTTGCATTGACTTAAATATGTCTGTGTCATTAGAGTGCCTGTGAAGTTAAAATGGCTGTGACATTTTCGTGGCTATGACGATGCAATTCCTGTGGCATTGTAGGTAGCTATGACTTTTCAATGGCTATGACATTGATGTGGCCATGAGCTTTCAATGGCTATGACGTCACAATGCCTACGACCTCACAATGGCTATGACGTCACAGTGGCTATTACTGGACAGCGGAAATGACTATACTATATGACATTGTGGTGCCTATCACGTTACGATGGCTGTGACATTATAGTGGCTATGCCATCACCATGTCTATGACATCATGATGGTTACGAAGTCAACGGCAATGACATAACAATGTCTATGAAACTACAGTGGCTTTGACCTTACAATATATATGATGTTATAGTCGCTGTGATGTCACAATGGCTATGCCATCACAATGGCTATGACATCACAATGGCTATGACATCACAGTTTCTATGACATCATAGTGGCTATGACGTTCCAATGGCTATGACATCAAAATGGCTATGACCTGAAATTTGCATTGACTTAAATATATCTGTGTCATTACAGTGCCTGTGACGTTACAATGGCTGTGACATTTTCGTGGCTATGACGATGCAATTCCTGTGGCATTGTAGATAGCTATGACTTTTCAATGGCTATGACATTGCTGTGTCCATCAGCTTTCAATGGCTATGACGTCACAATGCCTACGACCTAACAATGGCTATGACGTCACAGTGGCTATTAAAGGCCAGCGGAAATGACTATACTATCTCTATGACATTGTGGTGCCTATCACGTTACGATGGCTGTGACATTATAGTGGCTATGCCATCACCATGTCTATGACATCATGATGGTTACGAAGTCAACGGCAATGACATAACAATGTCTATGAAACTACAGTGGCTTTGACCTTACAATATATATGATGTTATAGTCGCTGTGATGTCACAATGGCTATGCCATCACAATGGCTATGACATCACAATGGCTATGACATCACAGTTTCTATGACATCATAGTGGCTATGACGTTCCAATGGCTATGACATCAAAATGGCTATGACCTGAAATTTGCATTGACTTAAATATGTCTGTGTCATTACAGTGCCTGTGACGTTACAATGGCTGTGACATTTTCGTGGCTATGACGATGCAATTCCTGTGGCATTGTAGGTAGCTATGACTTTTCAATGGCTATGACATTGATGTGGCCATGAGTTTCAATGGCTATGACGTCACAATGCCTACGACCTAACAATGGCTATGACGTCACAGTGGCTATTAAAGGCCAGCGGAAATGACTATACTATCTCTATGACATTGTGGTGCCTATCACGTTACGATGGCTCTTACATTATAGTGGCTATGCCATCACCATGTCTATGACATCATGATGGTTACGAAGTCAACGGCAATGACATAACAATGTCTATGAAACTACAGTGGCTTTGACCTTACAGTATATATGATGTTATAGTCGCTGTGATGTCACAATGGCTATGCCATCACAATGGCTATGACATCACAATGGCTATGACATCACAGTTTCTATGACATCATAGTGTCTATGACGTTCCAATGGCTATGACATCAAAATGGCTATGACCTGAAATTTGCATTGACTTAAATATATCTGTGTCATTACACTGCCTGTGACGTTACAATGGCTGTGACATTTTCGTGGCTATGACGATGCAATTCCTGTGGCATTGTAGGTAGCTATGACTTTTCAATGGCTATGACATTGATGTGGCCATGAGCTTTCAATGGCTATGACGTCACAATGCCTATGACCTAACAATGGCTATGACGTCACAGTGGCTATTAAAGGCCAGCGGAAATGACTATACTATCTCTATGACATTGTGGTGCCTATCACGTTACGATGGCTGTCATTATAGTGGCTATGCCATCACCATGTCTATGACATCATAATGGTTACGAAGTCACGGCAATGACATAACAATGTCTATGAAACTACAGTGGCTTTGACCTTACAGTATATATGATGTTATAGTCGCTGTGATGTCACAATGGCTATGCCATCACAATGGCTATGCCATCACAATGGCTATGACATCACAGTTTCTATGACATCATAGTGGCTATGACGTTCCAATGGCTATGACATCAAAATGGCTGTGACCTGAAATTTGCATTGACTTAAATATTTCTGTGTCATTACAGTGCCTGTGACGTTACAATGGCTGTAACATTTTCGTGGCTATGACGATGCAATTCCTGTTGCATTGTAGGGAGCTATGACTTTTCAATGGCTATGACATTGATGTGGCCATGAGCTTTCAATGGCTATGACGTCACAATGCCTACGCCCTACAATGGCTTTGACGTCACAGTGGCTATTACAGGACAGCGGAAATGACTATACTATCTCTATGACATTGTGGTGCCTATCACGTTACGATGGATGTGACATTATAGTGGCTATGCCATCACCATGTCTATGACATCATGATGGTTACGAAGTCAACGGCAATGACATAACAATGTCTATGAAACTACAGTGGCTTTGACCTTACAATATATATGATGTTATAGTCGCTGTGATGTCACAATGGCTATGCCATCACAATGGCTATGCCATCACAATGGCTATGACATCACAGTTTCTATGACATCATAGTGGCTATGACGTTCCAATGGCTATGACATCAAAATGGCTATGACCTGAAATTTGCATTGACTTAAATATGTCTGTGTCATTAGAGTGCCTGTGACGTTACAATGGCTGTGACATTTTCGTGGCTATGACGATGCAATTCCTGTGGCATTGTATGTAGCTATGACTTTTCAATGGCTATGACATTGATGAGGCCATGAGTTTCAATGGCTATGACGCCACAATGCCTACGACCTAACAATGGCTATGACGTCACAGTGGCTTTTAAAGGCCCGCGGAAATGACTATACTATCTCTATGACATTGTGGTGCCTATCACGTTACGATGGCTGTGACATTATAGTGGCTATGCCATCACTATGCCTATGCCATCATGATGGTTACGAAGTCAACGGCAATTACATAACAATGTCTATGAAACTACAGTGGCTTTGACCTTACAGTATATATGATGTTATAGTCGCTGTGATGTCACAATGGCTATGACATCACAATGGCTATGCCATCACAATGGCTATGCCATCACAATGGCTATGACATCACAATGGCTATGACATCACAGTTTCTATGACATCATAGTGGCTATGACGTTCCAATGGCTATGACATCAAAATGGCTATGACCTGAAATTTGCATTGACTTAAATATATCTGTGTCATTACACTGCCTGTGACGTTACAATGGCTGTGACATTTTCGTGGCTATGACGATACAATTCCTGTGGCATTGTAGGTAGCTATGACTTTTCAATGGCTATGACATTGATGTGGCCATGAGCTTTCAATGGCTATGACGTCACAATGCCTACGACCTAACAATGGCTATGACGTCACAGTGGCTATTAAAGGCCAGCGGAAATGACTATACTATCTCTATGACATTGTGGTGCCTATCACGTTACGATGGCTATTACATTATAGTGGCTATGCCATCACCATGTCTATGACATCATGATGGTTACGAAGTCAACGGCAATGACATAACAATGTCTATGAAACTACAGTGGCTTTGACCTTACAGTATATATGATGTTATAGTCGCTGTGATGTCACAATGGCTATGCCATCACAATGGCTATGACATCACAATGGCTATGACATCACAGTTTCTATGACATCATAGTGGCTATGACGTTCCAATGGCTATGACATCAAAATGGCTATGACCTGAAATTTGCATTGACTTAAATATATCTGTGTCATTACACTGCCTGTGACGTTACAATGGCTGTGACATTTTCGTGGCTAAGACGATGCAATTCCTGTGGCATTGTAGGTAGCTATGACTTTTCAATGGCTATGACATTGATGTGGCCATGAGCTTTCAATGGCTATGACGTCACAATGCCGACGACCTAACAATGGCTATGACGTCACAGTGGCTATTAAAGGCCAGCGGAAATGACTATACTATCTCTATGACATTGTGGTGCCTATCACGTTACGATGGCTGTCATTATAGTGGCTATGCCATCACCATGTCTATGACATCATAATGGTTACGAAGTCAACGGCAATGACATAACAATGTCTATGAAACTACAGTGGCTTTGACCTTACAGTATATATGATGTTATAGTCGCTGTGATGTCACAATGGCTATGCCATTCCAATGGCTATGCCATCACAATGGCTATGACATCACAGTTTCTATGACATCATAGTGGCTATGACGTTCCAATGGCTATGACATCAAAATGGCTGTGACCTGAAATTTGCATTGACTTAAATATGTCTGTGTCATTACACTGCCTGTGACGTTACAATGGCTGTGACATTTTCGTGGCTATGACGATGCAATTCCTGTGGCATTGTATGTAGCTATGACTTTTCAATGGCTATGACATTGATGAGGCCATGAGTTTCAATGGCTATGACGCCACAATGCCTACGACCTCACAATGGCTATGACGTCACAGTGGCTTTTAAAGGCCCGCGGAAATGACTATACTATCTCTATGACATTGTGGTGCCTATCACGTTATGATGGCTGTGACATTATAGTGGCTATGCCATCACTATGTCTATGACATCATGATGGTTACGAAGTCAACGGCAATGACATAACAATGTCTATGAAACTACAGTGGCTTTGACCTTACAATATATATGATGTTATACTCGCTGTGATGTCACAATGGCTATGCCATCACAATGGCTATGCCATCACAATGGCTATGACATCACAGTTTCTATGACATCATAGTGGCTATGACGTTCCAATGGCTATGACATCAAAATGGCTATGACCTGAAATTTGCATTGACTTAAATATGTCTGTGTCATTAGAGTGCCTGTGACGTTACAATGGCTGTGACATTTTCGTGGCTATGACGATGCAATTCCTGTGGCATTGTATGTAGCTATGACTTTTCAATGGCTATGACATTGATGAGGCCATGAGTTTCAATGGCTATGACGCCACAATGCCTACGACCTAACAATGGCTATGACGTCACAGTGGCTTTTAAAGGCCCGCGGAAATGACTATACTATCTCTATGACATTGTGGTGCCTATCACGTTACGATGGCTGTGACATTATAGTGGCTATGCCATCACCATGTCTATGACATCATGATGGTTACGAAGTCAACGGCAATGACATAACAATGTCTATGAAACTACAGTGGCTTTGACCTTACAGTATATATGATGTTATAGTCGCTGTGATGTCACAATGGCTATGCCATCACAATGGCTATGCCATCACAATGGCTATGCCATCACAATGGCTATGACATCACAGTTTCTATGACTTCATAGTGGCTATGACGTTCCAATGGCTATGACATCAAAATGGCTATGATCTGAAATTTGCATTGACTTAAATATGTCTGTGTCATTACAGTGCCTGTGACGTTACAATGGCTGTGACATTTTCGTGGCTATGACGATGCAATTCCTGTGGCATTGTAGGTAGCTATGACTTTTCAATGGCTATGACATTGATGTGGCCATGAGCTTTCAATGGCTATGACGTCACAATGCCTAACACCTAACAATGGCTATGACGTCACAGTAGCTACTACAGGACAGAGGAAATGACTATACTATCTCTATGACATTGTGGTGCCTATCACGTTACGATGGCTGTGACATTATAGTGGCTATGCCATCACCATGTCTATGACATCATGATGGTTACGAAGTCAACGGCAATGACATAACAATGTCTATGAAACTACAGTGGCTTTGACCTTACAATATATATGATGTTATAGTCGCTGTGATGTCACAATGGCTATGCCATCACAATGGCTATGACATCACAATGGCTATGACATCACAGTTTCTATGACATCATAGTGGCTATGACGTTCCAATGGCTATGACATCAAAATGGCTATGACCTGAAATTTGCATTGACTTAAATATGTCTGTGTCATTACAGTGCCTGTGACGTTACAATGGCTGTGACATTTTCGTGGCTATGACGATGCAATTCCTGTGGCATTGTAGGTAGCTATGACTTTTCAATGGCTATGACATTGATGTGGCCATGAGTTTCAATGGCTATGACGTCACAATGCCTACGACCTAACAATGGCTATGACGTCACAGTGGCTATTAAAGGCCAGCGGAAATGACTATACTATCTCTATGACATTGTGGTGCCTATCACGTTACGATGGCTGTGACATTATAGTGGCTATGCCATCACCATGTCTATGACATCATGATGGTTACGAAGTCAACGGCAATGACATAACAATGTCTATGAAACTACAGTGGCTTTGACCTTACAATATATATGATGTTATAGTCGCTGTGATGTCAGAATGGCTATGCCATCACAATGGCTATGACATCACAATGGCTATGACATCACAGTTTCTATGACATCATAGTGGCTATGACGTTCCAATGGCTATGACATCAAAATGGCTATGACCTGAAATTTGCATTGACTTAAATATGTCTGTGTCATTACAGTGCCTGTGACGTTACAATGGCTGTGACATTTTCGTGGCTATGACGATGCAATTCCTGTGGCATTATAGGTAGCTATGACTTTTCAATGGCTATGACATTGATGTGGCCATGAGCTTTCAATGGCTATGACGTCACAATGCCTACGACCTAACGATGGCTATGACGTCACAGTGGCTATTAAAGGCCAGCGGAAATGACTATACTATCTCTATGACATTGTGGTGCCTATCACGTTACGATGGCTGTGACATTATAGTGGCTATGCCATCACCATGTCTATGACATCATGATGGTTACGAAGTCAACGGCAATGACATAACAATGTCTATGAAACTACAGTGGCTTTGACCTTACAATATATATGATGTTATAGTCGCTGTGATGTCACAATGGCTATGCCATCACAATGGCTATGACATCACAATGGCTATGACATCACAGTTTCTATGACATCATAGTGGCTATGACGTTCCAATGGCTATGACATCAAAATGGCTATGAACTGAAATTTGCATTGACTTAAATATATCTGTGTCATTACACTGCCAGTGACGTTACAATGGCTGTGACATTTTCGTGGCTATGACGATGCAATTCCTGTGGCATTGTAGGTAGCTATGACTTTTCAATGGCTATGACATTGATGTGGCCATGAGCTTTCAATGGCTATGACGTCACAATGCCTACGACCTAACAATGGCTATGACGTCACAGTGGCTATTACAGGACAGCGGAAATGACTATACTATCTCTATGACATTGTGGTGCCTATCACGTTACGATGGCTGTGACATTATAGTGGCTATGCCATCACCATGTCTATGACATCATGATGGTTACGAAGTCAACAGCAATGACATAACAATGTCTATGAAACTACAGTGGCTTTGACCTTACAATATATATGATGTTATAGTCGCTGTGATGTCACAATGGCTATGCCATCACAATGGCTATGACATCACAATGGCTATGACATCACAGTTTCTATGACATCATAGTGGCTATGACGTTCCAATGGCTATGACATCAAAATGGCTATGATCTGAAATTTGCTTTGACTTAAATATGTCTGTGTCATTACAGTGCCTGTGACGTTACAATGGCTGTGACATTTTCGTGGCTATGACGATGCAATTCCTGTGGCATTGTAGGTAGCTATGACTTTTCAATGGCTATGACATTGATGTGGCCATGAGCTTTCAATGGCTATGACGTCACAATGCCTACGACCTGACAATGGCTATGACGTCACAGTGGCTATTATAGGACAGCGGAAATGACTATACTATATGACACTGTGGTGCCTATCACGTTACGATGGCTGTGACATTATAGTGGCTATGCCATCACCATGTCTATGACATCATGATGGTTACGAAGTCAACGGCAATGACATAACAATGTCTATGAAACTACAGTGTCTTTGACCTTACAATATATATGATGTTATAGTCGCTGTGATGTAACAATGGCTATGCCATCACAATGGCTATGACATCACAGTTTCTATGACATCATAGTGGCTATGACGTTCCAATGGCTATGACATCAAAATGGCTGTGACCTGAAATTTGCATTGACTTAAATATGTCTGTGTCATTACAGTGCCTGTGACGTTACAATGGCTGTGACATTTTCGTGGCTATGACGATGCAATTCCTGTGGCATTGTAGGGAGCTATGACTTTTCAATGGCTATGACATTGATGTGTCCATGAGCTTTCAATGGCTATGACGTCACAATGCCTACGCCCTACAATGGCTTTGACGTCACAGTGGCTATTACAGGACAGCGGAAATGACTATACTATCTCTATGACATTGTGGTGCCTATCACGTTACGATGGATGTGACATTATAGTGGCTATGCCATCACCATGTCTATGACATCATGATGGTTACGAAGTCAACGGCAATGACATAACAATGTCTATGAAACTACAGTGGCTTTGACCTTACAATATATGTGATGTTATACTCGCTGTGATGTCACAATGGCTATGCCATCACAATGGCTATGCCATCACAATGGCTATGACATCACATTTTCTATGACATCATAGTGGCTATGACGTTCCAATGGCTATGACATCAAAATGGCTATGACCTGAAATTTGCATTGACTTAAATATGTCTGTGTCATTAGAGTTCCTGTGACGTTACAATGGCTGTGACATTTTCGTGGCTATGACGATGCAATTCCTGTGGCATTGTATGTAGCTATGACTTTTCAATGGCTATGACATTGATGAGGCCATGAGTTTCAATGGCTATGACGTCACAATGCCTACGACCTAACAATGGCTATGACGTCACAGTGGCTTTTAAAGGCCCGCGGAAATGACTATACTATCTCTATGACATTGTGGTGCCTATCACGTTACGATGGCTGTGACATTATAGTGGCTATGCCATCACTATGCCTATGACATCATGATGGTTACGAAGTCAACGGCAATGACATAACAATGTCTATGAAACTACAGTGGCTTTGACCTTACAGTATATATGATGTTATAGTCGCTGTGATGTCACAATGGCTATGATATCACAATGGCTATGCCATCACAATGGCTATGCCATCACAATGGCTATGACATCACAATGGCTATGACATCTCAGTTTCTATGACATCATAGTGGCTATGACGTTCCAATGGCTATGACATCAAAATGGCTATGACCTGAAATTTGCATTGACTTAAATATATCTGTGTCATTACACTGCCTGTGACGTTACAATGGCTGTGACATTTTCGTGGCTATGACGATACAATTCCTGTGGCATTGTAGGTAGCTATGACTTTTCAATGGCTATGACATTGATGTGGCCATGAGCTTTCAATGGCTATGACGTCACAATGCCTACGACCTAACAATGGCTATGACGTCACAGTGGCTATTACAGGACAGCGGAAATGACTATACTATCTCTATGACATTGTGATGCCTATCACGTTACGATGGCTGTGTCATTATAGTGGCTATGCCATCACCATGTCTATGACATCATGATGGTTACGAAGTCAACGGCAATGACATAACAATGTCTATGAAATTACAGTGGCTTTGACCTTACAGTATATATGATGTTATAGTCGCTGTGATGTCACAATGGCTATGCCATCACAATGGCTATGACATCACAATGGCTATGACATCACAGTTTCTATGACATCATAGTGGCTATGACGTTCCAATGGCTATGACATCAAAATGGCTATGACCTGAAATTTGCATTTACTTAAATATGTCTGTGTCATTAGAGTGCCTGTGAAGTTAAAATGGCTGTGACATTTTCGTGGCTATGACGATGCAATTCCTGTGGCATTGTAGGTAGCTATGACTTTTCAATGCCTATGACATTGATGTGGCCATGAGCTTTCAATGGCTATGACGTCACAATGCCTACGACCTCACAATGGCTATGACGTCACAGTGGCTATTACAGGACAGCGGAAATGACTATACTATCTCTATGACATTGTGGTGCCTATCACGTTACGATGGCTGTGACATTATAGTGGCTATGCCATCACCATGTCTATGACATCATGATGGTTACGAAGTCAACGGCAATGACATAACAATGTCTATGAAACTACAGTGGCTTTGACCTTACAATATATATGATGTTATAGTCGCTGTGATGTCACAATGGCTATGCCATCACAATGGCTATGACATCACAATGGCTATGACATCACAGTTTCTATGACATCATAGTGGCTATGACGTTCCAATGGCTATGACATCAAAATGGCTATGACCTGAAATTTGCATTGACTTAAATATGTCTGTGTCATTACAGTGCCTGTGACGTTACAATGGCTGTGACATTTTCGTGGCTATGACGATGCAATTCCTGTGGCATTGTAGGTAGCTATGACTTTTCAATGGCTATGACATTGATGTGGCCATGAGCTTTCAATGGCTATGACGTCACAATGCCTACGACCTAACGATGGCTATGACGTCACAGTGGCTATTAAAGGCCAGCGGAAATGACTATACTATCTCTATGACATTGTGGTGCCTATCACGTTACGATGGCTGTGACATTATAGTGGCTATTCCATCACCATGTCTATGACATCATGATGGTTACGAAGTCAACGGCAATGACATAACAATGTCTATGAAACTACAGTGGCTTTGACCTTACAATATATATGATGTTATAGTCGCTGTGATGTCACAATGGCTATGCCATCACAATGGCTATGACATCACAATGGCTATGACATCACAGTTTCTATGACATCATAGTGGCTATGACGTTCCAATGGCTATGACATCAAAATGGCTATGACCTGAAATTTGCATTGACTTAAATATATCTGTGTCATTACAGTGCCTGTGACGTTACAATGGCTGTGACATTTTCGTGGCTATGACGATGCAATTCCTGTGGCATTGTAGATAGCTATGACTTTTCAATGGCTATGACATTGCTGTGTCCATCAGCTTTCAATGGCTATGACGTCACAATGCCTACGACCTAACAATGGCTATGACGTCACAGTGGCTATTAAAGGCCAGCGGAAATGACTATACTATCTCTATGACATTGTGGTGCCTATCACGTTACGATGGCTGTGACATTATAGTGGCTATGCCATCACCATGTCTATGACATCATGATGGTTACGAAATCAACGGCAATGACATAACAATGTCTATGAAACTACAGTGGCTTTGACCTTACAATATATATGATGTTATAGTCGCTGTGATGTCACAATGGCTATGCCATCACAATGGCTATGACATCACAATGGCTATGACATCACAGTTTCTATGACATCATAGTGGCTATGACGTTCCAATGGCTATGACATCAAAATGGCTATGACCTGAAATTTGCATTGACTTAAATATGTCTGTGTCATTACAGTGCCTGTGACGTTACAATGGCTGTGACATTTTCGTGGCTATGACGATGCAATTCCTGTGGCATTGTAGGTAGCTATGACTTTTCAATGGCTATGACATTGATGTGGCCATGAGTTTCAATGGCTATGACGTCACAATGCCTACGACCTAACAATGGCTATGACGTCACAGTGGCTATTAAAGGCCAGCGGAAATGACTATACTATCTCTATGACATTGTGGTGCCTATCACGTTACGATGGCTCTTACATTATAGTGGCTATGCCATCACCATGTCTATGACATCATGATGGTTACGAAGTCAACGGCAATGACATAACAATGTCTATGAAACTACAGTGGCTTTGACCTTACAGTATATATGATGTTATAGTCGCTGTGATGTCACAATGGCTATGCCATCACAATGGCTATGACATCACAATGGCTATGACATCACAGTTTCTATGACATCATAGTGGCTATGACGTTCCAATGGCTATGACATCAAAATGGCTATGACCTGAAATTTGCATTGACTTAAATATATCTGTGTCATTACACTGCCTGTGACGTTACAATGGCTGTGACATTTTTGTGGCTATGACGGTGCAATTCCTGTGGCATTGTAGGTAGCTATGACTTTTCAATGGCTATGACATTGATGTGTCCATCAGCTTTCAATGGCTATGACGTCACAATGCCTACGACCTAACAATGGCTATGACGTCACAGTGGCTATTAAAGGCCAGCGGAAATGACTATACTATCTCTATGACATTGTGGTGCCTATCACGTTACGATGGCTGTCATTATAGTGGCTATGCCATCACCATGTCTATGACATCATAATGGTTACGAAGTCACGGCAATGACATAACAATGTCTATGAAACTACAGTGGCTTTGACCTTACAGTATATATGATGTTATAGTCGCTGTGATGTCACAATGGCTATGCCATCACAATGGCTATGCCATCACAATGGCTATGACATCACAGTTTCTATGACATCATAGTGGCTATGACGTTCCAATGGCTATTACATCAAAATGGCTGTGACCTGAAATTTGCATTGACTTAAATATGTCTGTGTCATTACAGTGCCTGTGACGTTACAATGGCTGTAACATTTTCGTGGCTATGACGATGCAATTCCTGTGGCATTGTAGGGAGCTATGACTTTTCAATGGCTATGACATTGATGTGGCCATGAGCTTTCAATGGCTATGACGTCACAATGCCTACGCCCTACAATGGCTTTGACGTCACAGTGGCTATTACAGGACAGCGGAAATGACTATACTATCTCTATGACATTGTGGTGCCTATCACGTTACGATGGATGTGACATTATAGTGGCTATGCCATCACCATGTCTATGACATCATGATGGTTACGAAGTCAACGGCAATGACATAACAATGTCTATGAAACTACAGTGGCTTTGACCTTACAATATATATGATGTTATAGTCGCTGTGATGTCACAATGGCTATGCCATCACAATGGCTATGCCATCACAATGGCTATGACATCACAGTTTCTATGACATCATAGTGGCTATGACGTTCCAATGGCTATGACATCAAAATGGCTATGACCTGAAATTTGCATTGACTTAAATATGTCTGTGTCATTAGAGTGCCTGTGACGTTACAATGGCTGTGACATTTTCGTGGCTATGACGATGCAATTCCTGTGGCATTGTATGTAGCTATGACTTTTCAATGGCTATGACATTGATGAGGCCATGAGTTTCAATGGCTATGACGCCACAATGCCTACGACCTAACAATGGCTATGACGTCACAGTGGCTTTTAAAGGCCCGCGGAAATGACTATACTATCTCTATGACATTGTGGTGCCTATCACGTTACGATGGCTGTGACATTATAGTGGCTATGCCATCACTATGCCTATGACATCATGATGGTTACGAAGTCAACGGCAATGACATAACAATGTCTATGAAACTACAGTGGCTTTGACCTTACAGTATATATGATGTTATAGTCGCTGTGATGTCACAATGGCTATGACATCACAATGGCTATGCCATCACAATGGCTATGCCATCACAATGGCTATGACATCACAATGGCTATGACATCACAGTTTCTATGACATCATAGTGGCTATGACGTTCCAATGGCTATGACATCAAAATGGCTATGACCTGAAATTTGCATTGACTTAAATATATCTGTGTCATTACACTGCCTGTGACGTTACAATGGCTGTGACATTTTCGTGGCTATGACGATACAATACCTGTGGCATTGTAGGTAGCTATGACTTTTCAATGGCTATGACATTGATGTGGCCATGAGCTTTCAATGGCTATGACGTCACAATGCCTACGACCTAACAATGGCTATGACGTCACAGTGGCTATTAAAGGCCAGCAGAAATGACTATACTATCTCTATGACATTGTGGTGCCTATCACGTTACGATGGCTATTACATTATAGTGGCTATGCCATCACCATGTCTATGACATCATGATGGTTACGAAGTCAACGGCAATGACATAACAATGTCTATGAAACTACAGTGGCTTTGACCTTACAGTATATATGATGTTATAGTCGCTGTGATGTCACAATGGCTATGCCATCACAATGGCTATGACATCACAATGGCTATGACATCACAGTTTCTATGACATCATAGTGGCTATGATGTTCCAATGGCTATGACATCAAAATGGCTATGACCTGAAATTTGCATTGACTTAAATATGTCTGTGTCATTAGAGTGCCTGTGACGTTACAATGGCTGTGACATTTTCGTGGCTATGACGATGCAATTCCTGTGGCATTGTATGTAGCTATGACTTTTCAATGGCTATGACATTGATGAGGCCATGAGTTTCAATGGCTATGACGCCACAATGCCTACGACCTAACAATGGCTATGACGTCACAGTGGCTTTTAAAGGCCCGCGGAAATGACTATACTATCTCTATGACATTGTGGTGCCTATCACGTTACGATGGCTGTGACATTATAGTGGCTATGCCATCACTATGCCTATGACATCATGATGGTTACGAAGTCAACGGCAATGACATAACAATGTCTATGAAACTACAGTGGCTTTGACCTTACAGTATATATGATGTTATAGTCGCTGTGATGTCACAATGGCTATGACATCACAATGGCTATGCCATCACAATGGCTATGCCATCACAATGGCTATGACATCACAATGGCTATGACATCACAGTTTCTATGACATCATAGTGGCTATGACGTTCCAATGGCTATGACATCAAAATGGCTATGACCTGAAATTTGCATTGACTTAAATATATCTGTGTCATTACACTGCCTGTGACGTTACAATGGCTGTGACATTTTCGTGGCTATGACGATACAATTCCTGTGGCATTGTAGGTAGCTATGACTTTTCAGTTGCTATGACATTGATGTGGCCATGAGCTTTCAATGGCTATGACGTCACAATGCCTACGACCTAACAATGGCTATGACGTCACAGTGGCTATTAAAGGCCAGCGGAAATGACTATACTATCTCTATGACATTGTGGTGCCTATCACGTTACGATGGCTATTACATTATAGTGGCTATGCCATCACCATGTCTATGACATCATGATGGTTACGAAGTCAACGGCAATGACATAACAATGTCTATGAAACTACAGTGGCTTTGACCTTACAGTATATATGATGTTATAGTCGCTGTGATGTCACAATGGCTATGCCATCACAATGGCTATGACATCACAATGGCTATGACATCACAGTTTCTATGACATCATAGTGGCTATGACGTTCCAATGGCTATGACATCAAAATGGCTATGACCTGAAATTTGCATTGACTTAAATATGTCTGTGTCATTACAGTGCCTGTGACGTTACAATGGCTGTGACATTTTCGTGGCTATGACGATGCAATTCCTGTGGCATTGTAGGTAGCTATGACTTTTCAATGGCTATGACATTGATGTGGCCATGAGTTTCAATGGCTATGACGTCACAATGCCTACGACCTAACAATGGCTATGACGTCACAGTGGCTATTAAAGGCCAGCGGAAATGACTATACTATCTCTATGACATTGTGGTGCCTATCACGTTACGATGGCTCTTACATTATAGTGGCTATGCCATCACCATGTCTATGACATCATGATGGTTACGAAGTCAACGGCAATGACATAACAATGTCTATGAAACTACAGTGGCTTTGACCTTACAGTATATATGATGTTATAGTCGCTGTGATGTCACAATGGCTATGCCATCACAATGGCTATGACATCACAATGGCTATGACATCACAGTTTCTATGACATCATAGTGGCTATGACGTTCCAATGGCTATGACATCAAAATGGCTATGACCTGAAATTTGCATTGACTTAAATATATCTGTGTCATTACACTGCCTGTGACGTTACAATGGCTGTGACATTTTTGTGGCTATGACGATGCAATTCCTGTGGCATTGTAGGTAGCTGTGACTTTTCAATGGCTATGACATTGATGTGGCCATGAGCTTTCAATGGCTATGACGTCACAATGCCTACGACCTAACAATGGCTATGACGTCACAGTGGCTATTAAAGGCCAGCGGAAATGACTATACTATCTCTATGACATTGTGGTGCCTATCACGTTACGATGGCTGTCATTATAGTGGCTATGCCATCACCATGTCTATGACATCATAATGGTTACGAAGTCACGGCAATGACATAACAGTGTCTATGAAACTACAGTGGCTTTGACCTTACAGTATATATGATGTTATAGTCGCTGTGATGTCACAATGGCTATGCCATCACAATGGCTATGCCATCACAATGGCTATGACATCACAGTTTCTATGACATCATAGTGGCTATGACGTTCCAATGGCTATGACATCAAAATGGCTGTGACCTGAAATTTGCATTGACTTAAATATGTCTGTGTCATTACAGTGCCTGTGACGTTACAATGGCTGTAACATTTTCGTGGCTATGACGATGCAATTCCTGTGGCATTGTAGGGAGCTATGACTTTTCAATGGCTATGACATTGATGTGGCCATGAGCTTTCAATGGCTATGACGTCACAATGCCTACGCCCTACAATGGCTTTGACGTCACAGTGGCTATTACAGGACAGCGGAAATGACTATACTATCTCTATGACATTGTGGTGCCTATCACGTTACGATGGATGTGACATTATAGTGGCTATGCCATCACCATGTCTATGACATCATGATGGTTACGAAGTCAACGGCAATGACATAACAATTTCTATGAAACTACAGTGGCTTTGACCTTACAATATATATGATGTTATAGTCGCTGTGATGTCACAATGGCTATGCCATCACAATGGCTATGCCATCACAATGGCTATGACATCACAGTTTCTATGACATCATAGTGGCTATGACGTTCCAATGGCTATGACATCAAAATGGCTATGACCTGAAATTTGCATTGACTTAAATATGTCTGTGTCATTAGAGTGCCTGTGACGTTACAATGGCTGTGACATTTTCGTGGCTATGACGATGCAATTCCTGTGGCATTGTATGTAGCTATGACTTTTCAATGGCTATGACATTGATGAGGCCATGAGTTTCAATGGCTATGACGCCACAATGCCTACGACCTAACAATGGCTATGACGTCACAGTGGCTTTTAAAGGCCCGCGGAAATGACTATACTATCTCTATGACATTGTGGTGCCTATCACGTTACGATGGCTGTGACATTATAGTGGCTATGCCATCACTATGCCTATGACATCATGATGGTTACGAAGTCAACGGCAATGACATAACAATGTCTATGAAACTACAGTGGCTTTGACCTTACAGTATATATGATGTTATAGTCGCTGTGATGTCACAATGGCTATGACATCACAATGGCTATGCCATCACAATGGCTATGACATCACAGTTTCTATGACATCATAGTGGCTATGACGTTCCAATGGCTATGACATCAAAATGGCTATGACCTGAAATTTGCATTGACTTAAATATATCTGTGTCATTACACTGCCTGTGACGTTACAATGGCTGTGACATTTTCGTGGCTATGACGATACAATTCCTGTGGCATTGTAGGTAGCTATGACTTTTCAGTTGCTATGACATTGATGTGGCCATGAGCTTTCAATGGCTATGACGTCACAATGCCTACGACCTAACAATGGCTATGACGTCACAGTGGCTATTAAAGGCCAGCGGAAATGACTATACTATCTCTATGACATTGTGGTGCCTATCACGTTACGATGGCTATTACATTATAGTGGCTATGCCATCACCATGTCTATGACATCATGATGGTTACGAAGTCAACGGCAATGACATAACAATGTCTATGAAACTACAGTGGCTTTGACCTTACAGTATATATGATGTTATAGTCGCTGTGATGTCACAATGGCTATGCCATCACAATGGCTATGCCATCACAATGGCTATGACATCACAGTTTCTATGACATCATAGTGGCTATGACGTTCCAATGGCTATGACATCAAAATGGCTATGACCTGAAATTTGCATTGACTTAAATATGTCTGTGTCATTACAGTGACTGTGACGTTACAATGGCTGTGACATTTTCGTGGCTATGACGATGCAATTCCTGTGGCATTGTAGGTAGCTATGACTTTTCAATGGCTATGACATTGATGTGGCCATGAGTTTCAATGGCTATGACGTCACAATGCCTACGACCTAACAATGGCTATGACGTCACAGTGGCTATTAAAGGCCAGCGGAAATGACTATACTATCTCTATGACATTGTGGTGCCTATCACGTTACGATGGATGTGACATTATAGTGGCTATGCCATCACCATGTCTATGACATCATGATGGTTACGAAGTCAACGGCAATGACATAACAATTTCTATGAAACTACAGTGGCTTTGACCTTACAATATATATGATGTTATAGTCGCTGTGATGTCACAATGGCTATGCCATCACAATGGCTATGCCATCACAATGGCTATGACATCACAGTTTCTATGACATCATAGTGGCTATGACGTTCCAATGGCTATGACATCAAAATGGCTATGACCTGAAATTTGCATTGACTTAAATATGTCTGTCATTACAGTGCCTGTGACGTTACAAGGCTGAGACATTTTCGTGGCTATGACGATGCAATTCCTGTGGCATTGTAGGTAGCTATGACTTTTCAATGGCTATGACATTGATGTGGCCATGAGCTTTCAATGGCTATGACGTCACAATGCCTACGACCTAACAATGGCTATGACGTCACAGTGGCTATTACAGGACAGCGGAAATGACTATACTATCTCTATGACATTGTGATGCCTATCACGTTACGATGGCTGTGTCATTATAGTGGCTATGCCATCACCATGTCTATGACATCATGATGGTTACGAAGTCAACGGCAATGACATAACAATGTCTATGAAACTACAGTGGCTTTCACCTTACAGTATATATGATGTTATAGTCGCTGTGATGTCACAATGGCTATGCCATCACAATGGCTATGCCATCACAATGGCTATGACATCACAGTTTCTATGACATCATAGTGGCTATGACGTTCCAATGGCTATGACATCAAAATGGCTATGACCTGAAATTTGCATTGACTTAAATATGTCTGTGTCATTACAGTGCCTGTGACGTTACAATGGCTGTGACATTTTCGTGGCTATGACGATGCAATTCCTGTGGCATTGTAGGTAGCTATGACTTTTCAATGGCTATGACATTGATGTGGCCATGAGTTTCAATGGCTATGACGTCACAATGCCTACGACCTAACAATGGCTATGACGTCACAGTGGCTATTAAAGGCCCGCGGAAATGACTATACTATCTCTATGACATTGTGGTGCCTCTCACGTTACGATGGCTGTGACATTATAGTGGCTATGCCATCACCATGTCTATGACATGATGATGGTTACGAAGTCAACGGCAATGACATAACAATGTCTATGAAACTACAGTGGCTTTGACCTTACAGTATATATGATGTTATAGTCGCTGTGATGTCACAATGGCTATGCCATCACAATGGCTATGACATCACAATGGCTATGACATCACAGTTTCTATGACATCATAGTGGCTATGACGTTCCAATGGCTATGACATCAAAATGGCTATGACCTGAAATTTGCATTGACTTAAATATATCTGTGTCATTACACTGCCTGTGACGTTACAATGGCTGTGACATTTTCGTGGCTAAGACGATGCAATTCCTGTGGCATTGTAGGTAGCTATGACTTTTCAATGGCTATGACATTGATGTGGCCATGAGCTTTCAATGGCTATGACGTCACAATGCCTACGACCTAACAATGGCTATGACGTCACAGTGGCTATTAAAGGCCAGCGGAAATGACTATACTATCTCTATGACATTGTGGTGCCTATCACGTTACGATGGCTGTCATTATAGTGGCTATGCCATCACCATGTCTATGACATCATGATGGTTACGAAGTCAACGGCAATGACATAACAATGTCTATGAAACTACAGTGGCTTTGACCTTACAATATATATGATGTTATACTCGCTGTGATGTCACAATGGCTATGCCATCACAATGGCTATGCCATCACAATGGCTATGACATCACAGTTTCTATGACATCATAGTGGCTATGACGTTCCAATGGCTATGACATCAAAATGGCTATGACCTGAAATTTGCATTGACTTAAATATGTCTGTGTCATTAGAGTGCCTGTGACGTTACAATGGCTGTGACATTTTCGTGGCTATGACGATGCAATTCCTGTGGCATTGTATGTAGCTATGACTTTTCAATGGCTATGACATTGATGAGGCCATGAGTTTCAATGGCTATGACGCCACAATGCCTACGACCTCACAATGGCTATGACGTCACAGTGGCTTTTAAAGGCCCGCGGAAATGACTATACTATCTCTATGACATTGTGGTGCCTATCACGTTATGATGGCTGTGACATTATAGTGGCTATGCCATCACTATGTCTATGACATCATGATGGTTACGAAGTCAACGGCAATGACATAACAATGTCTATGAAACTACAGTGGCTTTGACCTTACAGTATATATGATGTTATAGTCGCTGTGATGTCACAATGGCTATGCCATCACAATGGCTATGCCATCACAATGGCTATGACATCACAGTTTCTATGACATCATAGTGGCTATGACGTTCCAATGGCTATGACATCAAAATGGCTATGATCTGAAATTTGCATTGACTTAAATACGTCTGTGTCATTACAGTGCCTGTGACGTTACAATGGCTGTGACATTTTCATGGCTATGACGATGCAATTCCTGTGGCATTGTAGGTAGCTATGACTTTTCAATGGCTATGACATTGATGTGGCCATGAGCTTTCAATGGCTATGACGTCACAATGCGTACGACCTAACAATGGCTATGAAGTCAGAGTGGCTATTACAGGACAGCGGAAATGACTATACTATCTCTATGACATTGTGGTGCCTATCACGTTATGATGGCTGTGACATTATAGTGGCTATGCCATCACCATGTCTATGACATCATGATGGTTACGACGTCAACGGCAATGACATAACAATGTCTATGAAACTACAGTGGCTTTGACCTTACAATATATATGATGTTATCGTCGCTGTGATGTCACAATGGCTATGCCATCACAATGGCTATGCCATCACAATGGCTATGACATCACAGTTTCTATGACATCATAGTGGCTATGACGTTCCAATGGCTATGACATCAAAATGGCTATGACCTGAAATTTGCATTGACTTAAATATGTCTGTGTCATTAGAGTGCCTGTGACGTTACAATGGCTGTGACATTTTCGTGGCTATGACGATGCAATTCCTGTGGCATTGTATGTAGCTATGACTTTTCAATGGCTATGACATTGATGAGGCCATGAGTTTCAATGGCTATGACGCCACAATGCCTACGACCTAACAATGGCTATGACGTCACAGTGGCTTTTAAAGGCCCGCGGAAATGACTATACTATCTCTATGACATTGTGGTGCCTATCACGTTACGATGGCTGTGACATTATAGTGGCTATGCCATCACTATGCCTATGACATCATGATGGTTACGAAGTCAACGGCAATGACATAACAATGTCTATGAAACTACAGTGGCTTTGACCTTACAGTATATATGATGTTATAGTCGCTGTGATGTCACAATGGCTATGACATCACAATGGCTATGCCATCACAATGGCTATGCCATCACAATGGCTATGACATCACAATGGCTATGACATCACAGTTTCTATGACATCATAGTGGCTATGACGTTCCAATGGCTATGACATCAAAATGGCTATGACCTGAAATTTGCATTGACTTAAATATATCTGTGTCATTACACTGCCTGTGACGTTACAATGGCTGTGACATTTTCGTGGCTATGACGATACAATTCCTGTGGCATTGTAGGTAGCTATGACTTTTCAGTTGCTATGACATTGATGTGGCCATGAGCTTTAAATGGCTATGACGTCACAATGCCTACGACCTAACAATGGCTATGACGTCACAGTGGCTATTAAAGGCCAGCGGAAATGACTATACTATCTCTATGACATTGTGGTGCCTATCACGTTACGATGGCTATTACATTATAGTGGCTATGCCATCACCATGTCTATGACATCATGATGGTTACGAAGTCAACGGCAATGACATAACAATGTCTATGAAACTACAGTGGCTTTGACCTTACAGTATATATGATGTTATAGTCGCTGTGATGTCACAATGGCTATGCCATCACAATGGCTATGACATCACAATGGCTATGACATCACAGTTTCTATGACATCATAGTGGCTATGACGTTCCAATGGCTATGACATCAAAATGGCTATGACCTGAAATTTGCATTGACTTAAATATATCTGTGTCATTACACTGCCTGTGACGTTACAATGGCTGTGACATTTTCGTGGCTAAGACGATGCAATTCCTGTGGCATTGTAGGTAGCTATGACTTTTCAATGGCTATGACATTGATGTGGCCATGAGCTTTCAATGGCTATGACGTCACAATGCCTACGACCTAACAATGGCTATGACGTCACAGTGGCTATTAAAGGCCAGCGGAAATGACTATACTATCTCTATGACATTGTGGTGCCTATCACGTTACGATGGCTGTCATTATAGTGGCTATGCCATCACCATGTCTATGACATCATGATGGTTACGAAGTCAACGGCAATGACATAACAATGTCTATGAAACTACAGTGGCTTTGACCTTACAGTATATATGATGTTATAGTCGCTGTGATGTCACAATGGCTATGCCATCACAATGGCTATGCCATCACAATGGCTATGACATCACAGTTTCTATGACATCATAGTGGCTATGACGTTCCAATGGCTATGACATCAAAATGGCTGTGACCTGAAATTTGCATTGACTTAAATATGTCTGTGTCATTACAGTGCCTGTGACGTTACAATGGGGGTGACATTTTCGTGGCTATGACGATGCAATTCCTGTGGCATTGTAGGTAGCTATGACTTTTCAATGGCTATGACATTGATGTATCCATGAGCTTTCAATGGCTATGACGTCACAATGCCTACGCCCTACAATGGCTTTGACGTCACAGTGGCTATTACAGGACAGCGGAAATGACTATACTATCTCTATGACATTGTGGTGCCTATCACGTTACGATGGATGTGACATAATAGTGGCTATGCCATCACCATGTCTATGACATCATGATGGTTACGAAGTCAACGGCAATGACATAACAATGTCTATGAAACTACAGTGGCTTTGACCTTACAATATATATGATGTTATACTCGCTGTGATGTCACAATGGCTATGCCATCACAATGGCTATGCCATCACAATGGCTATGACATCACAGTTTCTATGACATCATAGTGGCTATGACGTTCCAATGGCTATGACATCAAAATGGCTATGACCTGAAATTTGCATTGACTTAAATATGTCTGTGTCATTAGAGTGCCTGTGACGTTACAATGGCTGTGACATTTTCGTGGCTATGACGATGCAATTCCTGTGGCATTGTAGGTAGCTATGACTTTTCAATGGCTATGACATTGATGTGGCCATGAGCTTTCAATGGCTATGACGTCACAATGCCTATGACCTAACAATGGCTTTGACGTCACAGTGGCTATTAAAGGCCAGCGGAAATGACTATACTATCTCTATGATATTGTGGTGCCTATCACGTTACGATGGATGTGACATTATAGTGGCTATGCCATCACCATGTCTATGACATCATGATGGTTACGAAGTCAACAGCAATGACATAACAATGTCTATGAAACTACAGTGGCTTTGACCTTACAGTATATATGATGTTATAGTCGCTGTGATGTCACAATGGCTATGCCATCACAATGGCTATGCCATCACAATGGCTATGACATCACAGTTTCTATGACATCATAGTGGCTATGACGTTCCAATGGCTATGACATCAAAATGGCTATGACCTGAAATTTGCATTGACTTAAATATGTCTGTGTCATTAGAGTGCCTGTGACGTTACAATGGCTGTGACATTTTCGTGGCTATGACGATGCAATTCCTGTGGCATTGTATGTAGCTATGACTTTTCAATGGCTATGACATTGATGAGGCCATGAGTTTCAATGGCTATGACGCCACAATGCCTACGACCTCACAATGGCTATGACGTCACAGTGGCTTTTAAAGGCCCGCGGAAATGACTATACTATCTCTATGACATTGTGGTGCCTATCACGTTATGATGGCTGTGACATTATAGTGGCTATGCCATCACTATGTCTATGACATCATGATGGTTACGAAGTCAACGGCAATGACATAAAAATGTCTATGAAACTACAGTGGCTTTGACCTTACAGTATATATGATGTTATAGTCGCTGTGATGTCACAATGGCTATGCCATCACAATGGCTATGCCATCACAATGGCTATGCCATCACAATGGCTATGACATCACAGTTTCTATGACATCATAGTGGCTATGACGTTCCAATGGCTATGACATCAAAATGGCTATGATCTGAAATTTGCATTGACTTAAATACGTCTGTGTCATTACAGTGCCTGTGACGTTACAATGGCTGTGACCTTTTCATGGCTATGACGATGCAATTCCTGTGGCATTGTAGGTAGCTATGACTTTTCAATGGCTATGACATTGATGTGGCCATGAGCTTTCAATGGCTATGACGTCACAATGCGTACGACCTAACAATGGCTATGAAGTCAGAGTGGCTATTACAGGACAGCGGAAATGACTATACTATCTCTATGACATTGTGGTGCCTATCACGTTATGATGGCTGTGACATTATAGTGGCTATGCCATCACCATGTCTATGACATCATGATGGTTACGACGTCAACGGCAATGACATAACAATGTCTATGAAACTACAGTGTCTTTGACCTTACAATATATATGATGTTATCGTCGCTGTGATGTCACAATGGCTATGCCATCACAATGGCTATGCCATCACAATGGCTATGACTTCACAGTTTCTATGACATCATAGTGGCTATGACGTTCCAATGGCTATGACATCAAAATGGCTATGACCTGAAATTTGCATTGACTTAAATATGTCTGTGTCATTAGAGTGCCTGTGACGTTACAATGGCTGTGACATTTTCCTGGCTATGACGATGCAATTCCTGTGGCATTGTATGTAGCTATGACTTTTCAATGGCTATGACATTGATGAGGCCATGAGTTTCAATGGCTATGACGCCACAATGCCTACGACCTAACAATGGCTATGACGTCACAGTGGCTTTTAAAGGCCCGCGGAAATGACTATACTATCTCTATGACATTGTGGTGCCTATCACGTTACGATGGCTGTGACATTATAGTGGCTATGCCATCACTATGCCTATGACATCATGATGGTTACGAAGTCAACGGCAATGACATAACAATGTCTATGAAACTACAGTGGCTTTGACCTTACAGTATATATGATGTTATAGTCGCTGTGATGTCACAATGGCTATGACATCACAATGGCTATGCCATCACAATGGCTATGCCATCACAATGGCTATGACATCACAATGGCTATGACATCACAGTTTCTATGACATCATAGTGGCTATGACGTTCCAATGGCTATGACATCAAAATGGCTATGACCTGAAATTTGCATTGACTTAAATATATCTGTGTCATTACACTGCCTGTGACGTTACAATGGCTGTGACATTTTCGTGGCTATGACGATACAATTCCTGTGGCATTGTAGGTAGCTATGACTTTTCAGTTGCTATGACATTGATGTGGCCATGAGCTTTCAATGGCTATGACGTCACAATGCCTACGACCTAACAATGGCTATGACGTCACAGTGGCTATTAAAGGCCAGCGGAAATGACTATACTATCTCTATGACATTGTGGTGCCTATCACGTTACGATGGCTATTACATTATAGTGGCTATGCCATCACCATGTCTATGACATCATGATGGTTACGAAGTCAACGGCAATGACATAACAATGTCTATGAAACTACAGTGGCTTTGACCTTACAGTATATATGATGTTATAGTCGCTGTGATGTCACAATGGCTATGCCATCACAATGGCTATGACATCACAATGGCTATGACATCACAGTTTCTATGACATCATAGTGGCTATGACGTTCCAATGGCTATGACATCAAAATGGCTATGACCTGAAATTTGCATTGACTTAAATATATCTGTGTCATTACACTGCCTGTGACGTTACAATGGCTGTGACATTTTCGTGGCTAAGACGATGCAATTCCTGTGGCATTGTAGGTAGCTATGACTTTTCAATGGCTATGACATTGATGTGGCCATGAGCTTTCAATGGCTATGACGTCACAATGCCTACGACCTAACAATGGCTATGACGTCACAGTGGCTATTAAAGGCCAGCGGAAATGACTATACTATCTCTATGACATTGTGGTGCCTATCACGTTACGATGGCTGTCATTATAGTGGCTATGCCATCACCATGTCTATGACATCATAATGGTTACGAAGTCAACGGCAATGACATAACAATGTCTATGAAACTACAGTGGCTTTGACCTTACAGTATATATGATGTTATAGTCGCTGTGATGTCACAATGGCTATGCCATCACAATGGCTATGCCATCACAATGGCTATGACATCACAGTTTCTATGACATCATAGTGGCTATGACGTTCCAATGGCTATGACATCAAAATGGCTGTGACCTGAAATTTGCATTGACGTAAATTGTCTGTGTCATTACAGTGCCTGTGACGTTACAATGGCTGTGACATTTTCGTGGCTATGACGATGCAATTCCTGTGGCATTGTAGGTAGCTATGACTTTTCAATGGCTATGACATTGATGTATCCATGAGCTTTCAATGGCTATGACGTCACAATGCCTACGCCCTACAATGGCTTTGACGTCACAGTGGCTATTACAGGACAGCGGAAATGACTATACTATCTCTATGACATTGTGGTGCCTATCACGTTACGATGGATGTGACATTATAGTGGCTATGCCATCACCATGTCTATGACATCATGATGGTTACGAAGTCAACGGCAATGACATAACAATGTCTATGAAACTACAGTGGCTTTGACCTTACAATATATATGATGTTATACTCGCTGTGATGTCACAATGGCTATGCCATCACAATGGCTATGCCATCACAATGGCTATGACATCACAGTTTCTATGACATCATAGTGGCTATGACGTTCCAATGGCTATGACATCAAAATGGCTATGACCTTAAATTTGCATTGACTTAAATATGTCTGTGTCATTAGAGTGCCTGTGACGTTACAATGGCTGTGACATTTTCGTGGCTATGACGATGCAATTCCTGTGGCATTGTAGGTAGCTACGACTTTTCAATGGCTATGACATTGATGTGGCCATGAGCTTTCAATGGCTATGACGTCACAATGCCTATGACCTAACAATGGCTTTGACGTCACAGTGGCTATTAAAGGCCAGCGGAAATGACTATACTATCTCTATGATATTGTGGTGCCTATCACGTTACGATGGATGTGACATTATAGTGGCTATGCCATCACCATGTCTATGACATCATGATGGTTACGAAGTCAACAGCAATGACATAACAATGTCTATGAAACTACAGTGGCTTTGACCTTACAGTATATATGATGTTATAGTCGCTGTGATGTCACAATGGCTATGCCATCACAATGGCTATGACATCACAATGGCTATGACATCACAGTTTCTATGACATCATAGTGGCTATGACGTTCCAATGGCTATGACATCAAAATGGCTATGACCTGAAATTTGCATTGACTTAAATATATCTGTGTCATTACAGTGACTGTGACGTTACAATGGCTGTGACATTTTCGTGGCTATGACGATGCAATTCCTGTGGCATTGTAGGTAGCTATGACTTTTCAATGGCTATGACATTGATGTGGCCATGAGCTTTCAATGGCTATGACGTCACAATGCCTATGACCTAACAATGGCTTTGACGTCACAGTGGCTATTAAAGGCCAGCGGAAATGACTATACTATCTCTATGATATTGTGGTGCCTATCACGTTACGATGGATGTGACATTATAGTGGCTATGCCATCACCATGTCTATGACATCATAATGGTTACGAAGTCAACGGCAATGACATAACAATGTCTATGAAACTACAGTGGCTTTGACCTTACAATATATATGATGTTATACTCGCTGTGATGTCACAATGGCTATGCCATCACAATGGCTATGCCATCACAATGGCTATGACATCACAGTTTCTATGACATCATAGTGGCTATGACGTTCCAATGGCTATGACATCAAAATGGCTATCACCTGAAATTTGCATTGACTTAAATATGTCTGTGTCATTAGAGTGCCTGTGACGTTACAATGGCTGTGACATTTTCGTGGCTATGACGATGCAATTCCTGTGGCATTGTATGTAGCTATGACTTTTCAATGGCTATGACATTGATGAGGCCATGAGTTTCAATGGCTATGACTCCACAATGCCTACGACCTAACAATGGCTATGATGTCACAGTGGCTTTTAAAGGCCCGCGGAAATGACTATACTATCTCTATGACATTGTGGTGCCTATCACGTTACGATGGCTGTGACATTATAGTGGCTATGCCATCACCATGTCTATGACATCATGATGGTTACGAAGTCAACGGCAATGACATAACAATGTCTATGAAACTACAGTGGCTTTGACCTTACAGTATATATGATGTTATAGTCGCTGTGATGTCACAATCGCTATGCCATCACAATGGCTATGCCATCACAATGGCTATGACATCACAGTTTCTATGACATCATAGTGGCTATGACGTTTCAATGGCTATGACATCAAAATGGCTATGACCTGAAATTTGCATTGACTTAAATATGTCTGTGTCATTACATTGCCTGTGAAGATACAATGTCTGTGACATTTTCGTGGCTATCACGATGCAATTCCTGTGGCATTGTAAGTAGCTATGACTTTTCAATGGCTATGACATTGATGTGGCCATGAGCTTTCAATGGCGATGACGTCACAATGCCTACGACCTAAAAATGGCTATGACGTCACAGTGGCTATTAAAGGCCAGAGGAAATGACTATACTATCTCTATGACATTGTGGTGCCTATCACGTTACGATGGCCGTGACCTTATAGTGGCTATTCCATCACCATGTCTATGACATCATGATGGTTACAAAGTCAACGGCAATGACATAACAATGTCTATGAAACTACAGTGTCTTTGAGCTTACAATATATATGATGTTATAGTCGCTGTGATGTCACAATGACTATGCCATCACAATGGCTATGACATCACAATGGCTATGACATCACAGTTTCTATAACATCATAGTGGCTATGACGTTCCAATGGCTATGACATCAAAATGGCTATGACCTGAAATTTGCATTGACTTAAATATGTCTGTCATTACAGTGCCTGTGACGTTACAAGGCTGAGACATTTTCGTGGCTATGACGATGCAATTCCTGTGGCATTGTAGGTAGCTATGACTTTTCAATGGCTATGACATTGATGTGGCCATGAGCTTTCAATGGCTATGACGTCACAATGCCTACGACCTAACAATGGCTATGACGTCACAGTGGCTATTACAGGACAGCGGAAATGACTATACTATCTCTATGACATTGTGATCCCTATCACGTTACGATGGCTGTGTCATTATAGTGGCTATGCCATCACCATGTCTATGACATCATGATGGTTACGAAGTCAACGGCAATGACATAACAATGTCTATGAAACTACAGTGGCTTTCACCTTACAGTATATATGATGTTATAGTCGCTGTGATGTCACAATGGCTATGCCATCACAATGGCTATGCCATCACAATGGCTATGACATCACAGTTTCTATGACATCATAGTGGCTATGACGTTCCAATGGCTATGACATCAAAATGGCTATGACCTGAAATTTGCATTGACTTAAATATATCTGTGTCATTACAGTGCCTGTGACGTTACAATGGCTGTGACATTTTCGTGGCTATGACGATGCAATTCCTGTGGCATTGTAGGTAGCTATGACTTTTCAATGGCTATGACATTGATGTGGCCATGAGTTTCAATGGCTATGACGTCACAATGCCTACGACCTAACAATGGCTATGACGTCACAGTGGCTATTAAAGGCCAGCGGAAATGACTAT
This sequence comes from Myotis yumanensis, assembly GCF_028538775.1. Lineage (NCBI taxonomy): Eukaryota > Metazoa > Chordata > Mammalia > Chiroptera > Vespertilionidae > Myotis > Myotis yumanensis. The sequence continues at coordinate 354,749 of NW_027223783.1, forward strand.
ACTATCTCTATGACATTGTGGTGCCTCTCACGTTACGATGGCTGTGACATTATAGTGGCTATGCCATCACCATGTCTATGACATCATGATGGTTACGAAGTCAACGGCAATGACATAACAATGTCTATGAAACTACAGTGTCTTTGACCTAACAATATATATGATGTTATAGTCGCTGTGATGTCACAATGGCTATGCCATCACAATGGCTATGACATCACAATGGCTATGACATCACAGTTTCTATGACATCATAGTGGCTATGACGTTCCAATGGCTATGACATCAAAATGGCTATGAACTGAAATTTGCATTGACTTAAATATATCTGTGTCATTACACTGCCAGTGACGTTACAATGGCTGTGACATTTTCGTGGCTATGACGATGCAATTCCTGTGGCATTGTAGGTAGCTATGACTTTTCAATGGCTATGACATTGATGTGGCCATGAGCTTTCAATGGCTATGACGTCACAATGCCTACGACCTAACAATGGCTATGACGTCACAGTGGCTATTACAGGACAGCGGAAATGACTATACTATCTCTATGACATTGTGGTGCCTATCACGTTACGATGGCTGTGACATTATAGTGGCTATGCCATCACCATGTCTATGACATCATGATGGTTACGAAGTCAACAGCAATGACATAACAATGTCTATGAAACTACAGTGGCTTTGACCTTACAATATATATGATGTTATAGTCGCTGTGATGTCACAATGGCTATGCCATCACAATGGCTATGACATCACAATGGCTATGACATCACAGTTTCTATGACATCATAGTGGCTATGACGTTCCAATGGCTATGACATCAAAATGGCTATGATCTGAAATTTGCTTTGACTTAAATATGTCTGTGTCATTACAGTGCCTGTGACGTTACAATGGCTGTGACATTTTCGTGGCTATGATGATGCAATTCCTGTGGCATTGTAGGTAGCTATGACTTTTCAATGGCTATGACATTGATGTGGCCATGAGCTTTCAATGGCTATGACGTCACAATGCCTACGACCTGACAATGGCTATGACGTCACAGTGGCTATTATAGGACAGCGGAAATGACTATACTATATGACTTTGTGGTGCCTATCACGTTACGATGGCTGTGACATTATAGTGGCTATGCCATCACCATGTCTATGACATCATGATGGTTACGAAGTCAACGGCAATGACATAACAATGTCTATGAAACTACAGTGTCTTTGACCTTACAATATATATGATGTTATAGTCGCTGTGATGTAACAATGGCTATGCCATCACAATGGCTATGACATCAGTTTCTATGACATCATAGTGGCTATGACGTTCCAATGGCTATGACATCAAAATGGCTATGATCTGAAATTTGCTTTGACTTAAATATGTCTGTGTCATTACAGTGCCTGTGACGTTACAATGGCTCTGACATTTTCGTGGCTATGACGATGCAATTCCTGTGGCATTGTAGGTAGCTATGACTTTTCAATGGCTATGACATTGATGTGGCCATGAGCTTTCAATGGCTATGACGTCACAATGCCTACGACCTGACAATGGCTATGACGTCACAGTGGCTATTACAGGACAGCGGAAATGACTATACTATATGACATTGTGGTGCCTATCACGTTACGATGGCAGTGTCATTATAGTGGCTATGCCATCACCATGTCTATGACATCATGATGGTTACGAAGTCAACGGCAATGACTTAACAATGTCTATGAAACTACAGTGGCTTTGACCTTACAGTATATATGATGTTATAGTCGCTGTGATGTCACAATCGCTATGCCATCACAATGGCTATGCCATCACAATGGCTATGACATCACAGTTTCTATGACATCATAGTGGCTATGACGTTCCAATGGCTATGACATCAAAATGGCTATGACCTGAAATTTGCATTGACTTAAATATGTCTGTGTCATTACAGTGCCTGTGACGTTACAATGGATGAGACATTTTCGTGGCTCTGACGATGCAATTCCTGTGGCATTGTAGGTAGCTATGACTTTTCAATGGCTATGACATTGATGTGGCCATGAGCTTTCAATGGCGATGACGTCACAATGCCTACGACCTAACAATGGCTATGACGTCACAGTGGCTATTAAAGGCCAGCGGAAATGACTATACTATCTCTATGACATTGTGGTGCCTATCACGTTACGATGACCGTGACATTATAGTGGCTATTCCATCACCATGTCTATGACATCATGATGGTTACAAAGTCAACGGCAATGACATAACAATGTCTATGAAACTACAGTGTCTTTGAGCTTACAATATATATGATGTTATAGTCGCTGTGATGTCACAATGGCTATGCCATCACAATGGCTATGACATCACAATGGCTATGACATCACAGTTTCTATAACATCATAGTGGCTATGACGTTCCAATGGCTATGACATCAAAATGGCTATGACCTGAAATTTGCATTGACTTAAATATGTCTGTCATTACAGTGCCTGTGACGTTACAAGGCTGAGACATTTTCGTGGCTATGACGATGCAATTCCTGTGGCATTGTAGGTAGCTATGACTTTTCAATGGCTATGACATTGATGTGGCCATGAGCTTTCAATGGCTATGACGTCACAATGCCTACGACCTAACAATGGCTATGACGTCACAGTGGCTATTACAGGACAGCGGAAATGACTATACTATCTCTATGACATTGTGATGCCTATCACGTTACGATGGCTGTGTCATTATAGTGGCTATGCCAGCACCATGTCTATGACATCATGATGGTTACGAAGTCAACGGCAATGACATAACAATGTCTATGAAACTACAGTGGCTTTGACCTTACAGTATATATGATGTTATAGTCGCTGTGATGTCACAATGGCTATGCCATCACAATGGCTATGCCATCACAATGGCTATGACATCACAGTTTCTATGACATCATAGTGGCTATGACGTTCCAATGGCTATGACATCAAAATGGCTATGACCTGAAATTTGCATTGACTTAAATATGTCTGTGTCATTACAGTGCCTGTGACGTTACAATGGCTGTGACATTTTCGTGGCTATGACGATGCAATTCCTGTGGCATTGTAGGTAGCTATGACTTTTCAATGGCTATGACATTGATGTGGCCATGAGCTTTCAATGGCTATGACGTCACAATGCCTACGACCTGACAATGGCTATGACGTCACAGTGGCTATTATAGGACAGCGGAAATGACTATACTATATGACATTGTGGTGCCTATCACGTTACGATGGCTGTGACATTATAGTGGCTATGCCATCACCATGTCTATGACATCATGATGGTTACGAAGTCAACGGCAATGACATAACAATGTCTATGAAACTAGTGTCTTTGACCTTACAATATATATGATGTTATAGTCGCTGTGATGTAACAATGGCTATGCCATCACAATGGCTATGACATCAGTTTCTATGACATCATAGTGGCTATGACGTTCCAATGGCTATGACATCAAAATGGCTATGATCTGAAATTTGCTTGACTTAAATATGTCTGTGTCATTACAGTGCCTGTGACGTTACAATGGCTCTGACATTTTCGTGGCTATGACGATGCAATTCCTGTGGCATTGTAGGTAGCTATGACTTTTCAATGGCTATGACATTGATGTGGCCATGAGCTTTCAATGGCTATGACGTCACAATGCCTACGACCTAACAATGGCTATGACGTCACAGTGGCTATTACAGGACAGCGGAAATGACTATACTATATGACATTGTGGTGCCTATCACGTTACGATGGCAGTGTCATTATAGTGGCTATGCCATCACCATGTCTATGACATCATGATGGTTACGAAGTCAACGGCAATGACTTAACAATGTCTATGAAACTACAGTGGCTTTGACCTTACAGTATATATGATGTTATAGTCGCTGTGATGTCACAATCGCTATGCCATCACAATGGCTATGCCATCACAATGGCTATGACATCACAGTTTCTATGACATCATAGTGGCTATGACGTTCCAATGGCTATGACATCAAAATGGCTATGACCTGAAATTTGCATTGACTTAAATATGTCTGTGTCATTACAGTGCCTGTGACGATACAATGGCTGTGACATTTTCGTGGCTATGACGATGCAATTCCTGTGGCATTGTAGGTAGCTATGACTTTTCAATGGCTATGACATTGATGTGGCCATGAGCTTTCAATGGCGATGACGTCACAATGCCTACGACCTAACAATGGCTATGACGTCACAGTGGCTATTAAAGGCCAGCGGAAATGACTATACTATCTCTATGACATTGTGGTGCCTATCACGTTACGATGACCGTGACATTATAGTGGCTATTCCATCACCATGTCTATGACATCATGATGGTTACAAAGTCAACGGCAATGACATAACAATGTCTATGAAACTACAGTGTCTTTGAGCTTACAATATATATGATGTTATAGTCGCTGTGATGTCACAATGGCTATGCCATCACAATGGCTATGACATCACAATGGCTATGACATCACAGTTTCTATAACATCATAGTGGCTATGACGTTCCAATGGCTATGACATCAAAATGGCTATGACCTGAAATTTGCATTGACTTAAATATGTCTGTCATTACAGTGCCTGTGACGTTACAAGGCTGAGACATTTTCGTGGCTATGACGATGCAATTCCTGTGGCATTGTAGGTAGCTATGACTTTTCAATGGCTATGACATTGATGTGGCCATGAGCTTTCAATGGCTATGACGTCACAATGCCTACGACCTAACAATGGCTATGACGTCACAGTGGCTATTACAGGACAGCGGAAATGACTATACTATCTCTATGACATTGTGATGCCTATCACGTTACGATGGCTGTGTCATTATAGTGGCTATGCCAGCACCATGTCTATGACATCATGATGGTTACGAAGTCAACGGCAATGACATAACAATGTCTATGAAACTACAGTGGCTTTGACCTTACAGTATATATGATGTTATAGTCGCTGTGATGTCACAATGGCTATGCCATCACAATGGCTATGCCATCACAATGGCTATGACATCACAGTTTCTATGACATCATAGTGGCTATGACGTTCCAATGGCTATGACATCAAAATGGCTATGACCTGAAATTTGCATTGACTTAAATATGTCTGTGTCATTACAGTGCCTGTGACGTTACAATGGCTGTGACATTTTCGTGGCTATGACGATGCAATTCCTGTGGCATTGTAGGTAGCTATGACTTTTCAATGGCTATGACATTGATGTGGCCATGAGCTTTCAATGGCTATGACGTCACAATGCCTACGACCTGACAATGGCTATGACGTCACAGTGGCTATTATAGGACAGCGGAAATGACTATACTATATGACATTGTGGTGCCTATCACGTTACGATGGCTGTGACATTATAGTGGCTATGCCATCACCATGTCTATGACATCATGATGGTTACGAAGTCAACGGCAATGACATAACAATGTCTATGAAACTAGTGTCTTTGACCTTACAATATATATGATGTTATAGTCGCTGTGATGTAACAATGGCTATGCCATCACAATGGCTATGACATCAGTTTCTATGACATCATAGTGGCTATGACGTTCCAATGGCTATGACATCAAAATGGCTATGATCTGAAATTTGCTTGACTTAAATATGTCTGTGTCATTACAGTGCCTGTGACGTTACAATGGCTCTGACATTTTCGTGGCTATGACGATGCAATTCCTGTGGCATTGTAGGTAGCTATGACTTTTCAATGGCTATGACATTGATGTGGCCATGAGCTTTCAATGGCTATGACGTCACAATGCCTACGACCTGACAATGGCTATGACGTCACAGTGGCTATTACAGGACAGCGGAAATGACTATACTATATGACATTGTGGTGCCTATCACGTTACGATGGCAGTGTCATTATAGTGGCTATGCCATCACCATGTCTATGACATCATGATGGTTACGAAGTCAACGGCAATGACTTAACAATGTCTATGAAACTACAGTGGCTTTGACCTTACAGTATATATGATGTTATAGTCGCTGTGATGTCACAATCGCTATGCCATCACAATGGCTATGCCATCACAATGGCTATGACATCACAGTTTCTATGACATCATAGTGGCTATGACGTTCCAATGGCTATGACATCAAAATGGCTATGACCTGAAATTTGCATTGACTTAAATATGTCTGTGTCATTACAGTGCCTGTGACGATACAATGGCTGTGACATTTTCGTGGCTATGACGATGCAATTCCTGTGGCATTGTAGGTAGCTATGACTTTTCAATGGCTATGACATTGATGTGGCCATGAGCTTTCAATGGCGATGACGTCACAATGCCTACGACCTAACAATGGCTATGACGTCACAGTGGCTATTAAAGGCCAGCGGAAATGACTATACTATCTCTATGACATTGTGGTGCCTATCACGTTACGATGACCGTGACATTATAGTGGCTATTCCATCACCATGTCTATGACATCATGATGGTTACAAAGTCAACGGCAATGACATAACAATGTCTATGAAACTACAGTGTCTTTGAGCTTACAATATATATGATGTTATAGTCGCTGTGATGTCACAATGGCTATGCCATCACAATGGCTATGACATCACAATGGCTATGACATCACAGTTTCTATAACATCATAGTGGCTATGACGTTCCAATGGCTATGACATCAAAATGGCTATGACCTGAAATTTGCATTGACTTAAATATGTCTGTCATTACAGTGCCTGTGACGTTACAAGGCTGAGACATTTTCGTGGCTATGACGATGCAATTCCTGTGGCATTGTAGGTAGCTATGACTTTTCAATGGCTATGACATTGATGTGGCCATGAGCTTTCAATGGCTATGACGTCACAATGCCTACGACCTAACAATGGCTATGACGTCACAGTGGCTATTACAGGACAGCGGAAATGACTATACTATCTCTATGACATTGTGATGCCTATCACGTTACGATGGCTGTGTCATTATAGTGGCTATGCCAGCACCATGTCTATGACATCATGATGGTTACGAAGTCAACGGCAATGACATAACAATGTCTATGAAACTACAGTGGCTTTGACCTTACAGTATATATGATGTTATAGTCGCTGTGATGTCACAATGGCTATGCCATCACAATGGCTATGCCATCACAATGGCTATGACATCACAGTTTCTATGACATCATAGTGGCTATGACGTTCCAATGGCTATGACATCAAAATGGCTATGACCTGAAATTTGCATTGACTTAAATATGTCTGTGTCATTACAGTGCCTGTGACGTTACAATGGCTGTGACATTTTCGTGGCTATGACGATGCAATTCCTGTGGCATTGTAGGTAGCTATGACTTTTCAATGGCTATGACATTGATGTGGCCATGAGCTTTCAATGGCTATGACGTCACAATGCCTACGACCTGACAATGGCTATGACGTCACAGTGGCTATTATAGGACAGCGGAAATGACTATACTATATGACATTGTGGTGCCTATCACGTTACGATGGCTGTGACATTATAGTGGCTATGCCATCACCATGTCTATGACATCATGATGGTTACGAAGTCAACGGCAATGACATAACAATGTCTATGAAACTACAGTGTCTTTGACCTTACAATATATATGATGTTATAGTCGCTGTGATGTCACAATGGCTATGCCATCACAATGGCTATGACATCACAATGGCTATGACATCACAGTTTCTATGACATCATAGTGGCTATGACGTTCCAATGGCTATGACATCAAAATGGCTATGAACTGAAATTTGCATTGACTTAAATATATCTGTGTCATTACACTGCCTGTGACGTTACAATGGCTGTGATATTTTCGTGGCTATGACGATGCAATTCCTGTGGCATTGTAGGTAGCTATGACTTTTCAATGGCTATGACATTGATGTGGCCATGAGATTTCAATGGCTATGACGTCACAATGCCTACGACCTGATAATGGCTATGACGTCACAGTGGCTATTACAGGACAGCGGAAATGACTATACTATATGACATTGTGGTGCCTATCACGTTACGATGGCAGTGTCATTATAGTGGCTATGCCATCACCATGTCTATGACATCATGATGGTTACGAAGTCAACGGCAATGACATAACAATATCTATGAAACTACAGTGGCTTTGACCTTACAGTATATATGATGTTATAGTCGCTGTGATGTCACAATCGCTATGCCATCACAATGGCTATGCCATCACAATGGCTATGACATCACAGTTTCTATGACATCATAGTGGCTATGACGTTTCAATGGCTATGACATCAAAATGGCTATGACCTGAAATTTGCATTGACTTAAATATGTCTGTGTCATTACAGTGCCTGTGACGATACAATGTCTGTGACATTTTCGTGGCTATCACGATGCAATTCCTGTGGCATTGTAAGTAGCTATGACTTTTCAATGGCTATGACATTGATGTGGCCATGAGCTTTCAATGGCGATGACGTCACAATGCCTACGACCTAAAAATGGCTATGACGTCACAGTGGCTATTAAAGGCCAGAGGAAATGACTATACTATCTCTATGACATTGTGGTGCCTATCACGTTACGATGGCCGTGACATTATAGTGGCTATTCCATCACCATGTCTATGACATCATGATGGTTACAAAGTCAACGGCAATGACATAACAATGTCTATGAAACTACAGTGTCTTTGAGCTTACAATATATATGATGTTATAGTCGCTGTGATGTCACAATGACTATGCCATCACAATGGCTATGACATCACAATGGCTATGACATCACAGTTTCTATAACATCATAGTGGCTATGACGTTCCAATGGCTATGACATCAAAATGGCTATGACCTGAAATTTGCATTGACTTAAATATGTCTGTCATTACAGTGCCTGTGACGTTACAAGGCTGAGACATTTTCGTGGCTATGACGATGCAATTCCTGTGGCATTGTAGGTAGCTATGACTTTTCAATGGCTATGACATTGATGTGGCCATGAGCTTTCAATGGCTATGACGTCACAATGCCTACGACCTAACAATGGCTATGACGTCACAGTGGCTATTACAGGACAGCGGAAATGACTATACTATCTCTATGACATTGTGATGCCTATCACGTTACGATGGCTGTGTCATTATAGTGGCTATGCCATCACCATGTCTATGACATCATGATGGTTACGAAGTCAACGGCAATGACATAACAATGTCTATGAAACTACAGTGGCTTTCACCTTACAGTATATATGATGTTATAGTCGCTGTGATGTCACAATGGCTATGCCATCACAATGGCTATGCCATCACAATGGCTATGACATCACAGTTTCTATGACATCATAGTGGCTATGACGTTCCAATGGCTATGACATCAAAATGGCTATGACCTGAAATTTGCATTGACTTAAATATGTCTGTGTCATTACAGTGCCTGTGACGTTACAATGGCTGTGACATTTTCGTGGCTATGACGATGCAATTCCTGTGGCATTGTAGGTAGCTATGACTTTTCAATGGCTATGACATTGATGTGGCCATGAGTTTCAATGGCTATGACGTCACAATGCCTACGACCTAACAATGGCTATGACGTCACAGTGGCTATTAAAGGCCCGCGGAAATGACTATACTATCTCTATGACATTGTGGTGCCTCTCACGTTACGATGGCTGTGACATTATAGTGGCTATGCCATCACCATGTCTATGACATCATGATGGTTACGAAGTCAACGGCAATGACATAACAATGTCTATGAAACTACAGTGTCTTTGACCTTACAATATATATGATGTTATAGTCGCTGTGATGTCACAATGGCTATGCCATCACAATGGCTATGACATCACAATGGCTATGACATCACAGTTTCTATGACATCATAGTGGCTATGACGTTCCAATGGCTATGACATCAAAATGGCTATGAACTGAAATTTGCATTGACTTAAATATATCTGTGTCATTACACTGCCAGTGACGTTACAATGGCTGTGACATTTTCGTGGCTATGACGATGCAATTCCTGTGGCATTGTAGGTAGCTATGACTTTTCAATGGCTATGACATTGATGTGGCCATGAGCTTTCAATGGCTATGACGTCACAATGCCTACGACCTAACAATGGCTATGACGTCACAGTGGCTATTACAGGACAGCGGAAATGACTATACTATCTCTACGACATTGTGGTGCCTATCACGTTACGATGGCTGTGACATTATAGTGGCTATGCCATCACCATGTCTATGACATCATGATGGTTACGAAGTCAACGGCAATGACATAACAATGTCTATGAAACTACAGTGGCTTTAACCTTACAGTATATATGATGTTATAGTCGCTGTGATGTCACAATGGCTATGCCATCACAATGGCTATGCCATCACAATGGCTATGACATCACAGTTTCTATGACATCATCGTGGCTATGACGTTCCAATGGCTATGACTTCAAAATGGCTATGACCTGAAATTTGCATTGACTTAAATATGTCTGTGTCATTACAGTGCCTGTGACGTTACAATGGGTGTGACATTTTCGTGGCTATGACGATGCAATTCCTGTGGCATTGTAGGTAGCTATGACTTTTCAATGGCTATGACATTGATGTGGCCATGAGCTTTCATTGGCTATGACGTCACAATGCCTACGACCTGACAATGGCTATGACGTCACAGTGGCTATTACAGGACAGCGGAAATGACTATACTATCTCTATGACATTGTGGTGCCTATCACGTTACGATGGCTGTGACATTATAGCGGCTATGCCATCACCATGTCTATGACATCATGATGGTTACGAAGTCAACGGCAATGACATAACAATGTCTATGAAACTACAGTGTCTTTGACCTTACAATATATATGATGTTATAGTCGCTGTGATGTCACAATGGCTATGCCATCACAATGGCTATGACATCACAATGGCTATGACATCACAGTTTCTATGACATCATAGTGGCTATGACGTTCCAATGGCTATGACATCAAAATGGCTATGATCTGAAATTTGCTTTGACTTAAATATGTCTGTGTCATTACAGTGCCTGTGACGTTACAATGGCTGTGACATTTTCGTGGCTATGACGATGCAATTCCTGTGGCATTGTAGGTAGCTATGACTTTTCAATGGCTATGACATTGATGTGGCCATGAGCTTTCAATGGCTATGACGTCACAATGCCTACGACCTGACAATGGCTATGACGTCACAGTGGCTATTACAGGACAGCGGAAATGACTATACTATCTCTATGACATTGTGATGCCTATCACGTTACGATGGCTGTGTCATTATAGTGGCTATGACAGCACCATGTCTATGACATCATGATGGTTACGAAGTCAACGGCAATGACATAACAATGTCTATGAAACTACAGTGGCTTTCACCTTACAGTATATATGATGTTATAGTCGCTGTGATGTCACAATGGCTATGCCATCACAATGGCTATGCCATCACAATGGCTATGACATCACAGTTTCTATGACATCATAGTGGCTATGACGTTCCAATGGCTATGACATCAAAATGGCTATGACCTGAAATTTGCATTGACTTAAATATGTCTGTGTCATTACAGTGCCTGTGACGTTACAATGGCTGTGACATTTTCGTGGCTATGACGATGCAATTCCTGTGGCATTGTAGGTAGCTATGACTTTTCAATGGCTATGACATTGATGTGGCCATGAGCTTTCAATGGCTATGACGTCACAATGCCTACGACCTGACAATGGCTATGACGTCACAGTGGCTATTATAGGACAGCGGAAATGACTATACTATATGACATTGTGGTGCCTATCACGTTACGATGGCTGTGACATTATAGTGGCTATGCCATCACCATGTCTATGACATCATGATGGTTACGAAGTCAACGGCAATGACATAACAATTTCTATGAAACTACAGTGTCTTTGACCTTACAATATATATGATGTTATAGTCGCTGTGATGTCACAATGGCTATGCCATCACAATGGCTATGACATCACAATGGCTATGACATCACAGTTTCTATGACATCATAGTGGCTATGACGTTCCAATGGCTATGACATCAAAATGGCTATGAACTGAAATTTGCATTGACTTAAATATATCTGTGTCATTACACTGCCTGTGACGTTACAATGGCTGTGATATTTTCGTGGCTATGACGATGCAATTCCTGTGGCATTGTAGGTAGCTATGACTTTTCAATGGCTATGACATTGATGTGGCCATGAGCTTTCAATGGCTATGACGTCACAATGCCTACGACCTGACAATGGCTATGACGTCACAGTGGCTATTACAGGACAGCGGAAATGACTATACTATATGACATTGTGGTGCCTATCACGTTACGATGGCAGTGTCATTATAGTGGCTATGCCATCACCATGTCTATGACATCATGATGGTTACGAAGTCAACGGCAATGACATAACAATATCTATGAAACTACAGTGGCTTTGACCTTACAGTATATATGATGTTATAGTCGCTGTGATGTTACAATCGCTATGCCATCACAATGGCTATGCCATCACAATGGCTATGACATCACAGTTTCTATGACATCATAGTGGCTATGACGTTTCAATGGCTATGACATCAAAATGGCTATGACCTGAAATTTGCATTGACTTAAATATGTCTGTGTCATTACAGTGCCTGTGACGATACAATGTCTGTGACATTTTCGTGGCTATCACGATGCAATTCCTGTGGCATTGTAAGTAGCTATGACTTTTCAATGGCTATGACATTGATGTGGCCATGAGCTTTCAATGGCGATGACGTCACAATGCCTACGACCTAAAAATGGCTATGACGTCACAGTGGCTATTAAAGGCCAGAGGAAATGACTATACTATCTCTATGACATTGTGGTGCCTATCACGTTACGATGGCCGTGACATTATAGTGGCTATTCCATCACCATGTCTATGACATCATGATGGTTACAAAGTCAACGGCAATGACATAACAATGTCTATGAAACTACAGTGTCTTTGAGCTTACAATATATATGATGTTATAGTCGCTGTGATGTCACAATGACTATGCCATCACAATGGCTATGACATCACAATGGCTATGACATCACAGTTTCTATAACATCATAGTGGCTATGACGTTCCAATGGCTATGACATCAAAATGGCTATGACCTGAAATTTGCATTGACTTAAATATGTCTGTCATTACAGTGCCTGTGACGTTACAAGGCTGAGACATTTTCGTGGCTATGACGATGCAATTCCTGTGGCATTGTAGGTAGCTATGACTTTTCAATGGCTATGACATTGATGTGGCCATGAGCTTTCAATGGCTATGACGTCACAATGCCTACGACCTAACAATGGCTATGACGTCACAGTGGCTATTACAGGACAGCGGAAATGACTATACTATCTCTATGACATTGTGATGCCTATCACGTTACGATGGCTGTGTCATTATAGTGGCTATGCCATCACCATGTCTATGACATCATGATGGTTACGAAGTCAACGGCAATGACATAACAATGTCTATGAAACTACAGTGGCTTTCACCTTACAGTATATATGATGTTATAGTCGCTGTGATGTCACAATGGCTATGCCATCACAATGGCTATGCCATCACAATGGCTATGACATCACAGTTTCTATGACATCATAGTGGCTATGACGTTCCAATGGCTATGACATCAAAATGGCTATGACCTGAAATTTGCATTGACTTAAATATGTCTGTGTCATTACAGTGCCTGTGACGTTACAATGGCTGTGACATTTTCGTGGCTATGACGATGCAATTCCTGTGGCATTGTAGGTAGCTATGACTTTTCAATGGCTATGACATTGATGTGGCCATGAGTTTCAATGGCTATGACGTCACAATGCCTACGACCTAACAATGGCTATGACGTCACAGTGGCTATTAAAGGCCAGCGGAAATGACTATACTATCTCTATGACATTGTGGTGCCTCTCACGTTACGATGGCTGTGACATTATAGTGGCTATGCCATCACCATGTCTATGACATCATGATGGTTACGAAGTCAACGGCAATGACATAACAATGTCTATGAAACTACAGTGTCTTTGACCTTACAATATATATGATGTTATAGTCGCTGTGATGTCACAATGGCTATGCCATCACAATGGCTATGCCATCACAATGGCTATGACATCACAGTTTCTATGACATCATAGTGGCTATGACGTTCCAATGGCTATGACATCAAAATGGCTATGACCTGAAATTTGCATTGACTTAAATATGTCTGTGTCATTACAGTGCCTGTGACGTTACAATGGCTGAGACATTTTCGTGGCTATGACGATGCAATTCCTGTGGCATTGTAGGTAGCTATGACTTTTCAATGGCTATGACATTGATGTGGCCATGAGCTTTCAATGGCTATGACGTCACAATGCCTACGACCTGACAATGGCTATGACGTCACAGTGGCTATTACAGGACAGCGGAAATGACTATACTATCTCTATGACATTGTGATGCCTATCACGTTACGATGGCTGTGTCATTATAGTGGCTATGCCAGCACCATGTCTATGACATCATGATGGTTACGAAGTCAACGGCAATGACATAACAATGTCTATGAAACTACAGTGGCTTTCACCTTACAGTATATATGATGTTATAGTCGCTGTGATGTCACAATGGCTATGCCATCACAATGGCTATGCCATCACAATGGCTATGACATCACAGTTTCTATGACATCATAGTGGCTATGACGTTCCAATGGCTATGACATCAAAATGGCTATGACCTGAAATTTGCATTGACTTAAATATATCTGTGTCATTACAGTGCCTGTGACGTTACAATGGCTGTGACATTTTCGTGGCTATGACGATGCAATTCCTGTGGCATTGTAGGTAGCTATGACTTTTCAATGGCTATGACATTGATGTGGCCATGAGCTTTCAATGGCTATGACGTCACAATGCCTACGACCTAACAATGGCTATGACGTCACAGTGGCTATTACAGGACAGCGGAAATGACTATACTATCTCTACGACATTGTGGTGCCTATCACGTTACGATGGCTGTGACATTATAGTGGCTATGCCATCACCATGTCTATGACATCATGATGGTTACGAAGTCAACGGCAATGACATAACAATGTCTATGAAACTACAGTGGCTTTGACCTTACAATATATATGATGTTATAGTCGCTGTGATGTCACAATGGCTATGCCATCACAATGGCTATGACATCACAATGGCTATGACATCACAGTTTCTATGACATCATAGTGGCTATGACGTTCCAATGGCTATGACATCAAAATGGCTATGAACTGAAATTTGCATTGACTTAAATATATCTGTGTCATTACACTGCCTGTGACGTTACAATGGCTGTGATATTTTCGTGGCTATGACGATGCAATTCCTGTGGCATTGTAGGTAGCTATGACTTTTCAATGGCTATGACATTGATGTGGCCATGAGCTTTCAATGGCTATGACGTCACAATGCCTACGACCTGACAATGGCTATGACGTCACAGTGGCTATTACAGGACAGCGGAAATGACTATACTATATGACATTGTGGTGCCTATCACGTTACGATGGCAGTGTCATTATAGTGGCTATGCCATCACCATGTCTATGACATCATGATGGTTACGAAGTCAACGGCAATGACATAACAATGTCTATGAAACTACAGTGGCTTTAACCTTACAGTATATATGATGTTATAGTCGCTGTGATGTCACAATGGCTATGCCATCACAATGGCTATGCCATCACAATGGCTATGACATCACAGTTTCTATGACATCATCGTGGCTATGACGTTCCAATGGCTATGACTTCAAAATGGCTATGACCTGAAATTTGCATTGACTTAAATATGTCTGTGTCATTACAGTGCCTGTGACGTTACAATGGGTGTGACATTTTCGTGGCTATGACGATGCAATTCCTGTGGCATTGTAGGTAGCTATGACTTTTCAATGGCTATGACATTGATGTGGCCATGAGCTTTCAGTGGCTATGACGTCACAATGCCTACGACCTGACAATGGCTATGACGTCACAGTGGCTATTACAGGACAGCGGAAATGACTATACTATCTCTATGACATTGTGGTGCCTATCACGTTACGAAGGCTGTGACATTATAGCGGCTATGCCATCACCATGTCTATGACATCATGATGGTTACGAAGTCAACGGCAATGACATAACAATGTCTATGAAACTACAGTGTCTTTGACCTTACAATATATATGATGTTATAGTCGCTGTGATGTCACAATGGCTATGCCATCACAATGGCTATGACATCACAATGGCTATGACATCACAGTTTCTATGACATCATAGTGGCTATGACGTTCCAATGGCTATGACATCAAAATGGCTATGATCTGAAATTTGCTTTGACTTAAATATGTCTGTGTCATTACAGTGCCTGTGACGTTACAATGGCTGTGACATTTTCGTGGCTATGACGATGCAATTCCTGTGGCATTGTAGGTAGCTATGACTTTTCAATGGCTATGACATTGATGTGGCCATGAGCTTTCAATGGCTATGACGTCACAATGCCTACGACCTGACAATGGCTATGACGTCACAGTGGCTATTACAGGACAGCGGAAATGACTATACTATCTCTATGACATTGTGATGCCTATCACGTTACGATGGCTGTGTCATTATAGTGGCTATGCCAGCACCATGTCTATGACATCATGATGGTTACGAAGTCAACGGCAATGACATAACAATGTCTATGAAACTACAGTGGCTTTCACCTTACAGTATATATGATGTTATAGTCGCTGTGATGTCACCATGGCTATGCCATCACAATGGCTATGCCATCACAATGGCTATGACATCACAGTTTCTATGACATCATAGTGGCTATGACGTTCCAATGGCTATGACATCAAAATGGCTATGACCTGAAATTTGCATTGACTTAAATATGTCTGTGTCATTACAGTGCCTGTGACGTTACAATGGCTGTGACATTTTCGTGGCTATGACGATGCAATTCCTGTGGCATTGTAGGTAGCTATGACTTTTCAATGGCTATGACATTGATGTGGCCATGAGCTTTCAATGGCTATGACGTCACAATGCCTACGACCTGACAATGGCTATGACGTCACAGTGGCTATTATAGGACAGCGGAAATGACTATACTATATGACATTGTGGTGCCTATCACGTTACGATGGCTGTGACATTATAGTGGCTATGCCATCACCATGTCTATGACATCATGATGGTTACGAAGTCAACGGCAATGACATAACAATGTCTATGAAACTACAGTGTCTTTGACCTTACAATATATATGATGTTATAGTCGCTGTGATGTCACAATGGCTATGCCATCACAATGGCTATGACATCACAATGGCTATGACATCACAGTTTCTATGACATCATAGTGGCTATGACGTTCCAATGGCTATGACATCAAAATGGCTATGAACTGAAATTTGCATTGACTTAAATATATCTGTGTCATTACACTGCCTGTGACGTTACAATGGCTGTGATATTTTCGTGGCTATGACGATGCAATTCCTGTGGCATTGTAGGTAGCTATGACTTTTCAATGGCTATGACATTGATGTGGCCATGAGCTTTCAATGGCTATGACGTCACAATGCCTACGACCTGACAATGGCTATGACGTCACAGTGGCTATTACAGGACAGCGGAAATGACTATACTATATGACATTGTGGTGCCTATCACGTTACGATGGCAGTGTCATTATAGTGGCTATGCCATCACCATGTCTATGACATCATGATGGTTACGAAGTCAACGGCAATGACATAACAATATCTATGAAACTACAGTGGCTTTGACCTTACAGTATATATGATGTTATAGTCGCTGTGATGTTACAATCGCTATGCCATCACAATGGCTATGCCATCACAATGGCTATGACATCACAGTTTCTATGACATCATAGTGGCTATGACGTTTCAATGGCTATGACATCAAAATGGCTATGACCTGAAATTTGCATTGACTTAAATATGTCTGTGTCATTACAGTGCCTGTGACGATACAATGTCTGTGACATTTTCGTGGCTATCACGATGCAATTCCTGTGGCATTGTAAGTAGCTATGACTTTTCAATGGCTATGACATTGATGTGGCCATGAGCTTTCAATGGCGATGACGTCACAATGCCTACGACCTAAAAATGGCTATGACGTCACAGTGGCTATTAAAGGCCAGAGGAAATGACTATACTATCTCTATGACATTGTGGTGCCTATCACGTTACGATGGCCGTGACATTATAGTGGCTATTCCATCACCATGTCTATGACATCATGATGGTTACAAAGTCTACGGCAATGACATAACAATGTCTATGAAACTACAGTGTCTTTGAGCTTACAATATATATGATGTTATAGTCGCTGTGATGTCACAATGACTATGCCATCACAATGGCTATGACATCACAATGGCTATGACATCACAGTTTCTATGACATCATAGTGGCTATGACGTTCCAATGGCTATGACATCAAAATGGCTATGACCTGAAATTTGCATTGACTTAAATATGTCTGTGTCATTACAGTGCCTGTGACGTTACAATGGCTGTGACATTTTCGTGGCTATGACGATGCAATTCCTGTGGCATTGTAGGTAGCTATGCCTTTTCAATGGCTATGACATTGATGTGGCCATGAGCTTTCAATGGCTATGACGTCACAATGCCTACGACCTAACAATGGCTTTCACGTCACAGTGGCTATTACAGGACAGCGGAAATGACTATACTATCTCTATGACATTGTGGTGCCTATCACGTTACGATGGCTGTGACATTATAGTGGCTATGCCATCACCATGTCTATGACATCATGATGGTTACGAAGTCAACGGCAATGACATAACAATGTCTATGAAACTACAGTGGCTTTCACCTTACAGTATATATGATGTTATAGTCGCTGTGATGTCACAATGGCTATGCCATCACAATGGCTATGCCATCACAATGGCTATGACATCACAGTTTCTATGACATCATAGTGGCTATGACGTTCCAATGGCTATGACATCAAAATGGCTATGACCTGAAATTTGCATTGACTTAAATATGTCTGTGTCATTACAGTGCCTGTGACGTTACAATGGCTGTGACATTTTCGTGGCTATGACGATGCAATTCCTGTGGCATTGTAGGTAGCTATGACTTTTCAATGGCTATGACATTGATGTGGCCATGAGTTTCAATGGCTATGACGTCACAATGCCTACGACCTAACAATGGCTATGACGTCACAGTGGCTATTAAAGGCCAGCGGAAATGACTATACTATCTCTATGACATTGTGGTGCCTCTCACGTTACGATGGCTGTGACATTATAGTGGCTATGCCATCACCATGTCTATGACATCATGATGGTTACGAAGTCAACGGCAATGACATAACAATGTCTATGAAACTACAGTGTCTTTGTCCTTACAATATATATGATGTTATAGTCGCTGTGATGTCACAATGGCTATGCCATCACAATGGCTATGACATCACAATGGCTATGACATCACAGTTTCTATGACATCATAGTGGCTATGACGTTCCAATGGCTATGACATCAAAATGGCTATGAACTGAAATTTGCATTGACTTAAATATATCTGTGTCATTACACTGCCAGTGACGTTACAATGGCTGTGACATTTTCGTGGCTATGACGATGCAATTCCTGTGGCATTGTAGGTAGCTATGACTTTTCAATGGCTATGACATTGATGTGGCCATGAGCTTTCAATGGCTATGACGTCACAATGCCTACGACCTAACAATGGCTATGACGTCACAGTGGCTATTACAGGACAGCGGAAATGACTATACTATCTCTACGACATTGTGGTGCCTATCACGTTACGATGGCTGTGACATTATAGTGGCTATGCCATCACCATGTCTATGACATCATGATGGTTACGAAGTCAACGGCAATGACATAACAATGTCTATGAAACTACAGTGGCTTTAACCTTACAGTATATATGATGTTATAGTCGCTGTGATGTCACAATGGCTATGCCATCACAATGGCTATGCCATCACAATGGCTATGACATCACAGTTTCTATGACATCATCGTGGCTATGACGTTCCAATGGCTATGACTTCAAAATGGCTATGACCTGAAATTTGCATTGACTTAAATATGTCTGTGTCATTACAGTGCCTGTGACGTTACAATGGGTGTGACATTTTCGTGGCTATGACGATGCAATTCCTGTGGCATTGTAGGTAGCTATGACTTTTCAATGGCTGTGACATTGATGTGGCCATGAGCTTTCAGTGGCTATGACGTCACAATGCCTACGACCTGACAATGGCTATGACGTCACAGTGGCTATTACAGGACAGCGGAAATGACTATACTATCTCTATGACATTGTGGTGCCTATCACGTTACGATGGCTGTGACATTATAGCGGCTATGCCATCACCATGTCTATGACATCATGATGGTTACGAAGTCAACGGCAATGACATAACAATGTCTATGAAACTACAGTGGCTTTGACCTTACAATATATATGATGTTATAGTCGCTGTGATGTCACAATGGCTATGCCATCACAATGGCTATGACATCACAATGGCTATGACATCACAGTTTCTATGACATCATAGTGGCTATGACGTTCCAATGGCTATGACATCAAAATGGCTATGATCTGAAATTTGCTTTGACTTAAATATGTCTGTGTCATTACAGTGCCTGTGACGTTACAATGGCTGTGACATTTTCGTGGCTATGACGATGCAATTCCTGTGGCATTGTAGGTAGCTATGACTTTTCAATGGCTATGACATTGATGTGGCCATGAGCTTTCAATGGCTATGACGTCACAATGCCTACGACCTGACAATGGCTATGACGTCACAGTGGCTATTACAGGACAGCGGAAATGACTATACTATCTCTATGACATTGTGGTGCCTATCACGTTACGATGGCTGTGACATTATAGTGGCTATGCCATCACCATGTCTATGACATCATGATGGTTACGAAGTCAACGGCAATGACATAACAATGTCTATGAAACTACAGTGTCTTTGACCTTACAATATATATGATGTTATAGTCGCTGTGATGTCACAATGGCTATGCCATCACAATGGCTATGACATCACAACGGCTATGACATCACAGTTTCTATGACATCATAGTGGCTATGACGTTCCAATGGCTATGACATCAAAATGGCTATGATCTGAAATTTGCTTTGACTTAAATATGTCTGTGTCATTACAGTGCCTGTGACGTTACAATGGCTGTGACATTTTCGTGGCTATGACGATGCAATTCCTGTGGCATTGTAGGTAGCTATGACTTTTCAATGGCTATGACATTGATGTGGCCATGAGCTTTCAATGGCTATGACGTCACAATGCCTACGACCTGACAATGGCTATGACGTCACAGTGGCTATTATAGGACAGCGGAAATGACTATACTATATGACATTGTGGTGCCTATCACGTTACGATGGCTGTGACATTATAGTGGCTATGCCATCACCATGTCTATGACATCATGATGGTTACGAAGTCAACGGCAATGACATAACAATGTCTATGAAACTACAGTGTCTTTGACCTTACAATATATATGATGTTATAGTCGCTGTGATGTCACAATGGCTATGCCATCACAATGGCTATGACATCACAGGGGCTATGACATCACAGTTTCTATGACATCATAGTGGCTATGACGTTCCAATGGCTATGACATCAAAATGGCTATGAACTGAAATTTGCATTGACTTAAATATATCTGTGTCATTACACTGCCTGTGACGTTACAATGGCTGTGATATTTTCGTGGCTATGACGATGCAATTCCTGTGGCATTGTAGGTAGCTATGACTTTTCAATGGCTATGACATTGATGTGGCCATGAGCTTTCAATGGCTATGACGTCACAATGCCTACGACCTAACAATGGCTATGACGTCACAGTGGCTATTACAGGACAGCGGAAATGACTATACTATCTCTATGACATTGTGGTGCCTATCACGTTACGATGGCTGTGACATTATAGTGGCTATGCCATCACCATGTCCATGACATCATGATGTGTACGAAGTCAACGGCAATGACATAACAATGTCTATGAAACTACAGTGGCTTTGACCTTACAATATATATGATGTTATAGTCGCTGTGATGTCACAATGGCTATGCCATCACAATGGCTATGACATCACAATGGCTATGACATCACAGTTTCTATGACATCATAGTGGCTATGACGTTCCAATGGCTATGACATCAAAATGGCTATGATCTGAAATTTGCTTTGACTTAAATATGTCTGTGTCATTACAGTGCCTGTGACGTTACAATGGCTGTGACATTTTCGTGGCTATGACGATGCAATTCCTGTGGCATTGTAGGTAGCTATGACTTTTCAATGGCTATGACATTGATGTGGCCATGAGCTTTCAATGGCTATGACGTCACAATGCCTACGACCTGACAATGGCTATGACGTCACAGTGGCTATTACAGGACAGCGGAAATGACTATACTATATGACATTGTGGTGCCTATCACGTTACGATGGCTGTGTCATTATAGTGGCAATGCCATCACCATGTCTATGACATCATGATGGTTACGAAGTCAACGGCAATGACATAACAATGTCTATGAAACTACAGTGGCTTTAACCTTACAGTATATATGATGTTATAGTCGCTGTGATGTCACAATGGCTATGCCATCACAATGGCTATGCCATCACAATGGCTATGACATCACAGTTTCTATGACATCATCGTGGCTATGACGTTCCAATGGCTATGACTTCAAAATGGCTATGACTTGAAATTTGCATTGACTTAAATATGTCTGTGTCATTACAGTGCCTGTGACGTTACAATGGGTGTGACATTTTCGTGGCTATGACGATGCAATTCCTGTGGCATTGTAGGTAGCTATGACTTTTCAATGGCTATGACATTGATGTGGCCATGAGCTTTCAATGGCTATGACGTCACAATGCCTACGACCTGACAATGGCTATGACGTCACAGTGGCTACTATAGGACAGCGGAAATGACTATACTATATGACATTGTGGTGCCTATCACGTTACGATGGCTGTGACATTATAGTGGCTATGCCATCACCATGTCTATGACATCATGATGGTTACGAAGTCAACGGCAATGACATAACAATGTCTATGAAACTACAGTGTCTTTGACCTTACAATATATATGATGTTATAGTCGCTGTGATGTCACAATGGCTATGCCATCACAATGGCTATGACATCACAATGGCTATGACATCACAGTTTCTATGACATCATAGTGGCTATGACGTTCCAATGGCTATGACATCAAAATGGCTATGAACTGAAATTTGCATTGAATTAAATATATCTGTGTCATTACACTGCCTGTGACGTTACAATGGCTGTGATATTTTCGTGGCTATGACGATGCAATTCCTGTGGCATTGTAGGTAGCTATGACTTTTCAATGGCTATGACATTGATGTGGCCATGAGCTTTCAATGGCTATGACGTCACAATGCCTACGACCTAACAATGGCTATGACGTCACAGTGGCTATTACAGGACAGCGGAAATGACTATACTATCTCTATGACATTGTGGTGCCTATCACGTTACGATGGCTCTTACATTATAGTGGCTATGCCATCACCATGTCCATGACATCATGATGTTTACGAAGTCAACGGCAATGACATAACAATGTCTATGAAACTACAGTGGCTTTGACCTTACAATATATATGATGTTATAGTCGCTGTGATGTCACAATGGCTATGCCATCACAATGGCTATGACATCACAATGGCTATGACATCACAGTTTCTATGACATCATAGTGGCTATGACGTTCCAATGGCTATGACATCAAAATAGCTATGACCTGAAATTTGCATTGACTTAAATATGTCTGTGTCATTACAGTGCCTGTGACGTTACAATGGCTGTGACATTTTCGTGGCTATGACGATGCAATTCCTGTGGCATTGTAGGGAGCTATGACTTTTCAATGGCTATGACATTGATGTGGCCGTGAGTTTCAATGGCTATGACGTCACAATGCCTACGACCTAACAATGGCTATGACGTCACAGTGGCTATTAAAGGCCAGCGGAAATGACTATACTATCTCTATGACATTGTGGTGCCTATCACGTTACGATGGCTGTGACATTATAGTGGCTATGCCATCACCATGTCTATGACATCATGATGGTTACGAAGTCAACGGCAATGACATAACAATGTCTATGAAACTACAGTGTCTTTGACCTTACAATATATATGATGTTATAGTCGCTGTGATGTCACAATGGCTATGCCATCACAATGGCTATGACATCACAATGGCTATGACATCACAGTTTCTATGACATCATAGTGGCTATGACGTTCCAATGGCTATGACATCAAAATGGCTATGAACTGAAATTTGCATTGACTTAAATATATCTGTGTCATTACACTGCCAGTGACGTTACAATGGCTGTGACATTTTCGTGGCTATGACGATGCAATTCCTGTGGCATTGTAGGTAGCTATGAATTTTCAATGGCTATGACATTGATGTGGCCATGAGCTTTCAATGGCTATGACGTCACAATGCCTACGACCTAACAATGGCTATGACGTCACGGTGGCTATTACAGGACAGCGGAAATGACTATACTATCTCTATGACATTGTGGTGCCTATCACGTTACGATGGCTGTGACTTTATAGTGGCTATGCCATCACCATGTCTATGACATCATGATGGTTACGAAGTCAACAGCAATGACATAACAATGTCTATGAAACTACAGTGGCTTTGACCTTACAATATATATGATGTTATAGTCGCTGTGATGTCACAATGGCTATGCCATCACAATGGCTATGCCATCACAATGGCTATGACATCACAGTTTCTATGACATCATAGTGGCTATGACGTTCCAATGGCTATGACATCAAAATGGCTATGATCTGAAATTTGCTTTGACTTAAATATGTCTGTGTCATTACAGTGCCTGTGACGTTACAATGGCTGTGACATTTTCGTGGCTATGACGATGCAATTCCTGTGGCATTGTAGGTAGCTATGACTTTTCAATGGCTATGACATTGATGTGGCCATGAGCTTTAATGGCTATGAGGTCACAATGCCTACGACCTGACAATGGCTATGACGTCACAGTGGCTATTACAGGACAGCGGAAATGACTATACTATATGACATTGTGGTGCCTATCATGTTACGATGGCTGTGACATTATAGTGGCTATGCCATCACCATGTCTATGACATCATGATGGTTACGAAGTCAACGGCAATGACATAACAATGTCTATGAAACTACAGTGTCTTTGACCTTACAATATATATGATGTTATAGTCGCTGTGATGTCACAATGGCTATGCCATCACAATGGCTATGACATCACAATGGCTATGACATCACAGTTTCTATGACATCATAGTGGTTATGACGTTCCAATGGCTATGACATCAAAATGGCTATGACCTGAAATTTGCATTGACTTAAATATATCTGTGTCATTACAGTGCCTGTGACGTTACAATGGCTGTGACATTTTCGTGGCTATGACGATGCAATTCCTGTGGCATTGTAGGTAGCTATGACTTTTCAATGGCTATGACATTGATGTGGCCATGAGCTTTCAATGGCTATGACGTCACAATGCCTACGAGCTAACAATGGCTATGACGTCACAGTGGCTATTACAGGACAGCGGAAATGACTATACTATCTCTATGACATTGTGGTGCCTATCACGTTACGATGGCTGTGACATTATAGTGGCTATGCCATCACCATGTCTATGACATCATGATGGTTACGAAGTCAACGGCAATGACATAACAATGTCTATGAAACTACAGTGGCTTTGACCTTACAATATATATGATGTTATAGTCGCTGTGATGTCACAATGGCTATGCCATCACAATGGCTATGACATCACAATGGCTATGACATCACAGTTTCTATGACATCATAGTGGCTATGACGTTCCAATGGCTATGACATCAAAATGGCTATGATCTGAAATTTGCTTTGACTTAAATATGTCTGTGTCATTACAGTGCCTGTGACGTTACAATGGCTGTGACATTTCCGTGGCTATGACGATGCAATTCCTGTGGCATTGTAGGTAGCTATGACTTTTCAATGGCTATGACATTGATGTGGCCATGACCTTTCAATGGCTATGACGTCACAATGCCTACGACCTGACAATGGCTATGACGTCACAGTGGCTATTACAGGACAGCGGAAATGACTATACTATATGACATTGTGGTGCCTATCACGTTACGATGGCTGTGTCATTATAGTGGCTATGCCATCACCATGTCTATGACATCATGATGGTTACGAAGTCAACGGCAATGACATAACAATGTCTATGAAACTACAGTGGCTTTGACCTTACAGTATATATGATGTTATAGTCGCTGTGATGTCACAATGGCTATGCCATCACAATGGCTATGCCATCACAATGGCTATGACATCACAGTTTCTATGACATCATAGTGGCTATGACGTTCCAATGGCTTTGACATCAAAATGGCTATGACCTGAAATTTGCATTGACTTAAATATGTCTGTGTCATTACAGTGCCTGTGACGTTACAATGGCTGTGACATTTTCGTGGCTATGACGATGCAATTCCTGTGGCATTGTAGGTAGCTATGACTTTTCAATGGCTATGACATTGATGTGGCCATGAGCTTTCAATGGCTATGACGTCACAATGCCTACGACCTAACAATGGCTACGACGTCACAGTGGCTATTAAAGGCCAGCGGAAATGACTATACTATCTCTATGACATTGTGGTGCCTATCACGTTACGATGGCTGTGACATTATAGTGGCTATGCCATCACCATGTCTATGACATCATGATGGTTACGAAGTCAACGGCAATGACATAACAATGTCTATGAAACTACAGTGTCTTTGACCTTACAATATATATGATGTTATAGTCGCTGTGATGTCACAATGGCTATGCCATCACAATGGCTATGACATCACAATGGCTATGACATCACAGTTTCTATGACATCATAGTGGCTATGACGTTCCAATGGCTATGACATCAAAATGGCTATGAACTGAAATTTGCATTGACTTAAATATATCTGTGTCATTACACTGCCAGTGACGTTACAATGGCTGTGACATTTTCGTGGCTATGACGATGCAATTCCTGTGGCATTGTAGGTAGCTATGAATTTTCAATGGCTATGACATTGATGTGGCCATGAGCTTTCAATGGCTATGACGTCACAATGCCTACGACCTAACAATGGCTATGACGTCACGGTGGCTATTACAGGACAGCGGAAATGACTATACTATCTCTATGACATTGTGGTGCCTATCACGTTACGATGGCTGTGACTTTATAGTGGCTATGCCATCACCATGTCTATGACATCATGATGGTTACGAAGTCAACAGCAATGACATAACAATGTCTATGAAACTACAGTGGCTTTGACCTTACAATATATATGATGTTATAGTCGCTGTGATGTCACAATGGCTATGCCATCACAATGGCTATGCCATCACAATGGCTATGACATCACAGTTTCTATGACATCATAGTGGCTATGACGTTCCAATGGCTATGACATCAAAATGGCTATGATCTGAAATTTGCTTTGACTTAAATATGTCTGTGTCATTACAGTGCCTGTGACGTTACAATGGCTGTGACATTTTCGTGGCTATGACGATGCAATTCCTGTGGCATTGTAGGTAGCTATGACTTTTCAATGGCTATGACATTGATGTGGCCATGAGCTTTAATGGCTATGAGGTCACAATGCCTACGACCTGACAATGGCTATGACGTCACAGTGGCTATTACAGGACAGCGGAAATGACTATACTATATGACATTGTGGTGCCTATCATGTTACGATGGCTGTGACATTATAGTGGCTATGCCATCACCATGTCTATGACATCATGATGGTTACGAAGTCAACGGCAATGACATAACAATGTCTATGAAACTACAGTGTCTTTGACCTTACAATATATATGATGTTATAGTCGCTGTGATGTCACAATGGCTATGCCATCACAATGGCTATGACATCACAATGGCTATGACATCACAGTTTCTATGACATCATAGTGGTTATGACGTTCCAATGGCTATGACATCAAAATGGCTATGACCTGAAATTTGCATTGACTTAAATATATCTGTGTCATTACAGTGCCTGTGACGTTACAATGGCTGTGACATTTTCGTGGCTATGACGATGCAATTCCTGTGGCATTGTAGGTAGCTATGACTTTTCAATGGCTATGACATTGATGTGGCCATGAGCTTTCAATGGCTATGACGTCACAATGCCTACGAGCTAACAATGGCTATGACGTCACAGTGGCTATTACAGGACAGCGGAAATGACTATACTATCTCTATGACATTGTGGTGCCTATCACGTTACGATGGCTGTGACATTATAGTGGCTATGCCATCACCATGTCTATGACATCATGATGGTTACGAAGTCAACGGCAATGACATAACAATGTCTATGAAACTACAGTGGCTTTGACCTTACAATATATATGATGTTATAGTCGCTGTGATGTCACAATGGCTATGCCATCACAATGGCTATGACATCACAATGGCTATGACATCACAGTTTCTATGACATCATAGTGGCTATGACGTTCCAATGGCTATGACATCAAAATGGCTATGATCTGAAATTTGCTTTGACTTAAATATGTCTGTGTCATTACAGTGCCTGTGACGTTACAATGGCTGTGACATTTCCGTGGCTATGACGATGCAATTCCTGTGGCATTGTAGGTAGCTATGACTTTTCAATGGCTATGACATTGATGTGGCCATGACCTTTCAATGGCTATGACGTCACAATGCCTACGACCTGACAATGGCTATGACGTCACAGTGGCTATTACAGGACAGCGGAAATGACTATACTATATGACATTGTGGTGCCTATCACGTTACGATGGCTGTGTCATTATAGTGGCTATGCCATCACCATGTCTATGACATCATGATGGTTACGAAGTCAACGGCAATGACATAACAATGTCTATGAAACTACAGTGGCTTTGACCTTACAGTATATATGATGTTATAGTCGCTGTGATGTCACAATGGCTATGCCATCACAATGGCTATGCCATCACAATGGCTATGACATCACAGTTTCTATGACATCATAGTGGCTATGACGTTCCAATGGCTATGACATCAAAATGGCTATGACCTGAAATTTGCATTGACTTAAATATGTCTGTGTCATTACAGTGCCTGTGACGTTACAATGGCTGTGACATTTTCGTGGCTATGACGATGCAATTCCTGTGGCATTGTAGGTAGCTATGACTTTTCAATGGCTATGACATTGATGTGGCCATGAGCTTTCAATGGCTATGACGTCACAATGCCTACGACCTAACAATGGCTACGACGTCACAGTGGCTATTAAAGGCCAGCGGAAATGACTATACTATCTCTATGACATTGTGGTGCCTATCACGTTACGATGGCTGTGACATTATAGTGGCTATGCCATCACCATGTCTATGACATCATGATGGTTACGAAGTCAACGGCAATGACATAACAATGTCTATGAAAATACAGTGGCTTTGACCTTACAATATATATGATGTTATAGTCGCTGTGATGTCACAATGGCTATGCCATCACAATGGCTATGCCATCACAATGGCTATGACATCACAGTTTCTATGACATCATCGTGGCTATGACGTTCCAATGGCTATGACATCAAAATGGCTATGACCTGAAATTTGCATTGACTTAAATATGTCTGTGTCATTACAGTGCCTGTGACGTTACAATGGCTGTGACATTTTCGTGGCTATGACGATGCAATTCCTGTGGCATTGTAGGTAGCTATGACTTTTCAATGGCTATGACATTGATGTGGCCATGAGCTTTCAATGGCTATGACGTCACAATGCCTACGACCTAACAATGGCTACGACGTCACAGTGGTTATTAAAGGCCAGCGGAAATGACTATACTATCTCTATGACATTGTGGTGCCTATCACGTTACGATGACTGTGACATAATAGTGGGTATGCCATCACCATGTCTATGACATCATGATGGTTACGAAGTCAACGGCAATGACATAACAATGTCTATGAAACTACAGTGTCTTTGACCTTACAATATATATGATGTTATAGTCGCTGTGATGTCAAAATGGCTATGCCATCACAATGGCTATGACATCACAATGGCTATGACATCACAGTTTCTATGACATCATAGTGGCTATGACGTTCCAATGGCTATGACATCAAAATGGCTATGATGTGAAATTTGCTTTGACTTAAATATGTCTGTGTCATTACAGTGCCTGTGACGTTAAAATGGCTGTGACATTTTCGTGGCTATGACGATGCAATTCCTGTGGCATTGTAGGTAGCTATGACTTTTCAATGGCTATGACATTGATGTGGCCATGAGCTTTCAATGGCTATGACGTCACAATGCCTACGACCTGACAATGGCTATGACGTCACAGTGGCTATTACAGGACAGCGGAAATGACTATACTATATGACATTGTGGTGCCTATCACGTTACGATGGCTGTGACATTATAGTGGCTATGCCATCACCATGTCTATGACATCATGATGGTTACGAAGTCAACGGCAATGACATAACAATGTCTATGAAACTACAGTGTCTTTGACCTTACAATATATATGATGTTATAGTCGCTGTGATGTCACAATGGCTATGCCATCACAATGGCTATGACATCACAATGGCTATGACATCACAGTTTCTATGACATCATAGTGGCTATGACGTTCCAATGGCTATGACATCAAAATGGCTATGAACTGAAATTTGCATTGACTTAAATATATCTGTGTCATTACACTGCCAGTGACGTTACAATGGCTGTGACATTTTCGTGGCTATGACGATGCAATTCCTGTGGCATTGTAGGTAGCTATGACTTTTCAATGGCTATGACATTGATGTGGCCATGAGCTTTCAATGGCTATGACGTCACAATGCCTACGACCTAACAATGGCTATGACGTCACAGTGGCTATTACAGGACAGCGGAAATGACTATACTATCTCTATGACATTGTGCTGCCTATCACGTTACGATGGCTCTGACATTATAGTGGCTATGCCATCACCATGTCTATGACATCATGATGGTTACGAAGTCAACAGCAATGACATAACAATGTCTATGAAACTACAGTGGCTTTGACCTTACAATATATATGATGTTATAGTCGCTGTGATGTCACAATGGCTATGCCATCACAATGGCTATGACATCACAATGGCTATGACATCACAGTTTCTATGACATCATAGTGGCTATGACTTTCCAATGGCTATGACATCAAAATGGCTATGATGTGAAATTTGCTTTGACTTAAATATGTCTGTGTCATTACAGTGCCTGTGACGTTACAATGGCTGTGACATTTTCGTGGCTATGACGATGCAATTCCTGTGGCATTGTAGGTAGCTATGACTTTTCAATGGCTATGACATTGATGTGGCCATGAGCTTTCAATGGCTATGACGTCACAATGCCTACGACCTGACAATGGCTATGACGTCACAGTGGCTATTACAGGACAGCGGAAATGACTATACTATATGACATTGTGGTGCCTATCACGTTACGATGGCTGTGACATTATAGTGGCTATGCCATCACCATGTCTATGACATCATGATGGTTACGAAGTCAACGGCAATGACATAACAATTTCTATGAAACTACAGTGTCTTTGACCTTACAATATATATGATGTTATAGTCGCTGTGATGTCACAATGGCTATGCCATCACAATGGCTATGACATCACAATGGCTATGACATCACAGTTTCTATGACATCATAGTGGCTATGACGTTCCAATGGCTATGACATCAAAATGGCTATGAACTGAAATTTGCATTGACTTAAATATATCTGTGTCATTACACTGCCTGTGACGTTACAATGGCTGTGACATTTTCGTGGCTATGACGATGCAATTCCTGTGGCATTGTAGGTAGCTATGACTTTTCAATGGCTATGACATTGATGTGGCCATGAGCTTTCAATGGCTATGACGTCACAATGCCTACGACCTAACAATGGCTATGACGTCACAGTGGCTATTACAGGACAGCGGAAATGACTATACTATCTCTATGACATTGTGGTGCCTATCACGTTACGATGGCTGTGACATTATAGTTGCTATGCCATCACCATGTCTATGACATCATGATGGTTACGAAGTCAACGGCAATGACATAACAATGTCTATGAAACTACAGTGTCTTTGACCTTACAATATATATGATGTTATAGTCGCTGTGATGTCACAATGGCTATGCCATCACAATGGCTATGACATCACAATGGCTATGACATCACAGTTTCTATGACATCATAGTGGCTATGACGTTCCAATGGCTATGACATCAAAATGGCTATGATCTGAAATTTGCTTTAACTTAAATATGTCTGTGTCATTACAGTGCCTGTGACGTTAAAATGGCTGTGACATTTTCGTGGCTATGACGATGCAATTCCTGTGGCATTGTAGGTAGCTATGACTTTTCAATGGCTATGACTATGATGTGGCCATGAGCTTTCAATGGCTATGACGTCACAATGCCTACGACCTGACAATGGCTATGACGTCACAGTGGCTATTACAGGACAGCGGAAATGACTATACTATATGACATTGTGGTGCCTATCACGTTACGATGGCTGTGACATTATAGTGGCTATGCCATCACCATGTCTATGACATCATGATGGTTACGAAGTCAACGGCAATGACATAACAATTTCTATGAAACTACAGTGTCTTTGACCTTACAATATATATGATGTTATAGTCGCTGTGATGTCACAATGGCTATGCCATCACAATGGCTATGACATCACAATGGCTATGACATCACAGTTTCTATGACATCATAGTGGCTATGACGTTCCAATGGCTATGACATCAAAATGGCTATGAACTGAAATTTGCATTGACTTAAATATATCTGTGTCATTACACTGCCTGTGACGTTACAATGGCTGTGACATTTTCATGGCTATGACGATGCAATTCCTGTGGCATTGTAGGTAGCTATGACTTTTCAATGGCTATGACATTGATGTGGCCATGAGCTTTCAATGGCTATGACGTCACAATGCCTACGACCTAACAATGGCTATGACGTCACAGTGGCTATTACAGGACAGCGGAAATTACTATACTATCTCTATGACATTGTGGTGCCTATCACGTTACGATGGCTGTGACATTATAGTGGCTATGCCATCACCATGTCTATGACATCATGATGGTTACGAAGTCAACGGCAATGACATAACAATGTCTATGAAACTACAGTGTCTTTGACCTTACAATATATAGGATGTTATAGTCGCTGTGATGTCACAATGGCTATGCCATCACAATGGCTATGACATCACAATGGCTATGACATCACAGTTTCTATGACATCATAGTGGCTATGACTTTCCAATGGCTGTGACATCAAAATGGCTATGATCTGAAATTTGCTTTGACTTAAATATGTCTGTGTCATTACAGTGCCTGTGACGTTAAAATGGCTGTGACATTTTCGTGGCTATGACGATGCAATTCCTGTGGCATTGTAGGTAGCTATGACTTTTCAATGGCTATGACTATGATGTGGCCATGAGCTTTCAATGGCTATGACGTCACAATGCCTACGACCTGACAATGGCTATGACGTCACAGTGGCTATTACAGGACAGCGGAAATGACTATACTATATGACATTGTGGTGCCTATCACGTTACGATGGCTGTGTCATTATAGTGGCTATGCCATCACCATGTCTATGACATCATGATGGTTACGAAGTCAACGGCAATGACATAACAATGTCTATGAAACTACAGTGTCTTTGACCTTACAATATATATGATGTTATAGTCGCTGTGATGTCACAATGGCTATGCCATCACAATGGCTATGCCATCACAATGGCTATGACATCACAGTTTCTATGACATCATAGTGGCTATGACGTTCCAATGGCTATGACATCAAAATGGCTATGATCTGAAATTTGCTTTGACTTAAATATGTCTGTGTCATTACAGTGCCTGTGACGTTAAAATGGCTGTGACATTTTCGTGGCTATGACGATGCAATTCCTGTGGCATTGTAGGTAGCTATGACTTTTCAATGGCTATGACATTGATGTGGCCATGAGCTTTCAATGGCTATGACGTCACAATGCCTACGACCTGACAATGGCTATGACGTCACAGTGGCTATTACAGGACAGCGGAAATGACTATACTATATGACATTGTGGTGCCTATCACGTTACGATGGCTGTGTCATTATAGTGGCTATGCCATCACCATGTCTATGACATCATGATGGTTACGAAGTCAACGGCAATGACATAACAATGTCTATGAAACTACAGTGGCTTTGACCTTACAGTATATATGATGTTATAGTCGCTGTGATGTCACAATGGCTATGCCATCACAATGGCTATGCCATCACAATGGCTATGACATCACAGTTTCTATGACATCTTCGTGGCTATGACCTTCCAATGGCTATGACATCAAAATGGCTATGACCTGAAATTTGCATTGACTTAAATATGTCTGTGTCATTACAGTGCCTGTGACGTTACAATGGCTGTGACATTTTCGTGGCTATGACGATGCAATTCCTGTGGCATTGTAGGTAGCTATGACTTTTCAATGGCTATGACATTGATGTGGCCATGAGCTTTCAATGGCTATGACGTCACAATGCGTACGACCTAACAATGGCTACGACGTCACAGTGGCTATTAAAGGCCAGCGGAAATGACTATACTATCTCTATGACATTGTGGTGCCTATCACGTTACGATGGCTGTGACATTATAGTGGCTATGCCATCACCATGTCTATGACATCATGATGGTTACGAAGTCAACGGCAATGACATAACAATGTCTATGAAACTACAGTGTCTTTGACCTTACAATATATATGATGTTATAGTCGCTGTGATGTCACAATGGCTATGCCATCACAATGGCTATGACATCACAATGGCTATGACATCACAGTTTCTATGACATCATAGTGGCTATGACGTTCCAATGGCTGTGACATCAAAATGGCTATGATCTGAAATTTGCTTTGACTTAAATATGTCTGTGTCATTACAGTGCCTGTGACGTTAAAATGGCTGTGACATTTTCGTGGCTATGACGATGCAATTCCTGTGGCATTGTAGGTAGCTATGACTTTTCAATGGCTATGACTATGATGTGGCCATGAGCTTTCAATGGCTATGACGTCACAATGCCTACGACCTGACAATGGCTATGACGTCACAGTGGCTATTACAGGACAGCGGAAATGACTATACTATATGACATTGTGGTGCCTATCACGTTACGATGGCTGTGTCATTATAGTGGCTATGCCATCACCATGTCTATGACATCATGATGGTTACGAAGTCAACGGCAATGACATAACAATGTCTATGAAACTACAGTGTCTTTGACCTTACAATATATATGATGTTATAGTCGCTGTGATGTCACAATGGCTATGCCATCACAATGGCTATGCCATCACAATGGCTATGACATCACAGTTTCTATGACATCATAGTGGCTATGACGTTCCAATGGCTATGACATCAAAATGGCTATGATCTGAAATTTGCTTTGACTTAAATATGTCTGTGTCATTACAGTGCCTGTGACGTTAAAATGGCTGTGACATTTTCGTGGCTATGACGATGCAATTCCTGTGGCATTGTAGGTAGCTATGACTTTTCAATGGCTATGACATTGATGTGGCCATGAGCTTTCAATGACTATGACGTCACAATGCCTACGACCTGACAATGGCTATGACGTCACAGTGGCTATTACAGGACAGCGGAAATGACTATACTATATGACATTGTGGTGCCTATCACGTTACGATGGCTGTGTCATTATAGTGGCTATGCCATCACCATGTCTATGACATCATGATGGTTACGAAGTCAACGGCAATGACATAACAATGTCTATGAAACTACAGTGGCTTTGACCTTACAGTATATATGATGTTATAGTCGCTGTGATGTCACAATGGCTATGCCATCACAATGGCTATGCCATCACAATGGCTATGACATCACAGTTTCTATGACATCATCGTGGCTATGACCTTCCAATGGCTATGACATCAAAATGGCTATGACCTGAAATTTGCATTGACTTAAATATGTCTGTGTCATTACAGTGCCTGTGATGTTACAATGGCTGTGACATTTTCGTGGCTATGACGATGCAATTCCTGTGGCATTGTAGGTAGCTATGACTTTTCAATGGCTATGACATTGATGTGGCCATGAGCTTTCAATGGCTATGACGTCACAATGCCTACGACCTAACAATGGCTACGACGTCACAGTGGCTATTAAAGGCCAGCGGAAATGACTATACTATCTCTATGACATTGTGGTGCCTATCACGTTACGATGGCTGTGACATTATAGTGGCTATGCCATCACCATGTCTATGACATCATGATGGTTACGAAGTCAACGGCAATGACATAACAATGTCTATGAAACTACAGTGGCTTTGACCTTACAATATATATGATGTTATAGTCGCTGTGATGTCACAATGGCTATGCCATCACAATGGCTATGCCATCACAATGGCTATGACATCACAGTTTCTATGACATCATCGTGGCTATGACGTTCCAATGGCTATGACATCAAAATGGCTATGACCTGAAATTTGCATTGACTTAAATATGTCTGTGTCATTACAGTGCCTGTGACGTTACAATGGCTGTGACATTTTCGTGGCTATGACGATGCAATTCCTGTGGCATTGTAGGTAGCTATGACTTTTCAATGGCTATGACATTGATGTGGCCATGAGTTTTCAATGGCTATGACGTCACAATGCCTACGACCTGACAATGGCTACGACGTCACAGTGGCTATTAAAGGCCAGCGGAAATGACTATACTATCTCTATGACATTGTGGTGCCTATCACGTTACGATGGCTGTGACATTATAGTGGGTATGCCATCACCAAGTCTATGACATCATGATGGTTACAAAGTCAACGGCAATGACATAACAATGTCTATGAAACTACAGTGTCTTTGACCTTACAATATATATGATGTTATAGTCGCTGTGATGTCACAATGGCTATGCCATCACAATGGCTATGACATCACAATGGCTATGACATCACAGTTTCTATGACATCATTGTGGCTATGACGTTCCAATGGCTATGACATCAAAATGGCTATGACCTGAAATTTGCATTGACTTAAATATGTCTGTGTCATTACAGTGCCTGTGACGTTACACTGGCTGAGACATTTTCGTGGCTATGACGATGCAATTCCTGTGGCATTGTAGGTAGCTATGACTTTTCAATGGCTATGACATTGATGTGGCCATGAGCTTTCAATGGCTATGACGTCACAATGCCTACGACCTAACAATGGCTATGACGTCACAGTGGCTATTACAGGACAGCGGAAATGACTATACTATCTCTATGACATTGTGATGCCTATCACGTTACGATGGCTGTGTCATTATAGTGGCTATGCCATCACCATGTCTATGACATCATGATGGTTACGAAGTCAACGGCAATGACATAACAATGTCTATGAAACTACAGTGGCTTTGACCTTACAGTATATATGATGTTATAATCGCTGTGATGTCACAATGGCTATGCCATCACTGGCTATGCCATCACAATGGCTATGACATCACAGTTTCTATGACATCATAGTGGCTATGACGTTCCAATGGCTATGACATCAAAATGGCTATGACCTGAAATTTGCATTGACTTAAATATGTCTGTGTCATTACAGTGCCTGTGACGTTACAATGGCTGTGACATTTTCGTGGCTATGACGATGCAATTCCTGTGGCATTGTAGGTAGCTATGACTTTTCAATGGCTATGACATTGATGTGGCGATGA
This sequence comes from Myotis yumanensis, assembly GCF_028538775.1. Lineage (NCBI taxonomy): Eukaryota > Metazoa > Chordata > Mammalia > Chiroptera > Vespertilionidae > Myotis > Myotis yumanensis. The sequence continues at coordinate 393,019 of NW_027223783.1, forward strand.
GTTTCAATGGCTATGACGTCACAATGCCTACGACCTAACAATGGCTATGACGTCACAGTGGCTATTAAAGGCCAGCGGAAATGACTATACTATCTCTATGACATTGTGGTGCCTATCACGTTACGATGGCTGTGACATTATAGTGGCTATGCCATCACCATGTCTATGACATCATGATGGTTACGAAGTCAACGGCAATGACATAACAATGTCTATGAAACTACAGTGTCTTTGACCTTAAAATATATATGATGTTATAGTCGCTGTGATGTCACAATGGCTATGCCATCACAATGGCTATGCCATCACAATGGCTATGACATCACAGTTTCTATGACATCATAGTGGCTATGACGTTCCAATGGCTATGACATCAAAATGGCTATGAACTGAAATTTGCATTGACTTAAATATATCTGTGTCATTACACTGCCAGTGACGTTACAATGGCTGTGACATTTCCGTGGCTATGACGATGCAATTCCTGTGGCATTGTAGGTAGCTATGACTTTTCAATGGCTATGACATTGATGTGGCCATGAGCTTTCAATGGCTATGACGTCACAATGCCTACGACCTAACAATGGCTATGACGTCACAGTGGCTATTACAGGACAGCGGAAATGACTATACTATCTCTATGACATTGTGATGCCTATCACGTTACGATGGCTGTGTCATTACAGTGCTATGCCATCACCATGTCTATGACATCATGATGGTTACGAAGTCAACGGCAATGACATAACAATGTCTATGAAACTACAGTGGCTTTGACCTTACAGTATATATGATGTTATAGTCGCTGTGATGTCACAATGGCTATGCCATCACAATGGCTATGCCATCACCATGGCTATGACATCACAGTTTCTATGACATCATAGTGGCTATGACGTTCCAATGGCTATGACATCAAAATGGCTATGACCTGAAATTTGCATTGACTTAAATATGTCTGTGTCATTACAGTGCCTGTGACGTTACAATGGCTGTGACATTTTCGTGGCTATGACGATGCAATTCCTGTGGCATTGTAGGTAGCTATGACTTTTCAATGGCTATGACATTGATGTCGCCATGAGTTTCAATGGCTATGACATCACAATGCCTACGACCTAACAATGGCTATAACGTCACAGTGGCTATTACAGGACAGCGGAAATGACTATACTATCTCTATGACATTGTGATGCCTATCACGTTACGATGGCTGTGTCATTATAGTGGCTATGTCATCACCATGTCTATGACATCATGATGGTTACGAAGTCAACGGCAATGACATAACAATGTCTATGAAATTACAGTGGCTTGGACCTTACAATATATATGATGTTATAGTCGCTGTGATGTCACAATGGCTATGCCATCACAATGGCTATGACATCACAATGGCTATGACATCACAGTTTCTATGACATCATAGTGGCTATGACGTTCCAATGGCTATGACATCAAAATGGCTATGATCTGAAATTTGCTTTGACTTAAATATATCTGTGTCATTACAGTGCCTGTGACGTTAAAATGGCTGTGATATTTTCGTGGCTATGACGATGCAATTCCTGTGGCATTGTAGGTAGCTATGACTTTTCAATGGCTATGACATTGATGTGGCCATGAGCTTTCAATGACTATGACGTCACAATGCCTACGACCTGACAATGGCTATGACGTCACAGTGGCTATTACAGGACAGCGGAAATGACTATACTATATGACATTGTGGTGCCTATCACGTTACGATGGCTGTTTCATTATAGTGGCTATGCCATCACCATGTCTATGACATCATGATGGTTACGAAGTCAACGGCAATGACATAACAATGTCTATGAAACTACAGTGGCTTTGACCTTACAGTATATATGATGTTATAGTCGCTGTGATGTCACAATGGCTATGCCATCACAATGGCTATGACATCACAATGGCTATGACATCACAGTTTCTATGACATCATCGTGGCTATGACCTTCCAATGGCTATGACATCAAAATGGCTATGACCTGAAATTTGCATTGACTTAAATATGTCTGTGTCATTACAGTGCCTGTGATGTTACAATGGCTGTGACATTTTCGTGGCTATGACGATGCAATTCCTGTGGCATTGTAGGTAGCTATGACTTTTCAATGGCTATGACATTGATGTGGCCATGAGCTTTCAATGGCTATGACGTCACAATGCCTACGACCTAACAATGGCTACGACGTCACAGTGGCTATTAAAGGCCAGCGGAAATGACTATACTATCTCTATGACATTGTGGTGCCTATCACGTTACGATGGCTGTGACATTATAGTGGCTATGCCATCACCATGTCTATGACATCATGATGGTTACGAAGTCAACGGCAATGACATAACAATGTCTATGAAACTACAGTGTCTTTGACCTTACAATATATATGATGTTATAGTCGCTGTGATGTCACAATGGCTATGCCATCACAATGGCTATGCCATCACAATGGCTATGACATCACAGTTTCTATGACATCATCGTGGCTATGACGTTCCAATGGCTATGACATCAAAATGGCTATGACCTGAAATTTGCATTGACTTAAATATGTCTGTGTCATTACAGTGCCTGTGACGTTACAATGTCTGTGACATTTTCGTGGCTATGACGATGCAATTCCTGTGGCATTGTAGGTAGCTATGACTTTTCAATGGCTATGACATTGATGTGGCCATGAGCTTTCAATGGCTATGACGTCACAATGCCTACGACCTGACAATGGCTACGACGTCACAGTGGCTATTAAAGGCCAGCGGAAATGACTATACTATCTCTATGACATTGTGGTGCCTATCACGTTACGATGGCTGTGACATTATAGTGGGTATGCCATCACCATGTCTATGACATCATGATGGTTACAAAGTCAACGGCAATGACATAACAATGTCTATGAAACTACAGTGTCTTTGACCTTACAATATATATGATGTTATAGTCGCTGTGATGTCACAATGGCTATGCCATCACAATGGCTATGACATCACAATGGCTATGACATCACAGTTTCTATGACATCATAGTGGCTATGACGTTCCAATGGCTATGACATCAAAATGGCTATGACCTGAAATTTGCATTGACTTAAATATGTCTGTGTCATTACACTGCCTGTGACGTTACACTGGCTGAGACATTTTCGTGGCTATGACGATGCAATTCCTGTGGCATTGTAGGTAGCTATGACTTTTCAATGGCTATGACATTGATGTGGCCATGAGCTTTCAATGGCTATGACGTCACAATGCCTACGACCTAACAATGGCTATGACGTCACAGTGGCTATTACAGGACAGCGGAAATGACTATACTATCTCTATGACATTGTGATGCCTATCACGTTACGATGGCTGTGTCATTATAGTGGCTATGCCATCACCATGTCTATGACATCATGATGGTTACGAAGTCAACGGCAATGACATAACAATGTCTATGAAACTACAGTGGCTTTGACCTTACAGTATATATGATGTTATAATCGCTGTGATGTCACAATGGCTATGCCATCACAATGGCTATGACATCACAGTTTCTATGACATCATAGTGGCTATGACGTTCCAATGGCTATGACATCAAAATGGCTATGACCTGAAATTTGCATTGACTTAAATATGTCTGTGTCATTACAGTGCCTGTGACGTTACAATGGCTGTGACATTTTCGTGGCTATGACGATGCAATTCCTGTGGCATTGTAGGTAGCTATGACTTTTCAATGGCTATGACATTGATGTGGCGATGAGTTTCAATGGCTATGACGTCACAATGCCTACGACCTAACAATGGCTATGACGTCACAGTGGCTATTAAAGGCCAGCGGAAATGACTATACTATCTCTATGACATTGTGGTGCCTATCACGTTACGATGGCTGTGACATTATAGTGGCTATGCCATCACCATGTCTATGACATCATGATGGTTACGAAGTCAACGGCAATGACATAACAATGTCTATGAAACTACAGTGTCTTTGACCTTAAAATATATATGATGTTATAGTCGCTGTGATGTCACAATGGCTATGCCATCACAATGGCTATGCCATCACAATGGCTATGACATCACAGTTTCTATGACATCATAGTGGCTATGACGTTCCAATGGCTATGACATCAAAATGGCTATGAACTGAAATTTGCATTGACTTAAATATATCTGTGTCATTACACTGCCAGTGACGTTACAATGGCTGTGACATTTCCGTGGCTATGACGATGCAATTCCTGTGGCATTGTAGGTAGCTATGACTTTTCAATGGCTATGACATTGATGTGGCCATGAGCTTTCAATGGCTATGACGTCACAATGCCTACGACCTAACAATGGCTATGACGTCACAGTGGCTATTACAGGACAGCGGAAATGACTATACTATCTCTATGACATTGTGATGCCTATCACGTTACGATGGCTGTGTCATTATAGTGGCTATGCCATCACCATGTCTATGACATCATGATGGTTACGAAGTCAACGGCAATGACATAACAATGTCTATGAAACTACAGTGGCTTTGACCTTACAGTATATATGATGTTATAGTCGCTGTGATGTCACAATGGCTATGCCATCACAATGGCTATGCCATCACCATGGCTATGACATCACAGTTTCTATGACATCATAGTGGCTATGACGTTCCAATGGCTATGACATCAAAATGGCTATGACCTGAAATTTGCATTGACTTAAATATGTCTGTGTCATTACAGTGCCTGTGACGTTACAATGGCTGTGACATTTTCGTGGCTATGACGATGCAATTCCTGTGGCATTGTAGGTAGCTATGACTTTTCAATGGCTATGACATTGATGTCGCCATGAGTTTCAATGGCTATGACATCACAATGCCTACGACCTAACAATGGCTATAACGTCACAGTGGCTATTACAGGACAGCGGAAATGACTATACTATCTCTATGACATTGTGATGCCTATCACGTTACGATGGCTGTGTCATTATAGTGGCTATGTCATCACCATGTCTATGACATCATGATGGTTACGAAGTCAACGGCAATGACATAACAATGTCTATGAAACTACAGTGGCTTGGACCTTACAATATATATGATGTTATAGTCGCTGTGATGTCACAATGGCTATGCCATCACAATGGCTATGACATCACAATGGCTATGACATCACAGTTTCTATGACATCATAGTGGCTATGACGTTCCAATGGCTATGACATCAAAATGGCTATGATCTGAAATTTGCTTTGACTTAAATATGTCTGTGTCATTACAGTGCCTGTGACGTTAAAATGGCTGTGACATTTTCGTGGCTATGACGATGCAATTCCTGTGGCATTGTAGGTAGCTATGACTTTTCAATGGCTATGACATTGATGTGGCCATGAGCTTTCAATGACTATGACGTCACAATGCCTACGACCTGACAATGGCTATGACGTCACAGTGGCTATTACAGGACAGCGGAAATGACTATACTATATGACATTGTGGTGCCTATCACGTTACGATGGCTGTGACATTATAGTGGGTATGCCATCACCATGTCTATGACATCATGATGGTTACGAAGTCAACGGCAATGACATAACAATGTCTATGAAACTACAGTGTCTTTGACCTTACAATATATATGATGTTATAGTCGCTGTGATGTCACAATGGCTATGCCATCACAATGGCTATGACATCACAATGGCTATGACATCACAGTTTCTATGACATCATACTGGCTATGACGTTCCAATGGCTATGACATCAAAATGGCTATGACCTGAAATTTGCATTGACTTAAATATGTCTGTGTCATTACAGTGCCTGTGATGTTACACTGGCTGAGACATTTTCGTGGCTATGACGATGCAATTCCTGTGGCATTGTAGGTAGCTATGACTTTTCAATGGCTATGACATTGATGTGGCCATGAGCTTTCAATGGCTATGACGTCACAATGCCTACGACCTAACAATGGCTATGACGTCACAGTGGCTATTACAGGACAGCGGAAATGACTATACTATCTCTATGACATTGTGATGCCTATCACGTTACGATGGCTGTGTCATTATAGTGGCTATGCCATCACCATGTCTATGACATCATGATGGTTATGAAGTCAACGGCAATGACATAACAATGTCTATGAAATTACAGTGGCTTTGACCTTACAGTATATATGATGTTATAGTCGCTGTGATGTCACAATGGCTATGCCATCACAATGGCTATGCCATCACAATGGCTATGACATCACAGTTTCTATGACATCATAGTGGCTATGACGTTCCAATGGCTATGACATCAAAATGGCTATCATCTGAAATTTGCATTGACTTAAATATGTCTGTGTCATTACAGTGCCTGTGACGTTACAATGGCTGTGACATTTTCGTGGCTATGACGATGCAATTCCTGTGGCATTGTAGGTAGCTATGACTTTTCAATGGCTATGACATTGATGTGGCCATGAGTTTCAATGGCTATGACGTCACAATGCCTACGACCTGACAATGGCTATGACGTCACAGTGGCTATTACAGGACAGCGGAAATGACTATACTATATGACATTGTGGTGCCTATCACGTTACGATGGCTGTGTCATTATAGTGGCTATGCCTTCACCATGTCTATGACATTATGATGGTTACGAAGTCAACGGCAATGACATAACAATGTCTATGAAACTACAGTGGCTTTGACCTTACAATATATATGATGTTATAGTCGCTGTGATGTCACAATGGCTATGCCATCACAATGGCTATGACATCACAATGGCTATGACATCACAGTTTCTATGACATCATAGTGGCTATGACGTTCCAATGGCTATGACATCAAAATGGCTATGATGTGAAATTTGCTTTGACTTAAATATGTCTGTGTCATTACAGTGCCTGTGACGTTACAATGGCTGTGACATTTTCGTGGCTATGACGATGCAATTCCTGTGGCATTGTAGGTAGCTATGACTTTTCAATGGCTATGACATTGATGTGGCCATGAGTTTCAATGGCTATGACGTCACAATGCCTACGACCTAACAATGGCTATGACGTCACAGTGGCTATTACAGGACAGCGGAAATGACTATACTATCTCTATGACATTGTGGTGCCTATCACGTTACGATGGCTGTGACATTATAGTGGGTATGCCATCACCATGTCTATGACATCATGATGGTTACGAAGTCAACGGCAATGACATAACAATGTCTATGAAACTACAGTGTCTTTGACCTTACAATATATATGATGTTATAGTCGCTGTGATGTCACAATGGCTATGCCATCACAATGGCTATGACATCACAATGGCTATGACATCACAGTTTCTATGACATCATACTGGCTATGACGTTCCAATGGCTATGACATCAAAATGGCTATGACCTGAAATTTGCATTGACTTAAATATGTCTGTGTCATTACAGTGCCTGTGATGTTACACTGGCTGAGACATTTTCGTGGCTATGACGATGCAATTCCTGTGGCATTGTAGGTAGCTATGACTTTTCAATGGCTATGACATTGATGTGGCCATGAGCTTTCAATGGCTATGACGTCACAATGCCTACGACCTAACAATGGCTATGACGTCACAGTGGCTATTACAGGACAGCGGAAATGACTATACTATCTCTATGACATTGTGATGCCTATCACGTTACGATGGCTGTGTCATTATAGTGGCTATGCCATCACCATGTCTATGACATCATGATGGTTACGAAGTCAACGGCAATGACATAACAATGTCTATGAAATTACAGTGGCTTTGACCTTACAGTATATATGATGTTATAGTCGCTGTGATGTCACAATGGCTATGCCATCACAATGGCTATGCCATCACAATGGCTATGACATCACAGTTTCTATGACATCATAGTGGCTATGACGTTCCAATGGCTATGACATTAAAATGGCTATGACCTGAAATTTGCATTGACTTAAATATGTCTGTGTCATTACAGTGCCTGTGAAGTTACAATGGCTGTGACATTTTCGTGGCTATGACGATGCAATTCCTGTGGCATTGTAGGTAGCTATGACTTTTCAATGGCTATGACATTGATGTGGCCATGAGTTTCAATGGCTATGACGTCACAATGCCTACGACCTGACAATGGCTATGACGTCACAGTGGCTATTACAGGACAGCGGAAATGACTATACTATATGACATTGTGGTGCCTATCACGTTACGATGGCTGTGTCATTATAGTGGCTATGCCTTCACCATGTCTATGACATTATGATGGTTACGAAGTCAACGGCAATGACATAACAATGTCTATGAAACTACAGTGGCTTTGACCTTACAGTATATATGATGTTATAGTCGCTGTGATGTCACAATGGCTATGCCATCACAATGGCTATGCCATCACAATGGCTATGACATCACAGTTTCTATGACATCATAGTGGCTATGACGTTCCAATGGCTATGACATCAAAATGGCTATGACCTGAAATTTGCATTGACTTAAATATGTCTGTGTCATTACAGTGCCTGTGACGTTACAATGGCTGTGACATTTTCGTGGCTATGACGATGCAATTCCTGTGGCATTGTAGGTAGCTATGACTTTTCAATGGCTATGACATTGATGTGGCCATGAGCTTTCAATGGCTATGACGTCACAATGCCTACGACCTAACAATGGCTATGACGTCACAGTGGCTATTACAGGACAGCGGAAATGACTATACTAGCTCTATGACATTGTGGTGCCTATCACGTTACGATGGCTGTGACATTATAGTGGCTATGCCATCACCATGTCTATGACATCATGATGGTTACGAAGTCAACGGCAATGACATAACAATGTCTATGAAACTACAGTGTCTTTGACCTTACAATATATATGATGTTATAGTCGCTGTGATGTCACAATGGCTATGCCATCACAATGGCTATGACATCACAATGGATATGACATCACAGTTTCTATGACATCATAGTGGCTATGACGTTCCAATGGCTATGACATCAAAATGGCTATGAACTGAAATTTGCATTGACTTAAATATATCTGTGTCATTACACTGCCAGTGACGTTACAATGGCTGTGACATTTTCGTGGCTATGACGATGCAATTCCTGTGGCATTGTAGGTAGCTATGACTTTTCAATGGCTATGACATTGATGTGGCCATGAGCTTTCAATGGCTATGACGTCACAATGCCTACGACCTAACAATGGCTATGACGTCACAGTGGCTATTACAGGACAGCGGAAATGACTATACTATCTCTATGACATTGTGGTGCCTATCACGTTACGATGGCTGTGACATTATAGTGGCTATGCCATCACCATGTCTATGACATCATGATGGTTACGAAGTCAACGGCAATGACATAACAATGTCTATGAAACTACAGTGGCTTTGACCTTACAATATATATGATGTTATAGTCGCTGTGATGTCACAATGGCTATGCCATCACAATGGCTATGACATCACAATGGCTATGACATCACAGTTTCTATGACATCATAGTGGCTATGACGTTCCAATGGCTATGACATCAAAATGGCTATGATGTGAAATTTGCTTTGACTTAAATATGTCTGTGTCATTACAGTGCCTGTGACGTTACAATGGCTGTGACATTTTCGTGGCTATGACGATGCAATTCCTGTGGCATTGTAGGTAGCTATGACTTTTCAATGGCTATGACATTGATGTGGCCATGAGCTTTCAATGGCTATGACGTCACAATGCCTACGACCTAACAATGGCTATGACGTCACAGTGGCTATTACAGGACAGCGGAAATGACTATACTAGCTCTATGACATTGTGGTGCCTATCACGTTACGATGGCTGTGACATTATAGTGGCTATGCCATCACCATGTCTATGACATCATGATGGTTACGAAGTCAACGGCAATGACATAACAATGTCTATGAAACTACAGTGTCTTTGACCTTACAATATATATGATGTTATAGTCGCTGTGATGTCACAATGGCTATGCCATCACAATGGCTATGACATCACAATGGATATGACATCACAGTTTCTATGACATCATAGTGGCTATGACGTTCCAATGGCTATGACATCAAAATGGCTATGAACTGAAATTTGCATTGACTTAAATATATCTGTGTCATTACACTGCCAGTGACGTTACAATGGCTGTGACATTTTCGTGGCTATGACGATGCAATTCCTGTGGCATTGTAGGTAGCTATGACTTTTCAATGGCTATGACATTGATGTGGCCATGAGCTTTCAATGGCTATGACGTCACAATGCCTACGACCTAACAATGGCTATGACGTCACAGTGGCTATTACAGGACAGCGGAAATGACTATACTATCTCTATGACATTGTGGTGCCTATCACGTTACGATGGCTGTGACATTATAGTGGCTATGCCATCACCATGTCTATGACATCATGATGGTTACGAAGTCAACGGCAATGACATAACAATGTCTATGAAACTACAGTGGCTTTGACCTTACAATATATATGATGTTATAGTCGCTGTGATGTCACAATGGCTATGCCATCACAATGGCTATGACATCACAATGGCTATGACATCACAGTTTCTATGACATCATAGTGGCTATGACGTTCCAATGGCTATGACATCAAAATGGCTATGATGTGAAATTTGCTTTGACTTAAATATGTCTGTGTCATTACAGTGCCTGTGACGTTACAATGGCTGTGACATTTTCGTGGCTATGACGATGCAATTCCTGTGGCATTGTAGGTAGCTATGACTTTTCAATGGCTATGACATTGATGTGGCCATGAGTTTCAATGGCTATGACGTCACAATGCCTACGACCTAACAATGGCTATGACGTCACAGTGGCTATTAAAGGCCAGCGGAAATGACTATACTATCTCTATGACATTGTGGTGCCTATCACGTTACGATGGCTGTGACATTATAGTGGCTATGCCATCACCATGTCTATGACATCATGATGGTTACGAAGTCAACGGCAATGACATAACAATGTCTATGAAACTACAGTGTCTTTGACCTTACAATATATATGATGTTATAGTCGCTGTGATGTCACAATGGCTATGCCATCACAATGGCTATGACATCACAATGGCTATGACATCACAGTTTCTATGACATCATAGTGGCTATGACGTTCCAATGGCTATGACATCAAAATGGCTATGATCTGAAATTTGCTTTGACTTAAATATGTCTGTGTCATTACAGTGCCTGTGACGTTACAATGGCTGTGACATTTTCGTGGCTATGACTATGCAATTCCTGTGGCATTGTAGGTAGCTATGACTTTTCAATGGCTATGACATTGATGTGGCCATGAGCTTTCAATGGCTATGACGTCCCAATGCCTACGACCTGACAATGGCTATGACGTCACAGTGGCTATTACAGGACAGCGGAAATGACTATACTATCTCTATGACATTGTGGTGCCTATCACGTTACGATGGCTGTGACATTATAGTGGGTATGCCATCACCATGTCTATGACATCATGATGGTTACGAAGTCAACGGCAATGACATAACAATGTCTATGAAACTACAGTGTCTTTGACCTTACAATATATATGATGTTATAGTCGCTGTGATGTCACAATGGCTATGCCATCACAATGGCTATGACATCACAATGGCTATGACATCACAGTTTCTATGACATCATACTGGCTATGACGTTCCAATGGCTATGACATCAAAATGGCTATGACCTGAAATTTGCATTGACTTAAATATGTCTGTGTCATTACAGTGCCTGTGATGTTACACTGGCTGAGACATTTTCGTGGCTATGACGATGCAATTCCTGTGGCATTGTAGGTAGCTATGACTTTTCAATGGCTATGACATTGATGTGGCCATGAGCTTTCAATGGCTATGACGTCACAATGCCTACGACCTAACAATGGCTATGACGTCACAGTGGCTATTACAGGACAGCGGAAATGACTATACTATCTCTATGACATTGTGGTGCCTATCACGTTACGATGGCTGTGACATTATAGTGGCTATGCCATCACCATGTCTATGACATCATGATGGTTACGAAGTCAACAGCAATGACATAACAATGTCTATGAAACTACAGTGGCTTTGACCTTACAATATATATGATGTTATAGTCGCTGTGATGTCACAATGGCTATGCCATCACAATGGCTATGACATCACAATGGCTATGACATCACAGTTTCTATGACATCATAGTGGCTATGACGTTCCAATGGCTATGACATCAAAATGGCTATGATGTGAAATTTGCTTTGACTTAAATATGTCTGTGTCATTACAGTGCCTGTGACGTTACAATGGCTGTGACATTTTCGTGGCTATGACGATGCAATTCCTGTGGCATTGTAGGTAGCTATGACTTTTCAATGGCTATGACATTGATGTGGCCATGAGCTTTCAATGGCTATGACGTCACAATGCCTACGACCTGACAATGGCTATGACGTCACAGTGGCTATTACAGGACAGCGGAAATGACTATACTATATGACATTGTGGTGCCTATCACGTTACGATGGCTGTGACATTATAGTGGCTATGCCATCACCATGTCTATGACATCATGATGGTTACGAAGTCAACGGCAATGACATAACAATGTCTATGTAACTACAGTGTCTTTGACCTTACAATATATATGATGTTATAGTCGCTGTGATGTCACAATGGCTATGCCATCACAATGGCTATGACATCACAATGGATATGACATCACAGTTTCTATGACATCATAGTGGCTATGACGTTCCAATGGCTATGACATCAAAATGGCTATGAACTGAAATTTGCATTGACTTAAATATATCTGTGTCATTACACTGCCAGTGACGTTACAATGGCTGTGACATTTTCGTGGCTATGACGATGCAATTCCTGTGGCATTGTAGGTAGCTATGACTTTTCAATGGCTATGACATTGATGTGGCCATGAGCTTTCAATGGCTATGACGTCACAATGCCTACGACCTAACAATGGCTATGACGTCACAGTGGCTATTACAGGACAGCGGAAATGACTATACTATCTCTATGACATTGTGGTGCCTATCACGTTACGATGGCTGTGACATTATAGTGGCTATGCCATCACCATGTCTATGACATCATGATGGTTACGAAGTCAACGGCAATGACATAACAATGTCTATGAAACTACAGTGGCTTTGACCTTACAATATATATGATGTTATAGTCGCTGTGATGTCACAATGGCTATGCCATCACAATGGCTATGACATCACAATGGCTATGACATCACAGTTTCTATGACATCATAGTGGCTATGACGTTCCAATGGCTATGACATCAAAATGGCTATGATGTGAAATTTGCTTTGACTTAAATATGTCTGTGTCATTACAGTGCCTGTGACGTTACAATGGCTGTGACATTTTCGTGGCTATGACGATGCAATTCCTGTGGCATTGTAGGTAGCTATGACTTTTCAATGGCTATGACATTGATGTGGCCATGAGTTTCAATGGCTATGACGTCACAATGCCTACGACCTAACAATGGCTATGACGTCACAGTGGCTATTAAAGGCCAGCGGAAATGACTATACTATCTCTATGACATTGTGGTGCCTATCACGTTACGATGGCTGTGACATTATAGTGGCTATGCCATCACCATGTCTATGACATCATGATGGTTACGAAGTCAACGGCAATGACATAACAATGTCTATGAAACTACAGTGTCTTTGACCTTACAATATATATGATGTTATAGTCGCTGTGATGTCACAATGGCTATGCCATCACAATGGCTATGACATCACAATGGCTATGACATCACAGTTTCTATGACATCATAGTGGCTATGACGTTCCAATGGCTATGACATCAAAATGGCTATGATCTGAAATTTGCTTTGACTTAAATATGTCTGTGTCATTACAGTGCCTGTGACGTTACAATGGCTGTGACATTTTCGTGGCTATGACTATGCAATTCCTGTGGCATTGTAGGTAGCTATGACTTTTCAATGGCTATGACATTGATGTGGCCATGAGCTTTCAATGGCTATGACGTCCCAATGCCTACGACCTGACAATGGCTATGACGTCACAGTGGCTATTACAGGACAGCGGAAATGACTATACTATCTCTATGACATTGTGGTGCCTATCACGTTACGATGGCTGTGACATTATAGTGGGTATGCCATCACCATGTCTATGACATCATGATGGTTACGAAGTCAACGGCAATGACATAACAATGTCTATGAAACTACAGTGTCTTTGACCTTACAATATATATGATGTTATAGTCGCTGTGATGTCACAATGGCTATGCCATCACAATGGCTATGACATCACAATGGCTATGACATCACAGTTTCTATGACATCATACTGGCTATGACGTTCCAATGGCTATGACATCAAAATGGCTATGACCTGAAATTTGCATTGACTTAAATATGTCTGTGTCATTACAGTGCCTGTGATGTTACACTGGCTGAGACATTTTCGTGGCTATGACGATGCAATTCCTGTGGCATTGTAGGTAGCTATGACTTTTCAATGGCTATGACATTGATGTGGCCATGAGCTTTCAATGGCTATGACGTCACAATGCCTACGACCTAACAATGGCTATGACGTCACAGTGGCTATTACAGGACAGCGGAAATGACTATACTATCTCTATGACATTGTGGTGCCTATCACGTTACGATGGCTGTGACATTATAGTGGCTATGCCATCACCATGTCTATGACATCATGATGGTTACGAAGTCAACAGCAATGACATAACAATGTCTATGAAACTACAGTGGCTTTGACCTTACAATATATATGATGTTATAGTCGCTGTGATGTCACAATGGCTATGCCATCACAATGGCTATGACATCACAATGGCTATGACATCACAGTTTCTATGACATCATAGTGGCTATGACGTTCCAATGGCTATGACATCAAAATGGCTATGATGTGAAATTTGCTTTGACTTAAATATGTCTGTGTCATTACAGTGCCTGTGACGTTACAATGGCTGTGACATTTTCGTGGCTATGACGATGCAATTCCTGTGGCATTGTAGGTAGCTATGACTTTTCAATGGCTATGACATTGATGTGGCCATGAGCTTTCAATGGCTATGACGTCACAATGCCTACGACCTGACAATGGCTATGACGTCACAGTGGCTATTACAGGACAGCGGAAATGACTATACTATATGACATTGTGGTGCCTATCACGTTACGATGGCTGTGACATTATAGTGGCTATGCCATCACCATGTCTATGACATCATGATGGTTACGAAGTCAACGGCAATGACATAACAATGTCTATGTAACTACAGTGTCTTTGACCTTACAATATATATGATGTTATAGTCGCTGTGATGTCACAATGGCTATGCCATCACAATGGCTATGACATCACAATGGCTATGACATCACAGTTTCTATGACATCATAGTGGCTATGACGTTCCAATGGCTATGACATCAAAATGGCTATGAACTGAAATTTGCATTGACTTAAATATGTCTGTGTCATTACAGTGCCTGTGACGTTACAATGGCTGTGACATTTTCGTGGCTATGACGATGCAATTCCTGTGGCATTGTAGGTAGCTATGACTTTTCAATGGCTATGACATTGATGTGGCCATGAGCTTTCAATGGCTATGACGTCACAATGCCTACGACCTAACAATGGCTATGACGTCACAGTGGCTATTACAGGACCGCGGAAATGACTATACTATCTCTATGACATTGTGGTGCCTATCACGTTACGATGGCTGTGACATTATAGTGGCTATGCCATCACCATGTCTATGACATCATGATGGTTACGAAGTCAACGGCAATGACATAACAATGTCTATGAAACTACAGAGTCTTTGACCTTACAATATATATGATGTTATAGTCGCTGTGATGTCACAATGGCTATGCCATCACAATGGCTATGACATCACAATGGCTATGACATCACAGTTTCTATGACATCATAGTGGCTATGACGTTCCAATGGCTATGACATCAAAATGGCTATGATCTGAAATTTGCTTTGACTTAAATATGTCTGTGTCACTACAGTGCCTGTGACGTTACAATGGCTGTGACATTTTCGTGGCTATGACGATGCAATTCCTGTGGCATTGTAGGTAGCTATGACTTTTCAATGGCTATGACATTGATGTGGCCATGAGCTTTCAATGGCTATGACGTCACAATGCCTACGACCTAACAATGGCTACGACGTCACAGTGGCTATTAAAGGCCAGCGGAAATGACAATACTATCTCTATGACATTGTGGTGCCTATCACGTTACGATGGCTGTGACATTATAGTGGCTAGGCCATCACCATGTCTATGACATCATGATGGTTACGAAGTCAACGGCAATGACATAACAATGTCTATGAAACTACAGTGGCTTTGACCTTACAATATATATGATGTTATAGTCGCTGTGATGTCACAATGGCTATGCCATCACAATGGCTATGCCATCACAATGGCTATGACATCACAGTTTCTATGACATCATCGTGGCTATGACGTTCCAATGGCTATGACATCAAAATGGCTATGACCTGAAATTTGCATTGACTTAAATATGTCTGTGTCATTACAGTGCCTGTGACGTTACAATGGCTGTGACATTTTCGTGGCTATGACGATGCAATTCCTGTGGCATTGTAGGTAGCTATGACTTTTCAATGGCTATGACATTGATGTGGCCATGAGCTTTCAATGGCTATGACGTCACAATGCCTACGACCTAACAATGGCTATGACGTCACAGTGGCTATTACAGGACAGCGGAAATGACTATACTATCTCTATGACATTGTGATGCCTATCACGTTACGATGGCTGTGTCATTATAGTGGCTAGGCCATCACCATGTCTATGACATCATGATGGTTACGAAGTCAACGGCAATGACATAACAATGTCTATGAAATTACAGTGGCTTTGACCTTACAGTATATATGATGTTATAGTCGCTGTGATGTCACAATGGCTATGCCATCACAATGGCTATGCCATCACAATGGCTATGACATCACAGTTTCTATGACATCATAGTGGCTATGACGTTCCAATGGCTATGACATCAAAATGGCTATGACCTGAAATTTGCATTGACTTAAATATGTCTGTGTCATTACAGTGCCTGTGACGTTACAATGGCTGTGACATTTTCGTGGCTATGACGATGCAATTCCTGTGGCATTGTAGGTAGCTATGACTTTTCAATGGCTATGACATTGATGTGGTCATGAGTTTCAATGGCTATGACGTCACAATGCCTACGACCTGACAATGGCTATGACGTCACAGTGGCTATTACAGGACAGCGGAAATGACTATACTATATGACATTGTGGTGCCTATCACGTTACGATGGCTGTGTCATTATAGTGGCTATGCCTTCACCATGTCTATGACATCATGATGGTTACGAAGTCAACGGCAATGACATAACAATGTCTATGAAACTACAGTGGCTTTGACCTTACAGTATATATGATGTTATAGTCGCTGTGATGTCACAATGGCTATGCCATCACAATGGCTATGCCATCACAATGGCTATGACATCACAGTTTCTATGACATCATAGTGGCTATGACGTTCCAATGGCTATGACATCAAAATGGCTATGACCTGAAATTTGCATTGACTTAAATATGTCTGTGTCATTACAGTGCCTGTGACGTTACAATGGCTGTGACATTTTCGTGGCTATGACGATGCAATTCCTGTGGCATTGTAGGTAGCTATGACTTTTCAATGGCTATGACATTGATGTGGCCATGAGCTTTCAATGGCTATGACGTCACAATGCCTACGACCTAACAATGGCTATGACGTCACAGTGGCTATTACAGGACAGCGGAAATGACTATACTATCTCTATGACATTGTGGTGCCTATCACGTTACGATGGCTGTGACATTATAGTGGCTATGCCATCACCATGTCTATGACATCATGATGGTTACGAAGTCAACGGCAATGACATAACAATGTCTATGAAACTACAGTGGCTTTGACCTTACAATATATATGATGTTATAGTCGCTGTGATGTCACAATGGCTCTGCCATCACAATGGCTATGACATCACAATGGCTATGACATCACAGTTTCTATGACATCATAGTGGCTATGACGTTCCAATGGCTATGACATCAAAATGGCTATGATCTGAAATTTGCTTTGACTTAAAAATGTCTGTGTCATTACAGTGCCTGTGACGTTACAATGGCTGTGACATTTTCGTGGCTATGACGATGCAATTCCTGTGGCATTGTAGGTAGCTATGACTTTTCAATGGCTATGACATTGATGTGGCATGAGCTTTCAATGGCTATGACGTCACAATGCCTACGACCTGACAATTTGCTATGACGTCACAGTGGCTATTACAGGACAGCGGAAATGACTATACTATATGACATTGTGGTGCCTATCACGTTACGATGGCTGTGATATTATAGTGGCTATGCCATCACCATGTCTATGACATCATGATGGTTACGAAGTCAACGGCAATGACATAACAATGTCTATGAAACTACAGTGTCTTTGACCTTACAATATATATGATGTTATAGTCGCTGTGATGTCACAATGGTTATGCCATCACAATGGCTATGACATCACAATGGCTATGACATCACAGTTTCTATGACATCATAGTGGCTATGACGTTCCAATGGCTATGACATCAAAATGGCTATGACCTGAAATTTGCATTGACTTAAATATATCTGTGTCATTACAGTGCCTGTGACGTTACACTGTCTGAGACATTTTTGTGGCTATGACGATGCAATTCCTGTGGCATTGTAGGTAGCTATGACTTTTCAATGGCTATGACATTGATGTGGCCATGAGCTTTCAATGGCTATGACGTCACAAAGCCTTCGACCTAACAATGGCTATGAAGTCACAGTGGCTATTACAGGACAGCGGAAATGACTATACTATCTCTATGACATTGTGATGCCTATCACGTTAGATGTCTGTGTCATTATAGTGGCTATGCCATCACCATGTCTATGACATCATGATGGTTACGAAGTCAACGGCAATGACATAACAATGTCTATGAAACTACAGTGGCTTTGACCTTACAATATATATGATGTTATAGTCGCTGTGATGTCACAATGGCTATGCCATCACAATGGCTATGACATCACAATGGCTATGACATCACAGTTTCTATGACATCATAGTGGCTATGACGTTCCAATGGCTATGACATCAAAATGGCTATGAACTGAAATTTGCATTGACTTAAATATGTCTGTGTCATTACAGTGCCTGTGACGTTACAATGGCTGTGACATTTTCGTGGCTATGACGATGCAATTCCTGTGGCATTGTAGGTAGCTATGACTTTTCAATGGCTATGACATTGATGTGGCCATGAGCTTTCAATGGCTATGACGTCACAATGCCTACGACCTAACAATGGCTATGACGTCACAGTGGCTATTACAGGACCGCGGAAATGACTATACTATCTCTATGACATTGTGGTGCCTATCACGTTACGATGGCTGTGACATTATAGTGGCTATGCCATCACCATGTCTATGACATCATGATGGTTACGAAGTCAACGGCAATGACATAACAATGTCTATGAAACTACAGAGTCTTTGACCTTACAATATATATGATGTTATAGTCGCTGTGATGTCACAATGGCTATGCCATCACAATGGCTATGACATCACAATGGCTATGACATCACAGTTTCTATGACATCATAGTGGCTATGACGTTCCAATGGCTATGACATCAAAATGGCTATGATCTGAAATTTGCTTTGACTTAAATATGTCTGTGTCACTACAGTGCCTGTGACGTTACAATGGCTGTGACATTTTCGTGGCTATGACGATGCAATTCCTGTGGCATTGTAGGTAGCTATGACTTTTCAATGGCTATGACATTGATGTGGCCATGAGCTTTCAATGGCTATGACGTCACAATGCCTACGACCTAACAATGGCTACGACGTCACAGTGGCTATTAAAGGCCAGCGGAAATGACAATACTATCTCTATGACATTGTGGTGCCTATCACGTTACGATGGCTGTGACATTATAGTGGCTAGGCCATCACCATGTCTATGACATCATGATGGTTACGAAGTCAACGGCAATGACATAACAATGTCTATGAAACTACAGTGGCTTTGACCTTACAATATATATGATGTTATAGTCGCTGTGATGTCACAATGGCTATGCCATCACAATGGCTATGCCATCACAATGGCTATGACATCACAGTTTCTATGACATCATCGTGGCTATGACGTTCCAATGGCTATGACATCAAAATGGCTATGACCTGAAATTTGCATTGACTTAAATATGTCTGTGTCATTACAGTGCCTGTGACGTTACAATGGCTGTGACATTTTCGTGGCTATGACGATGCAATTCCTGTGGCATTGTAGGTAGCTATGACTTTTCAATGGCTATGACATTGATGTGGCCATGAGCTTTCAATGGCTATGACGTCACAATGCCTACGACCTAACAATGGCTATGACGTCACAGTGGCTATTACAGGACAGCGGAAATGACTATACTATCTCTATGACATTGTGATGCCTATCACGTTACGATGGCTGTGTCATTATAGTGGCTAGGCCATCACCATGTCTATGACATCATGATGGTTACGAAGTCAACGGCAATGACATAACAATGTCTATGAAATTACAGTGGCTTTGACCTTACAGTATATATGATGTTATAGTCGCTGTGATGTCACAATGGCTATGCCATCACAATGGCTATGCCATCACAATGGCTATGACATCACAGTTTCTATGACATCATAGTGGCTATGACGTTCCAATGGCTATGACATCAAAATGGCTATGACCTGAAATTTGCATTGACTTAAATATGTCTGTGTCATTACAGTGCCTGTGACGTTACAATGGCTGTGACATTTTCGTGGCTATGACGATGCAATTCCTGTGGCATTGTAGGTAGCTATGACTTTTCAATGGCTATGACATTGATGTGGCCATGAGCTTTCAATGGCTATGACGTCACAATGCCTACGACCTAACAATGGCTATGACGTCACAGTGGCTATTACAGGACAGCGGAAATGACTATACTATCTCTATGACATTGTGGTGCCTATCACGTTACGATGGCTGTGACATTATAGTGGCTATGCCATCACCATGTCTATGACATCATGATGGTTACGAAGTCAACGGCAATGACATAACAATGTCTATGAAACTACAGTGGCTTTGACCTTACAATATATATGATGTTATAGTCGCTGTGATGTCACAATGGCTCTGCCATCACAATGGCTATGACATCACAATGGCTATGACATCACAGTTTCTATGACATCATAGTGGCTATGACGTTCCAATGGCTATGACATCAAAATGGCTATGATCTGAAATTTGCTTTGACTTAAAAATGTCTGTGTCATTACAGTGCCTGTGACGTTACAATGGCTGTGACATTTTCGTGGCTATGACGATGCAATTCCTGTGGCATTGTAGGTAGCTATGACTTTTCAATGGCTATGACATTGATGTGGCATGAGCTTTCAATGGCTATGACGTCACAATGCCTACGACCTGACAATTTGCTATGACGTCACAGTGGCTATTACAGGACAGCGGAAATGACTATACTATATGACATTGTGGTGCCTATCACGTTACGATGGCTGTGATATTATAGTGGCTATGCCATCACCATGTCTATGACATCATGATGGTTACGAAGTCAACGGCAATGACATAACAATGTCTATGAAACTACAGTGTCTTTGACCTTACAATATATATGATGTTATAGTCGCTGTGATGTCACAATGGTTATGCCATCACAATGGCTATGACATCACAATGGCTATGACATCACAGTTTCTATGACATCATAGTGGCTATGACGTTCCAATGGCTATGACATCAAAATGGCTATGACCTGAAATTTGCATTGACTTAAATATATCTGTGTCATTACAGTGCCTGTGACGTTACACTGTCTGAGACATTTTTGTGGCTATGACGATGCAATTCCTGTGGCATTGTAGGTAGCTATGACTTTTCAATGGCTATGACATTGATGTGGCCATGAGCTTTCAATGGCTATGACGTCACAAAGCCTTCGACCTAACAATGGCTATGAAGTCACAGTGGCTATTACAGGACAGCGGAAATGACTATACTATCTCTATGACATTGTGATGCCTATCACGTTAGATGTCTGTGTCATTATAGTGGCTATGCCATCACCATGTCTATGACATCATGATGGTTACGAAGTCAACGGCAATGACATAACAATGTCTATGAAACTACAGTGGCTTTGACCTTACAATATATATGATGTTATAGTCGCTGTGATGTCACAATGGCTATGCCATCACAATGGCTATGACATCACAATGGCTATGACATCACAGTTTCTATGACATCATAGTGGCTATGACGTTCCAATGGCTATGACATCAAAATGGCTATGAACTGAAATTTGCATTGACTTAAATATGTCTGTGTCATTACAGTGCCTGTGACGTTACAATGGCTGTGACATTTTCGTGGCTATGACGATGCAATTCCTGTGGCATTGTAGGTAGCTATGACTTTTCAATGGCTATGACATTGATGTGGCCATGAGCTTTCAATGGCTATGACGTCACAATGCCTACGACCTAACAATGGCTATGACGTCACAGTGGCTATTACAGGACCGCGGAAATGACTATACTATCTCTATGACATTGTGGTGCCTATCACGTTACGATGGCTGTGACATTATAGTGGCTATGCCATCACCATGTCTATGACATCATGATGGTTACGAAGTCAACGGCAATGACATAACAATGTCTATGAAACTACAGAGTCTTTGACCTTACAATATATATGATGTTATAGTCGCTGTGATGTCACAATGGCTATGCCATCACAATGGCTATGACATCACAATGGCTATGACATCACAGTTTCTATGACATCATAGTGGCTATGACGTTCCAATGGCTATGACATCAAAATGGCTATGATCTGAAATTTGCTTTGACTTAAATATGTCTGTGTCACTACAGTGCCTGTGACGTTACAATGGCTGTGACATTTTCGTGGCTATGACGATGCAATTCCTGTGGCATTGTAGGTAGCTATGACTTTTCAATGGCTATGACATTGATGTGGCCATGAGCTTTCAATGGCTATGACGTCACAATGCCTACGACCTAACAATGGCTACGACGTCACAGTGGCTATTAAAGGCCAGCGGAAATGACAATACTATCTCTATGACATTGTGGTGCCTATCACGTTACGATGGCTGTGACATTATAGTGGCTAGGCCATCACCATGTCTATGACATCATGATGGTTACGAAGTCAACGGCAATGACATAACAATGTCTATGAAACTACAGTGGCTTTGACCTTACAATATATATGATGTTATAGTCGCTGTGATGTCACAATGGCTATGCCATCACAATGGCTATGCCATCACAATGGCTATGACATCACAGTTTCTATGACATCATCGTGGCTATGACGTTCCAATGGCTATGACATCAAAATGGCTATGACCTGAAATTTGCATTGACTTAAATATGTCTGTGTCATTACAGTGCCTGTGACGTTACAATGGCTGTGACATTTTCGTGGCTATGACGATGCAATTCCTGTGGCATTGTAGGTAGCTATGACTTTTCAATGGCTATGACATTGATGTGGCCATGAGCTTTCAATGGCTATGACGTCACAATGCCTACGACCTAACAATGGCTATGACGTCACAGTGGCTATTACAGGACAGCGGAAATGACTATACTATCTCTATGACATTGTGATGCCTATCACGTTACGATGGCTGTGTCATTATAGTGGCTAGGCCATCACCATGTCTATGACATCATGATGGTTACGAAGTCAACGGCAATGACATAACAATGTCTATGAAATTACAGTGGCTTTGACCTTACAGTATATATGATGTTATAGTCGCTGTGATGTCACAATGGCTATGCCATCACAATGGCTATGCCATCACAATGGCTATGACATCACAGTTTCTATGACATCATAGTGGCTATGACGTTCCAATGGCTATGACATCAAAATGGCTATGACCTGAAATTTGCATTGACTTAAATATGTCTGTGTCATTACAGTGCCTGTGACGTTACAATGGCTGTGACATTTTCGTGGCTATGACGATGCAATTCCTGTGGCATTGTAGGTAGCTATGACTTTTCAATGGCTATGACATTGATGTGGCCATGAGCTTTCAATGGCTATGACGTCACAATGCCTACGACCTAACAATGGCTATGACGTCACAGTGGCTATTACAGGACAGCGGAAATGACTATACTATCTCTATGACATTGTGGTGCCTATCACGTTACGATGGCTGTGACATTATAGTGGCTATGCCATCACCATGTCTATGACATCATGATGGTTACGAAGTCAACGGCAATGACATAACAATGTCTATGAAACTACAGTGGCTTTGACCTTACAATATATATGATGTTATAGTCGCTGTGATGTCACAATGGCTCTGCCATCACAATGGCTATGACATCACAATGGCTATGACATCACAGTTTCTATGACATCATAGTGGCTATGACGTTCCAATGGCTATGACATCAAAATGGCTATGATCTGAAATTTGCTTTGACTTAAAAATGTCTGTGTCATTACAGTGCCTGTGACGTTACAATGGCTGTGACATTTTCGTGGCTATGACGATGCAATTCCTGTGGCATTGTAGGTAGCTATGACTTTTCAATGGCTATGACATTGATGTGGCATGAGCTTTCAATGGCTATGACGTCACAATGCCTACGACCTGACAATTTGCTATGACGTCACAGTGGCTATTACAGGACAGCGGAAATGACTATACTATATGACATTGTGGTGCCTATCACGTTACGATGGCTGTGATATTATAGTGGCTATGCCATCACCATGTCTATGACATCATGATGGTTACGAAGTCAACGGCAATGACATAACAATGTCTATGAAACTACAGTGTCTTTGACCTTACAATATATATGATGTTATAGTCGCTGTGATGTCACAATGGTTATGCCATCACAATGGCTATGACATCACAATGGCTATGACATCACAGTTTCTATGACATCATAGTGGCTATGACGTTCCAATGGCTATGACATCAAAATGGCTATGACCTGAAATTTGCATTGACTTAAATATATCTGTGTCATTACAGTGCCTGTGACGTTACACTGTCTGAGACATTTTTGTGGCTATGACGATGCAATTCCTGTGGCATTGTAGGTAGCTATGACTTTTCAATGGCTATGACATTGATGTGGCCATGAGCTTTCAATGGCTATGACGTCACAAAGCCTTCGACCTAACAATGGCTATGAAGTCACAGTGGCTATTACAGGACAGCGGAAATGACTATACTATCTCTATGACATTGTGATGCCTATCACGTTAGATGTCTGTGTCATTATAGTGGCTATGCCATCACCATGTCTATGACATCATGATGGTTACGAAGTCAACGGCAATGACATAACAATGTCTATGAAACTACAGTGGCTTTGACCTTACAATATATATGATGTTATAGTCGCTGTGATGTCACAATGGCTATGCCATCACAATGGCTATGACATCACAATGGCTATGACATCACAGTTTCTATGACATCATAGTGGCTATGACGTTCCAATGGCTATGACATCAAAATGGCTATGAACTGAAATTTGCATTGACTTAAATATGTCTGTGTCATTACAGTGCCTGTGACGTTACAATGGCTGTGACATTTTCGTGGCTATGACGATGCAATTCCTGTGGCATTGTAGGTAGCTATGACTTTTCAATGGCTATGACATTGATGTGGCCATGAGCTTTCAATGGCTATGACGTCACAATGCCTACGACCTAACAATGGCTATGACGTCACAGTGGCTATTACAGGACCGCGGAAATGACTATACTATCTCTATGACATTGTGGTGCCTATCACGTTACGATGGCT
This sequence comes from Myotis yumanensis, assembly GCF_028538775.1. Taxonomy (NCBI): domain Eukaryota; kingdom Metazoa; phylum Chordata; class Mammalia; order Chiroptera; family Vespertilionidae; genus Myotis; species Myotis yumanensis. The sequence goes on from NW_027223783.1 coordinate 419,144, forward strand.
GTGACATTATAGTGGCTATGCCATCACCATGTCTATGACATCATGATGGTTACGAAGTCAACGGCAATGACATAACAATGTCTATGAAACTACAGAGTCTTTGACCTTACAATATATATGATGTTATAGTCGCTGTGATGTCACAATGGCTATGCCATCACAATGGCTATGACATCACAATGGCTATGACATCACAGTTTCTATGACATCATAGTGGCTATGACGTTCCAATGGCTATGACATCAAAATGGCTATGATCTGAAATTTGCTTTGACTTAAATCTGTCTGTGTCACTACAGTGCCTGTGACGTTACAATGGCTGTGACATTTTCGTGGCTATGACGATGCAATTCCTGTGGCATTGTAGGTAGCTATGACTTTTCAATGGCTATGACATTGATGTGGCCATGAGCTTTCAATGGCTATGACGTCACAATGCCTACGACCTAACAATGGCTACGACGTCACAGTGGCTATTAAAGGCCAGCGGAAATGACAATACTATCTCTATGACATTGTGGTGCCTATCACGTTACGATGGCTGTGACATTATAGTGGCTAGGCCATCACCATGTCTATGACATCATGATGGTTACGAAGTCAACGGCAATGACATAACAATGTCTATGAAACTACAGTGGCTTTGACCTTACAATATATATGATGTTATAGTCGCTGTGATGTCACAATGGCTATGCCATCACAATGGCTATGCCATCACAATGGCTATGACATCACAGTTTCTATGACATCATCGTGGCTATGACGTTCCAATGGCTATGACATCAAAATGGCTATGACCTGAAATTTGCATTGACTTAAATATGTCTGTGTCATTACAGTGCCTGTGACGTTACAATGGCTGTGACATTTTCGTGGCTATGACGATGCAATTCCTGTGGCATTGTAGGTAGCTATGACTTTTCAATGGCTATGACATTGATGTGGCCATGAGCTTTCAATGGCTATGACGTCACAATGCGTACGACCTAACAATGGCTATGACGTCACAGTGGCTATTACAGGACAGCGGAAATGACTATACTATCTCTATGACATTGTGATGCCTATCACGTTACGATGGCTGTGTCATTATAGTGGCTAGGCCATCACCATGTCTATGACATCATGATGGTTACGAAGTCAACGGCAATGACATAACAATGTCTATGAAACTACAGTGGCTTTGACCTTACAATATATATGATGTTATAGTCGCTGTGATGTCACAATGGCTATGCCATCACAATGGCTATGCCATCACAATGGCTATGACATCACAGTTTCTATGACATCATAGTGGCTATGACGTTCCAATGGCTATGACATCAAAATGGCTATGACCTGAAATTTGCATTGACTTAAATATGTCTGTGTCATTACAGTGCCTGTGACGTTACACTGGCTGAGACATTTTCGTGGCTATGACGATGCAATTCCTGTGGCATTGTAGGTAGCTATGACTTTTCAATGGCTATGACATTGATGTGGCCATGAGCTTTCAATGGCTATGACGTCACAATGCCTACGACCTAACAATTGCTATGACGTCACAGTGGCTATTACAGGACAGCGGAAATGACTATACTATCTCTATGACATTGTGATGCCTATCAAGTTACGATGGCTGTGTCATTATAGTGGCTATGCCATCACGTCTATGACATCATGATGGTTACGAAGTCAACGGCAATGACATAGCAATGTCTATGAAATTACAGTGGCTTTGACCTTACAGTATATATGATGTTATAGTCGCTGTGATGTCACAATGGCTATGCCATCACAATGGCTATGCCATCACAAAGGCTATTAGATCACAGTTTCTATGACATCATAGTGGCTATGACGTTCCAATGGCTATGACATCAAAATGGCTATGACCTGAAATTTGCATTGACTTAAATATGTCTGTGTCATTACAGTGCCTGTGACGGTACAATGGCTGTGACATTTTCGTGGCTATGACGATGCAATTCCTGTGGCATTGTAGGTAGCTATGACTTTTCAATGGCTATGACATTGATGTGGCCATGAGTTTCAATGGCTATGACGTCACAATGCCTACGACCTAACAATGGCTTGACGTCACAGTGGCTATTAAAGGCCAGCGGAAATGACTATACTATCTCTATGACATTGTGGTGCCTATCACGTTACGATGGCTGTGACATTATAGTGGCTATGCCATCACCATGTCTATGACATCATGATGGTTACGACGTCAACGGCAATGACATAACAATGTCTATGAAACTACAGTGGCTTTGACCTTACAATATATATGATGTTATAGTCGCTGTGATGTCACAATGGCTATGCCATCACAATGGCTATGACATCACAATGGCTATGACATCACAGTTTCTATGACATCATAGTGGCTATGACGTTCCAATGGCTATGACATCAAAATGGCTATGACCTGAAATTTGCATTGACTTAAATATGTCTGTGTCATTACAGTGCCTGTGACGTTACAATGGCTGTGATATTTTCGTGGCTATGACGATGCAATTCCTGTGGCATTGTAGGTAGCTATGACTTTTCAATGGCTATGATATTGATGTGGCCATGAGCTTTCAATGGCTATGACGTCACAATGCGTACGACCTAACAATGGCTATGACGTCACAGTGGCTATTACAGGACAGCGGAAATGACTATACTATCTCTATGACATTGTGATGCCTATCACGTTACGATGGCTGTGTCATTATAGTGGCTATGCCATCACCATGTCTATGACATCATGATGGTTACGAAGTCAACGGCAATGACATAACAATGTCTATGAAATTACAGTGGCTTTGACCTTACAGTATATATGATGTTATAGTCGCTGTGATGTCACAATGGCTATGCCATCACAATGGCTATGCCATCACAATGGCTATGACATCACAGTTTCTATGACATCATAGTGGCTATGACGTTCCAATGGCTATGACATCAAAATGGCTATGACCTGAAATTTGCATTGACTTAAATATGTCTGTGTCATTACAGTGCCTGTGACGTTACAATGGCTGTGACATTTTCGTGGCTATGACGATGCAATTCCTGTGGCATTGTAGGTAGCTATGACTTTTCAATGGCTATGACATTGATGTGGCCATGAGTTTTAATGGCTATGACGTCACAATGTCTACAACCTAACAATGGCTATGACGTCACAGTGGCTATTACAGGACAGCGGAAATGACTATACTATCTCTACGACATTGTGGTGCCTATCACGTTACGATGGCTGTGACATTATAGTGGCTATGCCATCACCATGTCTATGACATCATGATGGTTACGAAGTCAACGGCAATGACATAACAATGTCTATGAAACTACAGTGGCTTTGACCTTACAATATATATGATGTTATAGTCGCTGTGATGTCACAATGGCTATGCCATCACAATGGCTATGACATCACAATGGCTATGACATCATAGTGGCTATGACGTTCCAATGGCTATGACATCAAAATGGCTATGATCTGAAATTTGCTTTGACTTAAATATGTCTGTGTCATTACAGTGCCTGTGACGTTACAATGGCTGTGACATTTTCGTGGCTATGACGATGCAATTCCTGTGGCATTGTAGGTAGCTATGACTTTTCAATGGCTATGACATTGATGTGGCCATGAGCTTTCAATGGCTATGACGTCACAATGCCTACGACCTGACAATGGCTATGACGTCACAGTGGCTATTACAGGACAGCGGAAATGACTATACTATATGACATTGTGGTGCCTATAACGTTACGATGGCTGTGTCATTATAGTGGCTATGCCATCGCCATGTCTATGACATCATGATGGTTACGAAGTCAACGGCAATGACATAACAATGTCTATGAAACTACAGTGGCTTTGACCTTACAGTATATATGATGTTATAGTCGCTGTGATGTCACAATGGCTATGCCATCACAATGGCTATGCCATCACAATGGCTATGACATCACAGTTTCTATGACATCATAGTGGCTATGACGTTCCAATGGCTATGACATCAAAATGGCTATGACCTGAAATTTGCATTGACTTAAATATGTCTGTGTCATTACAGTGCCTGTGACGTTACAATGGCTGTGACATTTTCGTGGCTATGACGATGCAATTCCTGTGGCATTGTAGGTAGCTATGACTTTTCAATGGCTATGACATTGATGTGGCCATGAGCTTTCAATGGCTATGACGTCACAATGCCTACGAACTAAGAATGGCTATGACATCACAGTGGCTATTAAAGGCCAGCGGAAATGACTATACTATCTCTATGACATTGTGGTGCCTATCACGTTACGATGGCTGTGACATTATAGTGTGTATGCCATCACCATGTCTATGACATCATGATGGTTACGAAGTCAACGGCAATGACATAACAATGTCTATGAAACTACAGTGTCTTTGACCTTACAATATATATGATGTTATAGTCGCTGTGATGTCACAATGGCTATGCCATCACAATGGCTATGACATCACAATGGCTATGACATCATAGTTTCTATGACATCATAGTGGCTATGACGTTCCAATGGCTATGACATCAAAATGGCTATGACCTGAAATTTGCATTGACTTAAATATGTCTGTGTCATTACAGTGCCTGTGACGTTACACTGGCTGAGACATTTTCGTGGCTATGACGATGCAATTCCTGTGGCATTGTAGGTAGCTATGACTTTTCAATGGCTATGACATTGATGTGGCCATGAGCTTTCAATGGCTATGACGTCACAATGCCTACGACCTAACAATGGCTATGACGTCACAGTGGCTATTACAGGACAGCGGAAATGACTATACTATCTCTATGACATTGTGATGCCTATCACGTTACGATGGCTGTGTCATTATAGTGGCTATGCCATCACCATGTCTATGACATCATGATGGTTACGAAGTCAACGGCAATGACATAACAATGTCTATGAAATTACAGTGGCTTTGACCTTACAGTATATATGATGTTATAGTCGCTGTGATGTCACAATGGCTATGCCATCACAATGGCTATGCCATCACAATGGCTATGACATCACAGTTTCAATGACATCATAGTGGCTATGACGTTCCAATGGCTATGACATCAAAATGGCTATGACCTGAAATTTGCATTGACTTAAATATGTCTGTGTCATTACAGTGCCTGTGACGTTACAATGGCTGTGACATTTTCGTGGCTATGACGATGCAATTCCTGTGGCATTGTAGGTAGCTATGACTTTTCAATGGCTATGACTTTGATGTGGCCATGAGTTTCAATGGCTATGACGTCACAATGCCTACGACCTAACAATGGCTATGACGTCACAGTGGCTATTAAAGGCCAGCGGAAATGACTATACTATCTCTATGACATTGTGGTGCCTATCACGTTACGATGGCTGTGACATTATAGTGGCTATGCCATCACCATGTCTATGACATCATGATGGTTACAAAGTCAACGGCAATGACATAACAATGTCTATGAAACTACAGTGGCTTTGACCTTACAGTATATATGATGTTATAGTCGCTGTGATGTCACAATGGCTATGCCATCACAATGGCTATGCCATCACAATGGCTATGACATCACAGTTTCTATGACATCATAGTGGCTATGACGTTCCAATGGCTATGACATCAAAATGGCTATGACCTGAAATTTGCATTGACTTAAATATGTCTGTGTCATTTCAGTGCCTGTGACGTTACAATGGCTGTGACATTTTCGTGGCTATGACGATGCAATTCCTGTGGCATTGTAGGTAGCTATGACTTTTCAATGGCTGTGACATTGATGTGGCCATGAGCTTTCAATGGCTATGACGTCACAATGCCTACGACCTAACAATGGCTATGACGTCACAGTGGCTATTAAAGGCCAGCGGAAATGACTATACTATCTCTATGACATTGTGGTGCCTATCACGTTATGATGGCTGTGACATTATAGTGGGTATGCCATCACCATGTCTATGACATCATGAATGTTACGAAGTCAACGGCAATGACATAACAATGTCTATGAAACTACAGTGTCTTTGACCTTACAATATATATGATGTTATAGTCGCTGTGATGTCACAATGGCTATGCCATCACAATGGCTATGACATCACAATGGCTATGACATCACAGTTCCTATGACATCATAGTGGCTATGACGTTCCAATGGCTATGACATCAAAATGGCTATGATCTGAAATTTGCATTGACTTAAATATGTCTGTGTCATTACAGTGCCTGTGACGTTACACTGGCTGAGACATTTTCGTGGCTATGACGATGCAATTCCTGTGGCATTGTAGGTAGCTATGACTTTTCAATGGCTATGACATTGATGTGGCCATGAGCTTTCAATGGCTATGACGTCACAATGCCTACGACTTAACAATGGCTATGACGTCACAGTGGCTATTACAGGACAGCGGAAATGACTATACTATCTCTATGACATTGTGATGCCTATCACGTTACGATGGCTGTGTCATTATAGTGGCTATGCCATCACCATGTCTATGACATCATGATGGTTACGAAGTCAACGGCAATGACATAACAATGTCTATGAAATTACAGTGGCTTTGACCTTACAGTATATATGATGTTATAGTCGCTGTGATGTCACAATGGCTATGCCATCACAATGGCTATGCCATCACAATGGCTACGACATCACAGTTCCTATGACATCATAGTGGCTATGACGTTCCAATGGCTATGACATCAAAATGGCTATGACCTGAAATTTGCATTGACTTAAATATGTCTGTGTCATTACAGTGCCTGTGACGTTACACTGGCTGAGACATTTTCGTGGCTATGACGATGCAATTCCTGTGGCATTGTAGGTAGCTATGACTTTTCAATGGCTATGACATTGATGTGGCCATGAGCTTTCAATGGCTATGACGTCACAATGCCTACGACCTGACAATGGCTATGACGTCACAGTGGCTATTACAGGACAGTGGAAATGACTATACTATATGACATTGTGGTGCCTATCACGTTACGATGGCTGTGTCATTATAGTGGCTATGCCATCACCATGTCTATGACATCATGATGGTTACGAAGTCAACGGCAATGACATAACAATGTCTATGAAACTACAGTGGCTTTGACCTTACAATATATATGATGTTATAGTCGCTGTGATGTCACAATGGCTATGCCATCACAATGGCTATGACATCACAATGGCTATGACATCATAGTTTCTATGACATCATAGTGGCTATGACGTTCCAATGGCTATGACATCAAAATGGCTATGACCTGAAATTTGCATTGACTTAAATATGTCTGTGTCATTACAGTGCCTGTGACGTTACACTGGCTGAGACATTTTCGTGGCTATGACGATGCAATTCCTGTGGCATTGTAGGTAGCTATGACTTTTCAATGGCTATGACATTGATGTGGCCATGAGCTTTCAATGGCTATGACGTCACAATGCCTACGACCTAACAATGGCTATGACGTCACAGTGGCTTTTAAAGGCCCGCGGAAATGACTATACTATCTCTATGACATTGTGGTGCCTATCACGTTACGATGGCTGTGTCATTATAGTGGCTATGCCATCACCATGTCTATGACATCATGATGGTTACGAAGTCAACGGCAATGACATAACAATGTCTATGAAACTACAGTGGCTTTGACCTTACAGTATATATGATGTTATAGTCGCTGTGATGTCACAATGGCTATGCCATCACAATGGCTATGCCATCACAATGGCTATGACATCACAGTTTCTATGACATCATAGTGGCTATGACGTTCCAATGGCTATGACATCAAAATGGCTATGACCTGAAATTTGCATTGACTTAAATATGTCTGTGTCATTACAGTGCCTGTGACGTTACAATGGCTGTGACATTTTCGTGGCTATGACGATGCAATTCCTGTGGCATTGTAGGTAGCTATGACTTTTCAATGGCTATGACATTGATGTGGCCATGAGTTTCAATGGCTATGACGTCACAATGCCTACGACCTAACAATGGCTATGACGTCACAGTGGCTATTAAAGGCCAGCGGAAATGACTATACTATCTCTATGACATTGTGGTGCCTATCACGTTACGATGGCTGTGACATTATAGTGGCTATGCCATCACCATGTCTATGACATCATGATGGTTACAAAGTCAACGGCAATGACATAACAATGTCTATGAAACTACAGTGGCTTTGACCTTACAGTATATATGATGTTATAGTCGCTGTGATATCACAATGGCTATGCCATCACAATGGCTATGCCATCACAATGGCTATGACATCACAGTTTCTATGACATCATAGTGGCTTTGACGTTCCAATGGCTATGACATCAAAATGGCTATGACCTGAAATTTGCATTGACTTAAATATGTCTGTGTCATTACAGTGCCTGTGACGTTACAATGGCTGTGACATTTTCGTTGCTATGACGATGCAATTCCTGTGGCATTGTAGGTAGCTATGACTTTTCAATGGCTATGACATTGATGTGGCCATGAGTTTCAATGGCTATAACGTCACAATGCCTACGACCTAACAATGGCTATGACGTCACAGTGGCTAATACAGGACAGCGGAAATGACTATACTATCTCTATGACATTGTGATGCCTATCACGTTACGATGGCTGTGTCATTATAGTGGCTATGTCATCACCATGTCTATGACATCATGATGGTTACGAAGTCAACGGCAATGACATAACAATGTCTATGAAATTACAGTGGCTTTGACCTTACAGTATATATGATGTTATAGTCGCTGTGATGTCACAATGGCTATGCCATCACAATGGCTATGCCATCACAATGGCTATGTCATCACAGTTTCTATGACATCATAGTGGCTATGACGTTCCAATGGCTATGACATCAAAATGGCTATGACCTGAAATTTGCATTGACTTAAATATGTCTGTGTCATTACAGTGCCTGTGACGTTACAATGGCTGTGACATTTTCGTGGCTAGGACGATGCAATTCCTGTGGCATTGTAGGTAGCTATGACTTTTCAATGGCTATGACATTGATGTGGCCATGAGTTTCAATGGCTATGACGTCACAATGCCTACGACCTAACAATGGCTATGACGTCACAGTGGCTATTAAAGGCCAGCGGAAATGACTATACTATCTCTATGACATTGTGGTGCCTATCACGTTACGATGGCTGTGACATTATAGTGGCTATGCCATCACCATGTCTATGACATCATGATGGTTACGAAGTCAACGGCAATGACATAACAATGTCTATGAAACTACAGTGTCTTTGACCTTACAATATATATGATGTTATAGTCGCTGTGATGTCACAATGGCTATGCCATCACAATGGCTATGACATCACAATGGCTATGACATCACAGTTTCTATGACATCATAGTGGCTATGACGTTCCAATGGCTATGACATCAAAATGGCTATGACCTGAAATTTGCATTGACTTAAATATGTCTGTGTCATTACAGTGCCTGTGACGTTACACTGGCTGAGACATTTTCATGGCTATGACGATGCAATTCCTGTGGCATTGTAGGTAGCTATGACTTTTCAATGGGTATGACATTGATGTGGCCATGAGCTTTCAATGGCTATGACGTCACAATGCCTACGACCTGACAATGGCTATGACGTCACAGTGGCTATTACAGGACAGCGGATATGACTATACTATATGACATTGTGGTGCCTATCACGTTACGATGGCTGTGTCATTATAGTGGCTATGCCATCACCATGTCTATGACATCATGATGGTTACGAAGTCAACGGCAATGACATAACAATGTCTATGAAACTACAGTGGCTTTGACCTTACAGTATATATGATGTTATAGTCGCTGTGATGTCACAATGGCTATGCCATCACAATGGCTATGCCATCACAATGGCTATGACATCACAGTTTCTATGACATCATAGTGGCTATGACGTTCCAATGGCTATGACATCAAAATGGCTATGACATGAAATTTGCATTGACTTAAATATGTCTGTGTCATTACAGTGCCTGTGACGTTACAATGGCTGTGACATTTTCTTGGCTATGACGATGCAATTCCTGTGGCATTGTAGGTAGCTATGACTTTTCAATGGCTATGACATTGATGTGGCCATGAGCTTTCAATGGCTATGACGTCACAATGCCTACGACCTAAGAATGGCTATGACATCACAGTGGCTATTAAAGGCCAGCGGAAATGACTATACTATCTCTATGACATTGTGGTGCCTATCACGTTACGATGGCTGTGACATTATAGTGTGTATGCCATCACCATGTCTATGACATCATGATGGTTACGAAGTCAACGGCAATGACATAACAATGTCTATGAAACTACAGTGTCTTTGACCTTACAATATATATGATGTTATAGTCGCTGTGATGTCACAATGGCTATGCCATCACAATGGCTATGACATCACAATGGCTATGACATCACAGTTTCTATGACATCATAGTGGCTATGACGTTCCAATGGCTATGACATCAAAATGGCTATGACCTGAAATTTGCATTGACTTAAATATGTCTGTGTCATTACAGTGCCTGTGACGTTACAATGGCTGTGACATTTTCGTGGCTATGACGATGCAATTCCTGTGGCATTGTAGGTAGCTATGACTTTTCAATGGCTATGACATTGATGTGGCCATGAGTTTCAATGGCTATGACGTCACAATGCCTACGACCTAACAATGCCTATGACGTCACAGTGGCTATTAAAGGCCAGCGGAAATGACTATACTATCTCTATGACATTGTGGTGCCTATCACGTTACGATGGCTGTGACATTATAGTGGCTATGCCATCACCATGTCTATGACATCATGATGGTTACAAAGTCAACGGCAATGACATAACAATGTCTATGAAACTACAGTGGCTTTGACCTTACAGTATATATGATGTTATAGTCGCTGTGATGTCACAATGGCTATGCCATCACAATGGCTATGCCATCACAATGGCTATGACATCACAGTTTCTATGACATCATAGTGGCTATGACGTTCCAATGGCTATGACATCAAAATGGCTATGACCTGAAATTTGCATTGACTTAAATATGTCTGTGTCATTTCAGTGCCTGTGACGTTACAATGGCTGTGACATTTTCGTGGCTATGACGATGCAATTCCTGTGGCATTGTAGGTAGCTATGACTTTTCAATGGCTATGACATTGATGTGGCCATGAGCTTTCAATGGCTATAACGTCACAATGCCTACGACCTGACAATGGCTATGACGTCACAGTGGCTATTAAAGGCCAGCGGAAATGACTATACTATCTCTATGACATTGTGGTGCCTATCACGTTATGATAGCTGTGACATTATAGTGGGTATGCCATCACCATGTATATGACATCATGAATGTTACGAAGTCAACGGCAATGACATAACAATGTCTATGAAACTACAGTGTCTTTGACCTTACAATATATATGATGTTATAGTCGCTGTGATGTCACAATGGCTATGCCATCACAATGGCTATGACATCACAATGGCTATGACATCACAGTTTCTATGACATCATAGTGGCTATGACGTTCCAATGGCTATGACATCAAAATGGCTATGATCTGAAATTTGCATTGACTTAAATATGTCTGTGTCATTACAGTGCCTGTGACGTTACACTGGCTGAGACATTTTCGTGGCTATGACGATGCAATTCCTGTGGCATTGTAGGTAGCTATGACTTTTCAATGGCTATGACATTGATGTGGCCATGAGCTTTCAATGGCTATGACGTCACAATGCCTACGACTTAACAATGGCTATGATGTCACAGTGGCTATTACAGGACAGCGGAAATGACTATACTATCTCTATGACATTGTGATGCCTATCACGTTACGATGGCTGTGTCATTATAGTGGCTATGCCATCACCATGTCTATGACATCATGATGGTTACGAAGTCAACGGCAATGACATAACAATGTCTATGAAATTACAGTGGCTTTGACCTTACAGTATATATGATGTTATAGTCGCTGTGATGTCACAATGGCTATGCCATCACAATGGCTATGCCATCACAATGGCTATGACATCACAGTTCCTATGACATCATAGTGGCTATGACGTTCCAATGGCTATGACATCAAAATGGCTATGACCTGAAATTTGCATTGACTTAAATATGTCTGTGTCATTACAGTGCCTGTGACGTTACAATGGCTGTGACATTTTCGTGGCTATGACGATGCAATTCCTGTGGCATTGTAGGTAGCTATGACTTTTCAATGGCTATGACATTGATGTGGCCATGAGTTTCAATGGCTATGACGTCACAATGCCTACGACCTAACAATGGCTATGACGTCACAGTGGCTAATACAGGACAGCGGAAATGACTATACTATCTCTATGACATTGTGATGCCTATCACGTTACGATGGCTGTGACATTATAGTGGCTATGCCATCACCATGTCTATGACATCATGATGGTTACGAAGTCAACGGCAATGACATAACAATGTCTATGAAACTACAGTGTCTTTGACCTTACAATATATATGATGTTATAGTCGCTGTGATGTCACAATGGCTATGCCATCACAATGGCTATGACATCACAATGGCTATGACATCACAGTTTCTATGACATCATAGTGGCTATGACGTTCCAATGGCTATGACATCAAAATGGCTATGACCTGAAATTTGCATTGACTTAAATATATCTGTGTCATTACACTGCCAGTGACGTTACAATGGCTGTGACATTTTCGTGGCTATGACGATGCAATTCCTGTGGCATTGTAGGTAGCTATGACTTTTCAATGGCTATGACATTGATGTGGCCATGAGTTTCAATGGCTATGACGTCACAATGCCTACGACCTAACAATGGCTATGACGTCACAGTGGCTATTACAGGACAGCGGAAATGACTATACTATCTCTACGACATTGTGGTGCCTATCACGTTACGATGGCTGTGACATTATAGTGGCTATGCCATCACCATGTCTATGACATCATGATGGTTACGAAGTCAACGGCAATGACATAACAATGTCTATGAAACTACAGTGGCTTTGACCTTACAATATATATGATGTTATAGTCGCTGTGATATCACAATGGCTATGCCATCACAATGGCTATGACATCACAATGGCTATGACATCATAGTGGCTATGACGTTCCAATGGCTATGACATCAAAATGGCTATGATCTGAAATTTGCTTTGACTTAAATATGTCTGTGTCATTACAGTGCCTGTGACGTTACAATGGCTGTGACATTTTCGTGGCTATGACGATGCAATTCCTGTGGCATTGTAGGTAGCTATGACTTTTCAATGGCTATGACATTGATGTGGCCATGAGCTTTCAATGGCTATGACGTCACAATGCCTACGCGCTGACAATGGCTATGACGTCACTGTGGCTATTACAGGACAGCGGAAATGACTATACTATATGACATTGTGGTGCCTATCACGTTACGATGGCTGTGTCATTATAGTGGCTATGCCATCACCATGTCTATGACATCATGATGGTTACGAAGTCAACGGCAATGACATAACAATGTCTATGAAATTACAGTGGCTTTGACCTTACAGTATATATGATGTTATAGTCGCTGTGATGTCACAATGGCTATGCCGTCACAATGGCTATGCCATCACAATGGCTATGACATCACAGTTTCTATGACATCATAGTGGCTATGACGTTCCAATGGCTATGACATCAAAATGGCTATGACCTGAAATTTGCATTGACTTAAATATGTCTGTGTCATTACAGTGCCTGTGACGTTACAATGGCTGTGACATTTTCGTGGCTATGACGATGCAATTCCTGTGGCATTGTAGGTAGCTATGACTTTTCAATGGCTATGACATTGATGTGGCCATGAGTTTCAATGGCTATGACGTCACAATGCCTACGACCTAACAATGCCTATGACGTCACAGTGGCTATTAAAGGCCAGTGGAAATGACTATACTATCTCTATGACATTGTGGTGCCTATCACGTTACGATGGCTGTGACATTATAGTGGCTATGCCATCACCATGTCTATGACATCATGATGGTTACAAAGTCAACGGCAATGACATAACAATGTCTATGAAACTACAGTGGCTTTGACCTTACAGTATATATGATGTTATAGTCGCTGTGATGTCACAATGGCTATGCCATCACAATGGCTATGCCATCACAATGGCTATGACATCACAGTTTCTATGACATCATAGTGGCTATGACGTTCCAATGGCTATGACATCAAAATGGCTATGACCTGAAATTTGCATTGACTTAAATATGTCTGTGTCATTTCAGTGCCTGTGACGTTACAATGGCTGTGACATTTTCGTGGCTATGACGATGCAATTCCTGTGGCATTGTAGGTAGCTATGACTTTTCAATGGCTGTGACATTGATGTGGCCATGAGCTTTCAATGGCTATGACGTCACAGTGGCTATTAAAGGCCAGCGGAAATGACTATACTATCTCTATGACATTGTGGTGCCTATCACGTTATGATGGCTGTGACATTATAGTGGGTATGCCATCACCATGTATATGACATCATGAATGTTACGAAGTCAACGGCAATGACATAACAATGTCTATGAAACTACAGTGTCTTTGACCTTACAATATATATGATGTTATAGTCGCTGTGATGTCACAATGGCTATGCCATCACAATGGCTATGACATCACAATGGCTATGACATCACAGTTTCTATGACATCATAGTGGCTATGACGTTCCAATGGCTATGACATCAAAATGGCTATGATCTGAAATTTGCATTGACTTAAATATGTCTGTGTCATTACAGTGCCTGTGACGTTACACTGGCTGAGACATTTTCGTGGCTATGACGATGCAATTCCTGTGGCATTGTAGGTAGCTATGACTTTTCAATGGCTATGACATTGATGTGGCCATGAGCTTTCTATGGCTATGACGTCACAATGCCTACGACTTAACAATGGCTATGACGTCACAGTGGCTATTACAGGACAGCGGAAATGACTATACTATCTCTATGACATTGTGATGCCTATCACGTTACGATGGCTGTGTCATTATAGTGGCTATGCCATCACCATGTCTATGACATCATGATGGTTACGAAGTCAACGGCAATGACATAACAATGTCTATGAAACTACAGTGGCTTTGACCTTACAGTATATATGATGTTATAGTCGCTGTGATGTCACAATGGCTATGCCATCACAATGGCTATGCCATCACAATGGCTATGACATCACAGTTTCTATGACATCATAGTGGCTATGACGTTCCAATGGCTATGACATCAAAATGGCTATGACCTGAAATTTGCATTGACTTAAATATGTCTGTGTCATTACAGTGCCTGTGACGTTACAATGGCTGTGACATTTTCGTGGCTATGACGATGCAATTCCTGTGGCATTGTAGGTAGCTATGACTTTTCAATGGCTATGACATTGATGTGGCCATGAGTTTCAATGGCTATGACGTCACAATGCCTACGACCTAACAATGGCTATGACGTCACAGTGGCTATTAAAGGCCAGCGGAAATGACTATACTATCTCTATGACATTGTGGTGCCTATCACGTTACGATGGCTGTGACATTATAGTGGCTATGCCATCACCATGTCTATGACATCATGATGGTTACGAAGTCAACGGCAATGACATAACAATGTCTATGAAACTACAGTGGCTTTGACCTTACAGTATATATGATGTTATAGTCGCTGTGATGTCACAATGGCTATGCCATCACAATGGCTATGCCATCACAATGGCTATAACATCACAGTTCCTATGACATCATAATGGCTATGAGGTTCCAATGGCTATGACATCAAAATGGCTATGACCTGAAATTTGCATTGACTTAAATATGTCTGTGTCATTACAGTGCCTGTGACGTTACAATGGCTGTGACATTTTCGTGGCTATGACGATGCAATTCCTGTGGCATTGTAGGTAGCTATGACTTTTCAATGGCTATGACATTGATGTGGCCATGAGTTTCAATGGCTATGACGTCACAATGCCTACGACCTAACAATGGCTATGACGTCACAGTGGCTATTACAGGACAGCGGAAATGACTATACTATCTCTATGACATTGTGATGCCTATCACGTTACGATGGCTGTGTCATTATAGTGGCTATGTCATCACCATGTCTATGACATCATGTTGGTTACGAAGTCAACGGCAATGACATAACAATGTCGATGAAATTACAGTGGCTTTGACCTTACAGTATATATGATGTTATAGTCGCTGTGATGTCACAATGGCTATGCCATCACAATGGCTATGCCATCACAATGGCTATGACATCACAGTTTCTATGACATTATAGTGGCTATGACGTTCCAATGGCTATGACATCAAAATGGCTATGACCTAAAATTTGCATTGACTTAAATATGTCTGTCATTACAGTGCCTGTGACGTTACAATGGCAGTGACATTTTCGTGGCTATGACGATGCAATTCCTGTGGCATTGTAGGTAGCTATGACTTTTCAATGGCTATGATATTGATGTGGCCATGAGCTTTCAATGGCTATGACGTCACAATGCCTACGACCTAACAATGGCTATGACGTCACAGTGGCTATTACAGGACAGCGGAAATGACTATACTATCTCTACGACATTGTGGTGCCTATCACGTTACGATGGCTGTGACATTATAGTGGCTATGCCATCACCATGTCTATGACATCATGATGGTTACGACGTCAACGGCAATGACATAACAATGTGTATGAAACTACAGTGGCTTTGACCTTACAATATATATGATGTTATAGTCGCTGTGATGTCACAATGGCTACGCCATCACAATGGCTATGACATCACAATGGCTATGACATCACAGTTTCTATGACATCATAGTGGCTATGATGTTCCAATGGCTATGACATCAAAATGGCTATGATCTGAAATTTGCTTTGACTTAAATATGTCTGTGTCATTACAGTGCCTGTGACGTTACAATGGCTGTGACATTTTCGTGGCTATGACGATGCAATTCCTGTGGCATTGTAGGTAGCTATGACTTTTCAATGGCTATGACATTGATGTGGCCATGAGCTTTCAATGGCTATGACGTCACAATGCCTACGACCTGACAATGGCTATGACGTCACAGTGGCTATTACAGGACAGCGGAAATGACTATACTATATGACATTGTGGTGCCTATCATGTTACGATGGCTGTGTCATTATAGTGGCTATGCCATCACCATGTCTATGACATCATGATGGTTACGAAGTCAACGGCAATGACATAACAATGTCTATGAAACTACAGTGGCTTTGACCTTACAGTATATATGATGTTATAGTCGCTGTGATGTCACAATGGCTATGCCATCACAATGGCTATGCCATCACAATGGCTATGACATCACAGTTTCTATGACATCATAGTGGCTATGACGTTCCAATGGCTATGACATCAAAATGGCTATGACCTGAAATTTGCATTGACTTAAATATGTCTGTGTCATTACAGTGCCTGTGACGTTACAATGGCTGTGACATTTTCGTGGCTATGACGATGCAATTCTTGTGGCATTGTAGGTAGCTATGACTTTTCAATGGCTATGACATTGATGTGGCCATGAGCTTTCAATGGCTATGACGTCACAATGCCTACGACCTAACAATGGCTATGACGTCACAGTGGCTATTACAGGCCAGCGGAAATGACTATACTATCTCTATGACATTGTGGTGCCTATCACGTTATGATGGCTGTGACATTATAGTGGGTATGCCATCACCATGTCTATGACATCATGATGGTTACGAAGTCAACGGCAATGACATAACAATTTCTATGAAACTACAGTGTCTTTGACCTTACAATATATATGATGTTATAGTCGCTGTGATGTCACAATGGCTATGCCATCACAATGGCTATGACATCACAATGGCTATGACATCACAGTTTCTATGACATCATAGTGGCTATGACGTTCCAATGGCTATGACATCAAAATGGCTATGATCTGAAATTTGCTTTGACTTAAATATGTCTGTGTCATTACAGTGCCTGTGACGTTAAAATGGCTGTGACATTTTCGTGGCTATGACGATGCAATTCCTGTGGCATTGTAGGTAGCTATGACTTTTCAATGGCTATGACATTGATGTGGCCCTGAGCTTTCAATGGCTATGACGTCACAATGCCTACGACCTGACAATGGCTATGACGTCACAGTGGCTATTACAGGACAGCGGAAATGACTATACTATATGACATTGTGGTGCCTATCACGTTACGATGGCTGTGTCATTATAGTGGCTATGCCATCACCATGTCTATGACATCATGATGGTTACGAAGTCAACGGCAATGACATAACAATGTCTATGAAACTACAGTGGCTTTGACCTTACAGTATATATGATGTTATAGTCGCTGTGATGTCACAATGGCTACGCCATCACAATGGCTATGACATCACAGTTTCTATGACATCTTCGTGGCTATGACCTTCCATGGCTATGACATCAAAATGGCTATGACCTGAAATTTGCATTGACTTAAATATGTCTGTGTCATTACAGTGCCTGTGACGTTACAATGGCTGTGACATTTTCGTGGCTATGACGATGCAATTCCTGTGGCATTGTAGGTAGCTATGACTTTTCAATGGCTATGACATTGATGTGGCCATGAGCTTTCAATGGCTATGACGTCACAATGCCTACGACCTAACAATGGCTACGACGTCACAGTGGCTATTAAAGGCCAGCGGAAATGACTATACTATCTCTATGACATTGTGGTGCCTATCACGTTACGATGGCTGTGACATTATAGTGGCTATGCCATCACCATGTCTATGACATCATGATGGTTACGAAGTCAACGGCAATGACATAACAATGTCTATGAAACTACAGTGGCTTTGACCTTACAATATATATGATGTTATAGTCGCTGTGATGTCACAATGGCTATGCCATCACAATGGCTATGCCATCACAATGGCTATGACATCACAGTTTCTATGACATCATCGTGGCTATGACGTTCCAATGGCTATGACATCAAAATGGCTATGACCTGAAATTTGCATTGACTTAAATATGTCTGTGTCATTACAGTGCCTGTGACGTTACAATGGCTGTGACATTTTCGTGGCTATGACGATGCAATTCCTGTGGCATTGTAGGTAGCTATGACTTTTAAATGGCTATGACATTGATGTGGCCATGAGCTTTCAATGGCTATGACGTCACAATGCCTACGACCTGACAATGACTACGACGTCACAGTGGCTATTAAAGGCCAGCGGAAATGACTATACTATCTCTATGACATTGTGGTGCCTATCACGTTACGATGGCTGTGACATTATAGTGGCTATGCCATCACCATGTCTATGACATCATGATGGTTACGAAGTCAACGGCAATGACATAACAATGTCTATGAAACTACAGTGTCTTTGACCTTACAATATATATGATGTTATAGTCGCTGTGATGTCACAATGGCTATGCCATCACAATGGCTATGACATCACAATGGCTATGACATCACAGTTTCTATGACATCATAGTGGCTATGACGTTCCAATGGCTATGACATCAAAATGGCTATGACCTGAAATTTGCATTGACTTAAATATGTCTGTGTCATTACAGTGCCTGTGACGTTACACTGGCTGAGACATTTTCGTGGCTATGACGATGCAATTCCTGTGGCATAGTAGGTAGCTATGACTTTTCAATGGCTATGACATTGATGTGGCCATGAGCTTTCAATGGCTATGACGTCACAATGCCTACGACCTAACAATGGCTATGACGTCACAGTGGCTATTACAGGACAGCGGAAATGACTATACTATCTCTATGACATTGTGATGTCTATCACGTTACGATGGCTGTGTCATTATAGTGGCTATGCCATCACCATGTCTATGACATCATGATGGTTACGAAGTCAACGGCAATGACATAACAATGTCTATGAAACTACAGTGGCTTTGACCTTACAGTATATATGATGTTATAGTCGCTGTGATGTCACAATGGCTATGCCATCACAATGGCTATGACATCACAATGGCTATGACATCACAGTTTCTATGACATCATAGTGGCTATGACGGTCCAATGGCTATGACATCAAAATGGCTATGACCTGAAATTTGCATTGACTTAAATATGTCTGTGTCATTACAGTGCCTGTGACGTTACACTGGCTGAGACATTTTCGTGGCTATGACGATGCAATTCCTGTGGCATTGTAGGTAGCTATGACTTTTCAATGGCTATGACATTGATGTGGCCATGAGCTTTCAATGGCTATGACGTCACAATGCCTACGACCTAACAATGGCTATGACGTCACAGTGGCTATTACAAGACAGCGGAAATGACTATACTATCTCTATGACATTGTGATGTCTATCACGTTACGATGGCTGTGTCATTATAGTGGCTATGCCATCACCATGTCTATGACATCATGATGGTTACGAAGTCAACGGCAATGACATAACAATGTCTATGAAACTACAGTGGCTTTGACCTTACAGTATATATGATGTTATAGTCGCTGTGATGTCACAATGGCTATGCCATCACAATGGCTATGCCATCACAATGGCTATGACATCACAGTTTCTATGACATCATAGTGGCTATGACGTTCCAATGGCTATGACATCAAAATGGCTATGACCTGAAATTTGCATTGACTTAAATATGTCTGTGTCATTACAGTGCCTGTGACGTTACAATGGCTGTGACATTTTCGTGGCTATGACGATGCAATTCCTGTGGCATTGTAGGTAGCTATGACTTTTCAATGGCTATGACATTGATGTGGCCATGAGTTTCAATGGCTATGACATCACAATGCCTACGACCTAACAATGGCTATGACGTCACAGTGGCTATTACAGGACAGCGGAAATGACTATACTATCTCTTTGACATTGTGATGCCTATCACGTTACGATGGCTGTGTCATTATAGTGGCTATGTCATCACCATGTCTATGACATCATGATGGTTACGAAGTCAACGGCAATGACATAACAATGTCTATGAAATTACAGTGGCTTTGACCTTACAATATATATGATGTTATAGTCGCTGTGATGTCACAATGGCTATGCCATCACAATGGCTATGACATCACAATGGCTATGACATCACAGTTTCTATGACATCATAGTGGCTATGACGTTCCAATGGCTATGACATCAAAATGGCTATGATCTGAAATTTGCTTTGACTTAAATATGTCTGTGTCATTACAGTGCCTGTGACGTTAAAATGGCTGTGACATTTTCGTGGCTATGACGATGCAATTCCTGTGGCATTGTAGGTAGCTATGACTTTTCAATGGCTATGTCATTGATGTGGCCATGAGCTTTCAATGACTATGACGTCACAATGCCTACGACCTGACAATGGCTATGACGTCACAGTGGCTATTACAGGACAGCGGAAATGACTATACTATATGACATTGTGGTGCCTATCACGTTACGATGGCTGTGTCATTATAGTGGCTATGCCATCACCATGTCTATGACATCATGATGGTTACGAAGTCAACGGAAATGACATAACAATGTCTATGAAACTACAGTGGCTTTGACCTTACAGTATATATGATGTTATAGTCACTGTGATGTCACAATGGCTATGCCATCACAATGGCTATGCCATCACAATGGCTATGACATCACAGTTTCTATGACATCATCGTGGCTATGACCTTCCAATGGCTATGACATCAAAATGGCTATGACCTGAAATTTGCATTGACTTAAATATGTCTGTGTCATTAGAGTGCCTGTGACGTTACAATGGCTGTGACATTTTCGTGGCTATGACGATGCAATTCCTGTGGCATTGTAGGTAGCTATGACTTTTCAATGGCTATGACACTGATGTGGCCATGAGCTTTCAATGGCTATGACGTCACAATGCCTACGACCTAACAATGGCTACGACGTCACAGTGGCTATTAAAGGCCAGCGGAAATGACTATACTATCTCTATGACATTGTGGTTCCTATCACGTTACGATGGCTGTGACATTATAGTGGCTATGCCATCACCATGTCTATGACATCATGATGGTTACGAAGTCAACGGCAATGACATAACAATGTCTATGAAACTACAGTGGCTTTGACCTTACAATATATATGATGTTATAGTCGCTGTGATGTCACAATGGCTATGCCATCACAATGGCTATGCCATCACAATGGCTATGACATCACAGTTTCTATGACATCATCGTGGCTATGACGTTCCAATGGCTATGACATCAAAATGGCTATGACCTGAAATTTGCATTGACTTAAATATGTCTGTGTCATTACAGTGCCTGTGACGTTACAATGGCTGTGACATTTTCGTGGCTATGACGATGCAATTCCTGTGGCATTGTAGGTAGCTATGACTTTTCAATGGCTATGACATTGATGTGGCCATGAGCTTTCAATGGCTATGACGTCACAATGCCTACGACCTGACAATGGCTACGACGTCACAGTGGCTATTAAAGGCCAGCGGAAATGACTATACTATCTCTATGACATTGTGGTGCCTATCACTTTACGATGGCTGTGACATTATAGTGGGTATGCCATCACCATGTCTATGACATCATGATGGTTACAAAGTCAACGGCAATGACCTAACAATGTCTATGAAACTACAGTGTCTTTGACCTTACAATATATATGATGTTATAGTCGCTGTGATGTCACAATGGCTATGCCATCACAATGGCTATGACATCACAATGGCTATGACATCACAGTTTCTATGACATCATAGTGGCTATGACGGTCCAATGGCTATGACATCAAAATGGCTATGACCTGAAATTTGCATTGACTTAAATATGTCTGTGTCATTACAGTGCCTGTGACGTTACACTGGCTGAGACATTTTCGTGGCTATGACGATGCAATTCCTGTGGCATTGTAGGTAGCTATGACTTTTCAATGGCTATGACATTGATGTGGCCATGAGCTTTCAATAGCTATGACGTCACAATGCCTACGACCTAACAATGGCTATGATGTCACAGTGGCTATTACAGGACAGCGGAAATGACTATACTATCTCTATGACATTGTGATGCCTATCACGTTACGATGGCTGTGTCATTATAGTGGCTATGCCATCACCATGTCTATGACATCATAATGGTTACGAAGTCAACGGCAATGACATAACAATGTCTATGAAACTACAGTGGCTTTGACCTTACAGTATATATGATGTTATAGTCGCTGTGATGTCACAATGGCTATGCCATCACAATGGCTATGCCATCACAATGGCTATGACATCACAGTTTCTATGACATCATAGTGGCTATGACGTTCCAATGGCTATGACATCAAAATGGCTATGACCTGAAATTTGCATTGACTTAAATATGTCTGTGTCATTACAGTGCCTGTGACGTTACAATGGCTGTGACATTTTCGTGGCTATGACGATGCAATTCCTGTGGCATTGTAGGTAGCTATGACTTTTCAATGGCTATGACATTGATGTGGCCATGAGCTTTCAATGGCTATGACGTCACAATGCCTACGACCTAACAATGGCTATGACGTCACAGTGGCTATTACAGGACAGCGGAAATGACTCTACTATATGACATTGTGGTGCCTATCACGTTACGATGGCTGTGTCATTATAGTGGCTATGCCATCACCATGTCTATGACATCATGATGGTTACGAAGTCAACGGCAATGACATAACAATGTCTATGAAATTACAGTGGCTTTGACCTTACAGTATATATGATGTTATAGTCGCTGTGATGTCACAATGGCTATGCCATCACAATGGCTATGCCATCACAATGGCTATGACATCACAGTTTCTATGACATCATAGTGGCTATGACGTTCCAATGGCTATGACATCAAAATGGCTATGACCTGAAATTTGCATTGACTTAAATATGTCTGTGTCATTACAGTGCCTGTGACGTTACAATGGCTGTGACATTTTCGTGGCTATGACGATGCAATTCCTGTGGCATTGTAGGTAGCTATGACTTTTCAATGGCTATGACATTGATGTGGCGATGAGTTTCAATGGCTATGACGTCACAATGCCTACGACCTAGCAATGGCTATGACGTCACAGTGGCTATTAAAGGCCAGCGGAAATGACTATACTATCTCTATGACATTGTGGTGCCTATCACGTTATGATGGCTGTGACATTATAGTGGGTATGCCATCACCATGTCTATGACATCATGATGGTTACGAAGTCAACGGCAATGACATAACAATGTCTATGAAACTACAGTGTCTTTGACCTTACAATATATATGATGTTATAGTCGCTGTGATGTCACAATGGCTATGCCATCACAATGGCTATGACATCACAATGGCTATGACATCACAGTTTCTATGACATCATAGTGGCTATGACGGTCCAATGGCTATGACATCAAAATGGCTATGACCTGAAATTTGCATTGACTTAAATATGTCTGTGTCATTACAGTGCCTGTGACGTTACACTGGCTGAGACATTTTCGTGGCTATGACGATGCAATTCCTGTGGCATTGTAGGTAGCTATGACTTTTCAATGGCTATGACATTGATGTGGCCATGAGCTTTCAATGGCTATGACGTCACAATGCCTACGACCTAACAATGGCTATGACGTCACAGTGGCTATTACAGGACAGCGGAAATGACTATACTATCTCTATGACATTGTGATGTCTATCACGTTACGATGGCTGTGTCATTATAGTGGCTATGCCATCACCATGTCTATGACATCATGATGGTTACGAAGTCAACGGCAATGACATAACAATGTCTATGAAACTACAGTGGCTTTGACCTTACAGTATATATGATGTTATAGTCGCTGTGATGTCACAATGGCTATGCCATCACAATGGCTATGCCATCACAATGGCTATGACATCACAGTTTCTATGACATCATAGTGGCTATGACGTTCCAATGGCTATGACATCAAAATGGCTATGACCTGAAATTTGCATTGACTTAAATATGTCTGTGTCATTACAGTGCCTGTGACGTTACAATGGCTGTGACATTTTCGTGGCTATGACGATGCAATTCCTGTGGCATTGTAGGTAGCTATGACTTTTCAATGGCTATGACATTGATGTGGCCATGAGCTTTCAATGGCTATGACGTCACAATGCCTACGACCTGACAATGGCTACGACGTCACAGTGGCTATTAAAGGCCAGCGGAAATGACTATACTATCTCTATGACATTGTGGTGCCTATCACTTTACGATGGCTGTGACATTATAGTGGGTATGCCATCACCATGTCTATGACATCATGATGGTTACAAAGTCAACGGCAATGACCTAACAATGTCTATGAAACTACAGTGTCTTTGACCTTACAATATATATGATGTTATAGTCGCTGTGATGTCACAATGGCTATGCCATCACAATGGCTATGACATCACAATGGCTATGACATCACAGTTTCTATGACATCATAGTGGCTATGACGGTCCAATGGCTATGACATCAAAATGGCTATGACCTGAAATTTGCATTGACTTAAATATGTCTGTGTCATTACAGTGCCTGTGACGTTACACTGGCTGAGACATTTTCGTGGCTATGACGATGCAATTCCTGTGGCATTGTAGGTAGCTATGACTTTTCAATGGCTATGACATTGATGTGGCCATGAGCTTTCAATAGCTATGACGTCACAATGCCTACGACCTAACAATGGCTATGATGTCACAGTGGCTATTACAGGACAGCGGAAATGACTATACTATCTCTATGACATTGTGATGCCTATCACGTTACGATGGCTGTGTCATTATAGTGGCTATGCCATCACCATGTCTATGACATCATAATGGTTACGAAGTCAACGGCAATGACATAACAATGTCTATGAAACTACAGTGGCTTTGACCTTACAGTATATATGATGTTATAGTCGCTGTGATGTCACAATGGCTATGCCATCACAATGGCTATGCCATCACAATGGCTATGACATCACAGTTTCTATGACATCATAGTGGCTATGACGTTCCAATGGCTATGACATCAAAATGGCTATGACCTGAAATTTGCATTGACTTAAATATGTCTGTGTCATTACAGTGCCTGTGACGTTACAATGGCTGTGACATTTTCGTGGCTATGACGATGCAATTCCTGTGGCATTGTAGGTAGCTATGACTTTTCAATGGCTATGACATTGATGTGGCCATGAGCTTTCAATGGCTATGACGTCACAATGCCTACGACCTAACAATGGCTATGACGTCACAGTGGCTATTACAGGACAGCGGAAATGACTCTACTATATGACATTGTGGTGCCTATCACGTTACGATGGCTGTGTCATTATAGTGGCTATGCCATCACCATGTCTATGACATCATGATGGTTACGAAGTCAACGGCAATGACATAACAATGTCTATGAAATTACAGTGGCTTTGACCTTACAGTATATATGATGTTATAGTCGCTGTGATGTCACAATGGCTATGCCATCACAATGGCTATGCCATCACAATGGCTATGACATCACAGTTTCTATGACATCATAGTGGCTATGACGTTCCAATGGCTATGACATCAAAATGGCTATGACCTGAAATTTGCATTGACTTAAATATGTCTGTGTCATTACAGTGCCTGTGACGTTACAATGGCTGTGACATTTTCGTGGCTATGACGATGCAATTCCTGTGGCATTGTAGGTAGCTATGACTTTTCAATGGCTATGACATTGATGTGGCGATGAGTTTCAATGGCTATGACGTCACAATGCCTACGACCTAGCAATGGCTATGACGTCACAGTGGCTATTAAAGGCCAGCGGAAATGACTATACTATCTCTATGACATTGTGGTGCCTATCACGTTATGATGGCTGTGACATTATAGTGGGTATGCCATCACCATGTCTATGACATCATGATGGTTACGAAGTCAACGGCAATGACATAACAATGTCTATGAAACTACAGTGTCTTTGACCTTACAATATATATGATGTTATAGTCGCTGTGATGTCACAATGGCTATGCCATCACAATGGCTATGACATCACAATGGCTATGACATCACAGTTTCTATGACATCATAGTGGCTATGACGGTCCAATGGCTATGACATCAAAATGGCTATGACCTGAAATTTGCATTGACTTAAATATGTCTGTGTCATTACAGTGCCTGTGACGTTACACTGGCTGAGACATTTTCGTGGCTATGACGATGCAATTCCTGTGGCATTGTAGGTAGCTATGACTTTTCAATGGCTATGACATTGATGTGGCCATGAGCTTTCAATGGCTATGACGTCACAATGCCTACGACCTAACAATGGCTATGACGTCACAGTGGCTATTACAGGACAGCGGAAATGACTATACTATCTCTATGACATTGTGATGTCTATCACGTTACGATGGCTGTGTCATTATAGTGGCTATGCCATCACCATGTCTATGACATCATGATGGTTACGAAGTCAACGGCAATGACATAACAATGTCTATGAAACTACAGTGGCTTTGACCTTACAGTATATATGATGTTATAGTCGCTGTGATGTCACAATGGCTATGCCATCACAATGGCTATGCCATCACAATGGCTATGACATCACAGTTTCTATGACATCATAGTGGCTATGACGTTCCAATGGCTATGACATCAAAATGGCTATGACCTGAAATTTGCATTGACTTAAATATGTCTGTGTCATTACAGTGCCTGTGACGTTACAATGGCTGTGACATTTTCGTGGCTATGACGATGCAATTCCTGTGGCATTGTAGGTAGCTATGACTTTTCAATGGCTATGACATTGATGTGGCCATGAGTTTCAATGGCTATGACATCACAATGCCTACGACCTAACAATGGCTATGACGTCACAGTGGCTATTACAGGACAGCGGAAATGACTATACTATCTCTATGACATTGTGATGCCTATCACGTTACGATGGCTGTGTCATTATAGTGGCTATGTCATCACCATGTCTATGACATCATGATGGTTACGAAGTCAACGGCAATGACATAACAATGTCTATGAAATTACAGTGGCTTTGACCTTACAATATATATGATGTTATAGTCGCTGTGATGTCACAATGGCTATGCCATCACAATGGCTATGACATCACAATGGCTATGACATCACAGTTTCTATGACATCATAGTGGCTATGACGTTCCAATGGCTATGACATCAAAATGGCTATGATCTGAAATTTGCTTTGACTTAAATATGTCTGTGTCATTACAGTGCCTGTGACGTTAAAATGGCTGTGACATTTTCGTGGCTATGACGATGCAATTCCTGTGGCATTGTAGGTAGCTATGACTTTTCAATGGCTATGTCATTGATGTGGCCATGAGCTTTCAATGACTATGACGTCACAATGCCTACGACCTGACAATGGCTATGACGTCACAGTGGCTATTACAGGACAGCGGAAATGACTATACTATATGACATTGTGGTGCCTATCACGTTACGATGGCTGTGTCATTATAGTGGCTATGCCATCACCATGTCTATGACATCATGATGGTTACGAAGTCAACGGAAATGACATAACAATGTCTATGAAACTACAGTGGCTTTGACCTTACAGTATATATGATGTTATAGTCACTGTGATGTCACAATGGCTATGCCATCACAATGGCTATGCCATCACAATGGCTATGACATCACAGTTTCTATGACATCATAGTGGCTATGACCTTCCAATGGCTATGACATCAAAATGGCTATGACCTGAAATTTGCATTGACTTAAATATGTCTGTGTCATTAGAGTGCCTGTGACGTTACAATGGCTGTGACATTTTCGTGGCTATGACGATGCAATTCCTGTGGCATTGTAGGTAGCTATGACTTTTCAATGGCTATGACACTGATGTGGCCATGAGCTTTCAATGGCTATGACGTCACAATGCCTACGACCTAACAATGGCTACGACGTCACAGTGGCTATTAAAGGCCAGCGGAAATGACTATACTATCTCTATGACATTGTGGTGCCTATCACGTTACGATGGCTGTGACATTATAGTGGCTATGCCATCACCATGTCTATGACATCATGATGGTTACGAAGTCAACGGCAATGACATAACAATGTCTATGAAACTACAGTGGCTTTGACCTTACAATATATATGATGTTATAGTCGCTGTGATGTCACAATGGCTATGCCATCACAATGGCTATGCCATCACAATGGCTATGACATCACAGTTTCTATGACATCATCGTGGCTATGACGTTCCAATGGCTATGACATCAAAATGGCTATGACCTGAAATTTGCATTGACTTAAATATGTCTGTGTCATTACAGTGCCTGTGACGTTACAATGGCTGTGACATTTTCGTGGCTATGACGATGCAATTCCTGTGGCATTGTAGGTAGCTATGACTTTTCAATGGCTATGACATTGATGTGGCCATGAGCTTTCAATGGCTATGACGTCACAATGCCTACGACCTGACAATGGCTACGACGTCACAGTGGCTATTAAAGGCCAGCGGAAATGACTATACTATCTCTATGACATTGTGGTGCCTATCACGTTACGATGGCTGTGACATTATAGTGGGTATGCCATCACCATGTCTATGACATCATGATGGTTACAAAGTCAACGGCAATGACATAACAATGTCTATGAAACTACAGTGTCTTTGACCTTACAATATATATGATGTTATAGTCGCTGTGATGTCACAATGGCTATGCCATCACAATGGCTATGCCATCACAATGGCTATGACATCACAGTTTCTATGACATCATAGTGGCTATGACGGTCCAATGGCTATGACATCAAAATGGCTATGACCTGAAATTTGCATTGACTTAAATATGTCTGTGTCATTACAGTGCCTGTGACGTTACACTGGCTGAGACATTTTCGTGGCTATGACGATGCAATTCCTGTGGCATTGTAGGTAGCTATGACTTTTCAATGGCTATGACATTGATGTGGCCATGAGCTTTCAATGGCTATGACGTCACAATGCCTACGACCTAACAATGGCTATGATGTCACAGTGGCTATTACAGGACAGCGGAAATGACTATACTATCTCTATGACATTGTGATGCCTATCACGTTACGATGGCTGTGTCATTATAGTGGCTATGCCATCACCATGTCTATGACATCATGATGGTTACGAAGTCAACGGCAATGACATAACAATGTCTATGAAACTACAGTGGCTTTGACCTTACAGTATATATGATGTTATAGTCGCTGTGATGTCACAATGGCTATGCCATCACAATGGCTATGCCATCACAATGGCTATGACATCACAGTTTCTATGACATCATAGTGGCTATGACGTTCCAATGGCTATGACATCAAAATGGCTATGACCTGAAATTTGCATTGACTTAAATATGTCTGTGTCATTACAGTGCCTGTGACGTTACAATGGCTGTGACATTTTCGTGGCTATGACGATGCAATTCCTGTGGCATTGTAGGTAGCTATGACTTTTCAATGGCTATGACATTGATGTGGCCATGAGCTTTCAATGGCTATGACGTCACAATGCCTACGACCTAACAATGGCTATGACGTCACAGTGGCTATTACAGGACAGCGGAAATGACTCTACTATATGACATTGTGGTGCCTATCACGTTACGATGGCTGTGTCATTATAGTGGCTATGCCATCACCATGTCTATGACATCATGATGGTTACGAAGTCAACGGCAATGACATAACAATGTCTATGAAATTACAGTGGCTTTGACCTTACAGTATATATGATGTTATAGTCGCTGTGATGTCACAATGGCTATGCCATCACAATGGCTATGCCATCACAATGGCTATGACATCACAGTTTCTATGACATCATAGTGGCTATGACGTTCCAATGGCTATGACATCAAAATGGCTATGACCTGAAATTTGCATTGACTTAAATATGTCTGTGTCATTACAGTGCCTGTGACGTTACAATGGCTGTGACATTTTTGTGGCTATGACGATGCAATTCCTGTGGCATTGTAGGTAGCTATGACTTTTCAATGGCTATGACATTGATGTGGCGATGAGTTTCAATGGCTATGACGTCACAATGCCTACGACCTAACAATGGCTATGACGTCACAGTGGCTATTAAAGGCCAGCGGAAATGACTATACTATCTCTATGACATTGTGGTGCCTATCACGTTATGATGGCTGTGACATTATAGTGGGTATGCCATCACCATGTCTATGACATCATGATGGTTACGAAGTCAACGGCAATGACATAACAATGTCTATGAAACTACAGTGTCTTTGACCTTACAATATATATGATGTTATAGTCGCTGTGATGTCACAATGGCTATGCCATCACAATGGCTATGACATCACAATGGCTATGACATCACAGTTTCTATGACATCATAGTGGCTATGACGGTCCAATGGCGATGACATCAAAATGGCTATGACCTGAAATTTGCATTGACTTAAATATGTCTGTGTCATTACAGTGCCTGTGACGTTACACTGGCTGAGACATTTTCGTGGCTATGACGATGGAATTCCTGTGGCATTGTAGGTAGCTATGACTTTTCAATGGCTATGACATTGATGTGGCCATGAGCTTTCAATGGCTATGACGTCACAATGCCTACGACCTAACAATGGCTATGACGTCACAGTGGCTATTACAGGACAGCGGAAATGACTATACAATCTCTATGACATTGTGATGCCTATCACGTTACGATGGCTGTGTCATTATAGTGGCTATGCCATCACCATGTCTATGACATCATGATGGTTACGAAGTCATCGGCAATGACATAACAATGTCTATGAAACTACAGTGGCTTTGACCTTACAGTATATATGATGTTATAGTCGCTGTGATGTCACAATGGCTATGCCATCACAATGGCTATGCCATCACAATGGCTATGACATCACAGTTTCTATGACATCATAGTGGCTATGACGTTCCAATGGCTATGACATCAAAATGGCTATGACCTGAAATTTGCATTGACTTAAATATGTCTGTGTCATTACAGTGCCTGTGACGTTACAATGGCTGTGACATTTTCGTGGCTATGACGATGCAATTCCTGTGGCATTGTAGGTAGCTATGACTTTTCAATGGCTATGACATTGATGTGGCCATGAGTTTCAATGGCTATGACATCACAATGCCTACGACCTAACAATGGCTATGACGTCACAGTGGCTATTACAGGACAGCGGAAATGACTATACTATCTCTATGACATTGTGATGCCTATCACGTTACGATGGCTGTGTCATTATAGTGGCTATGTCATCACCATGTCTATGACATCATGATGGTTACGAAGTCAACGGCAATGACATAACAATGTCTATGAAATTACAGTGGCTTGGACCTTACAATATATATGATGTTATAGTCGCTGTGATGTCACAATGGCTATGCCATCACAATGGCTATGACATCACAATGGCTATGACATCACAGTTTCTATGACATCATAGTGGCTATGACGTTCCAATGGCTATGACATCAAAATGGCTATGATCTGAAATTTGCTTTGACTTAAATATGTCTGTGTCATTACAGTGCCTGTGACGTTAAAATGGCTGTGACATTTTCGTGGCTATGACGATGCAATTCCTGTGGCATTGTAGGTAGCTATGACTTTTCAATGGCTATGACATTGATGTGGCCATGAGCTTTCAATGACTATGACGTCACAATGCCTACGACCTGACAATGGCTATGACGTCACAGTGGCTATTACAGGACAGCGGAAATGACTATACTATATGACATTGTCGTGCCTATCACGTTACGATGGCTGTGTCATTATAGTGGCTATGCCATCACCATGTCTATGACATCATGATGGTTACGAAGTCAACGGCAATGACATAACAATGTCTATGAAACTACAGTGGCTTTGACCTTACAGTATATATGATGTTATAGTCGCTGTGATGTCACAATGGCTATGCCATCACAATGGCTATGCCATCACAATGGCTATGACATCACAGTTTCTATGACATCATCGTGGCTATGACCTTCCAATGGCTATGACATCAAAATGGCTATGACCTGAAATTTGCATTGACTTAAATATGTCTGTGTCATTACAGTGCCTGTGATGTTACAATGGCTGTGACATTTTCGTGGCTATGACGATGCAATTCCTGTGGCATTGTAGGTAGCTATGACTTTTCAATGGCTATGACATTGATGTGGCCATGAGCTTTCAATGGCTATGACGTCACAATGCCTACGACCTAACAATGGCTACGACGTCACAGTGGCTATTAAAGGCCAGCGGAAATGACTATACTATCTCTATGACATTGTGGTGCCTATCACGTTACGATGGCTGTGACATTATAGTGGCTATGCCATCACCATGTCTATGACATCATGATGGTTACGAAGTCAACGGCAATGACATAACAATGTCTATGAAACTACAGTGGCTTTGACCTTACAATATATATAATGTTATAGTCGCTGTGATGTCACAATGGCTATGCCATCACAATGGCTATGCCATCACAATGGCTATGACATCACAGTTTCTATGACATCATCGTGGCTATGACGTTCCAATGGCTATGACATCAAAATGGCTATGACCTGAAATTTGCATTGACTTAAATATGTCTGTGTCATTACAGTGCCTGTGACGTTACAATGGCTGTGACATTTTCGTGGCTATGACGATGCAATTCCTCTGGCATTGTAGGTAGCTATGACTTTTCAATGGCTATGACATTGATGTGGCCATGAGCTTTCAATGGCTATGACGTCACAATGCCTACGACCTGACAATGGCTACGACGTCACAGTGGCTATTAAAGGCCAGCGGAAATGACTATACTATCTCTATGACATTGTGGTGCCTATCACGTTACGATGGCTGTGACATTATAGTGGGTATGCCATCACCATGTCTATGACATCATGATGGTTACAAAGTCAACGGCAATGACATAACAATGTCTATGAAACTACAGTGTCTTTGACCTTACAATATATATGATGTTATAGTCGCTGTGATGTCACAATGGCTATGCCATCACAATGGCTATGACATCACAATGGCTATGACATCACAGTTTCTATGACATCATAGTGGCTATGACGTTCCAATGGCTATGACATCAAAATGGCTATGACCTGAAATTTGCATTGACTTAAATATGTCTGTGTCATTACAGTGCCTGTGACGTTACACTGGCTGAGACATTTTCGTGGCTATGACGATGCAATTCCTGTGGCATTGTAGGTAGCTATGACTTTTCAATGGCTATGACATTGATGTGGCGATGAGTTTCAATGGCTATGACGTCACAATGCCTACGACCTAACAATGGCTATGACGTCACAGTGGCTATTAAAGGCCAGCGGAAATGACTATACTATCTCTATGACATTGTGGTGCCTATCACGTTACGATGGCTGTGACATTATAGTGGCTATGCCATCACCATGTCTATGACATCATGATGGTTACGAAGTCAACGGCAATGACATAACAATGTCTATGAAACTACAGTGTCTTTGACCTTACAATATATATGATGTTATAGTCGCTGTGATGTCACAATGGCTATGCCATCACAATGGCTATGCCATCACAATGGCTATGACATCACAGTTTCTATGACATCATAGTGGCTATGACGTTCCAATGGCTATGACATCAAAATGGCTATGAACTGAAATTTTCATTGACTTAAATATATCTGTGTCATTACACTGCCAGTGACGTTACAATGGCTGTGACATTTCCGTGGCTATGACGATGCAATTCCTGTGGCATTGTAGGTAGCTATGACTTTTCAATGGCTATGACATTGATGTGGCCATGAGCTTTCAATGGCTATGACGTCACAATGCCTACGACCTAACAATGGCTATGACGTCACAGTGGCTATTACAGGACAGCGGAAATGACTATACTATCTCTATGACATTGTGATGCCTATCACGTTACGATGGCTGTGTCATTATAGTGGCTATGCCATCACCATGTCTATGACATCATGATGGTTACGAAGTCAACGGCAATGACATAACAATGTCTATGAAACTACAGTGGCTTTGACCTTACAGTATATATGATGTTATAGTCGCTGTGATGTCACAATGGCTATGCCATCACAATGGCTATGCCATCACCCTGGATATGACATCACAGTTTCTATGACATCATAGTGGCTATGACGTTCCAATGGCTATGACATCAAAATGGCTATGACCTGAAATTTGCATTGACTTAAATATGTCTGTGTCATTACAGTGCCTGTGACGTTACAATGGCTGTGACATTTTCGTGGCTATGACGATGCAATTCCTGTGGCACTGTAGGTAGCTATGACTTTTCAATGGCTATGACATTGATGTGGCCATGAGTTTCAATGGCTATGACATCACAATGCCTACGACCTAACAATGGCTATGACGTCACAGTGGCTATTACAGGACAGCGGAAATGACTATACTCTCTCTATGACATTGTGATGCCTATCACGTTACGATGGCTGTGTCATTATAGTGGCTATGTCATCACCATGTCTATGACATCATGATGGTTACGAAGTCAACGGCAATGACATAACAATGTCTATGAAATTACAGTGGCTTGGACCTTACAATATGTATGATGTTATAGTCGCTGTGATGTCACAATGGCTATGCCATCACAATGGCTATGACATCACAATGGCTATGACATCACAGTTTCTATGACATCATAGTGGCTATGACGTTCCAATGGCTATGACATCAAAATGGCTATGATCTGAAATTTGCTTTGACTTAAATATGTCTGTGTCATTACAGTGCCTGTGACGTTAAAATGGCTGTGACATTTTCGTGGCTATGACGATGCAATTCCTGTGGCATTGTAGGTAGCTATGACTTTTCAATGGCTATGACATTGATGTGGCCATGAGCTTTCAATGACTATGACGTCACAATGCCTACGACCTGACAATGGCTATGACGTCACAGTGGCTATTACAGGACAGCGGAAATGACTATACTATATGACATTGTGGTGCCTATCACGTTACGATGGCTGTGTCATTATAGTGGCTATGCCATCACCATGTCTATGACATCATGATGGTTACGAAGTCAACGGCAATGACATAACAATGTCTATGAAACTACAGTGGCTTTGACCTTACAGTATATATGATGTTATAGTCGCTGTGATGTCACAATGGCTATGCCATCACAATGGCTATGCCATCACAATGGCTATGACATCACAGTTTCTATGACATCATCGTGGCTATGACCTTCCAATGGCTATGACATCAAAATGGCTATGACCTGAAATTTGCATTGACTTAAATATGTCTGTGTCATTACAGTGCCTGTGATGTTACAATGGCTGTGACATTTTCGTGGCTATGACGATGCAATTCCTGTGGCATTGTAGGTAGCTATGACTTTTCAATGGCTATGACATTGATGTGGCCATGAGCTTTCAATGGCTATGACGTCACAATGCCTACGACCTAACAATGGCTACGACGTCACAGTGGCTATTAAAGGCCAGCGGAAATGACTATACTATCTCTATGACATTGTGGTGCCTATCACGTTACGATGGCTGTGACATTATAGTGGCTATGCCATCACCATGTCTATGACATCATGATGGTTACGAAGTCAACGGCAATGACATAACAATGTCTATGAAACTACAGTGGCTTTGACCTTACAATATATATGATGTTATAGTCGCTGTGATGTCACAATGGCTATGCCATCACAATGGCTATGCCATCACAATGGCTATGACATCACAGTTTCTATGACATCATCGTGGCTATGACGTTCCAATGGCTATGACATCAAAATGGCTATGACCTGAAATTTGCATTGACTTAAATATGTCTGTGTCATTACAGTGCCTGTGACGTTACAATGGCTGTGACATTTTCGTGGCTATGACGATGCAATTCCTGTGGCATTGTAGGTAGCTATGACTTTTCAATGGCTATGACATTGATGTGGCCATGAGCTTTCAATGGCTATGACGTCACAATGCCTACGACCTGACAATGGCTACGACGTCACAGTGGCTATTAAAGGCCAGCGGAAATGACTATACTATCTCTATGACATTGTGGTGCCTATCACGTTACGATGGCTGTGACATTATAGTGGGTATGCCATCACCATGTCTATGACATCATGATGGTTACAAAGTCAACGGCAATGACATAACAATGTCTATGAAACTACAGTGTCTTTGACCTTACAATATATATGATGTTATAGTCGCTGTGATGTCACAATGGCTATGCCATCACAATGGCTATGACATCACAATGGCTATGACATCACAGTTTCTATGACATCATAGTGGCTATGACGTTCCAATGGCTATGACATCAAAATGGCTATGACCTGAAATTTGCATTGACTTAAATATGTCTGTGTCATTACAGTGCCTGTGACGTTACACTGGCTGAGACATTTTCGTGGCTATGACGATGCAATTCCTGTGGCATTGTAGGTAGCTATGACTTTTCAATGGCTATGACATTGATGTGGCCATGAGCTTTCAATGGCTATGACGTCACAATGCCTACGACCTAACAATGGCTATGACGTCACAGTGGCTATTACAGGACAGCGGAAATGACTATACTATCTCTATGACATTGTGATGCCTATCACGTTACGATGGCTGTGTCATTATAGTGGCTATGCCATCACCATGTCTATGACATCATGATGGTTACGAAGTCAACGGCAATGACATAACAATGTCTATGAAACTACAGTGGCTTTGACCTTACAGTATATATGATGTTATAATCACTGTGATGGCACAATTGCTATGCCATCACTGGCTATGCCATCACAATGGCTATGACATCACAGTTTCTATGACATCATAGTGGCTATGATGTTCCAATGGCTATGACATCAAAATGGCTATGACCTGAAATTTGCATTGACTTAAATATGTCTGTGTCATTACAGTGCCTGTGACGTTACAATGGCTGTGACATTTTCGTGGCTATGACGATGCAATTCCTGTGGCATTGTAGGTAGCTATGACTTTTCAATGGCTATGACATTGATGTGGCCATGAGTTTCAATGGCTATGACGTCACAATGCCTACGACCTAACAATGGCTATGACGTCACAGTGGCTATTAAAGGCCAGCGGAAATGACTATACTATCTCTATGACATTGTGGTGCCTATCACGTTACGATGGCTGTGACATTATAGTGGCTATGCCATCACCATGTCTATGACATCATGATGGTTACGAAGTCAACGGCAATGACATAACAATGTCTATGAAACTACAGTGTCTTTGACCTTACAATATATATGATGTT
This sequence comes from Myotis yumanensis, assembly GCF_028538775.1. NCBI lineage: Eukaryota > Metazoa > Chordata > Mammalia > Chiroptera > Vespertilionidae > Myotis > Myotis yumanensis. The sequence continues at coordinate 457,655 of NW_027223783.1, forward strand.
ATAGTCGCTGTGATGTCACAATGGCTATGCCATCACAATGGCTATGACATCACAATGGCTATGACATCACAGTTTCTATGACATCATAGTGGCTATGACGTTCCAATGGCTATGACATCAAAATGGCTATGACCTGAAATTTGCATTGACTTAAATATGTCTGTGTCATTACAGTGCCTGTGACATTACACTGGCTGAGACATTTTCGTGGCTATGACGATGCAATTCCTGTGGCATTGTAGGTAGCTATGACTTTTCAATGGCTATGACATTGATGTGGCCATGAGCTTTCAATGGCTATGACGTCACAATGCCTACGACCTAACAATGGCTATGACGTCACAGTGGCTATTACAGGACAGCGGAAATGACTATACTATCTCTATGACATTGTGATGCCTATCACGTTACGATGGCTGTGTCATTATAGTGGCTATGCCATCACCATGTCTATGACATCATGATGGTTACGAAGTCAACGGCAATGACATAACAATGTCTATGAAACTACAGTGGCTTTGACCTTACAGTATATATGATGTTACAATCGCTGTGATGTCACAATGGCTATGCCATCACTGGCTATGCCATCACAATGGCTATGACATCACAGTTTCTATGACATCATAGTGGCTATGACGTTCCAATGGCTATGACATCCAAATGGCTATGACCTGAAATTTGCATTGACTTAAATATGTCTGTGTCATTACAGTGCCTGTGACGTTACAATGGCTGTGACATTTTCGTGGCTATGACGATGCAATTCCTGTGGCATTGTAGGTAGCTATGACTTTTCAATGGCTATGACATTGATGTGGCCATGAGTTTCAATGGCTATGACGTCACAATGCCTACGACCTAACAATGGCTATGACGTCACAGTGGCTATTAAAGGCCAGCGGAAATGACTATACTATCTCTATGACATTGTGGTGCCTATCACGTTACGATGGCTGTGACATTATAGTGGCTATGCCATCACCATGTCGATGACATCATGATGGTTACGAAGTCAACGGCAATGACATAACAATGTCTATGAAACTACAGTGTCTTTGACCTTACAATATATATGATGTTATAGTCGCTGTGATGTCACAATGGCTATGCCATCACAATGGCTATGCCATCACAATGGCTATGACATCACAGTTTCTATGACATCATAGTGGCTATGACGTTCCAATGGCTATGACATCAAAATGGCTATGATCTGAAATTTGCTTTGACTTAAATATGTCTGTGTCATTACAGTGCCTGTGACGTTAAAATGGCTGTGACATTTTCGTGGCTATGACTATGCAATTCCTGTGGCATTGTAGGTAGCTATGACTTTTCAATGGCTATGACATTGATGTGGCCATGAGCTTTCAATGGCTATGACGTCCCAATGCCTACGACCTGACAATGGCTATGACGTCACAGTGGCTATTACAGGACAGCGGAAATGACTATACTATCTCTATGACATTGTGGTGCCTATCACGTTACGATGACTGTGACATTATAGTGGGTATGCCATCACCATGTCTATGACATCATGATGGTTACGAAGTCAACGGCAATGACATAACAATGTCTATGAAACTACAGTGTCTTTGACCTTACAATATATATGATGTTATAGTCGCTGTGATGTCACAATGGCTATGCCATCACAATGGCTATGACATCACAATGGCTATGACATCACAGTTTCTATGACATCATACTGGCTATGACGTTCCAATGGCTATGACATCAAAATGGCTATGACCTGAAATTTGCATTGACTTAAATATGTCTGTGTCATTACAGTGCCTGTGATGTTACACTGGCTGAGACATTTTCGTGGCTATGACGATGCAATTCCTGTGGCATTGTAGGTAGCTATGACTTTTCAATGGCTATGACATTGATGTGGCCATGAGCTTTCAATGGCTATGACGTCACAATGCCTACGACCTAACAATGGCTATGACGTCACAGTGGCTATTACAGGACAGCGGAAATGACTATACTATCTCTATGACATTGTGGTGCCTATCACGTTACGATGGCTGTGACATTATAGTGGCTATGCCATCACCATGTCTATGACATCATGATGGTTACGAAGTCAACAGCAATGACATAACAATGTCTATGAAATTACAGTGGCTTTGACCTTACAATATATATGATGTTATAGTCGCTGTGATGTCACAATGGCTATGCCATCACAATGGCTATGCCATCACAATGGCTATGACATCACAGTTTCTATGACATCATAGTGGCTATGACGTTCCAATGGCTATGACATCAAAATGGCTATGACGTGAAATTTGCTTTGACTTAAATATGTCTGTGTCATTACAGTGCCTGTGACGTTACAATGGCTGTGACATTTTCGTGGCTATGACGATGCAATTCCTGTGGCATTGTAGGTAGCTATGACTTTTCAATGGCTATGACATTGATGTGGCCATGAGTTTCAATGGCTATGACGTCACAATGCCTACGACCTAACAATGGCTATGACGTCACAGTGGCTATTAAAGGCCAGCGGAAATGACTATACTATCTCTATGACATTGTGGTGCCTATCACGTTACGATGGCTGTGACATTATAGTGGCTATGCCATCACCATGTCGATGACATCATGATGGTTACGAAGTCAACGGCAATGACATAACAATGTCTATGAAACTACAGTGTCTTTGACCTTACAATATATATGATGTTATAGTCGCTGTGATGTCACAATGGCTATGCCATCACAATGGCTATGCCATCACAATGGCTATGACATCACAGTTTCTATGACATCATAGTGGCTATGACGTTCCAATGGCTATGACATCAAAATGGCTATGATCTGAAATTTGCTTTGACTTAAATATGTCTGTGTCATTACAGTGCCTGTGACGTTAAAATGGCTGTGACATTTTCGTGGCTATGACTATGCAATTCCTGTGGCATTGTAGGTAGCTATGACTTTTCAATGGCTATGACATTGATGTGGCCATGAGCTTTCAATGGCTATGACGTCCCAATGCCTACGACCTGACAATGGCTATGACGTCACAGTGGCTATTACAGGACAGCGGAAATGACTATACTATCTCTATGACATTGTGGTGCCTATCACGTTACGATGGCTGTGACATTATAGTGGGTATGCCATCACCATGTCTATGACATCATGATGGTTACGAAGTCAACGGCAATGACATAACAATGTCTATGAAACTACAGTGTCTTTGACCTTACAATATATATGATGTTATAGTCGCTGTGATGTCACAATGGCTATGCCATCACAATGGCTATGACATCACAATGGCTATGACATCACAGTTTCTATGACATCATACTGGCTATGACGTTCCAATGGCTATGACATCAAAATGGCTATGACCTGAAATTTGCATTGACTTAAATATGTCTGTGTCATTACAGTGCCTGTGATGTTACACTGGCTGAGACATTTTCGTGGCTATGACGATGCAATTCCTGTGGCATTGTAGGTAGCTATGACTTTTCAATGGCTATGACATTGATGTGGCCATGAGCTTTCAATGGCTATGACGTCACAATGCCTACGACCTAACAATGGCTATGACGTCACAGTGGCTATTACAGGACAGCGGAAATGACTATACTATCTCTATGACATTGTGATGCCTATCACGTTACGATGGCTGTGTCATTATAGTGGCTATGCCATCACCATGTCTATGCATCATGATGGTTACGAAGTCAACGGCAATGACATAACAATGTCTATGAAATTACAGTGGCTTTGACCTTACAGTATATATGATGTTATAGTCGCTGTGATGTCACAATGGCTATGCCATCACAATGGCTATGCCATCACAATGGCTATGACATCACAGTTTCTATGACATCATAGTGGCTATGACGTTCCAATGGCTATGACATCAAAATGGCTATCATCTGAAATTTGCATTGACTTAAATATGTCTGTGTCATTACAGTGCCTGTGACGTTACAATGGCTGTGACATTTTCGTGGCTATGACGATGCAATTCCTGTGGCATTGTAGGTAGCTATGACTTTTCAATGGCTATGACATTGATGTGGCCATGAGTTTCAATGGCTATGACGTCACAATGCCTACGACCTGACAATGGCTATGACGTCACAGTGGCTATTACAGGACAGCGGAAATGACTATACTATATGACATTGTGGTGCCTATCACGTTACGATGGCTGTGTCATTATAGTGGCTATGCCTTCACCATGTCTATGACATTATGATGGTTACGAAGTCAACGGCAATGACATAACAATGTCTATGAAACTACAGTGGCTTTGACCTTACAGTATATATGATGTTATAGTCGCTGTGATGTCACAATGGCTATGCCATCACAATGGCTATGCCATCACAATGGCTATGACATCACAGTTTCTATGACATCATAGTGGCTATGACGTTCCAATGGCTATGACATCAAAATGGCTATGACCTGAAATTTGCATTGACTTAAATATGTCTGTGTCATTACAGTGCCTGTGACGTTACAATGGCTGTGACATTTTCGTGGCTATGACGATGCAATTCCTGTGGCATTGTAGGTAGCTATGACTTTTCAATGGCTATGACATTGATGTGGCCATGAGCTTTCAATGGCTATGACGTCACAATGCCTACGACCTAACAATGGCTATGACGTCACAGTGGCTATTACAGGACAGCGGAAATGACTATACTATCTCTATGACATTGTGGTGCCTATCACGTTACGATGGCTGTGACATTATAGTGGCTATGCCATCACCATGTCTATGACATCATGATGGTTACGAAGTCAACGGCAATGACATAACAATGTCTATGAAACTACAGTGTCTTTGACCTTACAATATATATGATGTTATAGTCGCTGTGATGTCACAATGGCTATGCCATCACAATGGCTATGACATCACAATGGCTATGACATCACAGTTTCTATGACATCATAGTGGCTATGACGTTCCAATGGCTATGACATCAAAATGGCTATGAACTGAAATTTGCATTGACTTAAATATATCTGTGTCATTACACTGCCAGTGACGTTACAATGGCTGTGACATTTTCATGGCTATGACGATGCAATTCCTGTGGCATTGTAGGTAGCTATGACTTTTCAATGGCTATGACATTGATGTGGCCATGAGCTTTCAATGGCTATGACGTCACAATGCCTACGACCTAACAATGGCTATGACGTCACAGTGGCTATTACAGGACAGCGGAAATGACTATACTATCTCTATGACATTGTGGTGCCTATCACGTTACGATGGCTGTGACATTATAGTGGCTATGCCATCACCATTTCGATGACATCATGATGGTTACGAAGTCAACGGCAATGACATAACAATGTCTATGAAACTACAGTGTCTTTGACCTTACAATATATATGATGTTATAGTCGCTGTGATGTCACAATGGCTATGCCATCACAATGGCTATGCCATCACAATGGCTATGACATCACAGTTTCTATGACATCATAGTGGCTATGACGTTCCAATGGCTATGACATCAAAATGGCTATGATCTGAAATTTGCTTTGACTTAAATATGTCTGTGTCATTACAGTGCCTGTGACGTTAAAATGGCTGTGACATTTTCGTGGCTATGACTATGCAATTCCTGTGGCATTGTAGGTAGCTATGACTTTTCAATGGCTATGACATTGATGTGGCCATGAGCTTTCAATGGCTATGACGTCCCAATGCCTACGACCTGACAATGGCTATGACGTCACAGTGGCTATTACAGGACAGCGGAAATGACTATACTATCTCTATGACATTGTGGTGCCTATCACGTTACGATGGCTGTGACATTATAGTGGGTATGCCATCACCATGTCTATGACATCATGATGGTTACGAAGTCAACGGCAATGACATAACAATGTCTATGAAACTACAGTGTCTTTGACCTTACAATATATATGATGTTATAGTCGCTGTGATGTCACAATGGCTATGCCATCACAATGGCTATGACATCACAATGGCTATGACATCACAGTTTCTATGACATCATACTGGCTATGACGTTCCAATGGCTATGACATCAAAATGGCTATGACCTGAAATTTGCATTGACTTAAATATGTCTGTGTCATTACAGTGCCTGTGATGTTACACTGGCTGAGACATTTTCGTGGCTATGACGATGCAATTCCTGTGGCATTGTAGGTAGCTATGACTTTTCAATGGCTATGACATTGATGTGGCCATGAGTTTCAATGGCTATGACGTCACAATGCCTACGACCTGACAATGGCTATGACGTCACAGTGGCTATTACAGGACAGCGGAAATGACTATACTATATGACATTGTGGTGCCTATCACGTTACGATGGCTGTGTCATTATAGTGGCTATGCCTTCACCATGTCTATGACATTATGATGGTTACGAAGTCAACGGCAATGACATAACAATGTCTATGAAACTACAGTGGCTTAGACCTTACAGTATATATGATGTTATAGTCGCTGTGATGTCACAATGGCTATGCCATCACAATGGCTATGCCATCACAATGGCTATGACATCACAGTTTCTATGACATCATAGTGGCTATGACGTTCCAATGGCTATGACATCAAAATGGCTATGACCTGAAATTTGCATTGACTTAAATATGTCTGTGTCATTACAGTGCCTGTGACGTTACAATGGCTGTGACATTTTCGTGGCTATGACGATGCAATTCCTGTGGCATTGTAGGTAGCTATGACTTTTCAATGGCTATGACATTGATGTGGCCATGAGCTTTCAATGGCTATGACGTCACAATGCCTACGACCTAACAATGGCTATGACGTCACAGTGGCTATTACAGGACAGCGGAAATGACTATACTATCTCTATGACATTGTGGTGCCTATCACGTTACGATGGCTGTGACATTATAGTGGCTATGCCATCACCATGTCTATGACATCATGATGGTTACGAAGTCAACGGCAATGACATAACAATGTCTATGAAACTACAGTGTCTTTGACCTTACAATATATATGATGTTATAGTCGCTGTGATGTCACAATGTCTATGCCATCACAATGGCTATGACATCACAATGGCTATGACATCACAGTTTCTATGACATCATAGTGGCTATGACGTTCCAATGGCTATGACATCAAAATGGCTATGAACTGAAATTTGCATTGACTTAAATATATCTGTGTCATTACACTGCCAGTGACGTTACAATGGCTGTGACATTTTCGTGGCTATGACGATGCAATTCCTGTGGCATTGTAGGTAGCTATGACTTTTCAATGGCTATGACATTGATGTGGCCATGAGCTTTCAATGGCTATGACGTCACAATGCCTACGACCTAACAATGGCTATGACGTCACAGTGGCTATTACAGGACAGCGGAAATGACTATACTATCTCTATGACATTGTGGTGCCTATCACGTTACGATGGCTGTGACATTATAGTGGCTATGCCATCACCATGTCTATGACATCATGATGGTTACGAAGTCAACAGCAATGACATAACAATGTCTATGAAACTACAGTGGCTTTGACCTTACAATATATATGATGTTATAGTCGCTGTGATGTCACAATGGCTATGCCATCACAATGGCTATGACATCACAATGGCTATGACATCACAGTTTCTATGACATCATAGTGGCTATGACGTTCCAATGGCTATGACATCAAAATGGCTATGATGTGAAATTTGCTTTGACTTAAATATGTCTGTGTCATTACAGTGCCTGTGACGTTACAATGGCTGTGACATTTTCGTGGCTATGACGATGCAATTCCTGTGGCATTGTAGGTAGCTATGACTTTTCAATGGCTATGACATTGATGTGGCCATGAGTTTCAATGGCTATGACGTCACAATGCCTACGACCTAACAATGGCTATGACGTCACAGTGGCTATTAAAGGCCAGCGGAAATGACTATACTATCTCTATGACATTGTGGTGCCTATCACGTTACGATGGCTGTGACATTATAGTGGCTATGCCATCACCATGTCTATGACATCATGATGGTTACGAAGTCAACGGCAATGACATAACAATGTCTATGAAACTACAGTGTCTTTGACCTTACAATATATATGATGTTATAGTCGCTGTGATGTCACAATGGCTATGCCATCACAATGGCTATGCCATCACAATGGCTATGACATCACAGTTTCTATGACATCATAGTGGCTATGACGTTCCAATGGCTATGACATCAAAATGGCTATGATCTGAAATTTGCTTTGACTTAAATATGTCTGTGTCATTACACTGCCTGTGACGTTACAATGGCTGTGACATTTTCGTGGCTATGACTATGCAATTCCTGTGGCATTGTAGGTAGCTATGACTTTTCAATGGCTATGACATTGATGTGGCCATGAGCTTTCAATGGCTATGACGTCCCAATGCCTACGACCTGACAATGGCTATGACGTCACAGTGGCTATTACAGGACAGCGGAAATGACTATACTATCTCTATGACATTGTGGTGCCTATCACGTTACGATGGCTGTGACATTATAGTGGGTATGCCATCACCATGTCTATGACATCATGATGGTTACGAAGTCAACGGCAATGACATAACAATGTCTATGAAACTACAGTGTCTTTGACCTTACAATATATATGATGTTATAGTCGCTGTGATGTCACAATGGCTATGCCATCACAATGGCTATGACATCACAATGGCTATGACATCACAGTTTCTATGACATCATACTGGCTATGACGTTCCAATGGCTATGACATCAAAATGGCTATGACCTGAAATTTGCATTGACTTAAATATGTCTGTGTCATTACAGTGCCTGTGACGTTACAATGGCTGTGACATTTTCGTGGCTATGACGATGCAATTCCTGTGGCATTGTAGGTAGCTATGACTTTTCAATGGCTATGACATTGATGTGGCCATGAGCTTTCAATGGCTATGACGTCACAATGCCTACGACCTAACAATGGCTATGACGTCACAGTGGCTATTACAGGACAGCGGAAATGACTATACTATCTCTATGACATTGTGGTGCCTATCACGTTACGATGGCTGTGACATTATAGTGGCTATGCCATCACCATGTCTATGACATCATGATGGTTACGAAGTCAACGGCAATGACATAACAATGTCTATGAAACTACAGTGTCTTTGACCTTACAATATATATGATGTTATAGTCGCTGTGATGTCACAATGGCTATGCCATCACAATGGCTATGACATCACAATGGCTATGACATCACAGTTTCTATGACATCATAGTGGCTATGACGTTCCAATGGCTATGACATCAAAATGGCTATGAACTGAAATTTGCATTGACTTAAATATATCTGTGTCATTACACTGCCAGTGACGTTACAATGGCTGTGACATTTTCGTGGCTATGACGATGCAATTCCTGTGGCATTGTAGGTAGCTATGACTTTTCAATGGCTATGACATTGATGTGGCCATGAGCTTTCAATGGCTATGACGTCACAATGCCTACGACCTAACAATGGCTATGACGTCACAGTGGCTATTACAGGACAGCGGAAATGACTATACTATCTCTATGACATTGTGGTGCCTATCACGTTACGATGGCTGTGACATTATAGTGGCTATGCCATCACCATGTCTATGACATCATGATGGTTACGAAGTCAACAGCAATGACATAACAATGTCTATGAAACTACAGTGGCTTTGACCTTACAATATATATGATGTTATAGTCGCTGTGATGTCACAATGGCTATGCCATCACAATGGCTATGACATCACAATGGCTATGACATCACAGTTTCTATGACATCATACTGGCTATGACGTTCCAATGGCTATGACATCAAAATGGCTATGATGTGAAATTTGCTTTGACTTAAATATGTCTGTGTCATTACAGTGCCTGTGACGTTACAATGGCTGTGACATTTTCGTGGCTATGACGATGCAATTCCTGTGGCATTGTAGGTAGCTATGACTTTTCAATGGCTATGACATTGATGTGGCCATGAGTTTCAATGGCTATGACGTCACAATGCCTACGACCTAACAATGGCTATGACGTCACAGTGGCTATTAAAGGCCAGCGGAAATGACTATACTATCTCTATGACATTGTGGTGCCTATCACGTTACGATGGCTGTGACATTATAGTGGCTATGCCATCACCATGTCTATGACATCATGATGGTTACGAAGTCAACGGCAATGACATAACAATGTCTATGAAACTACAGTGTCTTTGACCTTACAATATATATGATGTTATAGTCGCTGTGATGTCACAATGGCTATGCCATCACAATGGCTATGACATCACAATGGCTATGACATCACAGTTTCTATGACATCACAGTGGCTATGACGTTCCAATGGCTATGACATCAAAATGGCTATGATCTGAAATTTGCTTTGACTTAAATATGTCTGTGTCATTACAGTGCCTGTGACGTTACAATGGCTGTGACATTTTCGTGGCTATGACTATGCAATTCCTGTGGCATTGTAGGTAGCTATGACTTTTCAATGGCTATGACATTGATGTGGCCATGAGCTTTCAATGGCTATGACGTCCCAATGCCTACGACCTGACAATGGCTATGACGTCACAGTGGCTATTACAGGACAGCGGAAATGACTATACTATCTCTATGACATTGTGGTGCCTATCACGTTACGATGGCTGTGACATTATAGTGGGTATGCCATCACCATGTCTATGACATCATGATGGTTACGAAGTCAACGGCAATGACATAACAATGTCTCTGAAACTACAGTGTCTTTGACCTTACAATATATATGATGTTATAGTCGCTGTGATGTCACAATGGCTATGCCATCACAATGGCTATGACATCACAATGGCTATGACATCACAGTTTCTATGACATCATACTGGCTATGACGTTCCAATGGCTATGACATCAAAATGGCTATGACCTGAAATTTGCATTGACTTAAATATGTCTGTGTCATTACAGTGCCTGTTATGTTACACTGGCTGAGACATTTTCGTGGCTATGACGATGCAATTCCTGTGGCATTGTAGGTAGCTATGACTTTCCAATGGCTATGACATTGATGTGGCCATGAGCTTTCAATGGCTATGACGTCACAATGCCTACGACCTAACAATGGCTATGACGTCACAGTGGCTATTACAGGACAGCGGAAATGACTATACTATCTCTATGACATTGTGATGCCTATCACGTTACGATGGCTGTGTCATTATAGTGGCTATGCCATCACCATGTCTATGACATCATGATGGTTACGAAGTCAACGGCAATGACATAACAATGTCTATGAAATTACAGTGGCTTTGACCTTACAGTATATATGATGTTATAGTCGCTGTGATGTCACAATGGCTATGCCATCACAATGGCTATGCCATCACAATGGCTATGACATCACAGTTTCTATGACATCATAGTGGCTATGACGTTCCAATGGCTATGACATCAAAATGGCTATCATCTGAAATTTGCATTGACTTAAATATGTCTGTGTCATTACAGTGCCTGTGACGTTACAATGGCTGTGACATTTTCGTGGCTATGACGATGCAATTCCTGTGGCATTGTAGGTAGCTATGACTTTTCAATGGCTATGACATTGATGTGGCCATGAGTTTCAATGGCTATGACGTCACAATGCCTACGACCTGACAATGGCTATGACGTCACAGTGGCTATTACAGGACAGCGGAAATGACTATACTATATGACATTGTGGTGCCTATCACGTTACGATGGCTGTGTCATTATAGTGGCTATGCCTTCACCATGTCTATGACATTATGATGGTTACGAAGTCAACGGCAATGACATAACAATGTCTATGAAACTACAGTGGCTTTGACCTTACAGTATATATGATGTTATAGTCGCTGTGATGTCACAATGGCTATGCCATCACAATGGCTATGCCATCACAATGGCTATGACATCACAGTTTCTATGACATCATAGTGGCTATGACGTTCCAATGGCTATGACATCAAAATGGCTATGACCTGAAATTTGCATTGACTTAAATATGTCTGTGTCATTACAGTGCCTGTGACGTTACAATGGCTGTGACATTTTCGTGGCTATGACGATGCAATTCCTGTGGCATTGTAGGTAGCTATGACTTTTCAATGGCTATGACATTGATGTGGCCATGAGCTTTCAATGGCTATGACGTCACAATGCCTACGACCTAACAATGGCTATGACGTCACAGTGGCTATTACAGGACAGCGGAAATGACTATACTATCTCTATGACATTGTGGTGCCTATCACGTTACGATGGCTGTGACATTATAGTGGCTATGCCATCACCATGTCTATGACATCATGATGGTTACGAAGTCAACGGCAATGACATAACAATGTCTATGAAACTACAGTGTCTTTGACCTTACAATATATATGATGTTATAGTCGCTGTGATGTCACAATGGCTATGCCATCACAATGGCTATGACATCACAATGGCTATGACATCACAGTTTCTATGACATCATAGTGGCTATGACGTTCCAATGGCTATGACATCAAAATGGCTATGAACTGAAATTTGCATTGACTTAAATATATCTGTGTCATTACACTGCCAGTGACGTTACAATGGCTGTGACATTTTCGTGGCTATGACGATGTAATTCCTGTGGCATTGTAGGTAGCTATGACTCTTCAATGGCTATGACATTGATGTGGCCATGAGCTTTCAATGGCTATGACGTCACAATGCCTACGACCTAACAATGGCTATGACGTCACAGTGGCTATTACAGGACAGCGGAAATGACTATACTATCTCTATGACATTGTGGTGCCTATCACGTTACGATGGCTGTGACATTATGGTGGCTATGCCATCACCATGTCTATGACATCATGATGGTTACGAAGTCAACAGCAATGACATAACAATGTCTATGAAACTACAGTGGCTTTGACCTTACAATATATATGATGTTATAGTCGCTGTGATGTCACAATGGCTATGCCATCACAATGGCTATGACATCACAATGGCTATGACATCACAGTTTCTATGACATCATAGTGGCTATGACGTTCCAATGGCTATGACATCAAAATGGCTATGATCTGAAATTTGCTTTGACTTAAATATGTCTGTGTCATTACAGTGCCTGTGACGTTACAATGGCTGTGACATTTTCGTGGCTATGACGATGCAATTCCTGTGGCATTGTAGGTAGCTATGACTTTTCAATGGCTATGACATTGATGTGGCCATGAGTTTCAATGGCTATGACGTCACAATGCCTACGACCTGACAATGGCTATGACGTCACAGTGGCTATTACAGGACAGCGGAAATGACTATACTATATGACATTGTGGTGCCTATCACGTTACGATGGCTGTGTCATTATAGTGGCTATGCCTTCACCATGTCTATGACATTATGATGGTTACGAAGTCAACGGCAATGACATAACAATGTCTATGAAACTACAGTGGCTTTGACCTTACAGTATATATGATGTTATAGTCGCTGTGATGTCACAATGGCTATGCCATCACAATGGCTATGCCATCACAATGGCTATGACATCACAGTTTCTATGACATCATAGTGGCTATGACGTTCCAATGGCTATGACATCAAAATGGCTATGACCTGAAATTTGCATTGACTTAAATATGTCTGTGTCATTACAGTGCCTGTGACGTTACAATGGCTGTGACATTTTCGTGGCTATGACGATGCAATTCCTGTGGCATTGTAGGTAGCTATGACTTTTCAATGGCTATGACATTGATGTGGCCATGAGCTTTCAATGGCTATGACGTCACAATGCCTACGACCTAACAATGGCTATGACGTCACAGTGGCTATTACAGGACAGCGGAAATGACTATACTATCTCTATGACATTGTGGTGCCTATCACGTTACGATGGCTGTGACATTATAGTGGCTATGCCATCACCATGTCTATGACATCATGATGGTTACGAAGTCAACGGCAATGACATAACAATGTCTATGAAACTACAGTGTCTTTGACCTTACAATATATATGATGTTATAGTCGCTGTGATGTCACAATGGCTATGCCATCACAATGGCTATGACATCACAATGGCTATGACATCACAGTTTCTATGACATCATAGTGGCTATGACGTTCCAATGGCTATGACATCAAAATGGCTATGAACTGAAATTTGCATTGACTTAAATATATCTGTGTCATTACACTGCCAGTGACGTTACAATGGCTGTGACATTTTCGTGGCTATGACGATGCAATTCCTGTGGCATTGTAGGTAGCTATGACTTTTCAATGGCTATGACATTGATGTGGCCATGAGCTTTCAATGGCTATGACGTCACAATGCCTACGACCTAACAATGGCTATGACGTCACAGTGGCTATTACAGGACAGCGGAAATGACTATACTATCTCTATGACATTGTGGTGCCTATCACGTTACGATGGCTGTGACATTATGGTGGCTATGCCATCACCATGTCTATGACATCATGATGGTTACGAAGTCAACAGCAATGACATAACAATGTCTATGAAACTACAGTGGCTTTGACCTTACAATATATATGATGTTATAGTCGCTGTGATGTCACAATGGCTATGCCATCACAATGGCTATGACATCACAATGGCTATGACATCACAGTTTCTATGACATCATAGTGGCTATGACGTTCCAATGGCTATGACATCAAAATGGCTATGATGTGAAATTTGCTTTGACTTAAATATGTCTGTGTCATTACAGTGCCTGTGACGTTACAATGGCTGTGACATTTTCGTGGCTATGACGATGCAATTCCTGTGGCATTGTAGGTAGCTATGACTTTTCAATGGCTATGACATTGATGTGGCCATGAGTTTCAATGGCTATGACGTCACAATGCCTACGACCTAACAATGGCTATGACGTCACAGTGGCTATTAAAGGCCAGCGGAAATGACTATACTATCTCTATGACATTGTGGTGCCTATCACGTTACGATGGCTGTGACATTATAGTGGCTATGCCATCACCATGTCTATGACATCATGATGGTTACGAAGTCAACGGCAATGACATAACAATGTCTATGAAACTACAGTGTCTTTGACCTTACAATATATATGATGTTATAGTCGCTGTGATGTCACAATGGCTATGCCATCACAATGGCTATGACATCACAATGGCTATGACATCACAGTTTCTATGACATCATAGTGGCTATGACGTTCCAATGGCTATGACATCAAAATGGCTATGATCTGAAATTTGCTTTGACTTAAATATGTCTGTGTCATTACAGTGCCTGTGACGTTACAATGGCTGTGACATTTTCGTGGCTATGACTATGCAATTCCTGTGGCATTGTAGGTAGCTATGACTTTTCAATGGCTATGACATTGATGTGGCCATGAGCTTTCAATGGCTATGACGTCCCAATGCCTACGACCTGACAATGGCTATGACGTCACAGTGGCTATTACAGGACAGCGGAAATGACTATACTATCTCTATGACATTGTGGTGCCTATCACGTTACGATGGCTGTGACATTATAGTGGGTATGCCATCACCATGTCTATGACATCATGATGGTTACGAAGTGAACGGCAATGACATAATAATGTCTATGAAACTACAGTGTCTTTGACCTTACAATATATATGATGTTATAGTCGCTGTTATGTCACAATGGCTATGCCATCACAATGGCTATGACATCACAATGGCTATGACATCACAGTTTCTATGACATCATACTGGCTATGACGTTCCAATGGCTATGACATCAAAATGGCTATTACCTGAAATTTGCATTGACTTAAATATGTCTGTGTCATTACAGTGCCTGTGATGTTACACTGGCTGAGACATTTTCGTGGCTATGACGATGCAATTCCTGTGGCATTGTAGGTAGCTATGACTTTTCAATGGCTATGACATTGATGTGGCCATGAGCTTTCAATGGCTATGACGTCACAATGCCTACGACCTAACAATGGCTATGACGTCACAGTGGCTATTACAGGACAGCGGAAATGACTATACTATCTCTATGACATTGTGATGCCTATCACGTTACGATGGCTGTGTCATTATAGTGGCTATGCCATCACCATGTCTATGACATCATGATGGTTACGAAGTCAACGGCAATGACATAACAATGTCTATGAAATTACAGTGGCTTTGACCTTACAGTATATATGATGTTATAGTCGCTGTGATGTCACAATGGCTATGCCATCACAATGGCTATGCCATCCCAATGGCTATGACATCACAGTTTCTATGACATCATAGTGGCTATGACGTTCCAATGGCTATGACATCAAAATGGCTATGACCTGAAATTTGCATTGACTTAAATATGTCTGTGTCATTACAGTGCCTGTGAAGTTACAATGGCTGTGACATTTTCGTGGCTATGACGATGCAATTCCTGTGGCATTGTAGGTAGCTATGACTTTTCAATGGCTATGACATTGATGTGGCCATGAGTTTCAATGGCTATGACGTCACAATGCCTACGACCTGACAATGGCTATGACGTCACAGTGGCTATTACAGGACAGCGGAAATGACTATACTATATGACATTGTGGTGCCTATCACGTTACGATGGCTGTGTCATTATAGTGGATATGCCTTCACCATGTCTATGACATTATGATGGTTACGAAGTCAACGGCAATGACATAACAATGTCTATGAAACTACAGTGGCTTTGACCTTACAGTATATATGATGTTATAGTCGCTGTGATGTCACAATGGCTATGCCATCACAATGGCTATGCCATCACAATGGCTATGACATCACAGTTTCTATGACATCATAGTGGCTATGACGTTCCAATGGCTATGACATCAAAATGGCTATGACCTGAAATTTGCATTGACTTAAATATGTCTGTGTCATTACAGTGCCTGTGACGTTACAATGGCTGTGACATTTTCGTGGCTATGACGATGCAATTCCTGTGGCATTGTAGGTAGCTATGACTTTTCAATGGCTATGACATTGATGTGGCCATGAGCTTTCAATGGCTATGACGTCACAATGCCTACGACCTAACAATGGCTATGACGTCACAGTGGCTATTACAGGACAGCGGAAATGACTATACTATCTCTATGACATTGTGGTGCCTATCACGTTACGATGGCTGTGACATTATAGTGGCTATGCCATCACCATGTCTATGACATCATGATGGTTACGAAGTCAACGGCAATGACATAACAATGTCTATGAAACTACAGTGTCTTTGACCTTACAATATATATGATGTTATAGTCGCTGTGATGTCACAATGGCTATGCCATCACAATGGCTATGACATCACAATGGCTATGACATCACAGTTTCTATGACATCATAGTGGCTATGACGTTCCAATGGCTATGACATCAAAATGGCTATGAACTGAAATTTGCATTGACTTAAATATATCTGTGTCATTACACTGCCAGTGACGTTACAATGGCTGTGACATTTTCGTGGCTATGACGATGTAATTCCTGTGGCATTGTAGGTAGCTATGACTCTTCAATGGCTATGACATTGATGTGGCCATGAGCTTTCAATGGCTATGACGTCACAATGCCTACGACCTAACAATGGCTATGACGTCACAGTGGCTATTACAGGACAGCGGAAATGACTATACTATCTCTATGACATTGTGGTGCCTATCACGTTACGATGGCTGTGACATTATGGTGGCTATGCCATCACCATGTCTATGACATCATGATGGTTACGAAGTCAACAGCAATGACATAACAATGTCTATGAAACTACAGTGGCTTTGACCTTACAATATATATGATGTTATAGTCGCTGTGATGTCACAATGGCTATGCCATCACAATGGCTATGACATCACAATGGCTATGACATCACAGTTTCTATGACATCATAGTGGCTATGACGTTCCAATGGCTATGACATCAAAATGGCTATGATCTGAAATTTGCTTTGACTTAAATATGTCTGTGTCATTACAGTGCCTGTGACGTTACAATGGCTGTGACATTTTCGTGGCTATGACGATGCAATTCCTGTGGCATTGTAGGTAGCTATGACTTTTCAATGGCTATGACATTGATGTGGCCATGAGTTTCAATGGCTATGACGTCACAATGCCTACGACCTGACAATGGCTATGACGTCACAGTGGCTATTACAGGACAGCGGAAATGACTATACTATATGACATTGTGGTGCCTATCACGTTACGATGGCTGTGTCATTATAGTGGCTATGCCTTCACCATGTCTATGACATTATGATGGTTACGAAGTCAACGGCAATGACATAACAATGTCTATGAAACTACAGTGGCTTTGACCTTACAGTATATATGATGTTATAGTCGCTGTGATGTCACAATGGCTATGCCATCACAATGGCTATGCCATCACAATGGCTATGACATCACAGTTTCTATGACATCATAGTGGCTATGACGTTCCAATGGCTATGACATCAAAATGGCTATGACCTGAAATTTGCATTGACTTAAATATGTCTGTGTCATTACAGTGCCTGTGACGTTACAATGGCTGTGACATTTTCGTGGCTATGACGATGCAATTCCTGTGGCATTGTAGGTAGCTATGACTTTTCAATGGCTATGACATTGATGTGGCCATGAGCTTTCAATGGCTATGACGTCACAATGCCTACGACCTAACAATGGCTATGACGTCACAGTGGCTATTACAGGACAGCGGAAATGACTATACTATCTCTATGACATTGTGGTGCCTATCACGTTACGATGGCTGTGACATTATAGTGGCTATGCCATCACCATGTCTATGACATCATGATGGTTACGAAGTCAACGGCAATGACATAACAATGTCTATGAAACTACAGTGTCTTTGACCTTACAATATATATGATGTTATAGTCGCTGTGATGTCACAATGGCTATGCCATCACAATGGCTATGACATCACAATGGCTATGACATCACAGTTTCTATGACATCATAGTGGCTATGACGTTCCAATGGCTATGACATCAAAATGGCTATGAACTGAAATTTGCATTGACTTAAATATATCTGTGTCATTACACTGCCAGTGACGTTACAATGGCTGTGACATTTTCGTGGCTATGACGATGCAATTCCTGTGGCATTGTAGGTAGCTATGACTTTTCAATGGCTATGACATTGATGTGGCCATGAGCTTTCAATGGCTATGACGTCACAATGCCTACGACCTAACAATGGCTATGACGTCACAGTGGCTATTACAGGACAGCGGAAATGACTATACTATCTCTATGACATTGTGGTGCCTATCACGTTACGATGGCTGTGACATTATGGTGGCTATGCCATCACCATGTCTATGACATCATGATGGTTACGAAGTCAACAGCAATGACATAACAATGTCTATGAAACTACAGTGGCTTTGACCTTACAATATATATGATGTTATAGTCGCTGTGATGTCACAATGGCTATGCCATCACAATGGCTATGACATCACAATGGCTATGACATCACAGTTTCTATGACATCATAGTGGCTATGACGTTCCAATGGCTATGACATCAAAATGGCTATGATGTGAAATTTGCTTTGACTTAAATATGTCTGTGTCATTACAGTGCCTGTGACGTTACAATGGCTGTGACATTTTCGTGGCTATGACGATGCAATTCCTGTGGCATTGTAGGTAGCTATGACTTTTCAATGGCTATGACATTGATGTGGCCATGAGTTTCAATGGCTATGACGTCACAATGCCTACGACCTAACAATGGCTATGACGTCACAGTGGCTATTAAAGGCCAGCGGAAATGACTATACTATCTCTATGACATTGTGGTGCCTATCACGTTACGATGGCTGTGACATTATAGTGGCTATGCCATCACCATGTCTATGACATCATGATGGTTACGAAGTCAACGGCAATGACATAACAATGTCTATGAAACTACGGTGTCTTTGACCTTACAATATATATGATGTTATAGTCGCTGTGATGTCACAATGGCTATGCCATCACAATGGCTATGACATCACAATGGCTATGACATCACAGTTTCTATGACATCATAGTGGCTATGACGTTCCAATGGCTATGACATCAAAATGGCTATGATCTGAAATTTGCTTTGACTTAAATATGTCTGTGTCATTACAGTGCCTGTGACGTTACAATGGCTGTGACATTTTCGTGGCTATGACTATGCAATTCCTGTGGCATTGTAGGTAGCTATGACTTTTCAATGGCTATGACATTGATGTGGCCATGAGCTTTCAATGGCTATGACGTCCCAATGCCTACGACCTGACAATGGCTATGACGTCACAGTGGCTATTACAGGACAGCGGAAATGACTATACTATCTCTATGACATTGTGGTGCCTATCACGTTACGATGGCTGTGACATTATAGTGGGTATGCCATCACCATGTCTATGACATCATGATGGTTACGAAGTCAACGGCAATGACATAATAATGTCTATGAAACTACAGTGTCTTTGACCTTACAATATATATGATGTTATAGTCGCTGTGATGTCACAATGGCTATGCCATCACAATGGCTATGACATCACAATGGCTATGACATCACAGTTTCTATGACATCATACTGGCTATGACGTTCCAATGGCTATGACATCAAAATGGCTATGACCTGAAATTTGCATTGACTTAAATATGTCTGTGTCATTACAGTGCCTGTGATGTTACACTGGCTGAGACATTTTCGTGGCTATGACGATGCAATTCCTGTGGCATTGTAGGTAGCTATGACTTTTCAATGGCTATGACATTGATGTGGCCATGAGCTTTCAATGGCTATGACGTCACAATGCCTACGACCTAACAATGGCTATGACGTCACAGTGGCTATTACAGGACAGCGGAAATGACTATACTATCTCTATGACATTGTGATGCCTATCACGTTACGATGGCTGTGTCATTATAGTGGCTATGCCATCACCATGTCTATGACATCATGATGGTTACGAAGTCAACGGCAATGACATAACAATGTCTATGAAATTACAGTGGCTTTGACCTTACAGTATATATGATGTTATAGTCGCTGTGATGTCACAATGGCTATGCCATCACAATGGCTATGCCATCCCAATGGCTATGACATCACAGTTTCTATGACATCATAGTGGCTATGACGTTCCAATGGCTATGACATCAAAATGGCTATGACCTGAAATTTGCATTGACTTAAATATGTCTGTGTCATTACAGTGCCTGTGAAGTTACAATGGCTGTGACATTTTCGTGGCTATGACGATGCAATTCCTGTGGCATTGTAGGTAGCTATGACTTTTCAATGGCTATGACATTGATGTGGCCATGAGTTTCAATGGCTATGACGTCACAATGCCTACGACCTGACAATGGCTATGACGTCACAGTGGCTATTACAGGACAGCGGAAATGACTATACTATATGACATTGTGGTGCCTATCACGTTACGATGGCTGTGTCATTATAGTGGATATGCCTTCACCATGTCTATGACATTATGATGGTTACGAAGTCAACGGCAATGACATAACAATGTCTATGAAACTACAGTGGCTTTGACCTTACAGTATATATGATGTTATAGTCGCTGTGATGTCACAATGGCTATGCCATCACAATGGCTATGCCATCACAATGGCTATGACATCACAGTTTCTATGACATCATAGTGGCTATGACGTTCCAATGGCTATGACATCAAAATGGCTATGACCTGAAATTTGCATTGACTTAAATATGTCTGTGTCATTACAGTGCCTGTGACGTTACAATGGCTGTGACATTTTCGTGGCTATGACGATGCAATTCCTGTGGCATTGTAGGTAGCTATGACTTTTCAATGGCTATGACATTGATGTGGCCATGAGCTTTCAATGGCTATGACGTCACAATGCCTACGACCTAACAATGGCTATGACATCACAGTGGCTATTACAGGACTGCGGAAATGACTATACTATCTCTATGACATTGTGGTGCCTATCACGTTACGATGGCTGTGACATTATAGTGGCTATGCCATCACCATGTCTATGACATCATGATGGTTACGAAGTCAACGGCAATGACATAACAATGTCTATGAACCTACAGTGTCTTTGACCTTACAATATATATGATGTTATAGTCGCTGTGATGTCACAATGGCTATGCCATCACAATGGCTATGACATCACAATGGCTATGACATCACAGTTTCTATGACATCATAGTGGCTATGACGTTCCAATGGCTATGACATCAAAATGGCTATGATGTGAAATTTGCTTTGACTTAAATATGTCTGTGTCATTACAGTGCCTGTGACGTTACAATGGCTGTGACATTTTCGTGGCTATGACGATGCAATTCCTGTGGCATTGTAGGTAGCTATGACTTTTCAATGGCTATGACATTGATGTGGCCATGAGCTTTCAATGGCTATGACGTCACAATGCCTACGACCTGACAATGGCTATGACGTCACAGTGGCTATTACAGGACAGCGGAAATGACTATACTATATGACATTGTGGTGCCTATCACGTTACGATGGCTGTGACATTATAGTGGCTATGCCATCACCATGTCTATGACATCATGATGGTTACGAAGTCAACGGCAATGACATAACAATGTCTATGAAATTACAGTGGCTTTGACCTTACAGTATATATGATGTTATAGTCGCTGTGATGTCACAATGGCTATGCCATCACAATGGCTATGCCATCACAATGGCTATGACATCACAGTTTCTATGACATCATAGTGGCTATGACGTTCCAATGGCTATGACATCAAAATGGCTATGACCTGAAATTTGCATTGACTTAAATATGTCTGTGTCATTACAGTGCCTGTGACGTTACAATGGCTGTGACATTTTCGTGGCTATGACGATGCAATTCCTGTGGCATTGTAGGTAGCTATGACTTTTCAATGGCTATGATATTGAT
The DNA here is from genome assembly GCF_028538775.1 of Myotis yumanensis. Taxonomy (NCBI): domain Eukaryota; kingdom Metazoa; phylum Chordata; class Mammalia; order Chiroptera; family Vespertilionidae; genus Myotis; species Myotis yumanensis. The sequence continues at coordinate 480,689 of NW_027223783.1, forward strand.
GTGGCCATGAGCTTTCAATGGCTATGACGTCACAATGCCTACGACCTAACAATGGCTATGACGTCACAGTGGCTATTACAGGACAGCGGAAATGACTATACTATCTCTACGACATTGTGGTGCCTATCACGTTACGATGGCTGTGACATTATAGTGGCTATGCCATCACCATGTCTATGACATCATGATGGTTACGAAGTCAACGGCAATGACATAACAATGTCTATGAAACTACAGTGGCTTTGACCTTACAATATATATGATGTTATAGTCGCTGTGATGTCACAATGGCTATGCCATCACAATGGCTATGACATCACAGTTTCTATGACATCATAGTGGCTATGACGTTCCAATGGCTATGACATCAAAATGGCTATGACCTGAAATTTGCATTGACTTAAATATGTCTGTGTCATTACAGTGCCTGTGACGTTACAATGGCTGTGACATTTTCGTGGCTATGACGATGCAATTCCTGTGGCATTGTAGGTAGCTATGACTTTTCAATGGCTATGACATTGATGTGGCCATGAGCTTTCAATGGCTATGACGTCACAATGCCTACGACCTGACAATGGCTATGACGTCACAGTGGCTATTACAGGACAGCAGAAATGACTATACTATATGACATTGTGGTGCCTATCATGTTACGATGGCTGTGTCATTATAGTGCCTATGCCATCACCATGTCTATGACATCATGATGGTTACGAAGTCAACGGCAATGACATAACAATGTCTATGAAACTACAGTGGCTTTGACCTTACAGTATATATGATGTTATAGTCGCTGTGATGTCACAATGGCTATGCCATCACAATGGCTATGCCATCACAATGGCTATGACATCACAGTTTCTATGACATCATAGTGGCTATGACGTTCCAATGGCTATGACATCAAAATGGCTATGACCTGAAATTTGCATTGACTTAAATATGTCTGTGTCATTACAGTGCCTGTGACGTTACAATGGCTGTGACATTTTCGTGGCTATGACGATGCAATTCCTGTGGCATTGTAGGTAGCTATGACTTTTCAATGGCTATGACATTGATGTGGCCATGAGCTTTCAATGGCTATGACGTCACAATGCCTACGACCTAACAATGGCTATGACGTCACAGTGGCTATTAAAGGCCAGCGGAAATGACTATACTATCTCTATGACGTTGTGGTGCCTATCACGTTACGATGGCTGTGACATTATAGTGGGTATGCCATCACCATGTCTATGACATCATGATGGTTACGAAGTCAACGGCAATGACATAACAATGTCTATGAAACTACAGTGTCTTTGACCTTACAATATATATGATGTTATAGTCGCTGTGATGTCACAATGGCTATGCCATCACAATGGCTATGACATCACAATGGCTATGACATCACAGTTTCTATGACATCATAGTGGCTATGACGTTCCAATGGCTATGACATCAAAATGGCTATGACCTGAAATTTGCATTGACTTAAATATGTCTGTGTCATTACAGTGCCTGTGACGTTACACTGGCTGAGACATTTAGGTGGCTATGACGATGCAATTCCTGTGGCATTGTAGGTAGCTATGACTTTTCAATGGCTATGACATTGATGTGGCCATGAGCTTTCAATGGCTATGACGTCACAATGCCTACGACCTAACAATGGCTATGACGTCACAGTGGCTATTACAAGACAGCGGAAATGACTATACTATCTCTATGACATTGTGATGCCTATCACATTACGATGGCTGTGTCATTATAGTGGCTATGCCATCACCATGTCTATGACATCATGATGGTTACGAAGTCAACGGCAATGACATAACAATGTCTATGAAACTACAGTGGCTTTGACCTTACAATATATATGATGTTATAGTCGCTGTGATGTCACAATGGCTATGCCATCACAATGGCTATGACATCACAATGGCTATGACATCACAGTTTCTATGACATCATAGTGGCTATGACGTTCCAATGGCTATGACATCAAAATGGCTATGATCTGAAATTTGCTTTGACTTAAATATGTCTGTGTCATTACAGTGCCTGTGACGTTACAATGGCTCTGACAATTTCGTGGCTATGACGATGCAATTCCTGTGGCATTGTAGGTAGCTATGACTTTTCAATGGCTATGACATTGATGTGGCCATGAGCTTTCAATGTCTATGACGTCACAATGCCCACGACCTGACAATGGCTATGACGTCACAGTGGCTATTACAGGACAGCGGAAATGACTATACTATATGACATTGTGGTGCCTATCACGTTACGATGGCTGTGTCATTATAGTGGCTATGCCATCACCATGTCTATGACATCATGATGGTTATGATGTCAACGGCAATGACATAACAATGTCTATGAAACTACAGTGGCTTTGACCTTACAGTATATATGATGTTATAGTCGCTGTGATGTCACAATGGCTATGCCATCACAATGGCTATGCCATCACAATGGCTATGACATCACAGTTTCTATGACATCATAGTGGCTATGACGTTCCAATGGCTATGACATCAAAATGGCTATGACCTGAAATTTGCATTGACTTAAATATGTCTGTGTCATTACAGTGCCTGTGACGTTACAATGGCTGTGACATTTTCGTGGCTATGACGATGCAATTCCTGTGGCATTGTAGGTAGCTATGACTTTTCAATGGCTATGACATTGATGTGGCCATGAGTTTCAATGGCTATGACGTCACAATGCCTACGACCTAACAATGGCTATGACGTCACAGTGGCTATTACAGGACAGCGGAAATGACTATACTATCTCTATGACATTGTGATGCCTATCACGTTACGATGGCTGTGTCATTATAGTGGCTATGTCATCACCATGTCTATGACATCATGATGGTTACGAAGTCAACGGCAATGACATAACAATGTCTATGAAATTACAGTGGCTTTGACCTTACAGTATATATGATGTTATAGTCGCTGTGATGTCACAATGGCTATGCCATCACAATGGCTATGCCATCACAATGGCTATGACATCACAGTTTCTATGACATCATAGTGGCTATGACGTTCCAATGGCTATGACATCAAAATGGCTATGACCTGAAATTTGCATTGACTTAAATATGTCTGTGTCATTACAGTGCCTGTGACGTTACAATGGCTGTGACATTTTCGTGGCTATGACGATGCAATTCCTGTGGCATTGTAGGTAGCTATGACTTTTCAATGGCTATGATATTGATGTGGCCATGAGCTTTCAATGGCTATGACGTCACAATGCCTACGACCTAACAATGGCTATGACGTCACAGTGGCTATTACAGGACAGCGGAAATGACTATACTATCTCTACGACATTGTGGTGCCTATCACGTTACGATGGCTGTGACATTATAGTGGCTATGCCATCACCATGTCTATGACATCATGATGGTTACGAAGTCAACGGCAATGACATAACAATGTCTATGAAACTACAGTGGCTTTGACCTTACAATATATATGATGTTATAGTCGCTGTGATGTCACAATGGCTATGCCATCACAATGGCTATGACATCACAGTTTCTATGACATCATAGTGGCTATGACGTTCCAATGGCTATGACATCAAAATGGCTATGACCTGAAATTTGCATTGACTTAAATATGTCTGTGTCATTACAGTGCCTGTGACGTTACAATGGCTGTGACATTTTCGTGGCTATGACGATGCAATTCCTGTGGCATTGTAGGTAGCTATGACTTTTCAATGGCTATGACATTGATGTGGCCATGAGCTTTCAATGGCTATGACGTCACAATGCCTACGACCTGACAATGGCTATGACGTCACAGTGGCTATTACAGGACAGCAGAAATGACTATACAATATGACATTGTGGTGCCTATCATGTTACGATGGCTGTGTCATTATAGTGCCTATGCCATCACCATGTCTATGACATCATGATGGTTACGAAGTCAACGGCAATGACATAACAATGTCTATGAAACTACAGTGGCTTTGACCTTACAGTATATATGATGTTATAGTCGCTGTGATGTCACAATGGCTATGCCATCACAATGGCTATGCCATCACAATGGCTATGACATCACAGTTTCTATGACATCATAGTGGCTATGACGTTCCAATGGCTATGACATCAAAATGGCTATGACCTGAAATTTGCATTGACTTAAATATGTCTGTGTCATTACAGTGCCTGTGACGTTACAATGGCTGTGACATTTTCGTGGCTATGACGATGCAATTCCTGTGGCATTGTAGGTAGCTATGACTTTTCAATGGCTATGACATTGATGTGGCCATGAGCTTTCAATGGCTATGACGTCACAATGCCTACGACCTAACAATGGCTATGACGTCACAGTGGCTATTAAAGGCCAGCGGAAATGACTATACTATCTCTATGACGTTGTGGTGCCTATCACGTTACGATGGCTGTGACATTATAGTGGGTATGCCATCACCATGTCTATGACATCATGATGGTTACGAAGTCAACGGCAATGACATAACAATGTCTATGAAACTACAGTGTCTTTGACCTTACAATATATATGATGTTATAGTCGCTGTGATGTCACAATGGCTATGCCATCACAATGGCTATGACATCACAATGGCTATGACATCACAGTTTCTATGACATCATAGTGGCTATGACGTTCCAATGGCTATGACATCAAAATGGCTATGACCTGAAATTTGCATTGACTTAAATATGTCTGTGTCATTACAGTGCCTGTGACGTTACACTGGCTGAGACATTTAGGTGGCTATGACGATGCAATTCCTGTGGCATTGTAGGTAGCTATGACTTTTCAATGGCTATGACATTGATGTGGCCATGAGCTTTCAATGGCTATGACGTCACAATGCCTACGACCTAACAATGGCTATGACGTCACAGTGGCTATTACAAGACAGCGGAAATGACTATACTATCTCTATGACATTGTGATGCCTATCACATTACGATGGCTGTGTCATTATAGTGGCTATGCCATCACCATGTCTATGACATCATGATGGTTACGAAGTCAACGGCAATGACATAACAATGTCTATGAAACTACAGTGGCTTTGACCTTACAGTATATATGATGTTATAGTCGCTGTGATGTCACAATGGCTATGCCATCACAATGGCTATGCCATCACAATGGCTATGACATCACAGTTTCTATGACATCATAGTGGCTATGACGTTCCAATGGCTATGACATCAAAATGGCTATGACCTGAAATTTGCATTGACTTAAATATGTCTGTGTCATTACAGTGCCTGTGACGTTACAATGGCTGTGACATTTTCGTGGCTATGACGATGCAATTCCTGTGGCATTGTAGGTAGCTATGACTTTTCAATGGCTATGACATTGATGTGGCCATGAGCTTTCAATGGCTATGACGTCACAATGCCTACGACCTAACAATGGCTATGACGTCACAGTGGCTATTACAGGACAGCGGAAATGACTATACTAGCTCTATGACATTGTGGTGCCTATCACGTTACGATGGCTGTGACATTATAGTGGCTATGCCATCACCATGTCTATGACATCATGATGGTTACGAAGTCAACGGCAATGACATAACAATGTCTATGAAACTACAGTGGCTTTGACCTTACAATATATATGATGTTATAGTCGCTGTGATGTCACAATGGCTATGCCATCACAATGGCTATGCCATCACAATGGCTATGACATCACAGTTTCTATGACATCATAGTGGCTATGATGTTCCAATGGCTATGACATCAAAATGGCTATGACCTGAAATTTGCATTGACTTAAATATGTCTGTGTCATTACAGTGCCTATGACGTTACAATGGCTGTGACATTTTCGTGGCTATGACGATGCAATTCCTGTGGCATTGTAGGTAGCTATGACTTTTCAATGGCTATGACATTGATGTGGCCATTAGCTTTCAATGGCTATGACGTCACAATGCCAACGACCTAACAATGGCTATGACGTCACAGTGGCTATTACAGGACAGCGGAAATGACTATACTATCTCTACGACATTGTGGTGCCTATCACGTTACGATGGCTGTGACATTATAGTGGCTATGCCATCACCATGTCTATGACATCATGATGGTTACGAAGTCAACGGCAATGACATAACAATGTGTATGAAACTACAGTGGCTTTGACCTTACAATATATATGATGTTATAGTCGCTGTGATGTCACAATGGCTATGCCATCACAATGGCTATGACATCACAATGGCTATGACATCACAGTTTCTATGACATCATAGTGGCTATGACGTTCTTAAGGCTATGACATCAAAATGGCTATGATTTGAAAATTGCTTTGACTTAAATATGTCTGTGTCATTACAGTGCCTGTGACGGTACAATGGCTGTGACATTTTCGTGGCTATGACGATGCAATTCCTGTGGCATTGTAGGTAGCTATGACTTTTCAATGGCTATGACATTGATGTGGCCATGAGCTTTCAATGGCTATGACGTCACAATGCCTACGACCTGACAATGGCTATGACGTCACAGTGGCTATTACAGGACAGCGGAAATGACTATACTATATGACATTGTGGTGCCTATCACGTTACGATGGCTGTGTCATTATAGTGGCTATGCCATCACCATGTCTATGACATCATGATGGTTACGAAGTCAACGGCAATGACATCACAATGTCTATGAAATTACAGTGGCTTTGACCTTACAGTATATATGATGTTATAGTCGCTGTGATGTCACAATGGCTATGCCATCACAATGGCTATGACATCACAATGGCTATGACATCACAGTTTCTATGACATCATAGTGGCTATGACGTTCCAATGGCTATGACATCAAAATGGCTATGACCTGAAATTTGCATTGACTTAAATATGTCTGTGTCATTACAGTGCCTGTGACGTTACAATGGCTGTGACATTTTCGTGGCTATGACGATGCAATTCCTGTGGCATTGTAGGTAGCTATGACTTTTCAATGGCTATGACATTGATGTGGCCATGAGTTTCAATGGCTATGACGTCACAATGCCTACGACCTAACAATGGCTATGACGTCACAGTGGCTATTAAAGGCCAGCGGAAATGACTATACTATCTCTATGACATTGTGGTGCCTATCACGTTACGATGGCTGTGACATTATAGTGGCTATGCCATCACCATTCTATGACATCATGATGGTTACGAAGTCAACGGCAATGACATAACAATGTCTATGAAACTACAGTGTCTTTGACCTTACAATATATATGATGTTATAGTCGCTGTGATGTCACAATGGCTATGCCATCACAATGGCTATGCCATCACAATGGCTATGACATCACAGTTTCTATGACATCATAGTGGCTATGACGTTCCAATGGCTATGACATCAAAATGGCTATGAACTGAAATTTGCATTGACTTAAATATATCTGTGTCATTACACTGCCAGTGACGTTACAATGGCTGTGACATTTTCGTGGCTATGACGATGCAATTCCTGTGGCATTGTAGGTAGCTATGACTTTTCAATGGCTATGACATTGATGTGGCCATGAGCTTTCAATGGCTATGACGTCACAATGCCTACGACCTAACAATGGCTATGACGTCACAGTGGCTATTACAGGACAGCGGAAATGACTATACTATCTCTATGACATTGTGGTGCCTATCACGTTACGATGGCTGTGACATTATAGTGGCTATGCCATCACCATGTCTATGACATCATGATGGTTACGAAGTCAACGGCAATGACATAACAATGTCTATGAAACTACAGTGGCTTTGACCTTACAATATATATGATGTTATAGTCGCTGTGATGTCACAATGGCTATGCCATCACAATGGCTATGCCATCACAATGACTATGACATCACAGTTTCTATGACATCATAGTGGCTATGACATTCCAATGGCTATGACATCAAAATGGCTATGACCTGAAATTTGCATTGACTTAAATATGTCTGTGTCATTACAGTGCCTATGACGTTACAATGGCTGTGACATTTTCGTGGCTATGACGATGCAATTCCTGTGGCATTGTAGGTAGCTATGACTTTTCAATGGCTATGACATTGATGTGGCCATGAGCTTTCAATGGCTATGACGTCACAATGCCTACGACCTGACAATGGCTATGACGTCACAGTGGCTATTACAGGACAGCGGAAATGACTATACTATATGACATTGTGGTGCCTATCACGTTACGATGGCTGTGTCATTATAGTGGCTATGCCATCACCATGTCTATGACATCATGATGGTTACGAAGTCAACGGCAATGACATAACAATGTCTATGAAATTACAGTGGCTTTGACCTTACAGTATATATGATGTTATAGTCGCTGTGATGTCACAATGGCTATGCCATCACAATGGCTATGACATCACAATGGCTATGACATCACAGTTTCTATGACATCATAGTGGCTATGACGTTCCAATGGCTATGACATCAAAATGGCTATGACCTGAAATTTGCATTGACTTAAATATGTCTGTGTCATTACAGTGCCTGTGACGTTACAATGGCTGTGACATTTTCGTGGCTATGACGATGCAATTCCTGTGGCATTGTAGGTAGCTATGACTTTTCAATGGCTATGACATTGATGTGGCCATGAGTTTCAATGCTATGACGTCACAATGCCTACGACCTAACAATGGCTATGACGTCACAGTGGCTATTAAAGGCCAGCGGAAATGACTATACTATCTCTATGACATTGTGGTGCCTATCACGTTACGATGGCTGTGACATTATAGTGGCTATGCCATCACCATTCTATGACATCATGATGGTTACGAAGTCAACGGCAATGACATAACAATGTCTATGAAACTACAGTGTCTTTGACCTTACAATATATATGATGTTATAGTCGCTGTGATGTCACAATGGCTATGCCATCACAATGGCTATGCCATCACAATGGCTATGACATCACAGTTTCTATGACATCATAGTGGCTATGACGTTCCAATGGCTATGACATCAAAATGGCTATGAACTGAAATTTGCATTGACTTAAATATATCTGTGTCATTACACTGCCAGTGACGTTACAATGGCTGTGACATTTTCGTGGCTATGACGATGCAATTCCTGTGGCATTGTAGGTAGCTATGACTTTTCAATGGCTATGACATTGATGTGGCCATGAGCTTTCAATGGCTATGACGTCACAATGCCTACGACCTAACAATGGCTATGACGTCACAGTGGCTATTACAGGACAGCGGAAATGACTATACTATCTCTATGACATTGTGGTGCCTATCACGTTACGATGGCTGTGACATTATAGTGGCTATGCCATCACCATGTCTATGACATCATGATGGTTACGAAGTCAACGGCAATGACATAACAATGTCTATGAAACTACAGTGGCTTTGACCTTACAATATATATGATGTTATAGTCGCTGTGATGTCACAATGGCTATGCCATCACAATGGCTATGCCATCACAATGGCTATGACATCACAGTTTCTATGACATCATAGTGGCTATGACATTCCAATGGCTATGACATCAAAATGGCTATGACCTGAAATTTGCATTGACTTAAATATGTCTGTGTCATTACAGTGCCTATGACGTTACAATGGCTGTGACATTTTCGTGGCTATGACGATGCAATTCCTGTGGCATTGTAGGTAGCTATGACTTTTCAATGGCTATGACATTGATGTGGCCATGAGCTTTCAATGGCTATGACGTCACAATGCCTACGACCTAACAATGGCTATGACGTCACAGTGGCTATTACAGGACAGCGGAAATGACTATACTATCTCTACGACATTGTGGTGCCTATCACGTTACGATGGCTGTGACATTATAGTGGCTATGCCATCACCATGTCTATGACATCATGATGGTTACGAAGTCAACGGCAATGACATAACAATGTCTATGAAACTACAGTGGCTTTGACCTTACAATATATATGATGTTATAGTCGCTGTGATGTCACAATGGCTATGCCATCACAATGGCTATGCCATCACAATGGCTATGACATCACAGTTTCTATGACATCATAGTGGCTATGACGTTCCAATGGCTATGACATCAAAATGGCTATGAACTGAAATTTGCATTGACTTAAATATATCTGTGTCATTACACTGCCAGTGACGTTACATGGCTGTGACATTTTCGTGGCTATGACGATGCAATTCCTGTGGCATTGTAGGTAGCTATGACTTTTCAATGGCTATGACATTGATGTGGCCATGAGCTTTCAATGGCTATGACGTCACAATGCCTACGACCTGACAATGGCTATGACGTCACAGTGGCTATTACAGGACAGCGGAAATGACTATACTATATGACATTGTGGTGCCTATCACGTTACGATGGCTGTGTCATTATAGTGGCTATGCCATCACCATGTCTATGACATCATGATGGTTACGAAGTCAACGGCAATGACATAACAATGTCTATGAAATTACAGTGGCTTTGACCTTACAGTATATATGATGTTATAGTCGCTGTGATGTCACAATGGCTATGCCATCACAATGGCTATGACATCACAATGGCTATGACATCACAGTTTCTATGACATCATAGTGGCTATGACGTTCCAATGGCTATGACATCAAAATGGCTATGACCTGAAATTTGCATTGACTTAAATATGTCTGTGTCATTACAGTGCCTGTGACGTTACAATGGCTGTGACATTTTCGTGGCTATGACGATGCAATTCCTGTGGCATTGTAGGTAGCTATGACTTTTCAATGGCTATGACATTGATGTGGCCATGAGTTTCAATGGCTATGACGTCACAATGCCTACGACCTAACAATGGCTATGACGTCACAGTGGCTATTAAAGGCCAGCGGAAATGACTATACTATCTCTATGACATTGTGGTGCCTATCACGTTACGATGGCTGTGACATTATAGTGGCTATGCCATCACCATTCTATGACATCATGATGGTTACGAAGTCAACGGCAATGACATAACAATGTCTATGAAACTACAGTGTCTTTGACCTTACAATATATATGATGTTATAGTCGCTGTGATGTCACAATGGCTATGCCATCACAATGGCTATGCCATCACAATGGCTATGACATCACAGTTTCTATGACATCATAGTGGCTATGACGTTCCAATGGCTATGACATCAAAATGGCTATGAACTGAAATTTGCATTGACTTAAATATATCTGTGTCATTACACTGCCAGTGACGTTACAATGGCTGTGACATTTTCGTGGCTATGACGATGCAATTCCTGTGGCATTGTAGGTAGCTATGACTTTTCAATGGCTATGACATTGATGTGGCCATGAGCTTTCAATGGCTATGACGTCACAATGCCTACGACCTAACAATGGCTATGACGTCACAGTGGCTATTACAGGACAGCGGAAATGACTATACTATCTCTATGACATTGTGGTGCCTATCACGTTACGATGGCTGTGACATTATAGTGGCTATGCCATCACCATGTCTATGACATCATGATGGTTACGAAGTCAACGGCAATGACATAACAATGTCTATGAAACTACAGTGGCTTTGACCTTACAATATATATGATGTTATAGTCGCTGTGATGTCACAATGGCTATGCCATCACAATGGCTATGCCATCACAATGGCTATGACATCACAGTTTCTATGACATCATAGTGGCTATGACATTCCAATGGCTATGACATCAAAATGGCTATGACCTGAAATTTGCATTGACTTAAATATGTCTGTGTCATTACAGTGCCTATGACGTTACAATGGCTGTGACATTTTCGTGGCTATGACGATGCAATTCCTGTGGCATTGTAGGTAGCTATGACTTTTCAATGGCTATGACATTGATGTGGCCATGAGCTTTCAATGGCTATGACGTCACAATGCCTACGACCTGACAATGGCTATGACGTCACAGTGGCTATTACAGGACAGCGGAAATGACTATACTATATGACATTGTGGTGCCTATCACGTTACGATGGCTGTGTCATTATAGTGGCTATGCCATCACCATGTCTATGACATCATGATGGTTACGAAGTCAACGGCAATGACATAACAATGTCTATGAAATTACAGTGGCTTTGACCTTACAGTATATATGATGTTATAGTCGCTGTGATGTCACAATGGCTATGCCATCACAATGGCTATGACATCACAATGGCTATGACATCACAGTTTCTATGACATCATAGTGGCTATGACGTTCCAATGGCTATGACATCAAAATGGCTATGACCTGAAATTTGCATTGACTTAAATATGTCTGTGTCATTACAGTGCCTGTGACGTTACAATGGCTGTGACATTTTCGTGGCTATGACGATGCAATTCCTGTGGCATTGTAGGTAGCTATGACTTTTCAATGGCTATGACATTGATGTGGCCATGAGTTTCAATGCTATGACGTCACAATGCCTACGACCTAACAATGGCTATGACGTCACAGTGGCTATTAAAGGCCAGCGGAAATGACTATACTATCTCTATGACATTGTGGTGCCTATCACGTTACGATGGCTGTGACATTATAGTGGCTATGCCATCACCATTCTATGACATCATGATGGTTACGAAGTCAACGGCAATGACATAACAATGTCTATGAAACTACAGTGTCTTTGACCTTACAATATATATGATGTTATAGTCGCTGTGATGTCACAATGGCTATGCCATCACAATGGCTATGCCATCACAATGGCTATGACATCACAGTTTCTATGACATCATAGTGGCTATGACGTTCCAATGGCTATGACATCAAAATGGCTATGAACTGAAATTTGCATTGACTTAAATATATCTGTGTCATTACACTGCCAGTGACGTTACAATGGCTGTGACATTTTCGTGGCTATGACGATGCAATTCCTGTGGCATTGTAGGTAGCTATGACTTTTCAATGGCTATGACATTGATGTGGCCATGAGCTTTCAATGGCTATGACGTCACAATGCCTACGACCTAACAATGGCTATGACGTCACAGTGGCTATTACAGGACAGCGGAAATGACTATACTATCTCTATGACATTGTGGTGCCTATCACGTTACGATGGCTGTGACATTATAGTGGCTATGCCATCACCATGTCTATGACATCATGATGGTTACGAAGTCAACGGCAATGACATAACAATGTCTATGAAACTACAGTGGCTTTGACCTTACAATATATATGATGTTATAGTCGCTGTGATGTCACAATGGCTATGACATCACAATGGCTATGCCATCACAATGGCTATGACATCACAGTTTCTATGACATCATAGTGGCTATGACATTCCAATGGCTATGACATCAAAATGGCTATGACCTGAAATTTGCATTGACTTAAATATGTCTGTGTCATTACAGTGCCTATGACGTTACAATGGCTGTGACATTTTCGTGGCTATGACGATGCAATTCCTGTGGCATTGTAGGTAGCTATGACTTTTCAATGGCTATGACATTGATGTGGCCATGAGCTTTCAATGGCTATGACGTCACAATGCCTACGACCTAACAATGGCTATGACGTCACAGTGGCTATTACAGGACAGCGGAAATGACTATACTATCTCTACGACATTGTGGTGCCTATCACGTTACGATGGCTGTGACATTATAGTGGCTATGCCATCACCATGTCTATGACATCATGATGGTTATGAAGTCAACGGCAATGACATAACAATGTCTATGAAACTACAGTGGCTTTGACCTTACAATATATATGATGTTATAGTCGCTGTGATGTCACAATGGCTATGCCATCACAATGGCTATGACATCACAATGGCTATGACATCACAGTTTCTATGACATCATAGTGGCTATGACGTTCCAATGGCTATGACATCAAAATGGCTATGATCTGAAATTTGCTTTGACTTAAATATGTCTGCGTCATTACAGTGCCTGTGACGTTACAATGGCTGTGACATTTTCGTGGCTATGACGATGCAATTCCTGTGGCATTGTAGGTAGCTATGACTTTTCAATGGCTATGACATTGATGTGGCCATGAGCTTTCAATGGCTATGACGTCACAATGCCTACGACCTGACAATGGCTATGACGTCACAGTGGCTATTACAGGACAGCGGAAATGACTATACTATATGACATTGTGATGCCTATCACGTTACGATGGCTGTGTCATTATAGTGGCTATGTCATCACCATGTCTATGACATCATGATGGTTACGAAGTCAACGGCAATGACATAACAATGTCTATGAAATTACAGTGGCTTTGACCTTACAGTATATATGATGTTATAGTCGCTGTGATGTCACAATGGCTATGCCATCACAATGGCTATGACATCACAATGGCTATGACATCACAGTTTCTATGACATCATAGTGGCTATGACGTTCCAATGGCTATGACATCAAAATGGCTATGACCTGAAATTTGCATTGACTTAAATATGTCTGTGTCATTACAGTGCCTGTGACGTTACAATGGCTGTGACATTTTCGTGGCTATGACGATGCAATTCCTGTGGCATTGTAGGTAGCTATGACTTTTCAATGGCTATGACATTGATGTGGCCATGAGTTTCAATGGCTATGACGTCACAATGCCTACGACCTAACAATGGCTATGACGTCACAGTGGCTATTAAAGGCCAGCGGAAATGACTATACTATCTCTATGACATTGTGGTGCCTATCACGTTACGATGGCTGTGACATTATAGTGGCTATGCCATCACCATGTCTATGACATCATGATGGTTACGAAGTCAACGGCAATGACATAACAATGTCTATGAAACTACAGTGGCTTTGACCTTACAATATATATGATGTTATAGTCGCTGTGATGTCACAATGGCTATGCCATCACAATGGCTATGCCATCACAATGGCTATGACATCACAGTTTCTATGACATCATAGTGGCTATGACGTTCCAATGGCTATGACATCAAAATGGCTATGAACTGAAATTTGCATTGACTTAAATATATCTGTGTCATTACACTGCCAGTGACGTTACATGGCTGTGACATTTTCGTGGCTATGACGATGCAATTCCTGTGGCATTGTAGGTAGCTATGACTTTTCAATGGCTATGACATTGATGTGGCCATGAGCTTTCAATGGCTATGACGTCACAATGCCTACGACCTGACAATGGCTATGACGTCACAGTGGCTATTACAGGACAGCGGAAATGACTATACTATATGACATTGTTGTGCCTATCACGTTACGATGGCTGTCATTATAGTGGTTATGCCATCACCATGTCTATGACATCATGATGGTTATGAAGTCAACGGCAATGACATAACAATGTCTATGAAACTACAGTGGCTTTGACCATACAGTATATATGATGTTATAGTAGCTGTGATGTCACAATGGCTATGCCATCACAATGGCTATGCCATCACAATGGCTATGACATCACAGTTTCTATGACATCATAGTGGCTATGACGTTCCAATGGCTATGACATCAAAATGGCTATGACCTGAAATTTGCATTGACTTAAATATGTCTGTGTCATTACAGTGCCTGTGACGTTACAATGGCTGTGACATTTTCGTGGCTATGACGATGCAATTCCTGTGGCATTGTAGGTAGCTATGACTTTTCAATGGCTATGACATTGATGTGGCCATGAGCTTTCAATGGCTATGACGTCACAATACCTACGACCTAACAATGGCTATGACGTCACAGTGGCTATTACAGGACAGCGGAAATGACTATACTATCTCTACGACATTGTGGTGCCTATCACGTTACGATGGCTGTGACATTATAGTGGCTATGCCATCACCATGTCTATGACATCATGATGGTTACGAAGTCAACGGCAATGACATAACAATGTGTATGAAACTACAGTGGCTTTGACCTTACAATATATATGATGTTATAGTCGCTGTGATGTCACAATGGCTATGCCATCACAATGGCTATGACATCACAATGGCTATGACATCACAGTTTCTATGACATCATAGTGGCTATGACGTTCCAATGGCTATGACATCAAAATGGCTATGATCTGAAATTTGCTTTGACTTAAATATGTCTGTGTCATTACAGTGCCTGTGACGTTACAATGGCTGTGACATTTTCGTGGCTATGACGATGCAATTCCTGTGGCATTGTAGGTAGCTATGACTTTTCAATGGCTATGACATTGATGTGGCCATGAGCTTTCAATGGCTATGACGTCACAATGCCTACGACCTGACAATGGCTATGACGTCACAGTGGCTATTACAGGACAGCGGAAATGACTATACTATATGACATTGTGATGCCTATCACGTTACGATGGCTGTGTCATTATAGTGGCTATGCCATCACCAGGTCTATGACATCATGATGGTTACGAAGTCAACGGCAATGACATAACAATGTCTATGAAACTACAGTGGCTTTGACCTTACAGTATATATGATGTTATAGTCGCTGTGATGTCACAATGGCTATGCCATCACAATGGCTATGCCATCACAATGGCTATGACATCACAGTTTCTATGACATCATAGTGGCTATGACGTTCCAATGGCTATGACATAAAAATGGCTATGACCTGAAATTTGCATTGACTTAAATATGTCTGTGTCATTACAGTGCCTGTGACGTTACAATGGCTGTGACATTTTCGTGGCTATGACGATGCAATTCCTGTGGCATTGTAGGTAGCTATGACTTTTCAATGGCTATGACATTGATGTGGCCATGAGCTTTCAATGGCTATGACGTCACAATGCCTACGACCTAACAATGCCTATGACGTCACAGTGGCTATTAAAGGCCAGCGAAAATGACTATACTATCTCTATGACATTGTGGTGCCTATCACGTTACGATGGCTGTGACATTATAGTGGGTATGCCATCACCATGTCTATGACATCATGATGGTTACGAAGTCAACGGCAATGACATAACAATGTCTATGAAACTACAGTGTCTTTGACCTTACAATATATATGATGTTATAGTCGCTGTGATGTCACAATGGCTCTGCCATCACATTGGCTATGACATCACAATGGCTATGACATCACAGTTTCTATGACATCATAGTGGCTATGACGTTCCAATGGCTATGACATCAAAATGGCTATGACCTGAAATTTGCATTGACTTAAATATGTCTGTGTCATTACAGTGCCTGTGACGTTACACTGGCTGAGACATTTTCGTGGCTATGACGATGCAATTCCTGTGGCATTGTAGGTAGCTATGACTTTTCAATGGCTATGACATTGATTTGGCCATGGGTTTCAATGGCTATGACGTCACAATGCCTACGACCTAACAATGGCTATGACGTCACAGTGGCTATTACAGGACAGCGGAAATGACTATACTATCTCTATGACATTGTGATGCCTATCACGTTACGATGGCTGTGTCATTATAGTGGCTATGTCATCACCATGTCTATGACATCATGATGGTTACAAAGTCAACGGCAATGACATAACAATGTCTATGAAATTACAGTGGCTTTGACCTTACAGTATATATGATGTTATAGTCGCTGTGATGTCACAATGGCTATGCCATCACAATGGCTATGCCATCACAATGGCTATGACATCACAGTTTCTATGACATCATAGTGGCTATGACGTTCCAATGGCTATGACATCAAAATGGCTATGACCTGAAATTTGCATTGACTTAAATATGTCTGTGTCATTACAGTGCCTGTGACGTTACAATGGCTGTGACATTTTCGTGGCTATGACGATGCAATTCCTGTGGCATTGTAGGTAGCTATGACTTTTCAATGGCTATGACATTGATGTGGCCATGAGCTTTCAATGGCTATGACGTCACAATACCTACGACCTAACAATTGCTATGACGTCACAGTGGCTATTACAGGACAGCGGAAATGACTATACTATCTCTACGACATTGTGGTGCCTATCACGTTACGATGGCTGTGACATTATAGTGGCTATGCCATCACCATGTCTATGACATCATGATGGTTACGAAGTCAACGGCAATGACATAACAATGTGTATGAAACTACAGTGGCTTTGACCTTACAATATATATGATGTTATAGTCGCTGTGATGTCACAATGGCTATGCCATCACAATGGCTATGACATCACAATGGCTATGACATCACAGTTTCTATGACATCATAGTGGCTATGACTTTCCAATGGCTATGACATCAAAATGGCTATGATCTGAAATTTGCTTTGACTTAAATATGTCTGTGTCATTACAGTGCCTGTGACGTTACAATGGCTGTGACATTTTCGTGGCTATGACGATGCAATTCCTGTGGCATTGTAGGTAGCTATGACTTTTCAATGGCTATGACATTGATGTGGCCATGAGCTTTCAATGGCTATGACGTCACAATGCCTACGACCTGACAATGGCTATGACGTCACAGTGGCTATTACAGGACAGCGGAAATGACTATACTATATGACATTGTGGTGCCTATCACGTTACGATGGCTGTGTCATTATAGTGGCTATGCCATCACCAGGTCTATGACATCATGATGGTTACGAAGTCAACGGCAATGACATAACAATGTCTATGAAACTACAGTGGCTTTGACCTTACAGTATATATGATGTTATAGTCGCTGTGATGTCACAATGGCTATGCCATCACAATGGCTATGCCATCTCAATGGCTATGACATCACAGTTTCTATGACATCATAGTGGCTATGACGTTCCAATGGCTATGACATCAAAATGGCTATGACCTGAAATTTGCATTGACTTAAAGATGTCTGTGTCATTACAGTGCCTGTGACGTTACACTGGCTGAGACATTTTCGTGGCTATGACGATGCAATTCCTGTAGCATTGCAGGTAGCTATGACTTTTCAATGGCTATGACATTGATGTGGCCCTGAGCTTTCAATGGCTATGACGTCACAATGCCTACGACCTAACAATGGCTATGACGTCACAGTGGCTATTACAGGACAGCGGAAATGACTATACTATCTCTATGACATTGTGATGCCTATCACGTTACGATGGCTGTGTCATTATAGTGGCTATGCCATCACCATGTCTATGACATCATGATGGTTACGAAGTCAACGACAATGACATAACAATGTCTATGAAATTACAGTGGCTTTGACCTTACAGTATATATGATGTTATAGTCGCTGTGATGTCACAATGGCTATGCCATCACAATGGCTATGCCATCACAATGGCTATGACATCACAGTTTCTATGACATCATAGTGGCTATGACGTTCCAATGGCTATGACATCAAAATGGCTATGACCTGAAATTTGCATTGACTTAAATATGTCTGTGTCATTACAGTGCCTGTGACGTTACAATGGCTGTGACATTTTCGTGGCCATGACGATGCAATTCCTGTGGCATTGTAGGTAGCTATGACTTTTCAATGGCTATGACATTGATGTGGCCATGAGTTTCAATGGCTATGACGTCACAATGCCTACGACCTAACAATGGCTATGACGTCACAGTGGCTATTACAGGACAGCGGAAATGACTATACTATCTCTATGACATTGTGATGCCTATCACGTTACGATGGCTGTGTCATTATAGTGGCTATGTCATCACCATGTCTATGACATCATGATGGTTACGAACTCAACGGCAATGACATAACAATGTCTATGAAATTACAGTGGCTTTGACCTTACAGTATATATGATGTTATAGTCGCTGTGATGTCACAATGGCTATGCCATCACAATGGCTATGCCATCACAATGGCTATGACATCACATTTTCTATGACATCATAGTGGCTATGACGTTCCAATGGCTATGACATCAAAATGGCTATGACCTGAAATTTGCATTGACTTAAATATGTCTGTGTCATTACAGTGCCTGTGACGTTACAATGGCTGTGACATTTTCGTGGCTATGACGATGCAATTCCTGGGGCATTGTAGGTAGCTATGACTTTTCAATGGCTATGACATTGAATGGGCCATGAGCTTTCAATGGCTATGACGTCACAATGCCTACGACCTAACAATGGCTATGACGTCACAGTGGCTATTACAGGACAGCGGAAATGACTATACTATCTCTACGACATTGTGGTGCCTATCACGTTACGATGGCTGTGACATTATAGTGGCTATGCCATCACCATGTCTATGACATCATGATGGTTACGAAGTCAACGGCAATGACATAACAATGTGTATGAAACTACAGTGGCTTTGACCTTACAATATATATGATGTTATAGTCGCTGTGATGTCACAATGGCTATGCCATCACAATGGCTATGACATCACAATGGCTATGACATCACAGTTTCTATGACATCATAGTGGCTATGACGTTCCAATGGCTATGACATCAAAATGGCTATGATCTGAAATTTGCTTTGACTTAAATATGTCTGTGTCATTACAGTGCCTGTGACGTTACAATGGCTGTGACATTTTCGTGGCTATGACGATGCAATTCCTGTGGCATTGTAGGTAGCTATGACTTTTCAATGGCTATGACATTGATGTGGCCATGAGCTTTCAATGGCTATGACGTCACAATGCCTACGACCTGACAATGGCTATGACGTCACAGTGGCTATTACAGGACAGCGGAAACGACTATACTATCTCTATGACATTGTGGTGCCTATCACGTTACGATGGCTGTGACATTATAGTGGGTATGCCATCACCATGTCTATGACATCATGATGGTTACGAAGTCAACGGCAATGACATAACAATGTCTATGAAACTACAGTGGCTTTGACCTTACAGTTTATATGATGTTATAGTCGCTGTGATGTCACAATGGCTATGCCATCACAATGGCTATGCCATCACAATGGCTATGACATCACAGTTTCTATGACATCATAGTGGCTATGACGTTCCAATGGCTATGACATCAAAATGGCTATGACCTGAAATTTGCATTGACTTAAATATGTCTGTGTCATTACAGTGCCTGTGACGTTACAATGGCTGTGACATTTTCGTGGCTATGACGATGCAATTCCTGTGGCATTGTAGGTAGCTATGACTTTTCAATGGCTATGACATTGATGTGGCCATGAGCTTTCAATGGCTATGACTTCACAATGCCTACGACCTAACAATGGCTATGACGTCACAGTGGCTATTACAGGACAGCGGAAATGACTATACTATCTCTATGACATTGTGATGCCTATCACGTTACGATGGCTGTGTCATTATAGTGGCTATGCCATCACCATGTCTATGACATCATGATGGTTACGAAGTCAACGGCAATGACATAACAATGTCTATGAAACTACAGTGTCTTTGACCTTACAATATATATGATGTTATAGTCGCTGTGATGTCACAATGGCTATGCCATCACAATGGCTATGACATCACAATGGCTATGACATCACAGTTTCTATGACATCATAGTGGCTATGACGTTCCAATGGCTATGACATCAAAATGGCTATGACCTGAAATTTGCATTGACTTAAAGATGTCTGTGTCATTACAGTGCCTGTGACGTTACACTGGCTGAGACATTTTCGTGGCTATGACGATGCAATTCCTGTGGCATTGTAGGTAGCTATGACTTTTCAATGGCTATGACATTGATGTGGCCATGAGCTTTCAATGGCTATGACGTCACAATGCCTACGACCTAACAATGGCTATGACGTCACAGTGGCTATTACAGGACAGCGGAAATGACTATACTATCTCTATGACATTGTGATGCCTATCACGTTACGATGGCTGTGTCATTATAGTGGCTATGCCATCAACATGTCTATGACATCATGATGGTTACGAAGTCAACGGCAATGACATAACAATGTCTATGAAACTACAGTGGCTTTGACCTTACAATATATATGATGTTATAGTCGCTGTGATGTCACAATGGCTATGCCATCACAATGGCTATGCCATCACAATGGCTATGACATCACAGTTTCTATGACATCATAGTGGCTATGACGTTCCAATGGCTATGACATCAAAATGGCTATGACCTGAAATTTGCATTGACTTAAATATGTCTGTGTCATTACAGTGCCTGTGACGTTACAATGGCTGTGACATTTTCGTGGCTATGACGATGCAATTCCTGTGGCATTGTAGGTAGCTATGACTTTTCAATGGCTATGACATTGATGTGGCCATGAGTTTCAATGGCTATGACGTCACAATGCCTACGACCTAACAATGGCTATGACGTCACAGTGGCTATTACAGGACAGAGGAAATGACTATACTATCTCTATGACATTGTGATGCCTATCACGTTACGATGGCTGTGTCATTATAGTGGCTATGTCATCACCATGTCTATGACATCATGATGGTTACGAAGTCAACGGCAATGACATAACAATGTCTATGAAACTACAGTGTCTTTGACCTTACAATATATATGATGTTATAGTCGCTGTGATGTCACAATGGCTATGCCATCACAATGGCTATGCCATCACAATGGCTATGACATCACAGTTTCTATGACATCATAGTGGCTATGATGTTCCAATGGCTATGACATCAAAATGGCTATGACCTGAAATTTGCATTGACTTAAATATGTCTGTGTCATTACAGTGCCTGTGACGTTACACTGGCTGAGACATTTTCGTGGCTATGACGATGCAATTCCTGTGGCATTGTAGGTAGCTATGACTTTTCAATGGCTATGACATTGATGTGGCCATGAGCTTTCCATGGCTATGACGTCACAATGCCTACGACCTCACAATGGCTATGACGTCACAGTGGCTATTACAGGACAGCGGAAATGACTATACTATCTCTATGACATTGTGATGCCTATCACGTTACGATGGCTGTGTCATTATAGTGGCTATGCCATCACCATGTCTATGACATCATGATGGTTACGAAGTCAACGGCAATGACATAACAATGTCTATGAAACTACAGTGTCTTTGACCTTACAATATATATGATGTTATAGTCGCTGTGATGTCACAATGGCTATGCCATCACATTGGCTATGACATCACAATGGCTATGACATCACAGTTTCTATGACATCATAGTGGCTATGACGTTCCAATGGCTATGACATCAAAATGGCTATGACCTGAAATTTGCATTGACTTAAATATGTCTGTGTCATTACAGTGCCTGTGACGTTACAATGGCTGTGACATTTTCGTGGCTATGACGATGCAATTCCTGTGGCATTGTAGGTAGCTATGACTTTTCAATGGCTATGACATTGAATGGGCCATGAGCTTTCAATGGCTATGACGTCACAATGCCTACGACCTAACAATGGCTATGACGTCACAGTGGCTATTACAGGACAGCGGAAATGACTATACTATCTCTACGACATGGTGGTGCCTATCACGTTACGATGGCTGTGACATTATAGTGGCTATGCCATCACCATGTCTATGACATCATGATGGTTACGAAGTCAACGGCAATGACATAACAATGTGTATGAAACTACAGTGGCTTTGACCTTACAATATATATGATGTTATAGTCGCTGTGATGTCACAATGGCTATGCCATCACAATGGCTATGACATCACAATGGCTATGACATCACAGTTTCTATGACATCATAGTGGCTATGACGTTCCAATGGCTATGACATCAAAATGGCTATGATCTGAAATTTGCTTTGACTTAAATATGTCTGTGTCATTACAGTGCCTGTGACGTTACAATGGCTGTGACATTTTCGTGGCTATGACGATGCAATTCCTGTGGCATTGTAGGTAGCTATGACTTTTCAATGGCTATGACATTGATGTGGCCATGAGCTTTCAATGGCTATGACGTCACAATGCCTACGACCTGACAATGGCTATGACGTCACAGTGGCTATTACAGGACAGCGGAAATGACTATACTATATGACATTGTGGTGCCTATCACGTTACGATGGCTGTGTCATTATAGTGGCTATGCCATCACCATGTCTATGACATCATGATGGTTACGAAGTCAACGGCAATGACATAACAATGTCTATGAAACTACAGTGTCTTTGACCTTACAGTATATATGATGTTATAGTCGCTGTGATGTCACAATGGCTATGCCATCACAATGGCTATGACATCACAGTTTCTATGACATCATAGTGGCTATGACGTTCCAATGGCTATGACATCAAAATGGCTATGACCTGAAATTTGCATTGACTTAAATATGTCTGTGTCATTACAGTGCCTGTGACGTTACAATGGCTGTGACATTTTCGTGGCTATGACGATGCAATTCCTGTGGCATTGTAGGTAGCTATGACTTTTCAATGGCTATGACATTGATGTGGCCATGAGCTTTCAATGGCTATGACTTCACAATGCCTACGACCTAACAATGGCTATGACGTCACAGTGGCTATTACAGGACAGCGGAAATGACTATACTATCTCTATGACATTGTGATGCCTATCACGTTACGATGGCTGTGTCATTATAGTGGCTATGCCATCACCATGTCTATGACATCATGATGGTTACGAAGTCAACGGCAATGACATAACAATGTCTATGAAATTACAGTGGCTTTGACCTTACAATATATATGATGTTATAGTCGCTGTGATGTCACAATGGCTATGCCATCACAATGGCTATGCCATCACAATGGCTATGACATCACAGTTTCTATGACATCATAGTGGCTATGACGTTCCAATGGCTATGACATCAAAATGGCTATGACCTGAAATTTGCATTGACTTAAATATGTCTGTGTCATTACAGTGCCTGTGACGTTACAATGGCTGTGACATTTTCGTGGCTATGACGATGCAATTCCTGTGGCATTGTAGGTAGCTATGACTTTTCAATGGCTATGACATTGATGTGGCCATGAGTTTCAATGGCTATGACGTCACAATGCCTACGACCTAACAATGGCTATGACGTCACAGTGGCTATTACAGGACAGAGGAAATGACTATACTATCTCTATGACATTGTGATGCCTATCACGTTACGATGGCTGTGTCATTATAGTGGCTATGTCATCACCATGTCTATGACATCATGATGGTTACGAAGTCAACGGCAATGACATAACAATGTCTATGAAATTACAGTGGCTTTGACCTTACAGTATATATGATGTTATAGTCACTGTGATGTCACAATGGCTATGCCATCACAATGGCTATGCCATCACAATGGCTATGACATCACAGTTTCTATGACATCATAGTGGCTATGACGTTCCAATGGCTATGACATCAAAATGGCTATGACCTGAAATTTGCATTGACTTAAATATGTCTGTGTCATTACAGTGCCTGTGACGTTACAATGGCTGTGACATTTTCGTGGCTATGACGATGCAATTCCTGTGGCATTGTAGGTAGCTATGACTTTTCAATGGCTATGACATTGAATGGGCCATGAGCTTTCAATGGCTATGACGTCACAATGCCTACGACATAACAATGGCTATGACGTCACAGTGGCTATTACAGGACAGCGGAAATGACTATACTATCTCTACGACATTGTGGTGCCTATCACGTTACGATGGCTGTGACATTATAGTGGCTATGCCATCACCATGTCTATGACATCATGATGGTTACGAAGTCAACGGCAATGACATAACAATGTGTATGAAACTACAGTGGCTTTGACCTTACAATATATATGATGTTATAGTCGCTGTGATGTCACAATGGCTATGCCATCACAATGGCTATGACATCACAATGGCTATGACATCACAGTTTCTATGACATCATAGTGGCTATGACGTTCCAATGGCTATGACATCAAAATGGCTATGATCTGAAATTTGCTTTGACTTAAATATGTCTGTGTCATTACAGTGCCTGTGACGTTACAATGGCTGTGACATTTTCGTGGCTATGACGATGCAATTCCTGTGGCATTGTAGGTAGCTATGACTTTTCAATGGCTATGACATTGATGTGGCCATGAGCTTTCAATGGCTATGACGTCACAATGCCTACGACCTGACAATGGCTATGACGTCACAGTGGCTATTACAGGACAGCGGAAATGACTATACTATATGACATTGTGGTGCCTATCACGTTACGATGGCTGTGTCATTATAGTGGCTATGCCATCACCATGTCTATGACATCATGATGGTTACGAAGTCAACGGCAATGACATAACAATGTCTATGAAACTACAGTGTCTTTGACCTTACAGTATATATGATGTTATAGTCGCTGTGATGTCACAATGGCTATGCCATCACAATGGCTATGACATCACAGTTTCTATGACATCATAGTGGCTATGACGTTCCAATGGCTATGACATCAAAATGGCTATGACCTGAAATTTGCATTGACTTAAATATGTCTGTGTCATTACAGTGCCTGTGACGTTACAATGGCTGTGACATTTTCGTGGCTATGACGATGCAATTCCTGTGGCATTGTAGGTAGCTATGACTTTTCAATGGCTATGACATTGATGTGGCCATGAGCTTTCAATGGCTATGACTTCACAATGCCTACGACCTAACAATGGCTATGACGTCACAGTGGCTATTACAGGACAGCGGAAATGACTATACTATCTCTATGACATTGTGATGCCTATCACGTTACGATGGCTGTGTCATTATAGTGGCTATGCCATCACCATGTCTATGACATCATGATGGTTACGAAGTCAACGGCAATGACATAACAATGTCTATGAAATTACAGTGGCTTTGACCTTACAATATATATGATGTTATAGTCGCTGTGATGTCACAATGGCTATGCCATCACAATGGCTATGCCATCACAATGGCTATGACATCACAGTTTCTATGACATCATAGTGGCTATGACGTTCCAATGGCTATGACATCAAAATGGCTATGACCTGAAATTTGCATTGACTTAAATATGTCTGTGTCATTACAGTGCCTGTGACGTTACAATGGCTGTGACATTTTCGTGGCTATGACGATGCAATTCCTGTGGCATTGTAGGTAGCTATGACTTTTCAATGGCTATGACATTGATGTGGCCATGAGTTTCAATGGCTATGACGTCACAATGCCTACGACCTAACAATGGCTATGACGTCACAGTGGCTATTACAGGACAGAGGAAATGACTATACTATCTCTATGACATTGTGATGCCTATCACGTTACGATGGCTGTGTCATTATAGTGGCTATGTCATCACCATGTCTATGACATCATGATGGTTACGAAGTCAACGGCAATGACATAACAATGTCTATGAAATTACAGTGGCTTTGACCTTACAGTATATATGATGTTATAGTCACTGTGATGTCACAATGGCTATGCCATCACAATGGCTATGCCATCACAATGGCTATGACATCACAGTTTCTATGACATCATAGTGGCTATGACGTTCCAATGGCTATGACATCAAAATGGCTATGACCTGAAATTTGCATTGACTTAAATATGTCTGTGTCATTACAGTGCCTGTGACGTTACAATGGCTGTGACATTTTCGTGGCTATGACGATGCAATTCCTGTGGCATTGTAGGTAGCTATGACTTTTCAATGGCTATGACATTGAATGGGCCATGAGCTTTCAATGGCTATGACGTCACAATGCCTACGACATAACAATGGCTATGACGTCACAGTGGCTATTACAGGACAGCGGAAATGACTATACTATCTCTACGACATTGTGGTGCCTATCACGTTACGATGGCTGTGACATTATAGTG
Organism: Myotis yumanensis; assembly: GCF_028538775.1. Taxonomy (NCBI): domain Eukaryota; kingdom Metazoa; phylum Chordata; class Mammalia; order Chiroptera; family Vespertilionidae; genus Myotis; species Myotis yumanensis. The sequence continues at coordinate 508,397 of NW_027223783.1, forward strand.
GCTATGCCATCACCATGTCTATGACATCATGATGGTTACGAAGTCAACGGCAATGACATAACAATGTGTATGAAACTACAGTGGCTTTGACCTTACAATATATATGATGTTATAGTCGCTGTGATGTCACAATGGCTATGCCATCACAATGGCTATGACATCACAATGGCTATGACATCACAGTTTCTATGACATCATAGTGGCTATGACGTTCCAATGGCTATGACATCAAAATGGCTATGATCTGAAATTTGCTTTGACTTAAATATGTCTGTGTCATTACAGTGCCTGTGACGTTACAATGGCTGTGACATTTTCGTGGCTATGACGATGCAATTCCTGTGGCATTGTAGGTAGCTATGACTTTTCAATGGCTATGACATTGATGTGGCCATGAGCTTTCAATGGCTATGACGTCACAATGCCTACGACCTGACAATGGCTATGACGTCACAGTGGCTATTACAGGACAGCGGAAATGACTATACTATATGACATTGTGGTGCCTATCACGTTACGATGGCTGTGTCATTATAGTGGCTATGCCATCACCATGTCTATGACATCATGATGGTTACGAAGTCAACGGCAATGACATAACAATGTCTATGAAACTACAGTGGCTTTGACCTTACAGTATATATGATGTTATAGTCGCTGTGATGTCACAATGGCTATGCCATCACAATGGCTATGCCATCACAATGGCTATGACATCACAGTTTCTATGACATCATAGTGGCTATGATGTTCCAATGGCTATGACATCAAAATGGCTATGACCTGAAATTTGCATTGACTTAAATATGTCTGTGTCATTACAGTGCCTGTGACGTTACAATGGCTGTGACATTTTCGTGGCTATGACGATGCAATTCCTGTGGCATTGTAGGTAGCTATGACTTTTCAATGGCTATGACATTGATGTGGCCATGAGCTTTCAATGGCTATGACGTCACAATGCCTACGACCTAACAATGGCTATGACGTCACAGTGGCTATTACAGGACAGCGGAAATGACTATACTATCTCTACGACATTGTGGTGCCTATCACGTTACGATGGCTGTGACATTATAGTGGCTATGCCATCACCATGTCTATGACATCATGATGGTTACGAAGTCAACGGCAATGACATAACAATGTGTATGAAACTACAGTGGCTTTGACCTTACAATATATATGATGTTATAGTCGCTGTGATGTCACAATGGCTATGCCATCACAATGGCTATGACATCACAATGGCTATGACATCACAGTTTCTATGACATCATAGTGGCTATGACGTTCCAATGGCTATGACATCAAAATGGCTATGATCTGAAATTTGCTTTGACTTAAATATGTCTGTGTCATTACAGTGCCTGTGACGTTACAATGGCTGTGACATTTTCGTGGCTATGACGATGCAATTCCTGTGGCATTGTAGGTAGCTATGACTTTTCAATGGCTATGACATTGATGTGGCCATGAGCTTTCAATGGCTATGACGTCACAATGCCTACGACCTGACAATGGCTATGACGTCACAGTGGCTATTACAGGACAGCGGAAACGACTATACTATCTCTATGACATTGTGGTGCCTATCACGTTACGATGGCTGTGACATTATAGTGGGTATGCCATCACCATGTCTATGACATCATGATGGTTACGAAGTCAACGGCAATGACATAACAATGTCTATGAAACTACAGTGGCTTTGACCTTACAGTTTATATGATGTTATAGTCGCTGTGATGTCACAATGGCTATGCCATCACAATGGCTATGCCATCACAATGGCTATGACATCACAGTTTCTATGACATCATAGTGGCTATGACGTTCCAATGGCTATGACATCAAAATGGCTATGACCTGAAATTTGCATTGACTTAAATATGTCTGTGTCATTACAGTGCCTGTGACGTTACAATGGCTGTGACATTTTCGTGGCTATGACGATGCAATTCCTGTGGCATTGTAGGTAGCTATGACTTTTCAATGGCTATGACATTGATGTGGCCATGAGCTTTCAATGGCTATGACTTCACAATGCCTACGACCTAACAATGGCTATGACGTCACAGTGGCTATTACAGGACAGCGGAAATGACTATACTATCTCTATGACATTGTGATGCCTATCACGTTACGATGGCTGTGTCATTATAGTGGCTATGCCATCACCATGTCTATGACATCATGATGGTTACGAAGTCAACGGCAATGACATAACAATGTCTATGAAACTACAGTGTCTTTGACCTTACAATATATATGATGTTATAGTCGCTGTGATGTCACAATGGCTATGCCATCACAATGGCTATGACATCACAATGGCTATGACATCACAGTTTCTATGACATCATAGTGGCTATGACGTTCCAATGGCTATGACATCAAAATGGCTATGACCTGAAATTTGCATTGACTTAAAGATGTCTGTGTCATTACAGTGCCTGTGACGTTACACTGGCTGAGACATTTTCGTGGCTATGACGATGCAATTCCTGTGGCATTGTAGGTAGCTATGACTTTTCAATGGCTATGACATTGATGTGGCCATGAGCTTTCAATGGCTATGACGTCACAATGCCTACGACCTAACAATGGCTATGACGTCACAGTGGCTATTACAGGACAGCGGAAATGACTATACTATCTCTATGACATTGTGATGCCTATCACGTTACGATGGCTGTGTCATTATAGTGGCTATGCCATCAACATGTCTATGACATCATGATGGTTACGAAGTCAACGGCAATGACATAACAATGTCTATGAAACTACAGTGGCTTTGACCTTACAATATATATGATGTTATAGTCGCTGTGATGTCACAATGGCTATGCCATCACAATGGCTATGCCATCACAATGGCTATGACATCACAGTTTCTATGACATCATAGTGGCTATGACGTTCCAATGGCTATGACATCAAAATGGCTATGACCTGAAATTTGCATTGACTTAAATATGTCTGTGTCATTACAGTGCCTGTGACGTTACAATGGCTGTGACATTTTCGTGGCTATGACGATGCAATTCCTGTGGCATTGTAGGTAGCTATGACTTTTCAATGGCTATGACATTGATGTGGCCATGAGTTTCAATGGCTATGACGTCACAATGCCTACGACCTAACAATGGCTATGACGTCACAGTGGCTATTACAGGACAGAGGAAATGACTATACTATCTCTATGACATTGTGATGCCTATCACGTTACGATGGCTGTGTCATTATAGTGGCTATGTCATCACCATGTCTATGACATCATGATGGTTACGAAGTCAACGGCAATGACATAACAATGTCTATGAAACTACAGTGTCTTTGACCTTACAATATATATGATGTTATAGTCGCTGTGATGTCACAATGGCTATGCCATCACAATGGCTATGCCATCACAATGGCTATGACATCACAGTTTCTATGACATCATAGTGGCTATGATGTTCCAATGGCTATGACATCAAAATGGCTATGACCTGAAATTTGCATTGACTTAAATATGTCTGTGTCATTACAGTGCCTGTGACGTTACACTGGCTGAGACATTTTCGTGGCTATGACGATGCAATTCCTGTGGCATTGTAGGTAGCTATGACTTTTCAATGGCTATGACATTGATGTGGCCATGAGCTTTCCATGGCTATGACGTCACAATGCCTACGACCTCACAATGGCTATGACGTCACAGTGGCTATTACAGGACAGCGGAAATGACTATACTATCTCTATGACATTGTGATGCCTATCACGTTACGATGGCTGTGTCATTATAGTGGCTATGCCATCACCATGTCTATGACATCATGATGGTTACGAAGTCAACGGCAATGACATAACAATGTCTATGAAACTACAGTGTCTTTGACCTTACAATATATATGATGTTATAGTCGCTGTGATGTCACAATGGCTATGCCATCACATTGGCTATGACATCACAATGGCTATGACATCACAGTTTCTATGACATCATAGTGGCTATGACGTTCCAATGGCTATGACATCAAAATGGCTATGACCTGAAATTTGCATTGACTTAAATATGTCTGTGTCATTACAGTGCCTGTGACGTTACAATGGCTGTGACATTTTCGTGGCTATGACGATGCAATTCCTGTGGCATTGTAGGTAGCTATGACTTTTCAATGGCTATGACATTGAATGGGCCATGAGCTTTCAATGGCTATGACGTCACAATGCCTACGACCTAACAATGGCTATGACGTCACAGTGGCTATTACAGGACAGCGGAAATGACTATACTATCTCTACGACATGGTGGTGCCTATCACGTTACGATGGCTGTGACATTATAGTGGCTATGCCATCACCATGTCTATGACATCATGATGGTTACGAAGTCAACGGCAATGACATAACAATGTGTATGAAACTACAGTGGCTTTGACCTTACAATATATATGATGTTATAGTCGCTGTGATGTCACAATGGCTATGCCATCACAATGGCTATGACATCACAATGGCTATGACATCACAGTTTCTATGACATCATAGTGGCTATGACGTTCCAATGGCTATGACATCAAAATGGCTATGATCTGAAATTTGCTTTGACTTAAATATGTCTGTGTCATTACAGTGCCTGTGACGTTACAATGGCTGTGACATTTTCGTGGCTATGACGATGCAATTCCTGTGGCATTGTAGGTAGCTATGACTTTTCAATGGCTATGACATTGATGTGGCCATGAGCTTTCAATGGCTATGACGTCACAATGCCTACGACCTGACAATGGCTATGACGTCACAGTGGCTATTACAGGACAGCGGAAATGACTATACTATATGACATTGTGGTGCCTATCACGTTACGATGGCTGTGTCATTATAGTGGCTATGCCATCACCATGTCTATGACATCATGATGGTTACGAAGTCAACGGCAATGACATAACAATGTCTATGAAACTACAGTGTCTTTGACCTTACAGTATATATGATGTTATAGTCGCTGTGATGTCACAATGGCTATGCCATCACAATGGCTATGACATCACAGTTTCTATGACATCATAGTGGCTATGACGTTCCAATGGCTATGACATCAAAATGGCTATGACCTGAAATTTGCATTGACTTAAATATGTCTGTGTCATTACAGTGCCTGTGACGTTACAATGGCTGTGACATTTTCGTGGCTATGACGATGCAATTCCTGTGGCATTGTAGGTAGCTATGACTTTTCAATGGCTATGACATTGATGTGGCCATGAGCTTTCAATGGCTATGACTTCACAATGCCTACGACCTAACAATGGCTATGACGTCACAGTGGCTATTACAGGACAGCGGAAATGACTATACTATCTCTATGACATTGTGATGCCTATCACGTTACGATGGCTGTGTCATTATAGTGGCTATGCCATCACCATGTCTATGACATCATGATGGTTACGAAGTCAACGGCAATGACATAACAATGTCTATGAAATTACAGTGGCTTTGACCTTACAATATATATGATGTTATAGTCGCTGTGATGTCACAATGGCTATGCCATCACAATGGCTATGCCATCACAATGGCTATGACATCACAGTTTCTATGACATCATAGTGGCTATGACGTTCCAATGGCTATGACATCAAAATGGCTATGACCTGAAATTTGCATTGACTTAAATATGTCTGTGTCATTACAGTGCCTGTGACGTTACAATGGCTGTGACATTTTCGTGGCTATGACGATGCAATTCCTGTGGCATTGTAGGTAGCTATGACTTTTCAATGGCTATGACATTGATGTGGCCATGAGTTTCAATGGCTATGACGTCACAATGCCTACGACCTAACAATGGCTATGACGTCACAGTGGCTATTACAGGACAGAGGAAATGACTATACTATCTCTATGACATTGTGATGCCTATCACGTTACGATGGCTGTGTCATTATAGTGGCTATGTCATCACCATGTCTATGACATCATGATGGTTACGAAGTCAACGGCAATGACATAACAATGTCTATGAAATTACAGTGGCTTTGACCTTACAGTATATATGATGTTATAGTCACTGTGATGTCACAATGGCTATGCCATCACAATGGCTATGCCATCACAATGGCTATGACATCACAGTTTCTATGACATCATAGTGGCTATGACGTTCCAATGGCTATGACATCAAAATGGCTATGACCTGAAATTTGCATTGACTTAAATATGTCTGTGTCATTACAGTGCCTGTGACGTTACAATGGCTGTGACATTTTCGTGGCTATGACGATGCAATTCCTGTGGCATTGTAGGTAGCTATGACTTTTCAATGGCTATGACATTGAATGGGCCATGAGCTTTCAATGGCTATGACGTCACAATGCCTACGACATAACAATGGCTATGACGTCACAGTGGCTATTACAGGACAGCGGAAATGACTATACTATCTCTACGACATTGTGGTGCCTATCACGTTACGATGGCTGTGACATTATAGTGGCTATGCCATCACCATGTCTATGACATCATGATGGTTACGAAGTCAACGGCAATGACATAACAATGTGTATGAAACTACAGTGGCTTTGACCTTACAATATATATGATGTTATAGTCGCTGTGATGTCACAATGGCTATGCCATCACAATGGCTATGACATCACAATGGCTATGACATCACAGTTTCTATGACATCATAGTGGCTATGACGTTCCAATGGCTATGACATCAAAATGGCTATGATCTGAAATTTGCTTTGACTTAAATATGTCTGTGTCATTACAGTGCCTGTGACGTTACAATGGCTGTGACATTTTCGTGGCTATGACGATGCAATTCCTGTGGCATTGTAGGTAGCTATGACTTTTCAATGGCTATGACATTGATGTGGCCATGAGCTTTCAATGGCTATGACGTCACAATGCCTACGACCTGACAATGGCTATGACGTCACAGTGGCTATTACAGGACAGCGGAAATGACTATACTATATGACATTGTGGTGCCTATCACGTTACGATGGCTGTGTCATTATAGTGGCTATGCCATCACCATGTCTATGACATCATGATGGTTACGAAGTCAACGGCAATGACATAACAATGTCTATGAAACTACAGTGGCTTTGACCTTACAGTATATATGATGTTATAGTCGCTGTGATGTCACAATGGCTATGCCATCACAATGGCTATGCCATCACAATGGCTATGACATCACAGTTTCTATGACATCATAGTGGCTATGATGTTCCAATGGCTATGACATCAAAATGGCTATGACCTGAAATTTGCATTGACTTAAATATGTCTGTGTCATTACAGTGCCTGTGACGTTACAATGGCTGTGACATTTTCGTGGCTATGACGATGCAATTCCTGTGGCATTGTAGGTAGCTATGACTTTTCAATGGCTATGACATTGATGTGGCCATGAGCTTTCAATGGCTATGACGTCACAATGCCTACGACCTAACAATGGCTATGACGTCACAGTGGCTATTAAAGGCCAGCGGAAATGACTATACTATCTCTATGACATTGTGGTGCCTATCACGTTACGATGGCTGTGACATTATAGTGGGTATGCCATCACCATGTCTATGACATCATGATGGTTACGAAGTCAACGGCAATGACATAACAATGTCTATGAAACTACAGTGTCTTTGACCTTACAATATATATGATGTTATAGTCGCTGTGATGTCACAATGGCTATGCCATCACAATGGCTATGACATCACAATGGCTATGACATCACAGTTTCTATGCCATCATAGTGGCTATGATGTTCCAATGGCTATGACATCAAAATGGCTATGACCTGAAATTTGCATTGACTTAAAGATGTCTGTGTCATTACAGTGCCTGTAACGTTACACTGGCTGAGACATTTTCGTGGCTATGACGATGCAATTCCTGTGGCATTGTAGGTAGCTATGACTTTTCAATGGCTATGACATTGATGTGGCCATGAGCTTTCAATGGCTATGACGTCACAATGCCTACGACCTAACAATGGCTATGACGTCACAGTGGCTATTACAGGACAGCGGAAATGACTATACTATCTCTATGACATTGTGATGCCTATCACGTTACGATGGCTGTGTCATTATAGTGGCTATGCCATCACCATGTCTATGACATCATGATGGTTACGAAGTCAACGGCAATGACATAACAATGTCTATGAAATTACAGTGGCTTTGACCTTACAATATATATGATGTTATAGTCGCTGTGATGTCACAATGGCTATGCCATCACAATGGCTATGCCATCACAATGGCTATGACATCACAGTTTCTATGACATCATAGTGGCTATGACGTTCCAATGGCTATGACATCAAAATGGCTATGACCTGAAATTTGCATTGACTTAAATATGTCTGTGTCATTACAGTGCCTGTGACGTTACAATGGCTGTGACATTTTCGTGGCTATGACGATGCAGTTCCTGTGGCATTGTAGGTAGCTATGACTTTTCAATGGCTATGACATTGATGTGGCCATGAGTTTCAATGGCTATGACGTCACAATGCCTACGACCTAACAATGGCTATGACGTCACAGTGGCTATTACAGGACAGAGGAAATGACTATACTATCTCTATGACATTGTGATGCCTATCACGTTACGATGGCTGTGTCATTATAGTGGCTATGTCATCACCATGTCTATGACATCATGATGGTTACGAAGTCAACGGCAATGACATAACAATGTCTATGAAATTACAGTGGCTTTGACCTTACAGTATATATGATGTTATAGTCGCTGTGATGTCACAATGGCTATGCCATCACAATGGCTATGCCATCACAATGGCTATGACATCACAGTTTCTATGACATCATAGTGGCTATGACGTTCCAATGGCTATGACATCAAAATGGCTATGACCTGAAATTTGCATTGACTTAAATATGTCTGTGTCATTACAGTGCCTGTGACGTTACAATGGCTGTGACATTTTCGTGGCTATGACGATGCAATTCCTGTGGCATTGTAGGTAGCTATGACTTTTCAATGGCTATGACATTGAATGGGCCATGAGCTTTCAATGGCTATGACGTCACAATGCCTACGACCTAACAATGGCTATGACGTCACAGTGGCTATTACAGGACAGCGGAAATGACTATACTATCTCTACGACATTGTGGTGCCTATCACGTTACGATGGCTGTGACATTATAGTGGCTATGCCATCACCATGTCTATGACATCATGATGGTTACGAAGTCAACGGCAATGACATAACAATGTGTATGAAACTACAGTGGCTTTGACCTTACAATATATATGATGTTATAGTCGCTGTGATGTCACAATGGCTATGCCATCACAATGGCTATGACATCACAATGGCTATGACATCACAGTTTCTATGACATCATAGTGGCTATGACGTTCCAATGGCTATGACATCAAAATGGCTATGATCTGAAATTTGCTTTGACTTAAATATGTCTGTGTCATTACAGTGCCTGTGACGTTACAATGGCTGTGACATTTTCGTGGCTATGACGATGCAATTCCTGTGGCATTGTAGGTAGCTATGACTTTTCAATGGCTATGACATTGATGTGGCCATGAGCTTTCAATGGCTATGACGTCACAATGCCTACGACCTGACAATGGCTATGACGTCACAGTGGCTATTACAGGACAGCGGAAATGACTATACTATATGACATTGTGGTGCCTATCACGTTACGATGGCTGTGTCATTATAGTGGCTATGCCATCACCATGTCTATGACATCATGATGGTTACGAAGTCAACGGCAATGACATAACAATGTCTATGAAACTACAGTGGCTTTGACCTTACAGTATATATGATGTTATAGTCGCTGTGATGTCACAATGGCTATGCCATCACAATGGCTATGACATCACAATGGCTATGACATCACAGTTTCTATGACATCATAGTGGCTATGATGTTCCAATGGCTATGACATCAAAATGGCTATGACCTGAAATTTGCATTGACTTAAATATGTCTGTGTCATTACAGTGCCTGTGACGTTACAATGGCTGTGACATTTTCGTGGCTATGACGATGCAATTCCTGTGGCATTGTAGGTAGCTATGACTTTTCAATGGCTATGACATTGATGTGGCCATGAGCTTTCAATGGCTATGACGTCACAATGCCTACGACCTAACAATGGCTATGACGTCACAGTGGCTATTAAAGGCCAGCGGAAATGACTATACTATCTCTATGACATTGTGGTGCCTATCACGTTACGATGGCTGTGACATTATAGTGGGTATGCCATCACCATGTCTATGACATCATGATGGTTACGAAGTCAACGGCAATGACATAACAATGTCTATGAAACTACAGTGTCTTTGACCTTACAATATATATGATGTTATAGTCGCTGTGATGTCACAATGGCTATGCCATCACAATGGCTATGACATCACAATGGCTATGACATCACAGTTTCTATGACATCATAGTGGCTATGACGTTCCAATGGCTATGACATCAAAATGGCTATGACCTGAAATTTGCATTGACTTAAAGATGTCTGTGTCATTACAGTGCCTGTGACGTTACACTGGCTGAGACATTTTCGTGGCTATGACGATGCAATTCCTGTGGCATTGTAGGTAGCTATGACTTTTCAATGGCTATGACATTGATGTGGCCATGAGCTTTCAATGGCTATGACGTCACAATGCCTACGACCTAACAATGGCTATGACGTCACAGTGGCTATTACAGGACAGCGGAAATGACTATACTATCTCTATGACATTGTGATGCCTATCACGTTACGATGGCTGTGTCATTATAGTGGCTATGTCATCACCATGTCTATGACATCATGATGGTTACGAAGTCAACGGCAATGACATAACAATGTCTATGAAATTACAGTGGCTTTGACCTTACAGTATATATGATGTTATAGTCGCTGTGATGTCACAATGGCTATGCCATCACAATGGCTATGCCATCACAATGGCTATGACATCACAGTTTCTATGACATCATAGTGGCTATGACGTTCCAATGGCTATGACATCAAAATGGCTATGACCTGAAATTTGCATTGACTTAAATATGTCTGTGTCATTACAGTGCCTGTGACGTTACAATGGCTGTGACATTTTCGTGGCTATGACGATGCAATTCCTGTGGCATTGTAGGTAGCTATGACTTTTCAATGGCTATGACATTGAATGGGCCATGAGCTTTCAATGGCTATGACGTCACAATGCCTACGACCTAACAATGGCTATGACGTCACAGTGGCTATTAAAGGCCAGCGGAAATGACTATGCTATCTCTATGACATTGTGGTGCCTATCACGTTACGATGGCTGTGACATTATAGTGGGTATGCCATCACCATGTCTATGACATCATGATGGTTACGAAGTCAACGGCAATGACATAACAATGTCTATGAAACTACAGTGTCTTTGACCTTACAATATATATGATGTTATAGTCGCTGTGATGTCACAATGGCTATGCCATCACAATGGCTATGACATCACAATGGCTATGACATCACAGTTTCTATGACATCATAGTGGCTATGATGTTCCAATGGCTATGACATCAAAATGGCTATGACCTGAAATTTGCATTGACTTAAATATGTCTGTGTCATTACAGTGCCTGTGACGTTACACTGGCTGAGACATTTTCGTGGCTATGACGATGCAATTCCTGTGGCATTGTAGGTAGCTATGACTTTTCAATGGCTATGACATTGATGTGGCCATGAGCTTTCAATGGCTATGACGTCACAATGCCTACGACCTAACAATGGCTATGACGTCACAGTGGCTATTACAGGACAGCGGAAATGACTATACTATCTCTATGACATTGTGATGCCTATCACGTTACGATGGCTGTGTCATTATAGTGGCTATGCCATCACCATGTCTATGACATCATGATGGTTACGAAGTCAACGGCAATGACATAACAATGTCTATGAAATTACAGTGGCTTTGACCTTACAGTATATATGATGTTATAGTCGCTGTGATGTCACAATGGCTATGCCATCACAATGGCTATGCCATCACAATGGCTATGACATCACAGTTTCTATGACATCATAGTGGCTATGACGTTCCAATGGCTATGACATCAAAATGGCTATGACCTGAAATTTGCATTGACTTAAATATGTCTGTGTCATTACAGTGCCTGTGACGTTACAATGGCTGTGACATTTTCGTGGCTATGACGATGCAATTCCTGTGGCATTGTAGGTAGCTATGACTTTTCAATGGCTATGACATTGATGTGGCCATGAGTTTCAATGGCTATGACGTCACAATGCCTACGACCTGACAATGGCTATGACGTCACAGTGGCTATTACAGGACAGCGGAAATGACTATACTATATGACATTGTGGTGCCTATCACGTTACGATGGCTGTGTCATTATAGTGGCTATGCCATCACCATGTCTATGACATCATGATGGTTACGAAGTCAACGGCAATGACATAACAATGTCTATGAAACTACAGTGGCTTTGACCTTACAGTATATATGATGTTATAGTCGCTGTGATGTCACAATGGCTATGCCATCACAATGGCTATGCCATCACAATGGCTATGACATCACAGTTTCTATGACATCATAGTGGCTATGATGTTCCAATGGCTATGACATCAAAATGGCTATGACCTGAAATTTGCATTGACTTAAATATGTCTGTGTCATTACAGTGCCTGTGACGTTACAATGGCTGTGACATTTTCGTGGCTATGACGATGCAATTCCTGTGGCATTGTAGGTAGCTATGACTTTTCAATGGCTATGACATTGATGTGGCCATGAGCTTTCAATGGCTATGACGTCACAATGCCTACGACCTAACAATGGCTATGACGTCACAGTGGCTATTAAAGGCCAGCGGAAATGACTATACTATCTCTATGACATTGTGGTGCCTATCACGTTACGATGGCTGTGACATTATAGTGGGTATGCCATCACCATGTCTATGACATCATGATGGTTACGAAGTCAACGGCAATGACATAACAATGTCTATGAAACTACAGTGTCTTTGACCTTACAATATATATGATGTTATAGTCGCTGTGATGTCACAATGGCTATGCCATCACAATGGCTATGACATCACAATGGCTATGACATCACAGTTTCTATGCCATCATAGTGGCTATGATGTTCCAATGGCTATGACATCAAAATGGCTATGACCTGAAATTTGCATTGACTTAAAGATGTCTGTGTCATTACAGTGCCTGTAACGTTACACTGGCTGAGACATTTTCGTGGCTATGACGATGCAATTCCTGTGGCATTGTAGGTAGCTATGACTTTTCAATGGCTATGACATTGATGTGGCCATGAGTTTCAATGGCTATGACGTCACAATGCCTACGACCTAACAATGGCTATGACGTCACAGTGGCTATTACAGGACAGAGGAAATGACTATACTATCTCTATGACATTGTGATGCCTATCACGTTACGATGGCTGTGTCATTATAGTGGCTATGTCATCACCATGTCTATGACATCATGATGGTTACGAAGTCAACGGCAATGACATAACAATGTCTATGAAATTACAGTGGCTTTGACCTTACAGTATATATGATGTTATAGTCGCTGTGATGTCACAATGGCTATGCCATCACAATGGCTATGCCATCACAATGGCTATGACATCACAGTTTCTATGACATCATAGTGGCTATGACGTTCCAATGGCTATGACATCAAAATGGCTATGACCTGAAATTTGCATTGACTTAAATATGTCTGTGTCATTACAGTGCCTGTGACGTTACAATGGCTGTGACATTTTCGTGGCTATGACGATGCAATTCCTGTGGCATTGTAGGTAGCTATGACTTTTCAATGGCTATGACATTGAATGGGCCATGAGCTTTCAATGGCTATGACGTCACAATGCCTACGACCTAACAATGGCTATGACGTCACAGTGGCTATTACAGGACAGCGGAAATGACTATACTATCTCTACGACATTGTGGTGCCTATCACGTTACGATGGCTGTGACATTATAGTGGCTATGCCATCACCATGTCTATGACATCATGATGGTTACGAAGTCAACGGCAATGACATAACAATGTGTATGAAACTACAGTGGCTTTGACCTTACAATATATATGATGTTATAGTCGCTGTGATGTCACAATGGCTATGCCATCACAATGGCTATGACATCACAATGGCTATGACATCACAGTTTCTATGACATCATAGTGGCTATGACGTTCCAATGGCTATGACATCAAAATGGCTATGATCTGAAATTTGCTTTGACTTAAATATGTCTGTGTCATTACAGTGCCTGTGACGTTACAATGGCTGTGACATTTTCGTGGCTATGACGATGCAATTCCTGTGGCATTGTAGGTAGCTATGACTTTTCAATGGCTATGACATTGATGTGGCCATGAGCTTTCAATGGCTATGACGTCACAATGCCTACGACCTGACAATGGCTATGACGTCACAGTGGCTATTACAGGACAGCGGAAATGACTATACTATATGACATTGTGGTGCCTATCACGTTACGATGGCTGTGTCATTATAGTGGCTATGCCATCACCATGTCTATGACATCATGATGGTTACGAAGTCAACGGCAATGACATAACAATGTCTATGAAACTACAGTGGCTTTGACCTTACAGTATATATGATGTTATAGTCGCTGTGATGTCACAATGGCTATGCCATCACAATGGCTATGACATCACAATGGCTATGACATCACAGTTTCTATGACATCATAGTGGCTATGATGTTCCAATGGCTATGACATCAAAATGGCTATGACCTGAAATTTGCATTGACTTAAATATGTCTGTGTCATTACAGTGCCTGTGACGTTACAATGGCTGTGACATTTTCGTGGCTATGACGATGCAATTCCTGTGGCATTGTAGGTAGCTATGACTTTTCAATGGCTATGACATTGATGTGGCCATGAGCTTTCAATGGCTATGACGTCACAATGCCTACGACCTAACAATGGCTATGACGTCACAGTGGCTATTAAAGGCCAGCGGAAATGACTATACTATCTCTATGACATTGTGGTGCCTATCACGTTACGATGGCTGTGACATTATAGTGGGTATGCCATCACCATGTCTATGACATCATGATGGTTACGAAGTCAACGGCAATGACATAACAATGTCTATGAAACTACAGTGTCTTTGACCTTACAATATATATGATGTTATAGTCGCTGTGATGTCACAATGGCTATGCCATCACAATGGCTATGACATCACAATGGCTATGACATCACAGTTTCTATGACATCATAGTGGCTATGACGTTCCAATGGCTATGACATCAAAATGGCTATGACCTGAAATTTGCATTGACTTAAAGATGTCTGTGTCATTACAGTGCCTGTGACGTTACACTGGCTGAGACATTTTCGTGGCTATGACGATGCAATTCCTGTGGCATTGTAGGTAGCTATGACTTTTCAATGGCTATGACATTGATGTGGCCATGAGCTTTCAATGGCTATGACGTCACAATGCCTACGACCTAACAATGGCTATGACGTCACAGTGGCTATTACAGGACAGCGGAAATGACTATACTATCTCTATGACATTGTGATGCCTATCACGTTACGATGGCTGTGTCATTATAGTGGCTATGTCATCACCATGTCTATGACATCATGATGGTTACGAAGTCAACGGCAATGACATAACAATGTCTATGAAATTACAGTGGCTTTGACCTTACAGTATATATGATGTTATAGTCGCTGTGATGTCACAATGGCTATGCCATCACAATGGCTATGCCATCACAATGGCTATGACATCACAGTTTCTATGACATCATAGTGGCTATGACGTTCCAATGGCTATGACATCAAAATGGCTATGACCTGAAATTTGCATTGACTTAAATATGTCTGTGTCATTACAGTGCCTGTGACGTTACAATGGCTGTGACATTTTCGTGGCTATGACGATGCAATTCCTGTGGCATTGTAGGTAGCTATGACTTTTCAATGGCTATGACATTGAATGGGCCATGAGCTTTCAATGGCTATGACGTCACAATGCCTACGACCTAACAATGGCTATGACGTCACAGTGGCTATTAAAGGCCAGCGGAAATGACTATGCTATCTCTATGACATTGTGGTGCCTATCACGTTACGATGGCTGTGACATTATAGTGGGTATGCCATCACCATGTCTATGACATCATGATGGTTACGAAGTCAACGGCAATGACATAACAATGTCTATGAAACTACAGTGTCTTTGACCTTACAATATATATGATGTTATAGTCGCTGTGATGTCACAATGGCTATGCCATCACAATGGCTATGACATCACAATGGCTATGACATCACAGTTTCTATGACATCATAGTGGCTATGATGTTCCAATGGCTATGACATCAAAATGGCTATGACCTGAAATTTGCATTGACTTAAATATGTCTGTGTCATTACAGTGCCTGTGACGTTACACTGGCTGAGACATTTTCGTGGCTATGACGATGCAATTCCTGTGGCATTGTAGGTAGCTATGACTTTTCAATGGCTATGACATTGATGTGGCCATGAGCTTTCAATGGCTATGACGTCACAATGCCTACGACCTAACAATGGCTATGACGTCACAGTGGCTATTACAGGACAGCGGAAATGACTATACTATCTCTATGACATTGTGATGCCTATCACGTTACGATGGCTGTGTCATTATAGTGGCTATGCCATCACCATGTCTATGACATCATGATGGTTACGAAGTCAACGGCAATGACATAACAATGTCTATGAAATTACAGTGGCTTTGACCTTACAGTATATATGATGTTATAGTCGCTGTGATGTCACAATGGCTATGCCATCACAATGGCTATGCCATCACAATGGCTATGACATCACAGTTTCTATGACATCATAGTGGCTATGACGTTCCAATGGCTATGACATCAAAATGGCTATGACCTGAAATTTGCATTGACTTAAATATGTCTGTGTCATTACAGTGCCTGTGACGTTACAATGGCTGTGACATTTTCGTGGCTATGACGATGCAATTCCTGTGGCATTGTAGGTAGCTATGACTTTTCAATGGCTATGACATTGATGTGGCCATGAGTTTCAATGGCTATGACGTCACAATGCCTACGACCTAACAATGGCTATGACGTCACAGTGGCTATTACAGGACAGCGGAAATGACTATACTATCTCTATGACATTGTGATGCCTATCACGTTACGATGACTGTGTCATTATAGTGGCTATGTCATCACCATGTCTATGACATCATGATGGTTACGAAGTCAACGGCAATGACATAACAATGTCTATGAAATTACAGTGGCTTTGACCTTACAGTATATATGATGTTATAGTCGCTGTGATGTCACAACGGCTATGCCATCACAATGGCTATGCCATCACAATGGCTATGACATCACAGTTTCTATGACATCATAGTGGCTATGACGTTCCAATGGCTATGACATCCAAATGGCTATGACCTGAAATTTGCATTGACTTAAATATGTCTGTGTCATTACAGTGCCTGTGACGTTACAATGGCTGTGACATTTTCGTGGCTATGACGATGCAATTCCTGTGGCATTGTAGGTAGCTATGACTTTTCAATGGCTATGACATTGAATGGGCCATGAGCTTTCAATGGCTATGACGTCACAATGCCTACGACCTAACAATGGCTATGACGTCACAGTGGCTATTACAGGACAGCGGAAATGACTATACTATCTCTACGACATTGTGGTGCCTATCACGTTACGATGGCTGTGACATTATAGTGGCTATGCCATCACCATGTCTATGACATCATGATGGTTACGAAGTCAACGGCAATGACATAACAATGTGTATGAAACTACAGTGGCTTTGACCTTACAATATATATGATGTTATAGTCGCTGTGATGTCACAATGGCTATGCCATCACAATGGCTATGACATCACAATGGCTATGACATCACAGTTTCTATGACATCATAGTGGCTATGACGTTCCAATGGCTATGACATCAAAATGGCTATGATCTGAAATTTGCTTTGACTTAAATATGTCTGTGTCATTACAGTGCCTGTGACGTTACAATGGCTGTGACATTTTCGTGGCAATGACGATGCAATTCCTGTGGCATTGTAGGTAGCTATGACTTTTCAATGGCTATGACATTGATGTGGCCATGAGCTTTCAATGGCTATGACGTCACAATGCCTACGACCTTACAATGGCTATGACGTCACAGTGGCTATTACAGGACAGCGGAAATGACTATACTATATGACATTGTGGTGCCTATCACGTTACGATGGCTGTGTCATTATAGTGGCTATGCCATCACCATGTCTATGACATCATGATGGTTACGAAGTCAACGGCAATGACATAACAATGTCTATGAAACTACAGTGTCTTTGACCTTACAATATATATGATGTTATAGTCGCTGTGATGTCACAATGGCTATGCCATCACAATGGCTATGACATCACAATGGCTATGACATCACAGTTTCTATGACATCATAGTGGCTATGATGTTCCAATGGCTATGACATCAAAATGGCTATGACCTGAAATTTGCATTGACTTAAATATGTCTGTGTCATTACAGTGCCTGTGACGTTACACTGGCTGAGACATTTTCGTGGCTATGACGATGCAATTCCTGTGGCATTGTAGGTAGCTATGACTTTTCAATGGCTATGACATTGATGTGGCCATGAGCTTTCAATGGCTATGACGTCACAATGCCTACGACCTCACAATGGCTATGACGTCACAGTGGCTATTAAAGGCCAGCGGAAATGACTATACTATCTCTATGACATTGTGGTGCCTATCACGTTACGATGGCTGTGTCATTATAGTGGCTATGCCATCACCATGTCTATGACATCATGATGGTTACGAAGTCAACGGCAATGACATAACAATATCTATGAAATTACAGTGGCTTTGACCTTACAGTATATATGATGTTATAGTCGCTGTGATGTCACAATGGCTATGCCATCACAATGGCTATGACATCACAATGGCTATGACATCACAGTTTCTATGACATCATAGTGGCTATGACGTTCCAATGGCTATGACATCAAAATGGCTATGAACTGAAATTTGCATTGACTTAAATATATCTGTGTCATTATACTGCCAGTGACGTTACAATGGCTGTGACATTTTCGTGGCTATGACGATGCAATTCCTGTGGCATTGTAGGTAGCTATGTCTTTTCAATGGCTATGACATTGATGTGGCCATGAGCTTTCAATGGCTATGACGTCACAATGCCTACGACCTAACAATGGCTATGACGTCACAGTGGCTATTACAGGACAGCGGAAATGACTATACTATCTCTACGACATTGTGGTGCCTATCACGTTACGATGGCTGTGACATTATAGTGGCTATGCCATCAACATGTCTATGACATCATGATGGTTACGAAGTCAACGGCAATGACATAACAATGTCTATGAAACTACAGTGGCTTTGACCTTACAATATATATGATGTTATAGTCGCTGTGATGTCACAATGGCTATGCCATCACAATGGCTATGACATCACAATGGCTATGACATCACAGTTTCTATGACATCATAGTGGCTATGACGTTCCAATGGCTATGACATCAAAATGGCTATGATCTGAAATTTGCTTTGACTTAAATATGTCTGTGTCATTACAGTGCCTGTGACGTTACAATGGCTGTGACATTTTCGTGGCTATGACGATGCAATTCCTGTGGCATTGTAGGTAGCTATGACTTTTCAATGGCTATGACATTGATGTGGCCATGAGCTTTCAATGGCTATGACGTCACAATGCCTACGACCTGACAATGGCTATGACGTCACAGTGGCTATTACAGGACAGCGGAAATGACTATACTATATGACATTGTGGTGCCTATCACGTTACGATGGCTGTGTCATTATAGTGGCTATGCCATCACCATGTCTATGACATCATGATGGTTACGAAGTCAACGGCAATGACATAACAATGTCTATGAAACTACAGTGTCTTTGACCTTACAGTATATATGATGTTATAGTCGCTGTGATGTCACAATGGCTATGCCATCACAATGGCTATGCCATCACAATGGCTATGACATCACAGTTTCTATGACATCATAGTGGCTATGACGTTCCAATGGCTATGACATCAAAATGGCTATGACCTGAAATTTGCATTGACTTAAATATGTCTCTGTCATTACAGTGCCTGTGACGTTACAATGGCTGTGACATTTTCGTGGCTATGACGATGCAATTCCTGTGGCATTGTAGATAGCTATGACTTTTCAATGGCTATGACATTGATGTGGCCATGAGTTTCAATGGCTATGACGTCACAATGCCTACGACCTAACAATGGCTATGACGTCACAGTGGCTATTAAAGGCCAGCGGAAATGACTATACTATCTCTATGACATTTGGTGCCTATCACGTTACGATGGCTGTGACATTATAGTGGCTATGCCATCACCATGTCTATGACATCATGATGGTTATGAAGTCAACGGCAATGACAACAATTTCTATGAAACTACAGTGTCTTTGACCTTACAATATATATGATGTTATAGTCGCTGTGATGTCACAATGGCTATGCCATCACAATGGCTATGACATCACAATGGCTATGACATCACAGTTTCTATGACATCATAGTGGCTATGACGTTCCAATGGCTATGACATCAAAATGGCTATGATCTGAAATTTGCATTGACTTAAATATATCTGTGTCATTATACTGCCAGTGACGTTACAATGGCTGTGACATTTTCGTGGCTATGACGATGCAATTCCTGTGGCATTGTAGGTAGCTATGACTTTTCAATGGCTATGACATTGATGTGGCCATGAGCTTTCAATGGCTATGACGTCACAATGCCTACGACCTAACAATGGCTATGACGTCACAGTGGCTATTACAGGACAGCGGAAATGACTATACTATCTCTATGACATTGTGGTGCCTACCACGTTACGATGGCTGTGACATTATAGTGGCTATGCCATCACCATGTCTATGACATCATGATGGTTACGAAGTCAACGGCAATGACATAACAATGTCTATGAAACTACAGTGTCTTTGACCTTACAATATATATGATGTTATAGTCGCTGTGATGTCACAATGGCTATGCCATCACAATGGCTATGACATCACAATGGCTATGACATCACAGTTTCTATGACATCATAGTGGCTATGACGTTCCAATGGCTATGACATCAAAATGGCTATGAACTGAAGTTTGCATTGACTTAAATATATCTGTGTCATTACACTGCCAGTGACGTTACAATGGCTGTGACATTTTCGTGGCTATGACGATGCAATTCCTGTGGCATTGTAGGTAGCTATGACTTTTCAATGGCTATGACATTGATGTGGCCATGAGCTTTCAATGGCTATGACGTCACAATGCCTACGACCTGACAATGGCTATGACGTCACAGTGGCTATTACAGGACAGCGGAAATGACTATACTATCTCTATGACATTGTGGTGCCTATCACGTTACGATGGCTGTGACATTATAGTGGCTATGCCATCACCATGTCTATGACATCATGTTCGTTACGAAGTCAACGGCAATGACATAACAATGTCTATGAAACTACAGTGGCTTTGATCTTACAATATATATGATGTTATAGTCGCTGTGATGTCACAATGGCTATGCCATCACAATGGCTATGCCATCACAATGGCTATGACATCACAGTTTCTATGACATCATAGTGGCTATGACGTTCCAATGGCTATGACATCAAAATGGCTATGATCTGAAATTTGCTTTGACTTAAATATGTCTGTGTCATTACAGTGCCTGTGACGTTACAATGGCTGTGACATTTTCGTGGCTATGACGATGCAATTCCTGTGGCATTGTAGGTAGCTATGACTTTTCAATGGCTATGACATTGATGTGGCCATGAGCTTTCAATGGCTATGACGTCACAATGCCTACGACCTGACAATGGCTATGACGTCACACTGGCTATTACAGGACAGCGGAAATGACTATACTCTATGACATTGTGGTGCCTATCACGTTACGATGGCTGTGTCATTATAGTGGCTATGCCATCACCATGTCTATGACATCATGATGGTTACGAAGTCAACGGCAATGACATAACAATGTCTATGAAACTACAGTGGCTTTGACCTTACAGTATATATGATGTTATAGTCGCTGTGATGTCACAATGGCTATGCCATCACAATGGCTATGCCATCACAATGGCTATGACATCACAGTTTCTATGACATCATAGTGGCTATGACGTTCCAATGGCTATGACATCAAAATGGCTATGACCTGAAATTTGCATTGACTTAAATATGTCTGTGTCATTACAGTGCCTGTGACGTTACACTGGCTGAGACATTTTCGTGGCTATGACGATGCAATTCCTGTGGCATTGTAGGTAGCTATGACTTTTCAATGGCTATGACATTGACGTGGCCATGAGCTTTCAATGGCTATGACGTCACAATGCCTACGACCTAACAATGGCTATGACGTCACAGTGGCTATTACAGGACAGCGGAAATGACTATACTATCTCTATGACATTGTGATGCCTATCACGTTACGATGGCTGTGTCATTATAGTGGCTATGCCATCACCATGTCTATGATATCATGATGGTTACGAAGTCGACGGCAATGACATAACAATGTCTATGAAATTACAGTGGCTTTGACCTTACAGTATATATGATGTTATAGTCGCTGTGATGTCACAATGGCTATGCGATCACAATGGCTATGCCATCACAATGGCTATGACATCACAGTTTCTATGACATCATAGTGGCTATGACGTTCCAATGGCTATGACATCAAAATGGCTATGACCTGAAATTTGCATTGACTTAAATATGTCTGTGTCATTACAGTGCCTGTGACGTTACAATGGCTGTGACATTTTCGTGGCTATGACGATGCAATTCCTGTGGCATTGTAGGTAGCTAAGACTTTTCAATGGCTATGACATTGATGTGGCCATGAGCTTTCAATGGCTATGACGTCACAATGCCTACGACCTGACAATGGCTATGACGTCACAGTGGCTATTACAGGACAGCGGAAATGACTATACTATATGACATTGTGGTGCCTATCACGTTACGATGGCTGTGTCATTATAGTGGCTATGCCATCACCATGTCTATGACATCATGATGGTTACGAAGTCAACGGCAATGACATAACAATGTCTATGAAACTACAGTGTCTTTGACCTTACAGTATATATGATGTTATAGTCGCTGTGATGTCACAATGGCTATGCCATCACAATGGCTATGCCATCACAATGGCTATGACATCACAGTTTCTATGACATCATAGTGGCTATGACGTTCCAATGGCTATGACATCAAAATGGCTATGACCTGAAATTTGCATTGACTTAAATATGTCTCTGTCATTACAGTGCCTGTGACGTTACAATGGCTGTGACATTTTCGTGGCTATGACGATGCAATTCCTGTGGCATTGTAGGTAGCTATGACTTTTCAATGGCTATGACATTGATGTGGCCATGAGTTTCAATGGCTATGACGTCACAATGCCTACGACCTAACAATGGCTATGACGTCACAGTGGCTATTAAAGGCCAGCGGAAATGACTATAGTATCTCTATGACATTTGGTGCCTATCACGTTATGATGGCTGTGACATTATAGTGGCTATGCCATCACCATGTCTATGACATCATGATGGTTATGAAGTCAACGGCAATGACAACAATTTCTATGAAACTACAGTGTCTTTGACCTTACAATATATATGATGTTATAGTCGCTGTGATGTCACAATGGCTATGCCATCACAATGGCTATGACATCACAATGGCTATGACATCACAGTTTCTATGACATCATAGTGGCTATGACGTTCCAATGGCTATGACATCAAAATGGCTATGATCTGAAATTTGCATTGATTTAAATATATCTGTGTCATTATACTGCCAGTGACGTTACAATGGCTGTGACATTTTCGTGGCTATGACGATGCAATTCCTGTGGCATTGTAGGTAGCTATGACTTTTCAATGGCTATGACATTGATGTGGCCATGAGCTTTCAATGGCTATGACTTCACAATGCCTACGACCTGACAATGGCTATGACGTCACACTGGCTATTACAGGACAGCGGAAATGACTATACT
This sequence comes from Myotis yumanensis, assembly GCF_028538775.1. NCBI lineage: Eukaryota > Metazoa > Chordata > Mammalia > Chiroptera > Vespertilionidae > Myotis > Myotis yumanensis. The sequence goes on from NW_027223783.1 coordinate 532,707, forward strand.
ATATGACATTGTGGTGCCTATCACGTTACGATGGCTGTGTCATTATAGTGGCTATGCCATCACCATGTCTATGACATCATGATGGTTACGAAGTCAACGGCAATGACATAACAATGTCTATGAAACTACAGTGGCTTTGACCTTACAGTATATATGATGTTATAGTCGCTGTGATGTCACAATGGCTATGCCATCACAATGGCTATGCCATCACAATGGCTATGACATCACAGTTTCTATGACATCATAGTGGCTATGACGTTCCAATGGCTATGACATCAAAATGGCTATGACCTGAAATTTGCATTGACTTAAATATGTCTGTGTCATTACAGTGCCTGTGACGTTACACTGGCTGAGACATTTTCGTGGCTATGACGATGCAATTCCTGTGGCATTGTAGGTAGCTATGACTTTTCAATGGCTATGACATTGACGTGGCCATGAGCTTTCAATGGCTATGACGTCACAATGCCTACGACCTAACAATGGCTATGACGTCACAGTGGCTATTACAGGACAGCGGAAATGACTATACTATCTCTATGACATTGTGATGCCTATCACGTTACGATGGCTGTGTCATTATAGTGGCTATGCCATCACCATGTCTATGATATCATGATGGTTACGAAGTCGACGGCAATGACATAACAATGTCTATGAAATTACAGTGGCTTTGACCTTACAGTATATATGATGTTATAGTCGCTGTGATGTCACAATGGCTATGCGATCACAATGGCTATGCCATCACAATGGCTATGACATCACAGTTTCTATGACATCATAGTGGCTATGACGTTCCAATGGCTATGACATCAAAATGGCTATGAACTGAAATTTGCATTGACTTAAATATGTCTGTGTCATTACAGTGCCTGTGACGTTACAATGGCTGTGACATTTTCGTGGCTATGACGATGCAATTCCTGTGGCATTGTAGGTAGCTAAGACTTTTCAATGGCTATGACATTGATGTGGCCATGAGCTTTCAATGGCTATGACGTCACAATGCCTACGACCTGACAATGGCTATGACGTCACAGTGGCTATTACAGGACAGCGGAAATGACTATACTATATGACATTGTGGTGCCTATCACGTTACGATGGCTGTGTCATTATAGTGGCTATGCCATCACCATGTCTATGACATCATGATGGTTACGAAGTCAACGGCAATGACATAACAATGTCTATGAAACTACAGTGTCTTTGACCTTACAGTATATATGATATTATAGTCGCTGTGATGTCACAATGGCTATGCCATCACAATGGCTATGCCATCACAATGGCTATGACATCACAGTTTCTATGACATCATAGTGGCTATGACGTTCCAATGGCTATGACATCAAAATGGCTATGACCTGAAATTTGCATTGACTTAAATATGTCTCTGTCATTACAGTGCCTGTGACGTTACAATGGCTGTGACATTTTCGTGGCTATGACGATGCAATTCCTGTGGCATTGTAGGTAGCTATGACTTTTCAATGGCTATGACATTGATGTGGCCATGAGTTTCAATGGCTATGACGTCACAATGCCTACGACCTAACAATGGCTATGACGTCACAGTGGCTATTAAAGGCCAGCGGAAATGACTATACTATCTCTATGACATTTGGTGCCTATCACGTTACGATGGCTGTGACATTATAGTGGCTATGCCATCACCATGTCTATGACATCATGATGGTTATGAAGTCAACGGCAATGACAACAATTTCTATGAAACTACAGTGTCTTTGACCTTACAATATATATGATGTTATAGTCGCTGTGATGTCACAATGGCTATGCCATCACAATGGCTATGACATCACAATGGCTATGACATCACAGTTTCTATGACATCATAGTGGCTATGACGTTCCAATGGCTATGACATCAAAATGGCTATGATCTGAAATTTGCATTGACTTAAATATATCTGTGTCATTATACTGCCAGTGACGTTACAATGGCTGTGACATTTTCGTGGCTATGACGATGCAATTCCTGTGGCATTGTAGGTAGCTATGACTTTTCAATGGCTATGACATTGATGTGGCCATGAGCTTTCAATGGCTATGACGTCACATGCCTACGACCTAACAATGGCTATGACGTCACAGTGGCTATTACAGGACAGCGGAAATGACTATACTATCTCTATGACATTGTGGTGCCTACCACGTTACGATGGCTGTGACATTATAGTGGCTATGCCATCACCATGTCTATGACATCATGATGGTTACGAAGTCAACGGCAATGACATAACAATGTCTATGAAACTACAGTGTCTTTGACCTTACAATATATATGATGTTATAGTCGCTGTGATGTCACAATGGCTATGCCATCACAATGGCTATGACATCACAATGGCTATGACATCACAGTTTCTATGACATCATAGTGGCTATGACGTTCCAATGGCTATGACATCAAAATGGCTATGAACTGAAGTTTGCATTTACTTAAATATATCTGTGTCATTACACTGCCAGTGACGTTACAATGGCTGTGACATTTTCGTGGCTATGACGATGCAATTCCTGTGGCATTGTAGGTAGCTATGACTTTTCAATGGCTATGACATTGATGTGGCCATGAGCTTTCAATGGCTATGACGTCACAATGCCTACGACCTAACAATGGCTATGACGTCACAGTGGCTATTACAGGACAGCGGAAATGACTATACTATCTCTATGACATTGTGGTGCCTATCACGTTACGATGGCTGTGACATTATAGTGGCTATGCCATCACCATGTCTATGACATCATGTTGGTTACGAAGTCAACGGCAATGACATAACAATGTCTATGAAACTACAGTGGCTTTGATCTTACAATATATATGATGTTATAGTCGCTGTGATGTCACAATGGCTATGCCATCACAATGGCTATGACATCACAATGGCTATGACATCACAGTTTCTATGACATCATAGTGGCTATGACGTTCCAATGGCTATGACATCAAAATGGCTATGATCTGAAATTTGCTTTGACTTAAATATGTCTGTGTCATTACAGTGCCTGTGACGTTACAATGGCTGTGACATTTTCGTGGCTATGACGATGCAATTCCTGTGGCATTGTAGGTAGCTATGACTTTTCAATGGCTATGACATTGATGTGGCCATGAGCTTTCAATGGCTATGACGTCACAATGCCTACGACCTGACAATGGCTATGACGTCACACTGGCTATTACAGGACAGCGGAAATGACTATACTCTATGACATTGTGGTGCCTATCACGTTACGATGGCTGTGTCATTATAGTGGCTATGCCATCACCATGTCTATGACATCATGATGGTTACGAAGTCAACGGCAATGACATAACAATGTCTATGAAACTACAGTGGCTTTGACCTTACAGTATATATGATGTTATAGTCGTTGTGATGTCACAATGGCTATGCCATCACAATGGCTATGCCATCACAATGGCTATGACATCACAGTTTCTATGACATCATAGTGGCTATGACGTTCCAATGGCTATGACATCAAAATGGCTATGACCTGAAATTTGCATTGACTTAAATATGTCTGTGTCATTACAGTGCCTGTGACGTTACACTGGCTGAGACATTTTCGTGGCTATGACGATGCAATTCCTGTGGCATTGTAGGTAGCTATGACTTTTCAATGGCTATGACATTGATGTGGCCATGAGCTTTCAATGGCTATGACGTCACAATGCCTACGACCTAACAATGGCTATGACGTCACAGTGGCTATTACAGGACAGCGGAAATGACTATACTATCTCTATGACATTGTGATGCCTATCACGTTACGATGGCTGTGTCATTATAGTGGCTATGCCATCACCATGTCTATGATATCATGATGGTTACGAAGTCGACGGCAATGACATAACAATGTCTATGAAATTACAGTGGCTTTGACCTTACAGTATATATGATGTTATAGTCGCTGTGATGTCACAATGGCTATGCGATCACAATGGCTATGCCATCACAATGGCTATGACATCACAGTTTCTATGACATCATAGTGGCTATGACGTTCCAATGGCTATGACATCAAAATGGCTATGACCTGAAATTTGCATTGACTTAAATATGTCTGTGTCATTACAGTGCCTGTGACGTTACAATGGCTGTGACATTTTCGTGGCTATGACGATGCAATTCCTGTGGCATTGTAGGTAGCTAAGACTTTTCAATGGCTATGACATTGATGTGGCCATGAGCTTTCAATGGCTATGACGTCACAATGCCTACGACCTAACAATGGCTATGACGTCACAGTGGCTATTAAAGGCCAGTGGAAATGACTATACTATCTCTATGACATTGTGGTGCCTATCACGTTACGATGGCTGTGACATTATAGTGGCTATGCCATCACCATGTCTATGACATCATGATGGTTATGAAGTCAACGGCAATGACAACAATTTCTATGAAACTACAGTGTCTTTGACCTTACAATATATATGATGTTATAGTCGCTGTGATGTCACAATGGCTATGCCATCACAATGGCTATGACATCACAATGGCTATGACATCACAGTTTCTATGACATCATAGTGGCTATGACGTTCCAATGGCTATGACATCAAAATGGCTATGATCTGAAATTTGCATTGACTTAAATATATCTGTGCCATTATACTGCCAGTGACGTTACAATGGCTGTGACATTTTCGTGGCTATGACGATGCAATTCCTGTGGCATTGTAGGTAGCTATGACTTTTCAATGGCTATGACATTGATGTGGCCATGAGCTTTCAATGGCTATGACGTCACAATGCCTACGACCTAACAATGGCTATGACGTCACAGTGGCTATTACAGGACAGCGGAAATGACTATACTATCTCTATGACATTGTGATGCCTATCACGTTACGATGGCTGTGTCATTATAGTGGCTATGCCATCACCATGTCTATGATATCATGATGGTTACGAAGTCAACGGCAATGACATAACAATGTCTATGAAATTACAGTGGCTTTGACCTTACAATATATATGATGTTATAGTCGCTGTGATGTCACAATGGCTATGCCATCACAATGGCTATGCCATCACAATGGCTATGACATCACAATGGCTATGACATCACAGTTTCTATGACATCATAGTGGCTATGACGTTCCAATGGCTATGACATCAAAATAGCTATGATCTGAAATTTGCTTTGACTTAAATATGTCTGTGTCATTACAGTGCCTGTGACGTTACAATGGCTGTGACATTTTCGTGGCTATGACGTTGCAATTGCTGTGGCATTGTAGGTAGCTATGACTTTTCAATGGCTATGACATTGATGTGGCCATGAGCTTTCAATGGCTATGACGTCACAATGCCTACCACCTAACAATGGCTATGACGTCACAGTGGCTATTAAAGGCCAGCGGAAATGACTATACTATCTCTATGACATTGTGGTGCCTATCACGTTACGATGGCTGTGACATTATAGTGGCTATGCCATCACCATGTCTATGACATCATGATGGTTACGAAGTCAACGGCAATGACATAATGTCTATGAAATTACAGTGGCTTTGACCTTACAGTATATATGTTGTTATAGTCGCTGTGATGTCACAATGGCTATGCCATCACAATGGCTATGACATCACAGTTTCTATGACATCATAGTGGCTATGACGTTCCAATGGCTATGACATCAAAATGGCTATGACCTGAAATTTGCATTGACTTAAATATGTCTGTGTCATTACAGTGCCTGTGACGTTACAATGGCTGTGACATTTTCGTGGCTATGACGATGCAATTCCTGTGGCATTGTAGGTAGCTATGACTTTTCAATGGCTATAACATTGATGTGGCCATGAGTTTCAATGGCTATGACGTCACAATGCCTACGACCTAACAATGGCTATGACGTCACAGTGGCTATTAAAGGCCAGCGGAAATGACTATACTATCTCTATGACATTTGGTGCCTATCACGTTACGATGGCTGTGACATTATAGTGGCTATGCCATCACCATGTCTATGACATCATGATGGTTATGAAGTCAACGGCAATGACAACAATTTCTATGAAACTACAGTGTCTTTGACCTTACAATATATATGATGTTATAGTCGCTGTGATGTCACAATGGCTATGCCATCACAATGGCTATGACATCACAATGGCTATGACATCACAGTTTCTATGACATCATAGTGGCTATGACGTTCCAATGGCTATGACATCAAAATGGCTATGATCTGAAATTTGCATTGACTTAAATATATCTGTGTCATTATACTGCCAGTGACGTTACAATGGCTGTGACATTTTCGTGGCTATGACGATGCAATTCCTGTGGCATTGTAGGTAGCTATGACTTTTCAATGGCTATGACATTGATGTGGCCATGAGCTTTCAATGGCTATGACGTCACAATGCCTACGACCTAACAATGGCTATGACGTCACAGTGGCTATTACAGGACAGCGGAAATGACTATACTATCTCTATGACATTGTGGTGCCTACCACGTTACGATGGCTGTGACATTATAGTGGCTATGCCATCACCATGTCTATGACATCATGATGGTTAAGAAGTCAACGGCAATGACATAACAATGTCTATGAAACTACAGTGTCTTTGACCTTACAATATATATGATGTTATAGTCGCTGTGATGTCACAATGGCTATGCCATCACAATGGCTATGACATCACAATGGCTATGACATCACAGTTTCTATGACATCATAGTGGCTATGACGTTCCAATGGCTATGACATCAAAATGGCTATGAACTGAAGTTTGCATTGACTTAAATATATCTGTGTCATTACACTGCCAGTGACGTTACAATGGCTGTGACATTTTCGTGGCTATGACGATGCAATTCCTGTGGCATTGTAGGTAGCTATGACTTTTCAATGGCTATGACATTGATGTGGCCATGAGCTTTCAATGGCTATGACGTCACAATGCCTACGACCTAACAATGGCTATGACGTCACAGTGGCTATTACAGGACAGCGGAAATGACTATACTATCTCTATGACATTGTGGTGCCTATCACGTTACGATGGCTGTGACATTATAGTGGCTATGCCATCACCATGTCTATGATATCATGTTGGTTACGAAGTCAACGGCAATGACATAACAATGTCTATGAAACTACAGTGGCTTTGATCTTACAATATATATGATGTTATAGTCGCTGTGATGTCACAATGGCTATGCCATCACAATGGCTATGACATCACAATGGCTATGACATCACAGTTTCTATGACATCATAGTGGCTATGACGTTCCAATGGCTATGACATCAAAATGGCTATGATCTGAAATTTGCTTTGACTTAAATATGTCTGTGTCATTACAGTGCCTGTGACGTTACAATGGCTGTGACATTTTCGTGGCTATGACGATGCAATTCCTGTGGCATTGTAGGTAGCTATGACTTTTCAATGGCTATGACATTGATGTGGCCATGAGCTTTCAATGGCTATGACGTCACAATGCCTACGACCTGACAATGGCTATGACGTCACACTGGCTATTACAGGACAGCGGAAATGACTATACTATATGACATTGTGGTGCCTATCACGTTACGATGGCTGTGTCATTATAGTGGCTATGCCATCACCATGTCTATGACATCATGATGGTTACGAAGTCAACGGCAATGACATAACAATGTCTATGAAACTACAGTGGCTTTGACCTTACAGTATATATGATGTTATAGTCGCTGTGATGTCACAATGGCTATGCCATCACAATGGCTATGCCATCACAATGGCTATGACATCACAGTTTCTATGACATCATAGTGGCTATGACGTTCCAATGGCTATGACATCAAAATGGCTATGACCTGAAATTTGCATTGACTTAAATATGTCTCTGTCATTACAGTGCCTGTGACGTTACAATGGCTGTGAGATTTTCGTGGCTATGACGATGCAATTCCTGTGGCATTGTAGGTAGCTATGACTTTTCAATGGCTATGACATTGATGTGGCCATGAGTTTCAATGGCTATGACGTCACAATGCCTACGACCTAACAATGGCTATGACGTCACAGTGGCTATTAAAGGCCAGCGGAAATGACTATAGTATCTCTATGACATTTGGTGCCTATCACGTTACGATGGCTGTGACATTATAGTGGCTATGCCATCACCATGTCTATGACATCATGATGGTTACGAAGTCAACGGCAATGACATAACAATGTCTATGAAACTACAGTGTCTATGACCTTACAATATATATGATGTTATAGTCGCTGTGATGTCACAATGGCTATGCCATCACAATGGCTATGACATCACAATGGCTATGACATCACAGTTTCTATGACATCATAGTGGCTATGACGTTCCAATGGCTATGACATCAAAATGGCTATGAACTGAAGTTTGCATTGACTTAAATATATCTGTGTCATTACACTGCCAGTGACGTTACAATGGCTGTGACATTTTCGTGGCTATGACGATGCAATTCCTGTGGCATTGTAGGTAGCTATGACTTTTCAATGGCTATGACATTGATGTGGCCATGAGCTTTCAATGGCTATGATGTCACAATGCCTACGACCTAACAATGGCTATGACGTCACAGTGGCTATTACAGGACAGCGGAAATGACTATACTATCTCTATGACATTGTGGTGCCTATCACGTTACGATGGCTGTGACATTATAGTGGCTATGCCATCACCATGTCTATGACATCATGTTGGTTACGAAGTCAACGGCAATGACATAACAATGTCTATGAAACTACAGTGGCTTTGATCTTACAATATATATGATGTTATAGTCGCTGTGATGTCACAATGGCTATGCCATCACAATGGCTATGACATCACAATGGCTATGACATCACAGTTTCTATGACATCATAGTGGCTATGACGTTCCAATGGCTATGACATCAAAATGGCTATGATCTGAAATTTGCTTTGACTTAAATATGTCTGTGTCATTACAGTGCCTGTGACGTTACAATGGCTGTGACATTTTCGTGGCTATGACGATGCAATTCCTGTGGCATTGTAGGTAGCTATGACTTTTCAATGGCTATGACATTGATGTGGCCATGAGCTTTCAATGGCTATGACGTCACAATGCCTACGACCTGACAATGGCTATGACGTCACACTGGCTATTACAGGACAGCGGAAATGACTATACTATATGACATTGTGGTGCCTATCACGTTACGATGGCTGTGTCATTATAGTGGCTATGCCATCACCATGTCTATGACATCATGATGGTTACGAAGTCAACGGCAATGACATAACAATGTCTATGAAACTACAGTGGCTTTGACCTTACAGTATATATGATGTTATAGTCGCTGTGATGTCACAATGGCTATGCCATCACAATGGCTATGCCATCACAATGGCTATGACATCACAGTTTCTATGACATCATAGTGGCTATGACGTTCCAATGGCTATGACATCAAAATGGCTATGACCTGAAATTTGCATTGACTTAAATATGTCTGTGTCATTACAGTGCCTGTGACGTTACACTGGCTGAGACATTTTCGTGGCTATGACGATGCAATTCCTGTGGCATTGTAGGTAGCTATGACTTTTCAATGGCTATGACATTGATGTGGCCATGAGCTTTCAATGGCTATGACGTCACAATGCCTACGACCTAACAATGGCTATGACGTCACAGTGGCTATTACAGGACAGCGGAAATGACTATACTATCTCTATGACATTGTGATGCCTATCACGTTACGATGGCTGTGTCATTATAGTGGCTATGCCATCACCATGTCTATGATATCATGATGGTTACGAAGTCGACGGCAATGACATAACAATGTCTATGAAATTACAGTGGCTTTGACCTTACAGTATATATGATGTTATAGTCGCTGTGATGTCACAATGGCTATGCGATCACAATGGCTATGCCATCACAATGGCTATGACATCACAGTTTCTATGACATCATAGTGGCTATGACGTTCCAATGGCTATGACATCAAAATGGCTATGACCTGAAATTTGCATTGACTTAAATATGTCTGTGTCATTACAGTGCCTGTGACGTTACAATGGCTGTGACATTTTCGTGGCTATGACGATGCAATTCCTGTGGCATTGTAGGTAGCTAAGACTTTTCAATGGCTATGACATTGATGTGGCCATGAGCTTTCAATGGCTATGACGTCACAATGCCTACGACCTAACAATGGCTATGACGTCACAGTGGCTATTAAAGGCCAGCGGAAATGACTATACTATCTCTATGACATTGTGGTGCCTATCACGTTACGATGGCTGTGACATTATAGTGGCTATGCCATCACCATGTCTATGACATCATGATGGTTATGAAGTCAACGGCAATGACAACAATTTCTATGAAACTACAGTGTCTTTGACCTTACAATATATATGATGTTATAGTCGCTGTGATGTCACAATGGCTATGCCATCACAATGGCTATGACATCACAATGGCTATGACATCACAGTTTCTATGACATCATAGTGGCTATGACGTTCCAATGGCTATGACATCAAAATGGCTATGATCTGAAATTTGCATTGACTTAAAAATATCTGTGTCATTATACTGCCAGTGACGTTACAATGGCTGTGACATTTTCGTGGCTATGACGATGCAATTCCTGTGGCATTGTAGGTAGCTATGACTTTTCAATGGCTATGACATTGATGTGGCCATGAGCTTTCAATGGCTATGACGTCACAATGCCTACGACCTAACAATGGCTATGACGTCACAGTGGCTATTACAGGACAGCGGAAATGACTATACTATCTCTATGACATTGTGATGCCTATCACGTTACGATGGCTGTGTCATTATAGTGGCTATGCCATCACCATGTCTATGATATCATGATGGTTACGAAGTCAACGGCAATGACATAACAATGTCTATGAAATTACAGTGGCTTTGACCTTACAATATATATGATGTTATAGTCGCTGTGATGTCACAATGGCTATGCCATCACAATGGCTATGACATCACAATGGCTATGACATCACAATGGCTATGACATCACAGTTTCTATGACATCATAGTGGCTATGACGTTCCAATGGCTATGACATCAAAATAGCTATGATCTGAAATTTGCTTTGACTTAAATATGTCTGTGTCATTACAGTGCCTGTGACGTTACAATGGCTGTGACATTTTCGTGGCTATGACGTTGCAATTCCTGTGGCATTGTAGGTAGCTATGACTTTTCAATGGCTATGACATTGATGTGGCCATGAGCTTTCAATGGCTATGACGTCACAATGCCTACCACCTAACAATGGCTATGACGTCACAGTGGCTATTAAAGGCCAGCGGAAATGACTATACTATCTCTATGACATTGTGGTGCCTATCACGTTACGATGGCTGTGACATTATAGTGGCTATGCCATCACCATGTCTATGACATCATGATGGTTACGAAGTCAACGGCAATGACATAACAATGTCTATGAAATTACAGTGGCTTTGACCTTACAGTATATATGTTGTTATAGTAGCTGTGATGTCACAATGGCTATGCCATCACAATGGCTATGACATCACAGTTTCTATGACATCATAGTGGCTATGACGTTCCAATGGCTATGACATCAAAATGGCTATGATCTGAAATTTGCTTTGACTTAAATATGTCTGTGTCATTACAGTGCCTGTGACGTTACAATGGCTGTGACATTTTCGTGGCTATGACGATGCAATTCCTGTGGGATTGTAGGTAGCTATGACTTTTCAATGGCTATGACATTGATGTGGCCATGAGCTTTCAATGGCTATGACGTCACAATGCCTACGACCTGACAATGGCTATGACGTCACACTGGCTATTACAGGACAGCGGAAATGACTATACTATATGACATTGTGGTGCCTATCACGTTACGATGGCTGTGTCATTATAGTGGCTATGCTATCACCATGTCTATGACATCATGATGGTTACGAAGTCAACGGCAATGACATAACAATGTCTATGAAACTACAGTGGCTTTGACCTTACAGTATATATGATGTTATAGTCGCTGTGATGTCACAATGGCTATGCCATCACAATGGCTATGCCATCACAATGGCTATGACATCACAGTTTGTATGACATCATAGTGGCTATGACGTTCCAATGGCTATGACATCAAAATGGCTATGACCTGAAATTTGCATTGACTTAAATATGTCTGTGTCATTACAGTGCCTGTGACGTTACACTGGCTGAGACATTTTCGTGGCTATGACGATGCAATTCCTGTGGCATTGTAGGTAGCAATGACTTTTCAATGGCTATGACATTGATGTGGCCATGAGTTTCAATGGCTATGACGTCACAATGCCTACGACCTAACAATGGCTATGACGTCACAGTGGCTATTAAAGGCCAGCGGGAATGACTATACTATCTCTATGACATTGTGGTGCCTATCACGTTACGATGGATGTGACATTATAGTGGCTATGCCATCACCATGTCTATGACATCATGATGGTTATGAAGTCAACGGCAATGACAACAATTTCTATGAAACTACAGTGTCTTTGACCTTACAATATATATGATGTTATAGTCGCTGTGATGTCACAATGGCTATGCCATCACAATGGCTATGACATCACAATGGCTATGACATCACAGTTTCTATGACATCATAGTGGCTATGACGTTCCAATGGCTATGACATCAAAATGGCTATGATCTGAAATTTGCATTGACTTAAATGTATCTGTGTCATTATACTGCCAGTGACGTTACAATGGCTGTGACATTTTCGTGGCTATGACGATGCAATTCCTGTGGCATTGTAGGTAGCTATGACTTTTCAATGGCTATGACATTGATGTGGCCATGAGCTTTCAATGGCTATGACGTCACAATGCCTACGACCTAACAATGGCTATGACGTCACAGTGGCTATTACAGGACAGCGGAAATGACTATACTATCTCTATGACATTGTGGTGCCTATCACGTTACGATGGCTGTGACATTATAGTGGCTATGCCATCACCATGTCTATGACATCATGATGGTTACGAAGTCAACGGCAATGACATAACAATGTCTATGAAACTACAGTGGCTTTGACCTTACAATATATATGATGTTATAGTCGCTGTGATGTCAAAATGGCTATGCCATCACAATGGCTATGACATCACAATGGCTATGACATCACAGTTTCTATGACATCATAGTGGCTATGACGTTCCAATGGCTATGACATCAAAATGGCTATGATCTGAAATTTGCTTTGACTTAAATATGTCTGTGTCATTACAGTGCCTGTGACGTTACAATGGCTGTGACATTTTCGTGGCTATGACGATGCAATTCCTGTGGCATTGTAGGTAGCCATGACTTTTCAATGGCTATGACATTGATGTGGCCATGAGCTTTCAATGGCTATGACGTCACAATGCCTACGACCTGACAATGGCTATGACGTCACACTGGCTATTACAGGACAGCGGAAATGACTATACTATCTCTATGACATTGTGGTGCCTATCACGTTACGATGGCTGTGACATTATAGTGGCTATGCCATCACCATGTCTATGACATCATGATGGTTATGAAGTCAACGGCAATGACAACAATTTCTATGAAACTACAGTGTCTTTGACCTTACAATATATATGATGTTATAGTTGCTGTGATGTCACAATGGCTATGCCATCACAATGGCTATGACATCACAATGGCTATGACATCACAGTTTCTATGACATCATAGTGGCTATGACGTTCCAATGGCTATGACATCAAAATGGCTATGATCTGAAATTTGCATTGACTTAAATGTATCTGTGTCATTATACTGCCAGTGACGTTACAATGGCTGTGACATTTTCGTGGCTATGACGATGTAATTCCTGTGGCATTGTAGGTAGCTATGACTTTTCAATGGCTATGACATTGATGTGGCCATGAGCTTTCAATGGCTATGACGTCACAATGCCTACGACCTAACAATGGCTATGACGTCACAGTGGCTATTACAGGACAGCGGAAATGACTATACTATCTCTATGACACTGTGGTGCCTATCACGATACGATGGCTGTGACATTATAGTGGCTATGCCATCACCATGTCTATGACATCATGATGGTTACGAAGTCAACGGCAATGACATAACAATGTCTATGAAACTACAGTGGCCTAGACCTTACAATATATATGATGTTATAGTCGCTGTGATGTCACAATGGCTATGCCATCACAATGGCTATGACATCACAATGGCTATGACATCACAGTTTCTATGACATCATAGTGGCTATGACGTTCCAATGGCTATGACATCAAAATGGCTATGATCTGAAATTTGCTTTGACTTAAATATGTCTGTGTCATTACAGTGCCTGTGACGTTACAATGGCTGTGACATTTTCGTGGCTATGACGATGCAATTCCTGTGGCATTGTAGGTAGCTATGACTTTTCAATGGCTATGACATTGATGTGGCCATGAGCTTTCAATGGCTATGACGTCACAATGCCTACGACCTGACAATGGCTATGACGTCACACTGGCTATTACAGGACAGCGGAAATGACTATACTATATGACATTGTGGTGCCTATCACGTTACGATGGCTGTGTCATTATAGTGGCTATGCCATCACCATGTCTATGACATCATGATGGTTACGAAGTCAACGGCAATGACATAACAATGTCTTTGAAACTACAGTGGCTTTGACCTTACAGTATATATGATGTTATAGTCGCTGTGATGTCACAATGGCTATGCCATCACAATGGCTATGCCATCACAATGGCTATGACATCACAGTTTCTATGACATCATAGTGGCTATGACGTTCCAATGGCTATGACATCAAAATGGCTATGACCTGAAATTTGCATTGACTTAAATATGTCTGTGTCATTACAGTGCCTGTGACGTTACACTGGCTGAGACATTTTCGTGGCTATGACGATGCAATTCCTGTGGCATTGTAGGTAGCTATGACTTTTCAATGGCTATGACATTGATGTGGCCATGAGCTTTCAATGGCTATGACGTCACAATGCCTACGACCTAACAATGGCTATGACGTCACAGTGGCTATTACAGGACAGCGGAAATGACTATACTATCTCTATGACATTGTGACGCCTATCACGTTACGATGGCTGTGTCATTATAGTGGCTATGCCATCACCATGTCTATGACATCATGATGGTTACGAAGTCAACGGCAATGACATAACAATGTCTATGACTACAGTGTGTTTGACCTTACAATATATATGATGTTATAGTCGCTGTGATGTCACAATGGCTATGCCATCACAATGGCTATGACATCACAATGGCTATGACATCACAGTTTCTATGACATCATAGTGGCTATGACGTTCCAATGGCTATGACATCAAAATGGCTATGAACTGAAATTTGCATTGACGTAAATATATCTGTGTCATTA
Organism: Myotis yumanensis; assembly: GCF_028538775.1. NCBI lineage: Eukaryota > Metazoa > Chordata > Mammalia > Chiroptera > Vespertilionidae > Myotis > Myotis yumanensis. The sequence continues at coordinate 548,194 of NW_027223783.1, forward strand.
CACTGCCAGTGACGTTACAATGGCTGTGACATTTTCGTGGCTATGACGATGCAATTCCTGTGGCATTGTAGGTAGCTATGACTTTTCAATGGCTATGACATTGATGTGGCCATGAGCTTTCAATGGCTATGACGTCACAATGCCTACGACCTGACAATGGCTATGACGTCACAGTGGCTATTACAGGACAGCGGAAATGACTATACTATATGACATTGTGGTGCCTATCACGTTACGATGGCTGTGACATTATAGTGGCTATGCCATCACCATGTCTATGACATCATGATGGTTACGAAGTCAACGGCAATGACATAAGAATGTCTATGAAACTACAGTGGCTTTGACCTTACAGTATATATGATGTTATAGTCGCTGTGATGTCACAATGGCTATGCCATCACAATGGCTATGCCATCACAATGGCTATGACATCACAGTTTCTATGACATCATAGTGGCTATGACGTTCCAATGGCTATGAAATCAAAATGGCTATGACCTGAAATTTGCATTGACTTAAATATGTCTGTGTCATTACAGTGCCTGTGACGTTACAATGGCTGTGACATTTTCGTGGCTACGACGATGCAATTCCTGTGGCATTGTAGGTAGCTATGACTTTTCAATGGCTATGACATTGATGGTGCCATGAGTTTCAATGGCTATGACGTCACAATGCCTACGACCTAACAATGGCTATGACGTCACAGTGGCTATTACAGGACAGCGGAAATGACTATACTATCTCTATGACATTGTGGTGCCTATCACGTTACGATGGCTGTGACATTATAGTGGGTATGCCATCACCATGTCTATGACATCATGATGGTTACGAAGTCAACGGCAATGACATAACAATGTCTATGAAACCACAGTGGCTTTGACCTTACAGTATATATGATGTTATAGTCGCTGTGATGTCACAATGGCTATGCCATCACAATGGCTATGCCATCACAATGGCTATGACATCACAGTTTCTATGACATCATAGTGGCTATGACGTTCCAATGGCTATGACATCAAAATGGCTATGACCTGAAATTTGCATTGACTTAAATTTGTCTGTGTCATTACAGTGCCTGTGACGTTACAATGGCTGTGACATTTTCGTGGCTATGACGATGCAATTCCTGTGGCATTGTAGGTAGCTATGACTTTTCAATGGCTATGACATTGATGTGGCCATGAGGTTTCAATGGCTATGACGTCACAATGCCTACGACCTGACAATGGCTATGACGTCACAGTGGCTATTAAAGGCCAGCGGAAATGACTATACTATCTCTATGACATTGTGGTGCCTATCACGTTACGATGGCTGTGACATTATAGTGGCTATGCCATCACCATGTCTATGACATCATGATGGTTACGAAGTCAACGGCAATGACATAACAATGTCTATGAAACTACAGTTTCTTTGACCTTACAGTATATATGATGTTATAGTCGCTGTGATGTCACAATGGCTATGCCATCACAATGGCTATGACATCACAATGGCTATGACATCACAGTGTCTATGACATCATAGTGGCTATGACGTTCCAATGGCTATGACATCAAAATGGCTATGAACTGAAATTTGCATTGACTTAAATATATCTGTGTCATTACACTGCCAGTGACGTTACAATGGCTGTGACATTTTCGTGGCTATGACGATGCAATTCCTGTGGCATTGTAGGTAGCTATGACTTTTCAATGGCTATGACATTGATGTGGCCATGAGCTTTCAATGGCTATGACGTCACAATGCCTACGACCTGACAATGGCTATGACGTCACAGTGGCTATTACAGGACAGCGGAAATGACTATACTATATGACATTGTGGTGCCTATCACGTTACGATGGCTGTGTCATTATAGTGGCTATGCCATCACCATGTCTATGACATCATGATGGTTACGAAGTCAACGGCAATGACATAACAATGTCTATGAAACTACAGTGGCTTTGACCTTACAGTATATATGACGTTATAGTCGCTGTGATGTCACAATGGCTATGCCATCACAATGGCTATGCCACCACAATGGCTATGACATCACAGTTTCTATGACATCATAGTGGCTATGACGTTCCAATGGCTATGACATCAAAATGGCTATGACCTGAAATTTGCATTGACTTAAATATGTCTGTGTCATTACAGTGCCTGTGACGTTACACTGGCTGAGACATTTTCGTGGCTATGACGATGCAATTCCTGTGGCATTGTAGGTAGCTATGACTTTTCAATGGCTATGACATTGATGTGGCCATGAGTTTCAATGGCTATGACGTCACAATGCCTACGACCTAACAATGGCTATGACGTCACAGTGGCTATTAAAGGCCAGCGGGAATGACTATACTATCTCTATGACATTGTGGTGCCTATCACGTTACGATGGCTGTGACATTATAGTGGCTATGCCATCACCATGTCTATGACATCATGATGGTTATGAAGTGAACGGCAATGACAACAATTTCTATGAAACTACAGTGTCTTTGACCTTACAATATATATGATGTTATAGTTGCTGTGATGTCACAATGGCTATGCCATCACAATGGCTATGACATCACAATGGCTATGACATCACAGTTTCTATGACATCATAGTGGCTATGACGTTCCAATGGCTATGACATCAAAATGGCTATGATCTGAAATTTGCATTGACTTAAATGTATCTGTGTCATTATACTGCCAGTGACGTTACAATGGCTGTGACATTTTCGTGGCTATGACGATGTAATTCCTGTGGCATTGTAGGTAGCTATGACTTTTCAATGGCTATGACATTGATGTGGCCATGAGCTTTCAATGGCTATGACGTCACAATGCCTACGACCTAACAATGGCTATGACGTCACAGTGGCTATTACAGGACAGCGGAAATGACTATACTATCTCTATGACACTGTGGTGCCTATCACGATACGATGGCTGTGACATTATAGTGGCTATGCCATCACCATGTCTATGACATCATGATGGTTACGAAGTCAACGGCAATGACATAACAATGTCTATGAAACTACAGTGGCCTAGACCTTACAATATATATGATGTTATAGTCGCTGTGATGTCACAATGGCTATGCCATCACAATGGCTATGACATCACAATGGCTATGACATCACAGTTTCTATGACATCATAGTGGCTATGACGTTCCAATGGCTATGACATCAAAATGGCTATGATCTGAAATTTGCTTTGACTTAAATATGTCTGTGTCATTACAGTGCCTGTGACGTTACAATGGCTGTGACATTTTCGTGGCTATGACGATGCAATTCCTGTGGCATTGTAGGTAGCTATGACTTTTCAATGGCTATGACATTGATGTGGCCATGAGCTTTCAATGGCTATGACGTCACAATGCCTACGACCTGACAATGGCTATGACGTCACACTGGCTATTACAGGACAGCGGAAATGACTATACTATATGACATTGTGGTGCCTATCACGTTACGATGGCTGTGTCATTATAGTGGCTATGCCATCACCATGTCTATGACATCATGATGGTTACGAAGTCAACGGCAATGACATAACAATGTCTTTGAAACTACAGTGGCTTTGACCTTACAGTATATATGATGTTATAGTCGCTGTGATGTCACAATGGCTATGCCATCACAATGGCTATGCCATCACAATGGCTATGACATCACAGTTTCTATGACATCATAGTGGCTATGACGTTCCAATGGCTATGACATCAAAATGGCTATGACCTGAAATTTGCATTGACTTAAATATGTCTGTGTCATTACAGTGCCTGTGACGTTACACTGGCTGAGACATTTTCGTGGCTATGACGATGCAATTCCTGTGGCATTGTAGGTAGCTATGACTTTTCAATGGCTATGACATTGATGTGGCCATGAGCTTTCAATGGCTATGACGTCACAATGCCTACGACCTAACAATGGCTATGACGTCACAGTGGCTATTACAGGACAGCGGAAATGACTATACTATCTCTATGACATTGTGACGCCTATCACGTTACGATGGCTGTGTCATTATAGTGGCTATGCCATCACCATGTCTATGACATCATGATGGTTACGAAGTCAACGGCAATGACATAACAATGTCTATGACTACAGTGTGTTTGACCTTACAATATATATGATGTTATAGTCGCTGTGATGTCACAATGGCTATGCCATCACAATGGCTATGACATCACAATGGCTATGACATCACAGTTTCTATGACATCATAGTGGCTATGACGTTCCAATGGCTATGACATCAAAATGGCTATGAACTGAAATTTGCATTGACGTAAATATATCTGTGTCATTACACTGCCAGTGACGTTACAATGGCTGTGACATTTTCGTGGCTATGACGATGCAATTCCTGTGGCATTGTAGGTAGCTATGACTTTTCAATGGCTATGACATTGATGTGGCCATGAGCTTTCAATGGCTATGACGTCACAATGCCTACGACCTGACAATGGCTATGACGTCACAGTGGCTATTACAGGACAGCGGAAATGACTATACTATATGACATTGTGGTGCCTATCACGTTACGATGGCTGTGACATTATAGTGGCTATGCCATCACCATGTCTATGACATCATGATGGTTACGAAGTCAACGGCAATGACATAAGAATGTCTATGAAACTACAGTGGCTTTGACCTTACAGTATATATGATGTTATAGTCGCTGTGATGTCACAATGGCTATGCCATCACAATGGCTATGCCATCACAATGGCTATGACATCACAGTTTCTATGACATCATAGTGGCTATGACGTTCCAATGGCTATGAAATCAAAATGGCTATGACCTGAAATTTGCATTGACTTAAATATGTCTGTGTCATTACAGTGCCTGTGACGTTACAATGGCTGTGACATTTTCGTGGCTACGACGATGCAATTCCTGTGGCATTGTAGGTAGCTATGACTTTTCAATGGCTATGACATTGATGGTGCCATGAGTTTCAATGGCTATGACGTCACAATGCCTACGACCTAACAATGGCTATGACGTCACAGTGGCTATTACAGGACAGCGGAAATGACTATACTATCTCTATGACATTGTGGTGCCTATCACGTTACGATGGCTGTGACATTATAGTGGGTATGCCATCACCATGTCTATGACATCATGATGGTTACGAAGTCAACGGCAATGACATAACAATGTCTATGAAACCACAGTGGCTTTGACCTTACAGTATATATGATGTTATAGTCGCTGTGATGTCACAATGGCTATGCCATCACAATGGCTATGCCATCACAATGGCTATGACATCACAGTTTCTATGACATCATAGTGGCTATGACGTTCCAATGGCTATGACATCAAAATGGCTATGACCTGAAATTTGCATTGACTTAAATTTGTCTGTGTCATTACAGTGCCTGTGACGTTACAATGGCTGTGACATTTTCGTGGCTATGACGATGCAATTCCTGTGGCATTGTAGGTAGCTATGACTTTTCAATGGCTATGACATTGATGTGGCCATGAGGTTTCAATGGCTATGACGTCACAATGCCTACGACCTGACAATGGCTATGACGTCACAGTGGCTATTAAAGGCCAGCGGAAATGACTATACTATCTCTATGACATTGTGGTGCCTATCACGTTACGATGGCTGTGACATTATAGTGGCTATGCCATCACCATGTCTATGACATCATGATGGTTACGAAGTCAACGGCAATGACATAACAATGTCTATGAAACTACAGTTTCTTTGACCTTACAGTATATATGATGTTATAGTCGCTGTGATGTCACAATGGCTATGCCATCACAATGGCTATGACATCACAATGGCTATGACATCACAGTGTCTATGACATCATAGTGGCTATGACGTTCCAATGGCTATGACATCAAAATGGCTATGAACTGAAATTTGCATTGACTTAAATATATCTGTGTCATTACACTGCCAGTGACGTTACAATGGCTGTGACATTTTCGTGGCTATGACGATGCAATTCCTGTGGCATTGTAGGTAGCTATGACTTTTCAATGGCTATGACATTGATGTGGCCATGAGCTTTCAATGGCTATGACGTCACAATGCCTACGACCTGACAATGGCTATGACGTCACAGTGGCTATTACAGGACAGCGGAAATGACTATACTATATGACATTGTGGTGCCTATCACGTTACGATGGCTGTGTCATTATAGTGGCTATGCCATCACCATGTCTATGACATCATGATGGTTACGAAGTCAACGGCAATGACATAACAATGTCTATGAAACTACAGTGGCTTTGACCTTACAGTATATATGACGTTATAGTCGCTGTGATGTCACAATGGCTATGCCATCACAATGGCTATGCCACCACAATGGCTATGACATCACAGTTTCTATGACATCATAGTGGCTATGACGTTCCAATGGCTATGACATCAAAATGGCTATGACCTGAAATTTGCATTGACTTAAATATGTCTGTGTCATTACAGTGCCTGTGACGTTACAATGGCTGTGACATTTTCGTGGCTATGACGATGCAATTCCTGTGGCATTGTAGGTAGCTATGACTTTTCAATGGCTATGACATTGATGTGGCCATGAATTTCAATGGCTATGACGTCACAATGCCTACGACCTAACAATGGCTATGACGTCACAGTGGCTATTAAAGGCCAGCGGAAATGACTATACTATCTCTATGACATTGTGGTGCCTATCACGTTACGATGGCTGTGACATTATAGTGGCTATGCCATCACCATGTCTATGACATCATGATGGTTACGAAGTCAACGGCAATGACATAACAATGTCTATGAAACTACAGTGTCTTTGACCTTACAATATATATGATGTTATAGTCGCTGTGATGTCACAATGGCTATGCCATCACAATGGCTATGACATCACAATGGCTATGACATCACAGTTTCTATGACATCATAGTGGCTATGACGTTCCAATGGCTATGACATCAAAATGGCTATGACCTGAAATTTGCATTGACTTAAATATGTCTCTGTCATTACAGTGCCTGTGACGTTACACTGGCTGAGACATTTTCGTGGCTATGACGATGCAATTCCTGTGGCATTGTAGGTAGCTATGACTTTTCAATGGCTATGACATTGATGTGGCCATGAGCTTTCAATGGCTATGACGTCACAATGCCTACGACCTAACAATGGCTATGACGTCACAGTGGCTATTACAGGACTGCGGAAATGACTATACTATCTTTATGACATTGTGATGCCTATCACGTTACGATGGCTGTGTCATTATAGTGGCTATGCCATCACCATGTCTATGACATCATGATGGTTACGAAGTCAACGGCAATGACATAACAATGTCTATGAAATTACAGTGGCTTTGACCTTACAGTATATATGACGTTATAGTCGCTGTGATGTCACAATGGCTATGCCATCACAATGGCTATGCCACCACAATGGCTATGACATCACAGTTTCTATGACATCATAGTGGCTATGACGTTCCAATGGCTATGACATCAAAATGGCTATGACCTGAAATTTGCATTGACTTAAATATGTCTGTGTCATTACAGTGCCTGTGACGTTACAATGGCTGTGACATTTTCGTGGCTATGACGATGCAATTCCTGTGGCATTGTAGGTAGCTATGACTTTTCAATGGCTATGACATTGATGTGGCCATGAATTTCAATGGCTATGACGTCACAATGCCTACGACCTAACAATGGCTATGACGTCACAGTGGCTATTAAAGGCCAGCGGAAATGACTATACTATCTCTATGACATTGTGGTGCCTATCACGTTACGATGGCTGTGACATTATAGTGGCTATGCCATCACCATGTCTATGACATCATGATGGTTACGAAGTCAACGGCAATGACATAACAATGTCTATGAAACTACAGTGTCTTTGACCTTACAATATATATGATGTTATAGTCGCTGTGATGTCACAATGGCTATGCCATCACAATGGCTATGACATCACAATGGCTATGACATCACAGTTTCTATGACATCATAGTGGCTATGACGTTCCAATGGCTATGACATCAAAATGGCTATGAACTGAAATTTGCATTGACTTAAATATATCTGTGTCATTACACTGCCAGTGACGTTACAATGGCTGTGACATTTTCGTGGCTATGACGATGCAATTCCTGTGGCATTGTAGGTAGCTATGACTTTTCAATGGCTATGACATTGATGTGGCCATGAGCTTTCAATGGCTATGACGTCACAATGCCTACGACCTGACAATGGCTATGACGTCACAGTGGCTATTACAGGACAGCGGAAATGACTATACTATATGACATTGTGGTGCCTATCACGTTACGATGGCTGTGTCATTATAGTGGCTATGCCATCACCATGTCTATGACATCATGATGGTTACGAAGTCAACGGCAATGACATAACAATGTCTATGAAACTACAGTTTCTTTGACCTTACAGTATATATGATGTTATAGTCGCTGTGATGTCACAATGGCTATGCCATCACAATGGCTATGCCGTCACAATGGCTATGACATCATAGTTTCTATGACATCATAGTGGCTATGACGTTCCAATGGCTATGACATCAAAATGGCTATGACCTGAAATTTGCATTGATTTAATATGTCTGTGTCATTACAGTGCCTGTGACGTTACACTGGCTGAGACATTTTCGTGGCTATGACGATGCAATTCCTGTGGCATTGTAGGTAGCTATGACTTTTCAATGGCTATGACATTGATGTGGCCATAAGCTTTCAATGGCTATGACGTCACAATGCCTACGACCTAACAATGGCTATGACTTCACAGTGGCTATTACAGGACAGCGGAAATGACTATACTATCTTTATGACATTGTGATGCCTATCACGTTACGATGGCTGTGTCATTATAGTGGCTATGCCATCACCATGTCTATGACATCATGATGGTTACGAAGTCAACGGCAATGACATAACAATGTCTATGAAACTACAGTGGATTTGACCTTACAGTATATATGATGTTATAATCGCTGTGATGTCACAATTGCTATGCCATCACTGGCTATGCCATCACAATGGCTATGACATCACAGTTTCTATGACATCATAGTGGCTATGACGTTCCAATGGCTATGACATCAAAATGGCTATGACCTGAAATTTGCATTGACTTAAATATGTCTGTGTCATTACAGTGCCTGTGACGTTACAATGGCTGTGACATTTTCGTGGCTATGACGATGCAATTCCTGTGGCATTGTAGGTAGCTATGACTTTTCAATGGCTATGACATTGATGTGGCCATGAGTTTCAATGGCTATGACGTCACAATGCCTACGACCTAACAATGGCTATGACGTCACAGTGGCTATTAAAGGCCAGCGGAAATGACTATACTATCTCTATGACATTGTGGTGCCTATCACGTTACGATGGCTGTGACATTATAGTGGCTATGCCATCACCATGTCTATGACATCATGATGGTTACGAAGTCAACGGCAATGACATAACAATGTCTATGAAACTACAGTGTCTTTGACCTTACAATATATATGATGTTATAGTCGCTGTGATGTCACAATGGCTATGCCATCACAATGGCTATGACATCACAATGGCTATGACATCACAGTTTCTATGACATCATAGTGGCTATGACGTTCCAATGGCTATGACATCAAAATGGCTATGACCTGAAATTTGCATTGACTTAAATATGTCTGTGTCATTACAGTGCCTGTGACGTTACACTGGCTGAGACATTTTCGTGGCTATGACGATGCAATTCCTGTGGCATTGTAGGTAGCTATGACTTTTCAATGGCTATGACATTGATGTGGCCATGAGCTTTCAATGGCTATGACGTCACAATGCCTACGACCTAACAATGGCTATGACGTCACAGTGGCTATTACAGGACAGCGGAAATGACTATACTATATGACATTGTGGTGCCTATCACGTTACGATGGCTGTGTCATTATAGTGGCTATGCCATCACCATGTCTATGACATCATGATGGTTACGAAGTCAACGGCAATGACATAACAATGTCTATGAAATTACAGTGGCTTTGACCTTACAGTATATATGATGTTATAGTCGCTGTGATGTCACAATGTCTATGCCATCACAATGGCTATGCCATCACAATGGCTATGACATCACAGTTTCTATGACATCATAGTGGCTATGACGTTCCAATGGCTATGACATCAAAATGGCTATGACCTGAAATTTGCATTGACTTAAATATGTCTGTGTCATTACAGTGCCTGTGACGTTACAATGGCTGTGACATTTTCGTGGCTATGACGATGCAATTCCTGTGGCATTGTAGGTAGCTATGACTTTTCAATGGCTATGACATTGATGTGGCGATGAGTTTCAATGGCTATGACGTCACAATGCCTACGACCTAGCAATGGCTATGACGTCACAGTGGCTATTAAAGGCCAGCGGAAATGACTATACTATCTCTATGACATTGTGGTGCCTATCACGTTATGATGGCTGTGACATTATAGTGGGTATGCCATCACCATGTCTATGACATCATGATGGTTACGAAGTCAACGGCAATGACATAACAATGTCTATGAAACTACAGTGTCTTTGACCTTACAATATATATGATGTTATAGTCACTGTGATGTCACAATGGCTATGCCATCACAATGGCTATGACATCACAATGGCTATGACATCACAGTTTCTATGACATCATAGTGGCTATGACGGTCCAATGGCTATGACATCAAAATGGCTATGACTTGAAATTTGCATTGACTTAAATATGTCTGTGTCATTACAGTGCCTGTGACGTTACACTGGCTGAGACATTTTCGTGGCTATGACGATGCAATTCCTGTGGCATTGTAGGTAGCTATGACTTTTCAATGGCTATGACATTGATGTGGCCATGAGCTTTCAATGGCTATGACGTCACAATGCCTACGACCTAACAATGGCTATGACGTCACAGTGGCTATTACAGGACAGCGGAAATGACTATACTATCTCTATGACATTGTGATGTCTATCACGTTACGATGGCTGTGTCATTATAGTGGCTATGCCATCACCATGTCTATGACATCATGATGGTTACGAAGTCAACGGCAATGACATAACAATGTCTATGAAACTACAGTGGCTTTGACCTTACAGTATATATGATGTTATAGTCGCTGTGATGTCACAATGGCTATGCCATCACAATGGCTATGCCATCACAATGGCTATGACATCACAGTTTCTATGACATCATAGTGGCTATGACGTTCCAATGGCTATGACATCAAAATGGCTATGACCTGAAATTTGCATTGACTTAAATATGTCTGTGTCATTACAGTGCCTGTGACGTTACAATGGCTGTGACATTTTCGTGGCTATGACGATGCAATTCCTGTGGCATTGTAGGTAGCTATGACTTTTCAATGGCTATGACATTGATGTGGCCATGAGTTTCAATGGCTATGACATCACAATGCCTACGACCTAACAATGGCTATGACGTCACAGTGGCTATTACAGGACAGCGGAAATGACTATACTATCTCTATGACATTGTGATGCCTATCACGTTACGATGGCTGTGTCATTATAGTGGCTATGTCATCACCATGTCTATGACATCATGATGGTTACGAAGTCAACGGCAATGACATAACAATGTCTATGAAATTACAGTGGCTTTGACCTTACAATATATATGATGTTATAGTCGCTGTGATGTCACAATGGCTATGCCATCACAATGGCTATGACATCACAATGGCTATGACATCACAGTTTCTATGACATCATAGTGGCTATGACGTTCCAATGGCTATGACATCAAAATGGCTATGATCTGAAATTTGCTTTGACTTAAATATGTCTGTGTCATTACAGTGCCTGTGACGTTAAAATGGCTGTGACATTTTCGTGGCTATGACGATGCAATTCCTGTGGCATTGTAGGTAGCTATGACTTTTCAATGGCTATGTCATTGATGTGGCCATGAGCTTTCAATGACTATGACGTCACAATGCCTACGACCTGACAATGGCTATGACGTCACAGTGGCTATTACAGGACAGCGGAAATGACTATACTATATGACATTGTGGTGCCTATCACGTTACGATGGCTGTGTCATTATAGTGGCTATGCCATCACCATGTCTATGACATCATGATGGTTACGAAGTCAACGGAAATGACATAACAATGTCTATGAAACTACAGTGGCTTTGACCTTACAGTATATATGATGTTATAGTCACTGTGATGTCACAATGGCTATGCCATCACAATGGCTATGCCATCACAATGGCTATGACATCACAGTTTCTATGACATCATCGTGGCTATGACCTTCCAATGGCTATGACATCAAAATGGCTATGACCTGAAATTTGCATTGACTTAAATATGTCTGTGTCATTACAGTGCCTGTGACGTTACAATGGCTGTGACATTTTCGTGGCTATGACGATGCAATTCCTGTGGCATTGTAGGTAGCTATGACTTTTCAATGGCTATGACATTGATGTGGCCATGAGTTTCAATGGCTATGACGTCACAATGCCTACGACCTAACAATGGCTATGACGTCACAGTGGCTATTAAAGGCCAGCGGAAATGACTATACTATCTCTATGACATTGTGGTGCCTATCACGTTACGATGGCTGTGACATTATAGTGGCTATGCCATCACCATGTCTATGACATCATGATGGTTACGAAGTCAACGGCAATGACATAACAGTGTCTATGAAACTACAGTGTCTTTGACCTTACAATATATATGATGTTATAGTCGCTGTGATGTCACAATGGCTATGCCATCACAATGGCTATGACATCACAATGGCTATGACATCACAGTTTCTATGACATCATAGTGGCTATGACGTTCCAATGGCTATGACATCAAAATGGCTATGACCTGAAATTTGCATTGACTTAAATATGTCTGTGTCATTACAGTGCCTGTGACGTTACACTGGCTGAGACATTTTCGTGGCTATGACGATGCAATTCCTGTGGCATTGTAGGTAGCTATGACTTTTCAATGGCTATGACATTGATGTGGCCATGAGCTTTCAATGGCTATGACGTCACAATGCCTACGACCTAACAATGGCTATGACGTCACAGTGGCTATTACAGGACAGCGGAAATGACTATACTATATGACATTGTGGTGCCTATCACGTTATGATGGCTGTGTCATTATAGTGGCTATGCCATCACCATGTCTATGACATCATGATGGTTACGAAGTCAACGGCAATGACATAACAATGTCTATGAAATTACAGTGGCTTTGACCTTACAATATATATGATGTTATAGTCGCTGTGATGTCACAATGGCTATGCCATCACAATGGCTATGCCATCACAATGGCTATGACATCACAGTTTCTATGACATCATAGTGGCTATGACGTTCCAATGGCTATGACATCAAAATGGCTATGACCTGAAATTTGCATTGACTTAAATATGTCTGTGTCATTACAGTGCCTGTGACGTTACAATGGCTGTGACATTTTCGTGGCTATGACGATGCAATTCCTGTGGCATTGTAGGTAGCTATGACTTTTCAATGGCTATGACATTGATGTGGTGATGAGTTTCAATGGCTATGACGTCACAATGCCTACGACCTAGCAATGGCTATGACGTCACAGTGGCTATTAAAGGCCAGCGGAAATGACTATACTATCTCTATGACATTGTGGTGCCTATCACGTTATGATGGCTGTGACATTATAGTGGGTATGCCATCACCATGTCTATGACATCATGATGGTTACGAAGTCAACGGCAATGACATAACAATGTCTATGAAACTACAGTGTCTTTGACCTTACAATATATATGATGTTATAGTCGCTGTGATGTCACAATGGCTATGCCATCACAATGGCTATGACATCACAATGGCTATGACATCACAGTTTCTATGACATCATAGTGGCTATGACGGTCCAATGGCTATGACATCAAAATGGCTATGACCTGAAATTTGCATTGACTTAAATATGTCTGTGTCATTACAGTGCCTGTGACGTTACAATGGCTGTGACATTTTCGTGGCTATGACGATGCAATTCCTGTGGCATTGTAGGTAGCTATGACTTTTCAATGGCTATGACATTGATGTGGCCATGAGTTTCAATGGCTATGACATCACAATGCCTACGACCTAACAATGGCTATGACGTCACAGTGGCTATTACAGGACAGCGGAAATGACTATACTATCTCTATGACATTGTGATGCCTATCACGTTACGATGGCTGTGTCATTATAGTGGCTATGTCATCACCATGTCTATGACATCATGATGGTTACGAAGTCAACGGCAATGACATAACAATGTCTATGAAATTACAGTGGCTTGGACCTTACAATATATATGATGTTATAGTCGCTGTGATGTCACAATGGCTATGCCATCACAATGGCTATGACATCACAATGGCTATGACATCACAGTTTCTATGACATCATAGTGGCTATGACGTTCCAATGGCTATGACATCAAAATGGCTATGATCTGAAATTTGCTTTGACTTAAATATGTCTGTGTCATTACAGTGCCTGTGACGTTAAAATGGCTGTGACATTTTCGTGGCTATGACGATGCAATTCCTGTGGCATTGTAGGTAGCTATGACTTTTCAATGGCTATGACATTGATGTGGCCATGAGCTTTCAATGACTATGACGTCACAATGCCTACGACCTGACAATGGCTATGACGTCACAGTGGCTATTACAGGACAGCGGAAATGACTATACTATATGACATTGTGGTGCCTATCACGTTACGATGGCTGTGTCATTATAGTGGCTATGCCATCACCATGTCTATGACATCATGATGGTTACGAAGTCAACGGCAATGACATAACAATGTCTATGAAACTACAGTGGCTTTGACCTTACAGTATATATGATGTTATAGTCGCTGTGATGTCACAATGGCTATGCCATCACAATGGCTATGCCATCACAATGGCTATGACATCACAGTTTCTATGACATCATCGTGGCTATGACCTTCCAATGGCTATGACATCAAAATGGCTATGACCTGAAATTTGCATTGACTTAAATATGTCTGTGTCATTACAGTGCCTGTGATGTTACAATGGCTGTGACATTTTCGTGGCTATGACGATGCAATTCCTGTGGCATTGTAGGTAGCTATGACTTTTCAATGGCTATGACATTGATGTGGCCATGAGCTTTCAATGGCTATGACGTCACAATGCCTACGACCTAACAATGGCTACGACGTCACAGTGGCTATTAAAGGCCAGCGGAAATGACTATACTATCTCTATGACATTGTGGTGCCTATCACGTTACGATGGCTGTGACATTATAGTGGCTATGCCATCACCATGTCTATGACATCATGATGGTTACGAAGTCAACGGCAATGACATAACAATGTCTATGAAACTACAGTGGCTTTGACCTTACAATATATATGATGTTATAGTCGCTGTGATGTCACAATGGCTATGCCATCACAATGGCTATGCCATCACAATGGCTATGACATCACAGTTTCTATGACATCATCGTGGCTATGACGTTCCAATGGCTATGACATCAAAATGGCTATGACCTGAAATTTGCATTGACTTAAATATGTCTGTGTCATTACAGTGCCTGTGACGTTACAATGGCTGTGACATTTTCGTGGCTATGACGATGCAATTCCTGTGGCATTGTAGGTAGCTATGACTTTTCAATGGCTATGACATTGATGTGGCCATGAGCTTTCAATGGCTATGACGTCACAATGCCTACGACCTGACAATGGCTACGACGTCACAGTGGCTATTAAAGGCCAGCGGAAATGACTATACTATCTCTATGACATTGTGGTGCCTATCACGTTACGATGGCTGTGACATTATAGTGGGTATGCCATCACCATGTCTATGACATCATGATGGTTACAAAGTCAACGGCAATGACATAACAATGTCTATGAAACTACAGTGTCTTTGACCTTACAATATATATGATGTTATAGTCGCTGTGATGTCACAATGGCTATGCCATCACAATGGCTATGACATCACAATGGCTATGACATCACAGTTTCTATGACATCATAGTGGCTATGACGTTCCAATGGCTATGACATCAAAATGGCTATGACCTGAAATTTGCATTGACTTAAATATGTCTGTGTCATTACAGTGCCTGTGACGTTACACTGGCTGAGACATTTTCGTGGCTATGACGATGCAATTCCTGTGGCATTGTAGGTAGCTATGACTTTTCAATGGCTATGACATTGATGTGGCCATGAGCTTTCAATGGCTATGACGTCACAATGCCTACGACCTAACAATGGCTATGACGTCACAGTGGCTATTACAGGACAGCGGAAATGACTATACTATCTCTATGACATTGTGATGCCTATCACGTTACGATGGCTGTGTCATTATAGTGGCTATGCCATCACCATGTCTATGACATCATGATGGTTACGAAGTCAACGGCAATGACATAACAATGTCTATGAAACTACAGTGGCTTTGACCTTACAGTATATATGATGTTATAATCACTGTGATGGCACAATTGCTATGCCATCACTGGCTATGCCATCACAATGGCTATGACATCACAGTTTCTATGACATCATAGTGGCTATGATGTTCCAATGGCTATGACATCAAAATGGCTATGACCTGAAATTTGCATTGACTTAAATATGTCTGTCATTACAGGGCCTGTGACGTTACAATGGCTGTGACATTTTCGTGGCTATGACGATGCAATTCCTGTGGCATTGTAGGTAGCTATGACTTTTCAATGGCTATGACATTGATGTGGCCATGAGTTTCAATGGCTATGACGTCACAATGCCTACGACCTAACAATGGCTATGACGTCACAGTGGCTATTAAAGGCCAGCGGAAATGACTATACTATCTCTATGACATTGTGGTGCCTATCACGTTACGATGGCTGTGACATTATAGTGGCTATGCCATCACCATGTCTATGACATCATGATGGTTACGAAGTCAACGGCAATGACATAACAATGTCTATGAAACTACAGTGTCTTTGACCTTACAATATATATGATGTTATAGTCGCTGTGATGTCACAATGGCTATGCCATCACAATGGCTATGACATCACAATGGCTATGACATCACAGTTTCTATGACATCATAGTGGCTATGACGTTCCAATGGCTATGACATCAAAATGGCTATGACCTGAAATTTGCATTGACTTAAATATGTCTGTGTCATTACAGTGCCTGTGACATTACACTGGCTGAGACATTTTCGTGGCTATGACGATGCAATTCCTGTGGCATTGTAGGTAGCTATGACTTTTCAATGGCTATGACATTGATGTGGCCATGAGCTTTCAATGGCTATGACGTCACAATGCCTACGACCTAACAATGGCTATGACGTCACAGTGGCTATTACAGGACAGCGGAAATGACTATACTATCTCTATGACATTGTGATGCCTATCACGTTACGATGGCTGTGTCATTATAGTGGCTATGCCATCACCATGTCTATGACATCATGATGGTTACGAAGTCAACGGCAATGACATAACAATGTCTATGAAACTACAGTGGCTTTGACCTTACAGTATATATGATGTTATAATCGCTGTGATGTCACAATGGCTATGCCATCACTGGCTATGCCATCACAATGGCTATGACATCACAGTTTCTATGACATCATAGTGGCTATGACGTTCCAATGGCTATGACATCCAAATGGCTATGACCTGAAATTTGCATTGACAAATATGTCTGTGTCATTACAGTGCCTGTGACGTTACAATGGCTGTGACATTTTCGTGGCTATGACGATGCAATTCCTGTGGCATTGTAGGTAGCTATGACTTTTCAATGGCTATGACATTGATGTGGCCATGAGTTTCAATGGCTATGACGTCACAATGCCTACGACCTAACAATGGCTATGACGTCACAGTGGCTATTAAAGGCCAGCGGAAATGACTATACTATCTCTATGACATTGTGGTGCCTATCACGTTACGATGGCTGTGACATTATAGTGGCTATGCCATCACCATGTCGATGACATCATGATGGTTACGAAGTCAACGGCAATGACATAACAATGTCTATGAAACTACAGTGTCTTTGACCTTACAATATATATGATGTTATAGTCGCTGTGATGTCACAATGGCTATGCCATCACATGGCTATGCCATCACAATGGCTATGACATCACAGTTTCTATGACATCATAGTGGCTATGACGTTCCAATGGCTATGACATCAAAATGGCTATGATCTGAAATTTGCTTTGACTTAAATATGTCTGTGTCATTACAGTGCCTGTGACGTTAAAATGGCTGTGACATTTTCGTGGCTATGACTATGCAATTCCTGTGGCATTGTAGGTAGCTATGACTTTTCAATGGCTATGACATTGATGTGGCCATGAGCTTTCAATGGCTATGACGTCCCAATGCCTACGACCTGACAATGGCTATGACGTCACAGTGGCTATTACAGGACAGCGGAAATGACTATACTATCTCTATGACATTGTGGTGCCTATCACGTTACGATGGCTGTGACATTATAGTGGGTATGCCATCACCATGTCTATGACATCATGATGGTTACGAAGTCAACGGCAATGACATAACAATGTCTATGAAACTACAGTGTCTTTGACCTTACAATATATATGATGTTATAGTCGCTGTGATGTCACAATGGCTATGCCATCACAATGGCTATGACATCACAATGGCTATGACATCACAGTTTCTATGACATCATAGTGGCTATGACGTTCCAATGGCTATGACATCAAAATGGCTATGACCTGAAATTTGCATTGACTTAAATATGTCTGTGTCATTACAGTGCCTGTGACGTTACACTGGCTGAGACATTTTCGTGGCTATGACGATGCAATTCCTGTGGCATTGTAGGTAGCTATGACTTTTCAATGGCTATGACATTGATGTGGCCATGAGCTTTCAATGGCTATGACGTCACAATGCCTACGACCTAACAATGGCTATGACGTCACAGTGGCTATTACAGGACAGCGGAAATGACTATACTATCTCTATGACATTGTGATGCCTATCACGTTACGATGGCTGTGTCATTATAGTGGCTATGCCATCACCATGTCTATGACATCATGATGGTTACGAAGTCAACGGCAATGACATAACAATGTCTATGAAACTACAGTGGCTTTGACCTTACAGTATATATGATGTTATAATCACTGTGATGGCACAATTGCTATGCCATCACTGGCTATGCCATCACAATGGCTATGACATCACAGTTTCTATGACATCATAGTGGCTATGATGTTCCAATGGCTATGACATCAAAATGGCTATGACCTGAAATTTGCATTGACTTAAATATGTCTGTCATTACAGGGCCTGTGACGTTACAATGGCTGTGACATTTTCGTGGCTATGACGATGCAATTCCTGTGGCATTGTAGGTAGCTATGACTTTTCAATGGCTATGACATTGATGTGGCCATGAGTTTCAATGGCTATGACGTCACAATGCCTACGACCTAACAATGGCTATGACGTCACAGTGGCTATTAAAGGCCAGCGGAAATGACTATACTATCTCTATGACATTGTGGTGCCTATCACGTTACGATGGCTGTGACATTATAGTGGCTATGCCATCACCATGTCTATGACATCATGATGGTTACGAAGTCAACGGCAATGACATAACAATGTCTATGAAACTACAGTGTCTTTGACCTTACAATATATATGATGTTATAGTCGCTGTGATGTCACAATGGCTATGCCATCACAATGGCTATGACATCACAATGGCTATGACATCACAGTTTCTATGACATCATAGTGGCTATGACGTTCCAATGGCTATGACATCAAAATGGCTATGACCTGAAATTTGCATTGACTTAAATATGTCTGTGTCATTACAGTGCCTGTGACATTACACTGGCTGAGACATTTTCGTGGCTATGACGATGCAATTCCTGTGGCATTGTAGGTAGCTATGACTTTTCAATGGCTATGACATTGATGTGGCCATGAGCTTTCAATGGCTATGACGTCACAATGCCTACGACCTAACAATGGCTATGACGTCACAGTGGCTATTACAGGACAGCGGAAATGACTATACTATCTCTATGACATTGTGATGCCTATCACGTTACGATGGCTGTGTCATTATAGTGGCTATGCCATCACCATGTCTATGACATCATGATGGTTACGAAGTCAACGGCAATGACATAACAATGTCTATGAAACTACAGTGGCTTTGACCTTACAGTATATATGATGTTATAATCGCTGTGATGTCACAATGGCTATGCCATCACTGGCTATGCCATCACAATGGCTATGACATCACAGTTTCTATGACATCATAGTGGCTATGACGTTCCAATGGCTATGACATCCAAATGGCTATGACCTGAAATTTGCATTGACAAATATGTCTGTGTCATTACAGTGCCTGTGACGTTACAATGGCTGTGACATTTTCGTGGCTATGACGATGCAATTCCTGTGGCATTGTAGGTAGCTATGACTTTTCAATGGCTATGACATTGATGTGGCCATGAGTTTCAATGGCTATGACGTCACAATGCCTACGACCTAACAATGGCTATGACGTCACAGTGGCTATTAAAGGCCAGCGGAAATGACTATACTATCTCTATGACATTGTGGTGCCTATCACGTTACGATGGCTGTGACATTATAGTGGCTATGCCATCACCATGTCGATGACATCATGATGGTTACGAAGTCAACGGCAATGACATAACAATGTCTATGAAACTACAGTGTCTTTGACCTTACAATATATATGATGTTATAGTCGCTGTGATGTCACAATGGCTATGCCATCACATGGCTATGCCATCACAATGGCTATGACATCACAGTTTCTATGACATCATAGTGGCTATGACGTTCCAATGGCTATGACATCAAAATGGCTATGATCTGAAATTTGCTTTGACTTAAATATGTCTGTGTCATTACAGTGCCTGTGACGTTAAAATGGCTGTGACATTTTCGTGGCTATGACTATGCAATTCCTGTGGCATTGTAGGTAGCTATGACTTTTCAATGGCTATGACATTGATGTGGCCATGAGCTTTCAATGGCTATGACGTCCCAATGCCTACGACCTGACAATGGCTATGACGTCACAGTGGCTATTACAGGACAGCGGAAATGACTATACTATCTCTATGACATTGTGGTGCCTATCACGTTACGATGGCTGTGACATTATAGTGGGTATGCCATCACCATGTCTATGACATCATGATGGTTACGAAGTCAACGGCAATGACATAACAATGTCTATGAAACTACAGTGTCTTTGACCTTACAATATATATGATGTTATAGTCGCTGTGATGTCACAATGGCTATGCCATCACAATGGCTATGACATCACAATGGCTATGACATCACAGTTTCTATGACATCATACTGGCTATGACGTTCCAATGGCTATGACATCAAAATGGCTATGACCTGAAATTTGCATTGACTTAAATATGTCTGTGTCATTACAGTGCCTGTGACGTTACACTGGCTGAGACATTTTCGTGGCTATGACGATGCAATTCCTGTGGCATTGTAGGTAGCTATGACTTTTCAATGGCTATGACATTGATGTGGCCATGAGCTTTCAATGGCTATGACGTCACAATGCCTACGACCTAACAATGGCTATGACGTCACAGTGGCTATTACAGGACAGCGGAAATGACTATACTATCTCTATGACATTGTGATGCCTATCACGTTACGATGGCTGTGTCATTATAGTGGCTATGCCATCACCATGTCTATGACATCATGATGGTTACGAAGTCAACGGCAATGACATAACAATGTCTATGAAATTACAGTGGCTTTGACCTTACAGTATATATGATGTTATAGTCGCTGTGATGTCACAATGGCTATGCCATCACAATGGCTATGCCATCACAATGGCTATGACATCACAGTTTCTATGACATCATAGTGGCTATGACGTTCCAATGGCTATGACATCAAAATGGCTATGACCTGAAATTTGCATTGACTTAAATATGTCTGTGTCATTACAGTGCCTGTGACGTTACAATGGCTGTGACATTTTCGTGGCTATGACGATGCAATTCCTGTGGCATTGTAGGTAGCTATGACTTTTCAATGGCTATGACATTGATGTGGCCATGAGCTTTCAATGGCTATGACGTCACAATGCCTACGACCTAACAATGGCTATGACGTCACAGTGGCTATTACAGGACAGCGGAAATGACTATACTATCTCTATGACATTGTGGTGCCTATCACGTTACGATGGCTGTGACATTATAGTGGCTATGCCATCACCATGTCTATGACATCATGATGGTTACGATGTCAACGGCAATGACATAACAATGTCTATGAAACTACAGTGTCTTTGACCTTACAATATATATGATGTTATAGTCGCTGTGATGTCACAATGGCTATGCCATCACAATGGCTATGACATCACAATGGCTATGACATCACAGTTTCTATGACATCATAGTGGCTATGACGTTCCAATGGCTATGACATCAAAATGGCTATGAACTGAAATTTGCATTGACTTAAATATATCTGTGTCATTACACTGCCAGTGACGTTACAATGGCTGTGACATTTTCGTGGCTATGACGATGCAATTCCTGTGGCATTGTAGGTAGCTATGACTTTTCAATGGCTATGACATTGATGTGGCCATGAGCTTTCAATGGCTATGACGTCACAATGCCTACGACCTAACAATGGCTATGACGTCACAGTGGCTATTACAGGACAGCGGAAATGACTATACTATCTCTATGACATTGTGGTGCCTATCACGTTACGATGGCTGTGACATTATAGTGGCTATGCCATCACCATGTCTATGACATCATGATGGTTACGAAGTCAACAGCAATGACATAACAATGTCTATGAAACTACAGTGGCTTTGACCTTACAATATATATGATGTTATAGTCGCTGTGATGTCACAATGGCTATGCCATCACAATGGCTATGACATCACAATGGCTATGACATCACAGTTTCTATGACATCATAGTGGCTATGACGTTCCAATGGCTATGACATCAAAATGGCTATGATGTGAAATTTGCTTTGACTTAAATATGTCTGTGTCATTACAGTGCCTGTGACGTTACAATGGCTGTGACATTTTCGTGGCTATGACGATGCAATTCCTGTGGCATTGTAGGTAGCTATGACTTTTCAATGGCTATGACATTGATGTGGCCATGAGTTTCAATGGCTATGACGTCACAATGCCTACGACCTAACAATGGCTATGACGTCACAGTGGCTATTAAAGGCCAGCGGAAATGACTATACTATCTCTATGACATTGTGGTGCCTATCACGTTACGATGGCTGTGACATTATAGTGGCTATGCCATCACCATGTCGATGACATCATGATGGTTACGAAGTCAACGGCAATGACATAACAATGTCTATGAAACTACAGTGTCTTTGACCTTACAATATATATGATGTTATAGTCGCTGTGATGTCACAATGGCTATGCCATCACAATGGCTATGCCATCACAATGGCTATGACATCACAGTTTCTATGACATCATAGTGGCTATGACGTTCCAATGGCTATGACATCAAAATGGCTATGACCTGAAATTTGCATTGACTTAAATATGTCTGTGTCATTACAGTGCCTGTGACGTTACACTGGCTGAGACATTTTCGTGGCTATGACGATGCAATTCCTGTGGCATTGTAGGTAGCTATGACTTTTCAATGGCTATGACATTGATGTGGCGATGAGTTTAAATGGCTATGACGTCACAATGCCTACGACCTAACAATGGCTATGACGTCACAGTGGCTATTAAAGGCCAGCGGAAATGACTATACTATCTCTATGACATTGTGGTGCCTATCACGTTACGATGGCTGTGACATTATAGTGGCTATGCCATCACCATGTCTATGACATCATGATGGTTACGAAGTCAACGGCAATGACATAACAATGTCTATGAAACTACAGTGTCTTTGACCTTACAATATATATGATGTTATAGTCGCTGTGATGTCACAATGGCTATGCCATCACAATGGCTATGCCATCACAATGGCTATGACATCACAGTTTCTATGACATCATAGTGGCTATGACGTTCCAATGGCTATGACATCAAAATGGCTATGAACTGAAATTTTCATTGACTTAAATATATCTGTGTCATTACACTGCCAGTGACGTTACAATGGCTGTGACATTTCCGTGGCTATGACGATGCAATTCCTGTGGCATTGTAGGTAGCTATGACTTTTCAATGGCTATGACATTGATGTGGCCATGAGCTTTCAATGGCTATGACGTCACAATGCCTACGACCTAACAATGGCTATGACGTCACAGTGGCTATTACAGGACAGCGGAAATGACTATACTATCTCTATGACATTGTGATGCCTATCACGTTACGATGGCTGTGTCATTATAGTGGCTATGCCATCACCATGTCTATGACATCATGATGGTTACGAAGTCAACGGCAATGACATAACAATGTCTATGAAACTACAGTGGCTTTGACCTTACAGTATATATGATGTTATAGTCGCTGTGATGTCACAATGGCTATGCCATCACAATGGCTATGCCATCACCATGGCTATGACATCACAGTTTCTATGACATCATAGTGGCTATGACGTTCCAATGGCTATGACATCAAAATGGCTATGACCTGAAATTTGCATTGACTTAAATATGTCTGTGTCATTACAGTGCCTGTGACGTTACAATGGCTGTGACATTTTCGTGGCTATGACGATGCAATTCCTGTGGCATTGTAGGTAGCTATGACTTTTCAATGGCTATGACATTGATGTGGCCATGAGTTTCAATGGCTATGACATCACAATGCCTACGACCTAACAATGGCTATGACGTCACAGTGGCTATTAAAGGCCAGCGGAAATGACTATACTATCTCTATGACATTGTGGTGCCTATCACGTTACGATGGCTGTGACATTATAGTGGCTATGCCATCACCATGTCTATGACATCATGATGGTTACGAAGTCAACGGCAATGACATAACAATGTCTATGAAACTACAGTGTCTTTGACCTTACAATATATATGATGTTATAGTCGCTGTGATGTCACAATGGCTATGCCATCACAATGGCTATGACATCACAATGGCTATGACATCACAGTTTCTATGACATCATAGTGGCTATGACGTTCCAATGGCTATGACATCAAAATGGCTATGACCTGAAATTTGCATTGACTTAAATATGTCTGTGTCATTACAGTGCCTGTGACATTACACTGGCTGAGACATTTTCGTGGCTATGACGATGCAATTCCTGTGGCATTGTAGGTAGCTATGACTTTTCAATGGCTATGACATTGATGTGGCCATGAGCTTTCAATGGCTATGACGTCACAATGCCTACGACCTAACAATGGCTATGACGTCACAGTGGCTATTACAGGACAGCGGAAATGACTATACTATCTCTATGACATTGTGATGCCTATCACGTTACGATGGCTGTGTCATTATAGTGGCTATGCCATCACCATGTCTATGACATCATGATGGTTACGAAGTCAACGGCAATGACATAACAATGTCTATGAAACTACAGTGGCTTTGACCTTACAGTATATATGATGTTATAATCGCTGTGATGTCACAATGGCTATGCCATCACTGGCTATGCCATCACAATGGCTATGACATCACAGTTTCTATGACATCATAGTGGCTATGACGTTCCAATGGCTATGACATCCAAATGGCTATGACCTGAAATTTGCATTGACAAATATGTCTGTGTCATTACAGTGCCTGTGACGTTACAATGGCTGTGACATTTTCGTGGCTATGACGATGCAATTCCTGTGGCATTGTAGGTAGCTATGACTTTTCAATGGCTATGACATTGATGTGGCCATGAGTTTCAATGGCTATGACGTCACAATGCCTACGACCTAACAATGGCTATGACGTCACAGTGGCTATTAAAGGCCAGCGGAAATGACTATACTATCTCTATGACATTGTGGTGCCTATCACGTTACGATGGCTGTGACATTATAGTGGCTATGCCATCACCATGTCGATGACATCATGATGGTTACGAAGTCAACGGCAATGACATAACAATGTCTATGAAACTACAGTGTCTTTGACCTTACAATATATATGATGTTATAGTCGCTGTGATGTCACAATGGCTATGCCATCACATGGCTATGCCATCACAATGGCTATGACATCACAGTTTCTATGACATCATAGTGGCTATGACGTTCCAATGGCTATGACATCAAAATGGCTATGATCTGAAATTTGCTTTGACTTAAATATGTCTGTGTCATTACAGTGCCTGTGACGTTAAAATGGCTGTGACATTTTCGTGGCTATGACTATGCAATTCCTGTGGCATTGTAGGTAGCTATGACTTTTTAATGGCTATGACATTGATGTGGCCATGAGCTTTCAATGGCTATGACGTCCCAATGCCTACGACCTGACAATGGCTATGACGTCACAGTGGCTATTACAGGACAGCGGAAATGACTATACTATCTCTATGACATTGTGGTGCCTATCACGTTACGATGGCTGTGACATTATAGTGGGTATGCCATCACCATGTCTATGACATCATGATGGTTACGAAGTCAACGGCAATGACATAACAATGTCTATGAAACTACAGTGTCTTTGACCTTACAATATATATGATGTTATAGTCGCTGTGATGTCACAATGGCTATGCCATCACAATGGCTATGACATCACAATGGCTATGACATCACAGTTTCTATGACATCATACTGGCTATGACGTTCCAATGGCTATGACATCAAAATGGCTATGACCTGAAATTTGCATTGACTTAAATATGTCTGTGTCATTACAGTGCCTGTGACGTTACACTGGCTGAGACATTTTCGTGGCTATGACGATGCAATTCCTGTGGCATTGTAGGTAGCTATGACTTTTCAATGGCTATGACATTGATGTGGCCATGAGCTTTCAATGGCTATGACGTCACAATGCCTACGACCTAACAATGGCTATGACGTCACAGTGGCTATTACAGGACAGCGGAAATGACTATACTATCTCTATGACATTGTGATGCCTATCACGTTACGATGGCTGTGTCATTATAGTGGCTATGCCATCACCATGTCTATGACATCATGATGGTTACGAAGTCAACGGCAATGACATAACAATGTCTATGAAATTACAGTGGCTTTGACCTTACAGTATATATGATGTTATAGTCGCTGTGATGTCACAATGGCTATGCCATCACAATGGCTATGCCATCACAATGGCTATGACATCACAGTTTCTATGACATCATAGTGGCTATGACGTTCCAATGGCTATGACATCAAAATGGCTATGACCTGAAATTTGCATTGACTTAAATATGTCTGTGTCATTACAGTGCCTGTGACGTTACAATGGCTGTGACATTTTCGTGGCTATGACGATGCAATTCCTGTGGCATTGTAGGTAGCTATGACTTTTCAATGGCTATGACATTGATGTGGCCATGAGCTTTCAATGGCTATGACGTCACAATGCCTACGACCTAACAATGGCTATGACGTCACAGTGGCTATTACAGGACAGCGGAAATGACTATACTATCTCTATGACATTGTGGTGCCTATCACGTTACGATGGCTGTGACATTATAGTGGCTATGCCATCACCATGTCTATGACATCATGATGGTTACGATGTCAACGGCAATGACATAACAATGTCTATGAAACTACAGTGTCTTTGACCTTACAATATATATGATGTTATAGTCGCTGTGATGTCACAATGGCTATGCCATCACAATGGCTATGACATCACAATGGCTATGACATCACAGTTTCTATGACATCATAGTGGCTATGACGTTCCAATGGCTATGACATCAAAATGGCTATGAACTGAAATTTGCATTGACTTAAATATATCTGTGTCATTACACTGCCAGTGACGTTACAATGGCTGTGACATTTTCGTGGCTATGACGATGCAATTCCTGTGGCATTGTAGGTAGCTATGACTTTTCAATGGCTATGACATTGATGTGGCCATGAGCTTTCAATGGCTATGACGTCACAATGCCTACGACCTAACAATGGCTATGACGTCACAGTGGCTATTACAGGACAGCGGAAATGACTATACTATCTCTATGACATTGTGGTGCCTATCACGTTACGATGGCTGTGACATTATAGTGGCTATGCCATCACCATGTCTATGACATCATGATGGTTACGAAGTCAACAGCAATGACATAACAATGTCTATGAAACTACAGTGGCTTTGACCTTACAATATATATGATGTTATAGTCGCTGTGATGTCACAATGGCTATGCCATCACAATGGCTATGACATCACAATGGCTATGACATCACAGTTTCTATGACATCATAGTGGCTATGACGTTCCAATGGCTATGACATCAAAATGGCTATGATGTGAAATTTGCTTTGACTTAAATATGTCTGTGTCATTACAGTGCCTGTGACGTTACAATGGCTGTGACATTTTCGTGGCTATGACGATGCAATTCCTGTGGCATTGTAGGTAGCTATGACTTTTCAATGGCTATGACATTGATGTGGCCATGAGTTTCAATGGCTATGACGTCACAATGCCTACGACCTAACAATGGCTATGACGTCACAGTGGCTATTAAAGGCCAGCGGAAATGACTATACTATCTCTATGACATTGTGGTGCCTATCACGTTACGATGGCTGTGACATTATAGTGGCTATGCCATCACCATGTCGATGACATCATGATGGTTACGAAGTCAACGGCAATGACATAACAATGTCTATGAAACTACAGTGTCTTTGACCTTACAATATATATGATGTTATAGTCGCTGTGATGTCACAATGGCTATGCCATCACAATGGCTATGCCATCACAATGGCTATGACATCACAGTTTCTATGACATCATAGTGGCTATGACGTTCCAATGGCTATGACATCAAAATGGCTATGACCTGAAATTTGCATTGACTTAAATATGTCTGTGTCATTACAGTGCCTGTGACGTTACACTGGCTGAGACATTTTCGTGGCTATGACGATGCAATTCCTGTGGCATTGTAGGTAGCTATGACTTTTCAATGGCTATGACATTGATGTGGCGATGAGTTTAAATGGCTATGACGTCACAATGCCTACGACCTAACAATGGCTATGACGTCACAGTGGCTATTAAAGGCCAGCGGAAATGACTATACTATCTCTATGACATTGTGGTGCCTATCACGTTACGATGGCTGTGACATTATAGTGGCTATGCCATCACCATGTCTATGACATCATGATGGTTACGAAGTCAACGGCAATGACATAACAATGTCTATGAAACTACAGTGTCTTTGACCTTACAATATATATGATGTTATAGTCGCTGTGATGTCACAATGGCTATGCCATCACAATGGCTATGCCATCACAATGGCTATGACATCACAGTTTCTATGACATCATAGTGGCTATGACGTTCCAATGGCTATGACATCAAAATGGCTATGAACTGAAATTTTCATTGACTTAAATATATCTGTGTCATTACACTGCCAGTGACGTTACAATGGCTGTGACATTTCCGTGGCTATGACGATGCAATTCCTGTGGCATTGTAGGTAGCTATGACTTTTCAATGGCTATGACATTGATGTGGCCATGAGCTTTCAATGGCTATGACGTCACAATGCCTACGACCTAACAATGGCTATGACGTCACAGTGGCTATTACAGGACAGCGGAAATGACTATACTATCTCTATGACATTGTGATGCCTATCACGTTACGATGGCTGTGTCATTATAGTGGCTATGCCATCACCATGTCTATGACATCATGATGGTTACGAAGTCAACGGCAATGACATAACAATGTCTATGAAACTACAGTGGCTTTGACCTTACAGTATATATGATGTTATAGTCGCTGTGATGTCACAATGGCTATGCCATCACAATGGCTATGCCATCACCATGGCTATGACATCACAGTTTCTATGACATCATAGTGGCTATGACGTTCCAATGGCTATGACATCAAAATGGCTATGACCTGAAATTTGCATTGACTTAAATATGTCTGTGTCATTACAGTGCCTGTGACGTTACAATGGCTGTGACATTTTCGTGGCTATGACGATGCAATTCCTGTGGCATTGTAGGTAGCTATGACTTTTCAATGGCTATGACATTGATGTGGCCATGAGTTTCAATGGCTATGACATCACAATGCCTACGACCTAACAATGGCTATGACGTCACAGTGGCTATTACAGGACAGCGGAAATGACTATACTATCTCTATGACATTGTGATGCCTATCACGTTACGATGGCTGTGTCATTATAGTGGCTATGTCATCACCATGTCTATGACATCATGATGGTTACGAAGTCAACGGCAATGACATAACAATGTCTATGAAATTACAGTGGCTTGGACCTTACAATATATATGATGTTATAGTCGCTGTGATGTCACAATGGCTATGCCATCACAATGGCTATGACATCACAATGGCTATGACATCACAGTTTCTATGACATCATAGTGGCTATGACGTTCCAATGGCTATGACATCAAAATGGCTATGATCTGAAATTTGCTTTGACTTAAATATGTCTGTGTCATTACAGTGCCTGTGACGTTAAAATGGCTGTGACATTTTCGTGGCTATGACGATGCAATTCCTGTGGCATTGTAGGTAGCTATGACTTTTCAATGGCTATGACATTGATGTGGCCATGAGCTTTCAATGACTATGACGTCACAATGCCTACGACCTGACAATGGCTATGACGTCACAGTGGCTATTACAGGACAGCGGAAATGACTATACTATATGACATTGTGGTGCCTATCACGTTACGATGGCTGTGTCATTATAGTGGCTATGCCATCACCATGTCTATGACATCATGATGGTTACGAAGTCAACGGCAATGACATAACAATGTCTATGAAACTACAGTGGCTTTGACCTTACAGTATATATGATGTTATAGTCGCTGTGATGTCACAATGGCTATGCCATCACAATGGCTATGCCATCACAATGGCTATGACATCACAGTTTCTATGACATCATCGTGGCTATGACCTTCCAATGGCTATGACATCAAAATGGCTATGACCTGAAATTTGCATTGACTTAAATATGTCTGTGTCATTACAGTGCCTGTGATGTTACAATGGCTGTGACATTTTCGTGGCTATGACGATGCAATTCCTGTGGCATTGTAGGTAGCTATGACTTTTCAATGGCTATGACATTGATGTGGCCATGAGCTTTCAATGGCTATGACGTCACAATGCCTACGACCTAACAATGGCTACGACGTCACAGTGGCTATTAAAGGCCAGCGGAAATGACTATACTATCTCTATGACATTGTGGTGCCTATCACGTTACGATGGCTGTGACATTATAGTGGCTATGCCATCACCATGTCTATGACATCATGATGGTTACGAAGTCAACGGCAATGACATAACAATGTCTATGAAACTACAGTGGCTTTGACCTTACAATATATATGATGTTATAGTCGCTGTGATGTCACAATGGCTATGCCATCACAATGGCTATGCCATCACAATGGCTATGACATCACAGTTTCTATGACATCATCGTGGCTATGACGTTCCAATGGCTATGACATCAAAATGGCTATGACCTGAAATTTGCATTGACTTAAATATGTCTGTGTCATTACAGTGCCTGTGACGTTACAATGGCTGTGACATTTTCGTGGCTATGACGATGCAATTCCTGTGGCATTGTAGGTAGCTATGACTTTTCAATGGCTATGACATTGATGTGGCCATGAGCTTTCAATGGCTATGACGTCACAATGCCTACGACCTGACAATGGCTACGACGTCACAGTGGCTATTAAAGGCCAGCGGAAATGACTATACTATCTCTATGACATTGTGGTGCCTATCACGTTACGATGGCTGTGACATTATAGTGGGTATGCCATCACCATGTCTATGACATCAGGATGGTTACAAAGTCAACGGCAATGACATAACAATGTCTATGAAACTACAGTGTCTTTGACCTTACAATATATATGATGTTATAGTCGCTGTGATGTCACAATGGCTATGCCATCACAATGGCTATGACATCACAATGGCTATGACATCACAGTTTCTATGACATCATAGTGGCTATGACGTTCCAATGGCTATGACATCAAAATGGCTATGACCTGAAATTTGCATTGACTTAAATATGTCTGTGTCATTACAGTGCCTGTGACGTTACACTGGCTGAGACATTTTCGTGGCTATGACGATGCAATTCCTGTGGCATTGTAGGTAGCTATGACTTTTCAATGGCTATGACATTGATGTGGCCATGAGCTTTCAATGGCTATGACGTCACAATGCCTACGACCTAACAATGGCTATGACGTCACAGTGGCTATTACAGGACAGCGGAAATGACTATACTATCTCTATGACATTGTGATGCCTATCACGTTACGATGGCTGTGTCATTATAGTGGCTATGCCATCACCATGTCTATGACATCATGATGGTTACGAAGTCAACGGCAATGACATAACAATGTCTATGAAACTACAGTGGCTTTGACCTTACAGTATATATGATGTTATAATCACTGTGATGGCACAATTGCTATGCCATCACTGGCTATGCCATCACAATGGCTATGACATCACAGTTTCTATGACATCATAGTGGCTATGATGTTCCAATGGCTATGACATCAAAATGGCTATGACCTGAAATTTGCATTGACTTAAATATGT
Organism: Myotis yumanensis; assembly: GCF_028538775.1. Taxonomy (NCBI): domain Eukaryota; kingdom Metazoa; phylum Chordata; class Mammalia; order Chiroptera; family Vespertilionidae; genus Myotis; species Myotis yumanensis. The sequence goes on from NW_027223783.1 coordinate 581,208, forward strand.
CTGTCATTACAGGGCCTGTGACGTTACAATGGCTGTGACATTTTCGTGGCTATGACGATGCAATTCCTGTGGCATTGTAGGTAGCTATGACTTTTCAATGGCTATGACATTGATGTGGCCATGAGTTTCAATGGCTATGACGTCACAATGCCTACGACCTAACAATGGCTATGACGTCAGAGTGGCTATTAAAGGCCAGCGGAAATGACTATACTATCTCTATGACATTGTGGTGCCTATCACGTTACGATGGCTGTGACATTATAGTGGCTATGCCATCACCATGTCTATGACATCATGATGGTTACGAAGTCAACGGCAATGACATAACAATGTCTATGAAACTACAGTGTCTTTGACCTTACAATATATATGATGTTATAGTCGCTGTGATGTCACAATGGCTATGCCATCACAATGGCTATGACATCACAATGGCTATGACATCACAGTTTCTATGACATCATAGTGGCTATGACGTTCCAATGGCTATGACATCAAAATGGCTATGACCTGAAATTTGCATTGACTTAAATATGTCTGTGTCATTACAGTGCCTGTGACATTACACTGGCTGAGACATTTTCGTGGCTATGACGATGCAATTCCTGTGGCATTGTAGGTAGCTATGACTTTTCAATGGCTATGACATTGATGTGGCCATGAGCTTTCAATGGCTATGACGTCACAATGCCTACGACCTAACAATGGCTATGACGTCACAGTGGCTATTACAGGACAGCGGAAATGACTATACTATCTCTATGACATTGTGATGCCTATCACGTTACGATGGCTGTGTCATTATAGTGGCTATGCCATCACCATGTCTATGACATCATGATGGTTACGAAGTCAACGGCAATGACATAACAATGTCTATGAAACTACAGTGGCTTTGACCTTACAGTATATATGATGTTATAATCGCTGTGATGTCACAATGGCTATGCCATCACTGGCTATGCCATCACAATGGCTATGACATCACAGTTTCTATGACATCATAGTGGCTATGACGTTCCAATGGCTATGACATCCAAATGGCTATGACCTGAAATTTGCATTGACAAATATGTCTGTGTCATTACAGTGCCTGTGACGTTACAATGGCTGTGACATTTTCGTGGCTATGACGATGCAATTCCTGTGGCATTGTAGGTAGCTATGACTTTTCAATGGCTATGACATTGATGTGGCCATGAGTTTCAATGGCTATGACGTCACAATGCCTACGACCTAACAATGGCTATGACGTCACAGTGGCTATTAAAGGCCAGCGGAAATGACTATACTATCTCTATGACATTGTGGTGCCTATCACGTTACGATGGCTGTGACATTATAGTGGCTATGCCATCACCATGTCGATGACATCATGATGGTTACGAAGTCAACGGCAATGACATAACAATGTCTATGAAACTACAGTGTCTTTGACCTTACAATATATATGATGTTATAGTCGCTGTGATGTCACAATGGCTATGCCATCACATGGCTATGCCATCACAATGGCTATGACATCACAGTTTCTATGACATCATAGTGGCTATGACGTTCCAATGGCTATGACATCAAAATGGCTATGATCTGAAATTTGCTTTGACTTAAATATGTCTGTGTCATTACAGTGCCTGTGACGTTAAAATGGCTGTGACATTTTCGTGGCTATGACTATGCAATTCCTGTGGCATTGTAGGTAGCTATGACTTTTCAATGGCTATGACATTGATGTGGCCATGAGCTTTCAATGGCTATGACGTCCCAATGCCTACGACCTGACAATGGCTATGACGTCACAGTGGCTATTACAGGACAGCGGAAATGACTATACTATCTCTATGACATTGTGGTGCCTATCACGTTACGATGGCTGTGACATTATAGTGGGTATGCCATCACCATGTCTATGACATCATGATGGTTACGAAGTCAACGGCAATGACATAACAATGTCTATGAAACTACAGTGTCTTTGACCTTACAATATATATGATGTTATAGTCGCTGTGATGTCACAATGGCTATGCCATCACAATGGCTATGACATCACAATGGCTATGACATCACAGTTTCTATGACATCATACTGGCTATGACGTTCCAATGGCTATGACATCAAAATGGCTATGACCTGAAATTTGCATTGACTTAAATATGTCTGTGTCATTACAGTGCCTGTGACGTTACACTGGCTGAGACATTTTCGTGGCTATGACGATGCAATTCCTGTGGCATTGTAGGTAGCTATGACTTTTCAATGGCTATGACATTGATGTGGCCATGAGCTTTCAATGGCTATGACGTCACAATGCCTACGACCTAACAATGGCTATGACGTCACAGTGGCTATTACAGGACAGCGGAAATGACTATACTATCTCTATGACATTGTGATGCCTATCACGTTACGATGGCTGTGTCATTATAGTGGCTATGCCATCACCATGTCTATGACATCATGATGGTTACGAAGTCAACGGCAATGACATAACAATGTCTATGAAATTACAGTGGCTTTGACCTTACAGTATATATGATGTTATAGTCGCTGTGATGTCACAATGGCTATGCCATCACAATGGCTATGCCATCACAATGGCTATGACATCACAGTTTCTATGACATCATAGTGGCTATGACGTTCCAATGGCTATGACATCAAAATGGCTATGACCTGAAATTTGCATTGACTTAAATATGTCTGTGTCATTACAGTGCCTGTGACGTTACAATGGCTGTGACATTTTCGTGGCTATGACGATGCAATTCCTGTGGCATTGTAGGTAGCTATGACTTTTCAATGGCTATGACATTGATGTGGCCATGAGCTTTCAATGGCTATGACGTCACAATGCCTACGACCTAACAATGGCTATGACGTCACAGTGGCTATTACAGGACAGCGGAAATGACTATACTATCTCTATGACATTGTGGTGCCTATCACGTTACGATGGCTGTGACATTATAGTGGCTATGCCATCACCATGTCTATGACATCATGATGGTTACGAAGTCAACGGCAATGACATAACAATGTCTATGAAACTACAGTGTCTTTGACCTTACAATATATATGATGTTATAGTCGCTGTGATGTCACAATGGCTATGCCATCACAATGGCTATGACATCACAATGGCTATGACATCACAGTTTCTATGACATCATAGTGGCTATGACGTTCCAATGGCTATGACATCAAAATGGCTATGAACTGAAATTTGCATTGACTTAAATATATCTGTGTCATTACACTGCCAGTGACGTTACAATGGCTGTGACATTTTCGTGGCTATGACGATGCAATTCCTGTGGCATTGTAGGTAGCTATGACTTTTCAATGGCTATGACATTGATGTGGCCATGAGCTTTCAATGGCTATGACGTCACAATGCCTACGACCTAACAATGGCTATGACGTCACAGTGGCTATTACAGGACAGCGGAAATGACTATACTATCTCTATGACATTGTGGTGCCTATCACGTTACGATGGCTGTGACATTATAGTGGCTATGCCATCACCATGTCTATGACATCATGATGGTTACGAAGTCAACAGCAATGACATAACAATGTCTATGAAACTACAGTGGCTTTGACCTTACAATATATATGATGTTATAGTCGCTGTGATGTCACAATGGCTATGCCATCACAATGGCTATGACATCACAATGGCTATGACATCACAGTTTCTATGACATCATAGTGGCTATGACGTTCCAATGGCTATGACATCAAAATGGCTATGATGTGAAATTTGCTTTGACTTAAATATGTCTGTGTCATTACAGTGCCTGTGACGTTACAATAGCTGTGACATTTTCGTGGCTATGACGATGCAATTCCTGTGGCATTGTAGGTAGCTATGACTTTTCAATGGCTATGACATTGATGTGGCCATGAGTTTCAATGGCTATGACGTCACAATGCCTACGACCTAACAATGGCTATGACGTCACAGTGGCTATTAAAGGCCAGCGGAAATGACTATACTATCTCTATGACATTGTGGTGCCTATCACGTTACGATGGCTGTGACATTATAGTGGCTATGCCATCACCATGTCGATGACATCATGATGGTTACGAAGTCAACGGCAATGACATAACAATGTCTATGAAACTACAGTGTCTTTGACCTTACAATATATATGATGTTATAGTCGCTGTGATGTCACAATGGCTATGCCATCACAATGGCTATGCCATCACAATGGCTATGACATCACAGTTTCTATGACATCATAGTGGCTATGACGTTCCAATGGCTATGACATCAAAATGGCTATGATCTGAAATTTGCTTTGACTTAAATATGTCTGTGTCATTACAGTGCCTGTGACGTTAAAATGGCTGTGACATTTTCGTGGCTATGACTATGCAATTCCTGTGGCATTGTAGGTAGCTATGACTTTTCAATGGCTATGACATTGATGTGGCCATGAGCTTTCAATGGCTATGACGTCCCAATGCCTACGACCTGACAATGGCTATGACGTCACAGTGGCTATTACAGGACAGCGGAAATGACTATACTATCTCTATGACCTTGTGGTGCCTATCACGTTACGATGGCTGTGACATTATAGTGGGTATGCCATCACCATGTCTATGACATCATGATGGTTACGAAGTCAACGGCAATGACATAACAATGTCTATGAAACTACAGTGTCTTTGACCTTACAATATATATGATGTTATAGTCGCTGTGATGTCACAATGGCTATGCCATCACAATGGCTATGACATCACAATGGCTATGACATCACAGTTTCTATGACATCATACTGGCTATGACGTTCCAATGGCTATGACATCAAAATGGCTATGACCTGAAATTTGCATTGACTTAAATATGTCTGTGTCATTACAGTGCCTGTGATGTTACACTGGCTGAGACATTTTCGTGGCTATGACGATGCAATTCCTGTGGCATTGTAGGTAGCTATGACTTTTCAATGGCTATGACATTGATGTGGCCATGAGCTTTTAATGGCTATGACGTCACAATGCCTACGACCTAACAATGGCTATGACGTCACAGTGGCTATTACAGGACAGCGGAAATGACTATACTATCTCTATGACATTGTGATGCCTATCACGTTACGATGGCTGTGTCATTATAGTGGCTATGCCATCACCATGTCTATGACATCATGATGGTTACGAAGTCAACGGCAATGACATAACAATGTCTATGAAATTACAGTGGCTTTGACCTTACAGTATATATGATGTTATAGTCGCTGTGATGTCACAATGGCTATGCCATCACAATGGCTATGCCATCACAATGGCTATGACATCACAGTTTCTATGACATCATAGTGGCTATGACGTTCCAATGGCTATGACATCAAAATGGCTATCATCTGAAATTTGCATTGACTTAAATATGTCTGTGTCATTACAGTGCCTGTGACGTTACAATGGCTGTGACATTTTCGTGGCTATGACGATGCAATTCCTGTGGCATTGTAGGTAGCTATGACTTTTCAATGGCTATGACATTGATGTGGCCATGAGTTTCAATGGCTATGACGTCACAATGCCTACGACCTGACAATGGCTATGACGTCACAGTGGCTATTACAGGACAGCGGAAATGACTATACTATATGACATTGTGGTGCCTATCACGTTACGATGGCTGTGTCATTATAGTGGCTATGCCTTCACCATGTCTATGACATTATGATGGTTACGAAGTCAACGGCAATGACATAACAATGTCTATGAAACTACAGTGGCTTTGACCTTACAGTATATATGATGTTATAGTCGCTGTGATGTCACAATGGCTATGCCATCACAATGGCTATGCCATCACAATGGCTATGACATCACAGTTTCTATGACATCATAGTGGCTATGACGTTCCAATGGCTATGACATCAAAATGGCTATGACCTGAAATTTGCATTGACTTAAATATGTCTGTGTCATTACAGTGCCTGTGACGTTACAATGGCTGTGACATTTTCGTGGCTATGACGATGCAATTCCTGTGGCATTGTAGGTAGCTATGACTTTTCAATGGCTATGACATTGATGTGGCCATGAGCTTTCAATGGCTATGACGTCACAATGCCTACGACCTAACAATGGCTATGACGTCACAGTGGCTATTACAGGACAGCGGAAATGACTATACTATCTCTATGACATTGTGGTGCCTATCACGTTACGATGGCTGTGACATTATAGTGGCTATGCCATCACCATGTCTATGACATCATGATGGTTACGAAGTCAACGGCAATGACATAACAATGTCTATGAAACTACAGTGTCTTTGACCTTACAATATATATGATGTTATAGTCGCTGTGATGTCACAATGGCTATGCCATCACAATGGCTATGACATCACAATGGCTATGACATCACAGTTTCTATGACATCATAGTGGCTATGACGTTCCAATGGCTATGACATCAAAATGGCTATGACCTGAAATTTGCATTGACTTAAATATGTCTGTGTCATTACAGTGCCTGTGACATTACACTGGCTGAGACATTTTCGTGGCTATGACGATGCAATTCCTGTGGCATTGTAGGTAGCTATGACTTTTCAATGGCTATGACATTGATGTGGCCATGAGCTTTCAATGGCTATGACGTCACAATGCCTACGACCTAACAATGGCTATGACGTCACAGTGGCTATTACAGGACAGCGGAAATGACTATACTATCTCTATGACATTGTGATGCCTATCACGTTACGATGGCTGTGTCATTATAGTGGCTATGCCATCACCATGTCTATGACATCATGATGGTTACGAAGTCAACGGCAATGACATAACAATGTCTATGAAACTACAGTGGCTTTGACCTTACAGTATATATGATGTTATAATCGCTGTGATGTCACAATGGCTATGCCATCACTGGCTATGCCATCACAATGGCTATGACATCACAGTTTCTATGACATCATAGTGGCTATGACGTTCCAATGGCTATGACATCCAAATGGCTATGACCTGAAATTTGCATTGACAAATATGTCTGTGTCATTACAGTGCCTGTGACGTTACAATGGCTGTGACATTTTCGTGGCTATGACGATGCAATTCCTGTGGCATTGTAGGTAGCTATGACTTTTCAATGGCTATGACATTGATGTGGCCATGAGTTTCAATGGCTATGACGTCACAATGCCTACGACCTAACAATGGCTATGACGTCACAGTGGCTATTAAAGGCCAGCGGAAATGACTATACTATCTCTATGACATTGTGGTGCCTATCACGTTACGATGGCTGTGACATTATAGTGGCTATGCCATCACCATGTCGATGACATCATGATGGTTACGAAGTCAACGGCAATGACATAACAATGTCTATGAAACTACAGTGTCTTTGACCTTACAATATATATGATGTTATAGTCGCTGTGATGTCACAATGGCTATGCCATCACATGGCTATGCCATCACAATGGCTATGACATCACAGTTTCTATGACATCATAGTGGCTATGACGTTCCAATGGCTATGACATCAAAATGGCTATGATCTGAAATTTGCTTTGACTTAAATATGTCTGTGTCATTACAGTGCCTGTGACGTTAAAATGGCTGTGACATTTTCGTGGCTATGACTATGCAATTCCTGTGGCATTGTAGGTAGCTATGACTTTTCAATGGCTATGACATTGATGTGGCCATGAGCTTTCAATGGCTATGACGTCCCAATGCCTACGACCTGACAATGGCTATGACGTCACAGTGGCTATTACAGGACAGCGGAAATGACTATACTATCTCTATGACATTGTGGTGCCTATCACGTTACGATGGCTGTGACATTATAGTGGGTATGCCATCACCATGTCTATGACATCATGATGGTTACGAAGTCAACGGCAATGACATAACAATGTCTATGAAACTACAGTGTCTTTGACCTTACAATATATATGATGTTATAGTCGCTGTGATGTCACAATGGCTATGCCATCACAATGGCTATGACATCACAATGGCTATGACATCACAGTTTCTATGACATCATACTGGCTATGACGTTCCAATGGCTATGACATCAAAATGGCTATGACCTGAAATTTGCATTGACTTAAATATGTCTGTGTCATTACAGTGCCTGTGACGTTACACTGGCTGAGACATTTTCGTGGCTATGACGATGCAATTCCTGTGGCATTGTAGGTAGCTATGACTTTTCAATGGCTATGACATTGATGTGGCCATGAGCTTTCAATGGCTATGACGTCACAATGCCTACGACCTAACAATGGCTATGACGTCACAGTGGCTATTACAGGACAGCGGAAATGACTATACTATCTCTATGACATTGTGATGCCTATCACGTTACGATGGCTGTGTCATTATAGTGGCTATGCCATCACCATGTCTATGACATCATGATGGTTACGAAGTCAACGGCAATGACATAACAATGTCTATGAAATTACAGTGGCTTTGACCTTACAGTATATATGATGTTATAGTCGCTGTGATGTCACAATGGCTATGCCATCACAATGGCTATGCCATCACAATGGCTATGACATCACAGTTTCTATGACATCATAGTGGCTATGACGTTCCAATGGCTATGACATCAAAATGGCTATGACCTGAAATTTGCATTGACTTAAATATGTCTGTGTCATTACAGTGCCTGTGACGTTACAATGGCTGTGACATTTTCGTGGCTATGACGATGCAATTCCTGTGGCATTGTAGGTAGCTATGACTTTTCAATGGCTATGACATTGATGTGGCCATGAGCTTTCAATGGCTATGACGTCACAATGCCTACGACCTAACAATGGCTATGACGTCACAGTGGCTATTACAGGACAGCGGAAATGACTATACTATCTCTATGACATTGTGGTGCCTATCATGTTACGATGGCTGTGACATTATAGTGGCTATGCCATCACCATGTCTATGACATCATGATGGTTACGAAGTCAACGGCAATGACATAACAATGTCTATGAAACTACAGTGTCTTTGACCTTACAATATATATGATGTTATAGTCGCTGTGATGTCACAATGGCTATGCCATCACAATGGCTATGACATCACAATGGCTATGACATCACAGTTTCTATGACATCATAGTGGCTATGACGTTCCAATGGCTATGACATCAAAATGGCTATGAACTGAAATTTGCATTGACTTAAATATATATGTGTCATTACACTGCCAGTGACGTTACAATGGCTGTGACATTTTCGTGGCTATGACGATGCAATTCCTGTGGCATTGTAGGTAGCTATGACTTTTCAATGGCTATGACATTGATGTGGCCATGAGCTTTCAATGGCTATGACGTCACAATGCCTACGACCTAACAATGGCTATGACGTCACAGTGGCTATTACAGGACAGCGGAAATGACTATACTATCTCTATGACATTGTGGTGCCTATCACGTTACGATGGCTGTGACATTATAGTGGCTATGCCATCACCATGTCTATGACATCATGATGGTTACGAAGTCAACAGCAATGACATAACAATGTCTATGAAACTACAGTGGCTTTGACCTTACAATATATATGATGTTATAGTCGCTGTGATGTCACAATGGCTATGCCATCACAATGGCTATGACATCACAATGGCTATGACATCACAGTTTCTATGACATCATAGTGGCTATGACGTTCCAATGGCTATGACATCAAAATGGCTATGATGTGAAATTTGCTTTGACTTAAATATGTCTGTGTCATTACAGTGCCTGTGACGTTACAATGGCTGTGACATTTTCGTGGCTATGACGATGCAATTCCTGTGGCATTGTAGGTAGCTATGACTTTTCAATGGCTATGACATTGATGTGGCCATGAGTTTCAATGGCTATGACGTCACAATGCCTACGACCTAACAATGGCTATGACGTCACAGTGGCTATTAAAGGCCAGCGGAAATGACTATACTATCTCTATGACATTGTGGTGCCTATCACGTTACGATGGCTGTGACATTATAGTGGCTATGCCATCACCATGTCGATGACATCATGATGGTTACGAAGTCAACGGCAATGACATAACAATGTCTATGAAACTACAGTGTCTTTGACCTTACAATATATATGATGTTATAGTCGCTGTGATGTCACAATGGCTATGCCATCACAATGGCTATGCCATCACAATGGCTATGACATCACAGTTTCTATGACATCATAGTGGCTATGACGTTCCAATGGCTATGACATCAAAATGGCTATGATCTGAAATTTGCTTTGACTTAAATATGTCTGTGTCATTACAGTGCCTGTGACGTTAAAATGGCTGTGACATTTTCGTGGCTATGACTATGCAATTCCTGTGGCATTGTAGGTAGCTATGACTTTTCAATGGCTATGACATTGATGTGGCCATGAGCTTTCAATGGCTATGACGTCCCAATGCCTACGACCTGACAATGGCTATGACGTCACAGTGGCTATTACAGGACAGCGGAAATGACTATACTATCTCTATGACCTTGTGGTGCCTATCACGTTACGATGGCTGTGACATTATAGTGGGTATGCCATCACCATGTCTATGACATCATGATGGTTACGAAGTCAACGGCAATGACATAACAATGTCTATGAAACTACAGTGTCTTTGACCTTACAATATATATGATGTTATAGTCGCTGTGATGTCACAATGGCTATGCCATCACAATGGCTATGACATCACAATGGCTATGACATCACAGTTTCTATGACATCATACTGGCTATGACGTTCCAATGGCTATGACATCAAAATGGCTATGACCTGAAATTTGCATTGACTTAAATATGTCTGTGTCATTACAGTGCCTGTGATGTTACACTGGCTGAGACATTTTCGTGGCTATGACGATGCAATTCCTGTGGCATTGTAGGTAGCTATGACTTTTCAATGGCTATGACATTGATGTGGCCATGAGCTTTTAATGGCTATGACGTCACAATGCCTACGACCTAACAATGGCTATGACGTCACAGTGGCTATTACAGGACAGCGGAAATGACTATACTATCTCTATGACATTGTGATGCCTATCACGTTACGATGGCTGTGTCATTATAGTGGCTATGCCATCACCATGTCTATGACATCATGATGGTTACGAAGTCAACGGCAATGACATAACAATGTCTATGAAATTACAGTGGCTTTGACCTTACAGTATATATGATGTTATAGTCGCTGTGATGTCACAATGGCTATGCCATCACAATGGCTATGCCATCACAATGGCTATGACATCACAGTTTCTATGACATCATAGTGGCTATGACGTTCCAATGGCTATGACATCAAAATGGCTATCATCTGAAATTTGCATTGACTTAAATATGTCTGTGTCATTACAGTGCCTGTGACGTTACAATGGCTGTGACATTTTCGTGGCTATGACGATGCAATTCCTGTGGCATTGTAGGTAGCTATGACTTTTCAATGGCTATGACATTGATGTGGCCATGAGTTTCAATGGCTATGACGTCACAATGCCTACGACCTGACAATGGCTATGACGTCACAGTGGCTATTACAGGACAGCGGAAATGACTATACTATATGACATTGTGGTGCCTATCACGTTACGATGGCTGTGACATTATAGTGGCTATGCCATCACCATGTCTATGACATCATGATGGTTACGAAGTCAACGGCAATGACATAACAATGTCTATGAAACTACAGTGGCTTTGACCTTACAGTATATATGATGTTATAGTCGCTGTGATGTCACAATGGCTATGCCATCACAATGGCTATGCCATCACAATGGCTATGACATCACAGTTTCTATGACATCATAGTGGCTATGACGTTCCAATGGCTATGACATCAAAATGGCTATGACCTGAAATTTGCATTGACTTAAATATGTCTGTGTCATTACAGTGCCTGTGACGTTACAATGGCTGTGACATTTTCGTGGCTATGACGATGCAATTCCTGTGGCATTGTAGGTAGCTATGACTTTTCAATGGCTATGACATTGATGTGGCCATGAGCTTTCAATGGCTATGACGTCACAATGCCTACGACCTAACAATGGCTATGACATCACAGTGGCTATTACAGGACAGCGGAAATGACTATACTATCTCTATGACATTGTGGTGCCTATCACGTTACGATGGCTGTGACATTATAGTGGCTATGCCATCACCATGTCTATGACATCATGATGGTTACGAAGTCAACAGCAATGACATAACAATGTCTATGAAACTACAGTGGCTTTGACCTTACAATATATATGATGTTATAGTCGCTGTGATGTCACAATGGCTATGCCATCACAATGGCTATGACATCACAATGGCTATGACATCACAGTTTCTATGACATCATAGTGGCTATGACGTTCCAATGGCTATGACATCAAAATGGCTATGATCTGAAATTTGCTTTGACTTAAATATGTCTGTGTCATTACAGTGCCTGTGACGTTACAATGGCTGTGACATTTTCGTGGCTATGACGATGCAATTCCTGTGGCATTGTAGGTAGCTATGACTTTTCAATGGCTATGACATTGATGTGGCCATGAGCTTTCAATGGCTATGACGTCACAATGCCTACGACCTGACAATGGCTATGACGTCACAGTGGCTATTACAGGACAGCGGAAATGACTATACTATCTCTATGACATTGTGGTGCCTATCACGTTACGATGGCTGTGACATTATAGTGGCTATGCCATCACCATGTCTATGACATCATGATGGTTACGAAGTCAACGGCAATGACATAACAATGTCTATGTAACTACAGTGTCTTTGACCTTACAATATATATGATGTTATAGTCGCTGTGATGTCACAATGGCTATGCCATCACAATGGCTATGACATCACAATGGCTATGACATCACAGTTTCTATGACATCATAGTGGCTATGATGTTCCAATGGCTATGACATCAAAATGGCTATGAACTGAAATTTGCATTGACTTAAATATATCTGTGTCATTACACTGCCTGTGACGTTACAATGGCTGTGACATTTTCGTGGCTATGACGATGCAATTCCTGTGGCATTGTAGGTAGCTATGACTTTTCAATGGCTATGACATTGATGTGGCCATGAGCTTTCAATGGCTATGACGTCACAATGCCTACGACCTAACAATGGCTATGACGTCACAGTGGCTATTACAGGACCGCGGAAATGACTATACTATCTCTATGACATTGTGGTGCCTATCACGTTACGATGGCTGTGACATTATAGTGGCTATGACATCACCATGTCTATGTAATCATGATGGTTACGAAGTCAACGGCAATGACATAACAATGTCTATGAAACTACAGAGTCTTTGACCTTACAATATATATGATGTTATAGTCGCTGTGATGTCACAATGGCTATGCCATCACAATGGCTATGACATCACAATGGCTATGACATCACAGTTTCTATGACATCATAGTGGCTATGACGTTCCAATGGCTATGACATCAAAATGGCTATGATCTGAAATTTGCTTTGACTTAAATATGTCTGTGTCATTACAGTGCCTGTGACGTTACAATGGCTGTGACATTTTCGTGGCTATGACGATGCAATTCCTGTGGCATTGTAGGTAGCTATGACTTTTCAATGGCTATGACATTGATGTGGCCATGAGCTTTCAATGGCTATGACGTCACAATCCCTACGACCTGACAATGGCTATGACGTCACAGTGGCTATTACAGGACAGCGGAAATGACTATACTATATGACATTGTGGTGCCTATCACGTTACGATGGCTGTGTCATTATAGTGGCTATGCCATCACCATGTCTATGACATCATGATGGTTACGAAGTCAACGGCAATGACATAACAATGTCTATGAAACTACAGTGGCTTTGACCTTACAGTATATATGATGTTATAGTCGCTGTGATGTCACAATGGCTATGCCATCACAATGGCTATGCCATCACAATGGCTATGACATCACAGTTTCTATGACATCATCGTGGCTATGACGTTCCAATGGCTATGACATCAAAATGGCTATGACCTGAAATTTGCATTGACTTAAATATGTCTGTGTCACTACAGTGCCTGAGACGTTACAATGGCTGTGACATTTTCGTGGCTATGACGATGCAATTCCTGTGGCATTGTAGGTAGCTATGACTTTTCAATGGCTATGACATTGATGTGGCCATGAGCTTTCAATGGCTATGACGTCACAATGCCTACGACCTAACAATGGCTACGACGTCACAGTGGCTATTAAAGGCCAGCGGAAATGACAATACTATCTCTATGACATTGTGGTGCCTATCACGTTACGATGGCTGTGACATTATAGTGGCTATGCCATCACCATGTCTATGACATCATGATGGTTACGAAGTCAACGGCAATGACATAACAATGTCTATGAAACTACAGTGGCTTTGACCTTACAATATATATGATGTTATAGTCGCTGTGATGTCACAATGGCTATGCCATCACAATGGCTATGCCATCACAATGGCTATGACATCACAGTTTCTATGACATCATCGTGGCTATGACGTTCCAATGGCTATGACATCAAAATGGCTATGACCTGAAATTTGCATTGACTTAAATATGTCTGTGTCATTACAGTGCCTGTGACGTTACAATGGCTGTGACATTTTCGTGGCTATGACGATGCAATTCCTGTGGCATTGTAGGTAGCTATGACTTTTCAATGGCTATGACATTGATGTGGCCAGGAGCTTTCAATGGCTATGACGTCACAATGCCTACGACCTAACAATGGCTACGACGTCACAGTGGCTATTAAAGGCCAGCGGAAATGACTATACTATCTCTATGACATTGTGGTGCCTATCACGTTACGATGGCTGTGACATTATAGTGGGTATGCCATCACCATGTCTATGACATCATGATGGTTACAAAGTCAACGGCAATGACATAACAATGTCTATGAAACTACAGTGTCTTTGACCTTACAATATATATGATGTTATAGTCGCTGTGATGTCACAATGGCTATGCCATCACAATGGCTATGACATCTCAATGGCTATGACATCACAGTTTCTATGACATCATAGTGGCTATGACGTTCCAATGGCTATGACATCAAAATGGCTATGACCTGAAATTTGCATTGACTTAAATATGTCTGTGTCATTACAGTGCCTGTGATGTTACACTGGCTGAGACATTTTCGTGGCTATGACGATGCAATTCCTGTGGCATTGTAGGTAGCTATGACTTTTCAATGGCTATGACATTGATGTGGCCATGAGCTTTCAATGGCTATGACGTCACAATGCCTACGACCTAACAATGGCTATGACGTCACAGTGGCTATTACAGGACAGCGGAAATGACTATACTATCTCTATGACATTGTGATGCCTATCACGTTACGATGGCTGTGTCATTATAGTGGCTATGCCATCACCATGTCTATGACATCATGATGGTTACGAAGTCAACGGCAATGACATAAAAATGTCTATGAAATTACAGTGGCTTTGACCTTACAGTATATATGATGTTATAGTCGCTGTGATGTCACAATGGCTATGCCATCACAATGGCTATGACATCACAGTTTCTATGACATCATAGTGGCTATGACGTTCCAATGGCTATGACATTAAAATGGCTATGACCTGAAATTTGCATTGACTTAAATATGTCTGTGTCATTACAGTGCCTGTGACGTTACAATGGCTGTGACATTTTCGTGGCTATGACGATGCAATTCCTGTGGCATTGTAGGTAGCTATGACTTTTCAATGGCTATGACATTGATGTGGTCATGAGTTTCAATGGCTATGACGTCACAATGCCTACGACCTGACAATGGCTATGACGTCACAGTGGCTATTACAGGACAGCGGAAATGACTATACTATATGACATTGTGGTGCCTATCACGTTACGATGGCTGTGTCATTATAGTGGCTATGCCTTCACCATGTCTATGACATCATGATGGTTACGAAGTCAACGGCAATGACATAACAATGTCTATGAAACTACAGTGGCTTTGACCTTACAGTATATATGATGTTATAGTCGCTGTGATGTCACAATGGCTATGCCATCACAATGGCTATGCCATCACAATGGCTATGACATCACAGTTTCTATGACATCATAGTGGCTATGACGTTCCAATGGCTATGACATCAAAATGGCTATGACCTGAAATTTGCATTGACTTAAATATGTCTGTGTCATTACAGTGCCTGTGACGTTACAATGGCTGTGACATTTTCGTGGCTATGACGATGCAATTCCTGTGGCATTGTAGGTAGCTATGACTTTTCAATGGCTATGACATTGATGTGGCCATGAGCTTTCAATGGCTATGACGTCACAATGCCTACGACCTAACAATGGCTATGACGTCACAGTGGCTATTACAGGACAGCGGAAATGACTATACTATCTCTATGACATTGTGGTGCCTATCACGTTACGATGGCTGTGACATTATAGTGGCTATGCCATCACCATGTCTATGACATCATGATGGTTACGAAGTCAACGGCAATGACATAACAATGTCTATGAAACTACAGTGGCTTTGACCTTACAATATATATGATGTTATATTCGCTGTGATGTCACAATGGCTATGCCATCACAATGGCTATGACATCACAATGGCTATGACATCACAGTTTCTATGACATCATAGTGGCTATGACGTTCCAATGGCTATGACATCAAAATGGCTATGATCTGAAATTTGCTTTGACTTAAATATGTCTGTGTCATTACAGTGCCTGTGACGTTACAATGGCTGTGACATTTTCGTGGCTATGACGATGCAATTCCTGTGGCATTGTAGGTAGCTATGACTTTTCAATGGCTATGACATTGATGTGGCCATGAGCTTTCAATGGCTATGACGTCACAATGCCTACGACCTGACAATGGCTATGACGTCACAGTGGCTATTACAGGACAGCGGAAATGACTATACTATCTCTATGACATTGTGGTGCCTATCACGTTACGATGGCTGTGACATTATAGTGGCTATGCCATCACCATGTCTATGACATCATGATGGTTACAAAGTCAACGGCAATGACATAACAATGTCTATGAAACTACAGTGGCTTTGACCTTACAATATATATGATGTTATAGTCGCTGTGATGTCACAATGGCTATGCCATCACAATGGCTATGACATCACAATGGCTATGACATCACAGTTTCTATGACATCATAGAGGCTATGACGTTCCAATGGCTATGACATCAAAATGGCTAAGACCTGAAATTTGCTTTGACTTAAATATGTCTGTGTCATTACAGTGCCTGTGACGTTACAATGGCTGTGACATTTTCGTGGCTATGACGATGCAATTCCTGTGGCATTGTAGGTAGCTATGACTTTTCAATGGCTATGACATTGATGTGGCATGAGCTTTCAATGGCTATGACGTCACAATGCCTACGACCTGACAATTTGCTATGACGTCACAGTGGCTATTACAGGACAGCGGAAATGACTATACTATATGACATTGTGGTGCCTATCACGTTACGATGGCTGTGATATTATAGTGGCTATGCCATCACCATGTCTATGACATCATGATGGTTACGAAGTCAACGGCAATGACATAACAATGTCTATGAAACTACAGTGTCTTTGACCTTACAATAAATATGATGTTATAGTCGCTGTGATGTCACAATGGTTATGCCATCACAATGGCTATGACATCACAATGGCTATGACATCACAGTTTCTATGACATCATAGTGGCTATGACGTTCCAATGGCTATGACATCAAAATGGCTATGACCTGAAATTTGCATTGACTTAAATATGTCTGTGTCATTACAGTGCCTGTGATGTTACACTGGCTGAGACATTTTCGTGGCTATGACGATGCAATTCCTGTGGCATTGTAGGTAGCTATGACTTTTCAATGGCTATGACATTGATGTGGCCATGAGCTTTCAATGGCTATGACGTCACAATGCCTACGACCTAACAATGGCTATGACGTCACAGTGGCTATTACAGGACAGCGGAAATGACTATACTATCTCTATGACATTGTGATGCCTATCACGTTACGATGGCTGTGTCATTATAGTGGCTATGCCATCACCATGTCTATGACATCATGATGGTTACGAAGTCAACGGCAATGACATAAAAATGTCTATGAAATTACAGTGGCTTTGACCTTACAGTATATATGATGTTATAGTCGCTGTGATGTCACAATGGCTATGCCATCACAATGGCTATGACATCACAGTTTCTATGACATCATAGTGGCTATGACGTTCCAATGGCTATGACATTAAAATGGCTATGACCTGAAATTTGCATTGACTTAAATATGTCTGTGTCATTACAGTGCCTGTGACGTTACAATGGCTGTGACATTTTCGTGGCTATGACGATGCAATTCCTGTGGCATTGTAGGTAGCTATGACTTTTCAATGGCTATGACATTGATGTGGTCATGAGTTTCAATGGCTATGACGTCACAATGCCTACGACCTGACAATGGCTATGACGTCACAGTGGCTATTACAGGACAGCGGAAATGACTATACTATATGACATTGTGGTGCCTATCACGTTACGATGGCTGTGTCATTATAGTGGCTATGCCTTCACCATGTCTATGACATCATGATGGTTACGAAGTCAACGGCAATGACATAACAATGTCTATGAAACTACAGTGGCTTTGACCTTACAGTATATATGATGTTATAGTCGCTGTGATGTCACAATGGCTATGCCATCACAATGGCTATGCCATCACAATGGCTATGACATCACAGTTTCTATGACATCATAGTGGCTATGACGTTCCAATGGCTATGACATCAAAATGGCTATGACCTGAAATTTGCATTGACTTAAATATGTCTGTGTCATTACAGTGCCTGTGACGTTACAATGGCTGTGACATTTTCGTGGCTATGACGATGCAATTCCTGTGGCATTGTAGGTAGCTATGACTTTTCAATGGCTATGACATTGATGTGGCCATGAGCTTTCAATGGCTATGACGTCACAATGCCTACGACCTAACAATGGCTATGACGTCACAGTGGCTATTACAGGACAGCGGAAATGACTATACTATCTCTATGACATTGTGGTGCCTATCACGTTACGATGGCTGTGACATTATAGTGGCTATGCCATCACCATGTCTATGACATCATGATGGTTACGAAGTCAACGGCAATGACATAACAATGTCTATGAAACTACAGTGGCTTTGACCTTACAATATATATGATGTTATATTCGCTGTGATGTCACAATGGCTATGCCATCACAATGGCTATGACATCACAATGGCTATGACATCACAGTTTCTATGACATCATAGTGGCTATGACGTTCCAATGGCTATGACATCAAAATGGCTATGATCTGAAATTTGCTTTGACTTAAATATGTCTGTGTCATTACAGTGCCTGTGACGTTACAATGGCTGTGACATTTTCGTGGCTATGACGATGCAATTCCTGTGGCATTGTAGGTAGCTATGACTTTTCAATGGCTATGACATTGATGTGGCCATGAGCTTTCAATGGCTATGACGTCACAATGCCTACGACCTGACAATGGCTATGACGTCACAGTGGCTATTACAGGACAGCGGAAATGACTATACTATCTCTATGACATTGTGGTGCCTATCACGTTACGATGGCTGTGACATTATAGTGGCTATGCCATCACCATGTCTATGACATCATGATGGTTACAAAGTCAACGGCAATGACATAACAATGTCTATGAAACTACAGTGGCTTTGACCTTACAATATATATGATGTTATAGTCGCTGTGATGTCACAATGGCTATGCCATCACAATGGCTATGACATCACAATGGCTATGACATCACAGTTTCTATGACATCATAGAGGCTATGACGTTCCAATGGCTATGACATCAAAATGGCTAAGACCTGAAATTTGCTTTGACTTAAATATGTCTGTGTCATTACAGTGCCTGTGACGTTACAATGGCTGTGACATTTTCGTGGCTATGACGATGCAATTCCTGTGGCATTGTAGGTAGCTATGACTTTTCAATGGCTATGACATTGATGTGGCATGAGCTTTCAATGGCTATGACGTCACAATGCCTACGACCTGACAATTTGCTATGACGTCACAGTGGCTATTACAGGACAGCGGAAATGACTATACTATATGACATTGTGGTGCCTATCACGTTACGATGGCTGTGATATTATAGTGGCTATGCCATCACCATGTCTATGACATCATGATGGTTACGAAGTCAACGGCAATGACATAACAATGTCTATGAAACTACAGTGTCTTTGACCTTACAATAAATATGATGTTATAGTCGCTGTGATGTCACAATGGTTATGCCATCACAATGGCTATGACATCACAATGGCTATGACATCACAGTTTCTATGACATCATAGTGGCTATGACGTTCCAATGGCTATGACATCAAAATGGCTATGACCTGAAATTTGCATTGACTTAAATATGTCTGTGTCATTACAGTGCCTGTGACGTTACACTGGCTGAGACATTTTCGTGGCTATGACGATGCAATTCCTGTGGCATTGTAGGTAGCTATGACTTTTCAATGGCTATGACATTGATGTGGCCATGAGCTTTCAATGGCTATGACGTCACAATGCCTTCGACCTAACAATGGCTATGAAGTCACAGTGGCTATTACAGGACAGCGGAAATGACTATACTATCTCTATGACATTGTGATGCCTATCACGTTACGATGGCTGTGTCATTATAGTGGCTATGCCATCACCATGTCTATGACATCATGATGGTTACGAAGTCAACGGCAATGACATAACAATGTCTATGAAACTACAGTGTCTTTGACCTTACAATATATATGATGTTATAGTCGCTGTGATGTCACAATGGCTATGCCATCACATTGGCTATGACATCACAATGGCTATGACATCACAGTTTCTATGACATCATAGTGGCTATGACGTTCCAATGGCTATGACATCAAAATGGCTATGACCTGAAATTTGCATTGACTTAAATATGTCTGTGTCATTACAGTGCCTGTGACGTTACACTGGCTGAGACATTTTCGTGGCTATGACGATGCAATTCCTGTGGCATTGTAGGTAGCTATGACTTTTCAATGGCTATGACATTGATGTGGCCATGAGCTTTCAATGGCTATGACGTCACAATGCCTACGACCTAACAATGGCTATGACGTCACAGTGGCTATTACAGGACAGCGGAAATGACTATACTATCTCTACGACATTGTGGTGCCTATCACGTTACGATGGCTGTGACATTATAGTGGCTATGCCATCACCATGTCTATGACATCATGATGGTTACGAAGTCAACGGCAATGACATAACAATGTGTATGAAACTACAGTGGCTTTGACCTTACAATATATATGATGTTATAGTCGCTGTGATGTCACAATGGCTATGCCATCACAATGGCTATGACATCACAATGGCTATGACATCACAGTTTCTATGACATCATAGTGGCTATGACGTTCCAATGGCTATGACATCAAAATGGCTATGATCTGAAATTTGCTTTGACTTAAATATGTCTGTGTCATTACAGTGCCTGTGACGTTACAATGGCTGTGACATTTTCGTGGCTATGACGATGCAATTCCTGTGGCATTGTAGGTAGCTATGACTTTTCAATGGCTATGACATTGATGTGGCCATGAGCTTTCAATGGCTATGACGTCACAATGCCTACGACCTGACAATGGCTATGACGTCACAGTGGCTATTACAGGACAGCGGAAATGACTATACTATATGACATTGTGGTGCCTATCACGTTACGATGGCTGTGTCATTATAGTGGCTATGCCATCACCATGTCTATGACATCATGATGGTTACGAAGTCAACGGCAATGACATAACAATGTCTATGAAACTACAGTGGCTTTGACCTTACAGTATATATGATGTTATAGTCGCTGTGATGTCACAATGGCTATGCCATCACAATGGCTATGCCATCACAATGGCTATGACATCACAGTTTCTATGACATCATAGATGCTATGACGTTCCAATGGCTATGACATCAAAATGGCTATGATCTGAAATTTGCTTTGACTTAAATATGTCTGTGTCATTACAGTGCCTGTGACGTTACAATGGCTGTGACATTTTCGTGGCTATGACGATGCAATTCCTGTGGCATTGTAGGTAGCTATGACTTTTCAATGGCTATGACATTGATGTGGCCATGAGCTTTCAATGGCTATGACGTCACAATGCCTACGACCTGACAATGGCTATGACGTCACAGTGGCTATTACAGGACAGCGGAAATGACTATACTATATGACATTGTGGTGCCTATCACGTTACGATGGCTGTGTCATTATAGTGGCTATGCCATCACCATGTCTATGACATCATGATGGTTACGAAGTCAACGGCAATGACATAACAATGTCTATGAAACTACAGTGGCTTTGACCTTACAGTATATATGATGTTATAGTCGCTGTGATGTCACAATGGCTATGCCATCACAATGGCTATGCCATCACAATGGCTATGACATCACAGTTTCTATGACATCATAGTGGCTATGACGTTCCAATGGCTATGACATCAAAATGGCTATGACCTGAAATTTGCATTGACTTAAATATGTCTGTGTCATTACAGTGCCTGTGACGTTACAATGGCTGTGACATTTTCGTGGATATGACGATGCAATTCCTGTGGCATTGTAGGTAGCTATGACTTTTCAATGGCTATGACATTGATGTGGCCATGAGCTTTCAATGGCTATGACGTCACAATGCCTACGACCTGACAATGGCTATGACGTCACAGTGGCTATTACAGGACAGCGGAAATGACTATACTATATGACATTGTGGTGCCTATCACGTTACGATGGCTGTGTCATTATAGTGGCTATGCCATCACCATGTCTATGACATCATGATGGTTACGAAGTCAACGGCAATGACATAACAATGTCTATGAAACTACAGTGGCTTTGACCTTACAGTATATATGATGTTATAGTCGCTGTGATGTCACAATGGCTATGCCATCACAATGGCTATGCCATCACAATGGCTATGACATCACAGTTTCTATGACATCATAGTGGCTATGACGTTCCAATGGCTATGACATCAAAATGGCTATGACCTGAAATTTGCATTGACTTAAATATGTCTGTGTCGTTACAGTGCCTGTGACGTTACAATGGCTGTGACATTTTCGTGGCTATGACGATGCAATTCCTGTGGCATTGTAGGTAGCTATGACTTTTCAATGGCTATGACATTGATGTGGCCATGAGCTTTCAATGGCTATGACGTCACAATGCCTACGACCTAACAATGGCTATGACGTCACAGTGGCTATTACAGGACAGCGGAAATGACTATACTATCTCTATGACATTGTGGTGCCTATCACGTTATGATGGCTGTGACATTATAGTGGGTATGCCATCACCATGTCTATGACATCATGATGGTTACGAAGTCAACGTCAATGACATAACAATGTCTATGAAACTACAGTGTCTTTGACCTTACAGTATATATGATGTTATAGTCGCTGTGATGTCACAATGGCTATGCCATCACAATGGCTATGACATCACAATGGCTATGACATCACAGTTTCTATGACATCATAGTGGCTATGACGTTCCAATGGCTATGACATCAAAATGGCTATGACCTGAAATTTGCATTGACTTAAATATGTCTGTGTCATTACAGTGCCTGTGACGTTACACTGGCTGAGACATTTTCGTGGCTATGACGATGCAATTCCTGTGGCATTGTAGGTAGCTATGACTTTTCAATGGCTATGACATTGATGTGGCCATGAGCTTTCAATGGCTATGACGTCACAATGCCTACGACCTAACAATGGCTATGACGTCACAGTGGCTATTACAGGACAGCGGAAATGACTATACTATCTCTATGACATTGTGATGCCTATCACGTTATGATGGCTGTGTCATTATAGTGGCTATGCCATCACCATGTCTATGACATCATGATGGTTACGAAGTCAACGGCAATGACATAACAATGTCTATGAAATTACAGTGGCTTTGACCTTACAATATATATGATGTTATAGTCGCTGTGATGTCACAATGGCTATGCCATCACAATGGCTATGACATCTCAATGGCTATGACATCACAGTTTCTATGACATCATAGTGGCTATGACGTTCCAATGGCTATGACATCAAAATGGCTATGACCTGAAATTTGCATTGACTTAAATATGTCTGTGTCATTACAGTGCCTGTGACGTTACAATGGCTGTGACATTTTTGTGGCTATGACGATGCAATTCCTGTGGCATTGTAGGTAGCTATGACTTTTCAATGGCTATGACATTGATGTGGCCATGAGCTTTCAATGGCTATGACGTCACAATGCCTACGACCTAACAATGGCTATGACGTCACAGTGGCTATTACAGGACAGCGGAAATGACTATACTATCTCTATGACATTGTGATGCCTATCACGTTACGATGGCTGTGTCATTATAGTGGCTATGCCATCACCATGTCTATGACATCATGATGGTTACGAAGTCAACGGCAATGACATAACAATATCTATGAAATTACAGTGGCTTTGACCTTACAGTATATATGATGTTATAGTCGCTGTGATGTCACAATGGCTATGCCATCACAATGGCTATGCCATCACAATGGCTATGACATCACAGTTTCTATGACATCATAGTGGCTATGACGTTCCAATGGCTATGACATCAAAATGGCTATGACCTGAAATTTGCATTGACTTAAATATGTCTGTGTCATTACAGGGCCTGTGACGTTACAATGGCTGTGACATTTTCGTGGCTATGATGATGCAATTCCTGTGGCATTGTAGGTAGCTATGACTTTTCAATGGCTATGACATTGATGTGGCCATGAGTTTCAATGGCTATGACGTCACAATGCCTACGACCTAACAATGGCTATGACGTCACAGTGGCTATTAAAGGCCAGCGGAAATGACTATACTATCTCTATGACATTGTGGTGCCTATCACGTTACGATGGCTGTGACATTATAGTGGCTATGCCATCACCATGTCTATGACATCATGATGGTTACGAAGTCAACGGCAATGACATAACAATGTCTATGAAACTACAGTGTCTTTGACCTTACAATATATATGATGTTATAGTCGCTGTGATGTCACAATGGCTATGCCATCACAATGGCTATGACATCACAATGGCTATGACATCACAGTTTCTATGACATCATAGTGGCTATGACGTTCCAATGGCTATGACATCAAAATGGCTATGACCTGAAATTTGCATTGACTTAAATATGTCTGTGTCATTACAGTGCCTGTGACATTACACTGGCTGAGACATTTTCGTGGCTATGACGATGCAATTCCTGTGGCATTGTAGGTAGCTATGACTTTTCAATGGCTATGACATTGATGTGGCCATGAGCTTTCAATGGCTATGACGTCACAATGCCTACGACCTAACAATGGCTATGACGTCACAGTGGCTATTACAGGACAGCGGAAATGACTATACTATCTCTATGACATTGTGATGCCTATCACGTTACGATGGCTGTGTCATTATAGTGGCTATGCCATCACCATGTCTATGACATCATGATGGTTACGAAGTCAACGGCAATGACATAACAATGTCTATGAAACTACAGTGGCTTTGACCTTACAGTATATATGATGTTATAATCGCTGTGATGTCACAATGGCTATGCCATCACTGGCTATGCCATCACAATGGCTATGACATCACAGTTTCTATGACATCATAGTGGCTATGACGTTCCAATGGCTATGACATCAAAATGGCTATGATCTGAAATTTGCTTTGACTTAAATATGTCTGTGTCATTACAGTGCCTGTGACGTTAAAATGGCTGTGACATTTTCGTGGCTATGACTATGCAATTCCTGTGGCATTGTAGGTAGCTATGACTTTTCAATGGCTATGACATTGATGTGGCCATGAGCTTTCAATGGCTATGACGTCCCAATGCCTACGACCTGACAATGGCTATGACGTCACAGTGGCTATTACAGGACAGCGGAAATGACTATACTATCTCTATGACATTGTGGTGCCTATCACGTTACGATGGCTGTGACATTATAGTGGGTATGCCATCACCATGTCTATGACATCATGATGGTTACGAAGTCAACGGCAATGACATAACAATGTCTATGAAACTACAGTGTCTTTGACCTTACAATATATATGATGTTATAGTCGCTGTGATGTCACAATGGCTATGCCATCACAATGGCTATGACATCACAATGGCTATGACATCACAGTTTCTATGACATCATACTGGCTATGACGTTCCAATGGCTATGACATCAAAATGGCTATGACCTGAAATTTGCATTGACTTAAATATGTCTGTGTCATTACAGTGCCTGTGACGTTACACTGGCTGAGACATTTTCGTGGCTATGACGATGCAATTCCTGTGGCATTGTAGGTAGCTATGACTTTTCAATGGCTATGACATTGATGTGGCCATGAGCTTTCAATGGCTATGACGTCACAATGCCTACGACCTAACAATGGCTATGACGTCACAGTGGCTATTACAGGACAGCGGAAATGACTATACTATCTCTATGACATTGTGATGCCTATCACGTTACGATGGCTGTGTCATTATAGTGGCTATGCCATCACCATGTCTATGACATCATGATGGTTACGAAGTCAACGGCAATGACATAACAATGTCTATGAAATTACAGTGGCTTTGACCTTACAGTATATATGATGTTATAGTCGCTGTGATGTCACAATGGCTATGCCATCACAATGGCTATGCCATCACAATGGCTATGACATCACAGTTTCTATGACATCATAGTGGCTATGACGTTCCAATGGCTATGACATCAAAATGGCTATGACCTGAAATTTGCATTGACTTAAATATGTCTGTGTCATTACAGTGCCTGTGACGTTACAATGGCTGTGACATTTTCGTGGCTATGACGATGCAATTCCTGTGGCATTGTAGGTAGCTATGACTTTTCAATGGCTATGACATTGATGTGGCCATGAGCTTTCAATGGCTATGACGTCACAATGCCTACGACCTAACAATGGCTATGACGTCACAGTGGCTATTACAGGACAGCGGAAATGACTATACTATCTCTATGACATTGTGGTGCCTATCACGTTACGATGGCTGTGACATTATAGTGGCTATGCCATCACCATGTCTATGACATCATGATGGTTACGAAGTCAACGGCAATGACATAACAATGTCTATGAAACTACAGTGTCTTTGACCTTACAATATATATGATGTTATAGTCGCTGTGATGTCACAATGGCTATGCCATCACAATGGCTATGACATCACAATGGCTATGACATCACAGTTTCTATGACATCATAGTGGCTATGACGTTCCAATGGCTATGACATCAAAATGGCTATGAACTGAAATTTGCATTGACTTAAATATATCTGTGTCATTA
Organism: Myotis yumanensis; assembly: GCF_028538775.1. NCBI lineage: Eukaryota > Metazoa > Chordata > Mammalia > Chiroptera > Vespertilionidae > Myotis > Myotis yumanensis. The sequence continues at coordinate 608,814 of NW_027223783.1, forward strand.
CACTGCCAATGACGTTACAATGGCTGTGACATTTTCGTGGCTATGACGATGCAATTCCTGTGGCATTGTAGGTAGCTATGACATTTCAATGGCTATGACATTGATGTGGCCATGAGCTTTCAATGGCTATGACGTCACAATGCCTACGACCTAACAATGGCTATGACGTCACAGTGGCTATTACAGGACAGCGGAAATGACTATACTATCTCTATGACATTGTGGTGCCTATCACGTTACGATGGCTGTGACATTATAGTGGCTATGCCATCACCATGTCTATGACATCATGATGGTTACGAAGTCAACAGCAATGACATAACAATGTCTATGAAACTACAGTGGCTTTGACCTTACAATATATATGATGTTATAGTCGCTGTGATGTCACAATGGCTATGCCATCACAATGGCTATGACATCACAATGGCTATGACATCACAGTTTCTATGACATCATAGTGGCTATCACGTTCCAATGGCTATGACATCAAAATGGCTATGATGTGAAATTTGCTTTGACTTAAATATGTCTGTGTCATTACAGTGCCTGTGACGTTACAATGGCTGTGACATTTTCGTGGCTATGACGATGCAATTCCTGTGGCATTGTAGGTAGCTATGACTTTTCAATGGCTATGACATTGATGTGGCCATGAGTTTCAATGGCTATGACGTCACAATGCCTACGACCTAACAATGGCTATGACGTCACAGTGGCTATTAAAGGCCAGCGGAAATGACTATACTATCTCTATGACATTGTGGTGCCTATCACGTTACGATGGCTGTGACATTATAGTGGCTATGCCATCACCATATCGATGACATCATGATGGTTACGAAGTCAACGGCAATGACATAACAATGTCTATGAAACTACAGTGTCTTTGACCTTACAATATATATGATGTTATAGTCGCTGTGATGTCACAATGGCTATGCCATCACAATGGCTATGCCATCACAATGGCTATGACATCACAGTTTCTATGACATCATAGTGGCTATGACGTTCCAATGGCTATGACATCAAAATGGCTATGATCTGAAATTTGCTTTGACTTAAATATGTCTGTGTCATTACAGTGCCTGTGACGTTAAAATGGCTGTGACATTTTCGTGGCTATGACTATGCAATTCCTGTGGCATTGTAGGTAGCTATGACTTTTCAATGGCTATGACATTGATGTGGCCATGAGCTTTCAATGGCTATGACGTCCCAATGCCTACGACCTGACAATGGCTATGACGTCACAGTGGCTATTACAGGACAGCGGAAATGACTATACTATCTCTATGACCTTGTGGTGCCTATCACGTTACGATGGCTGTGACATTATAGTGGGTATGCCATCACCATGTCTATGACATCATGATGGTTACGAAGTCAACGGCAATGACATAACAATGTCTATGAAACTACAGTGTCTTTGACCTTACAATATATATGATGTTATAGTCGCTGTGATGTCACAATGGCTATGCCATCACAATGGCTATGACATCACAATGGCTATGACATCACAGTTTCTATGACATCATACTGGCTATGACGTTCCAATGGCTATGACATCAAAATGGCTATGACCTGAAATTTGCATTGACTTAAATATGTCTGTGTCATTACAGTGCCTGTGATGTTACACTGGCTGAGACATTTTCGTGGCTATGACGATGCAATTCCTGTGGCATTGTAGGTAGCTATGACTTTTCAATGGCTATGACATTGATGTGGCCATGAGCTTTTAATGGCTATGACGTCACAATGCCTACGACCTAACAATGGCTATGACGTCACAGTGGCTATTACAGGACAGCGGAAATGACTATACTATCTCTATGACATTGTGATGCCTATCACGTTACGATGGCTGTGTCATTATAGTGGCTATGCCATCACCATGTCTATGACATCATGATGGTTACGAAGTCAACGGCAATGACATAACAATGTCTATGAAATTACAGTGGCTTTGACCTTACAGTATATATGATGTTATAGTCGCTGTGATGTCACAATGGCTATGCCATCACAATGGCTATGCCATCACAATGGCTATGACATCACAGTTTCTATGACATCATAGTGGCTATGACGTTCCAATGGCTATGACATCAAAATGGCTATCATCTGAAATTTGCATTGACTTAAATATGTCTGTGTCATTACAGTGCCTGTGACGTTACAATGGCTGTGACATTTTCGTGGCTATGACGATGCAATTCCTGTGGCATTGTAGGTAGCTATGACTTTTCAATGGCTATGACATTGATGTGGCCATGAGTTTCAATGGCTATGACGTCACAATGCCTACGACCTGACAATGGCTATGACGTCACAGTGGCTATTACAGGACAGCGGAAATGACTATACTATATGACATTGTGGTGCCTATCACGTTACGATGGCTGTGTCATTATAGTGGCTATGCCTTCACCATGTCTATGACATTATGATGGTTACGAAGTCAACGGCAATGACATAACAATGTCTATGAAACTACAGTGGCTTTGACCTTACAGTATATATGATGTTATAGTCGCTGTGATGTCACAATGGCTATGCCATCACAATGGCTATGCCATCACAATGGCTATGACATCACAGTTTCTATGACATCATAGTGGCTATGACGTTCCAATGGCTATGACATCAAAATGGCTATGACCTGAAATTTGCATTGACTTAAATATGTCTGTGTCATTACAGTGCCTGTGACGTTACAATGGCTGTGACATTTTCGTGGCTATGACGATGCAATTCCTGTGGCATTGTAGGTAGCTATGACTTTTCAATGGCTATGACATTGATGTGGCCATGAGCTTTCAATGGCTATGACGTCACAATGCCTACGACCTAACAATGGCTATGACGTCACAGTGGCTATTACAGGACAGCGGAAATGACTATACTATCTCTATGACATTGTGGTGCCTATCACGTTACGATGGCTGTGACATTATAGTGGCTATGCCATCACCATGTCTATGACATCATGATGGTTACGAAGTCAACGGCAATGACATAACAATGTCTATGAAACTACAGTGTCTTTGACCTTACAATATATATGATGTTATAGTCGCTGTGATGTCACAATGGCTATGCCATCACAATGGCTATGACATCACAATGGCTATGACATCACAGTTTCTATGACATCATAGTGGCTATGACGTTCCAATGGCTATGACATCAAAATGGCTATGAACTGAAATTTGCATTGACTTAAATATATCTGTGTCATTACACTGCCAGTGACGTTACAATGGCTGTGACATTTTCGTGGCTATGACGATGCAATTCCTGTGGCAATGTAGGTAGCTATGACTTTTCAATGGCTATGACATTGATGTGGCCATGAGCTTTCAATGGCTATGACGTCACAATGCCTACGACCTAACAATGGCTATGACGTCACAGTGGCTATTACAGGACAGCGGAAATGACTATACTATCTCTATGACATTGTGGTGCCTATCACGTTACGATGGCTGTGACATTATAGTGGCTATGCCATCACCATGTCTATGACATCATGATGGTTACGAAGTCAACAGCAATGACATAACAATGTCTATGAAACTACAGTGGCTTTGACCTTACAATATATATGATGTTATAGTCGCTGTGATGTCACAATGGCTATGCCATCACAATGGCTATGACATCACAATGGCTATGACATCACAGTTTCTATGACATCATAGTGGCTATGACGTTCCAATGGCTATGACATCAAAATGGCTATGATGTGAAATTTGCTTTGACTTAAATATGTCTGTGTCATTACAGTGCCTGTGACGTTACAATGGCTGTGACATTTTCGTGGCTATGACGATGCAATTCCTGTGGCATTGTAGGTAGCTATGACTTTTCAATGGCTATGACATTGATGTGGCCATGAGCTTTCAATGGCTATGACGTCACAATGCCTACGACCTAACAATGGCTATGACGTCACAGTGGCTATTACAGGACAGCGGAAATGACTATACTATCTCTATGACATTGTGATGCCTATCACGTTACGATGGCTGTGTCATTATAGTGGCTATGCCATCACCATGTCTATGACATCATGATGGTTACGAAGTCAACGGCAATGACATAACAATGTCTATGAAATTACAGTGGCTTTGACCTTACAGTATATATGATGTTATAGTCGCTGTGATGTCACAATGGCTATGCCATCACAATGGCTATGCCATCACAATGGCTATGACATCACAGTTTCTATGACATCATAGTGGCTATGACGTTCCAATGGCTATGACATCAAAATGGCTATCATCTGAAATTTGCATTGACTTAAATATGTCTGTGTCATTACAGTGCCTGTGACGTTACAATGGCTGTGACATTTTCGTGGCTATGACGATGCAATTCCTGTGGCATTGTAGGTAGCTATGACTTTTCAATGGCTATGACATTGATGTGGCCATGAGTTTCAATGGCTATGACGTCACAATGCCTACGACCTGACAATGGCTATGACGTCACAGTGGCTATTACAGGACAGCGGAAATGACTATACTATATGACATTGTGGTGCCTATCACGTTACGATGGCTGTGTCATTATAGTGGCTATGCCTTCACCATGTCTATGACATTATGATGGTTACGAAGTCAACGGCAATGACATAACAATGTCTATGAAACTACAGTGGCTTTGACCTTACAGTATATATGATGTTATAGTCGCTGTGATGTCACAATGGCTATGCCATCACAATGGCTATGCCATCACAATGGCTATGACATCACAGTTTCTATGACATCATAGTGGCTATGACGTTCCAATGGCTATGACATCAAAATGGCTATGACCTGAAATTTGCATTGACTTAAATATGTCTGTGTCATTACACTGCCAGTGACGTTACAATGGCTGTGACATTTTCGTGGCTATGACGATGCAATTCCTGTGGCATTGTAGGTAGCTATGACTTTTCAATGGCTATGACATTGATGTGGCCATGAGCTTTCAATGGCTATGACGTCACAATGCCTACGACCTAACAATGGCTATGATGTCACAGTGGCTATTACAGGACAGCGGAAATGACTATACTATCTCTATGACATTGTGGTGCCTATCACGTTACGATGGCTGTGACATTATGGTGGCTATGCCATCACCATGTCTATGACATCATGATGGTTACGAAGTCAACGGCAATGACATAACAATGTCTATGAAACTACAGTGTCTTTGACCTTACAATATATATGATGTTATAGTCGCTGTGATGTCACAATGGCTATGCCATCACAATGGCTATGACATCACAATGGCTATGACATCACAGTTTCTATGACATCATAGTGGCTATGACGTTCCAATGGCTATGACATCAAAATGGCTATGATCTGAAATTTGCTTTGACTTAAATATGTCTGTGTCATTACAGTGCCTGTGACGTTACAATGGCTGTGACATTTTCGTGGCTATGACTATGCAATTCCTGTGGCATTGTAGGTAGCTATGACTTTTCAATGGCTATGACATTGATGTGGCCATGAGCTTTCAATGGCTATGACGTCCCAATGCCTACGACCTGACAATGGCTATGACGTCACAGTGGCTATTACAGGACAGCGGAAATGACTATACTATCTCTATGACATTGTGGTGCCTATCACGTTACGATGGCTGTGACATTATAGTGGGTATGCCATCACCATGTCTATGACATCATGATGGTTACGAAGTCAACGGCAATGACATAATAATGTCTATGAAACTACAGTGTCTTTGACTTTACAATATATATGATGTTATAGTCGCTGTGATGTCACAATGGCTATGCCATCACAATGGCTATGACATCACAATGGCTATGACATCACAGTTTCTATGACATCATACTGGCTATGACGTTCCAATGGCTATGACATCAAAATGGCTATGACCTGAAATTTGCATTGACTTAAATATGTCTGTGTCATTACAGTGCCTGTGATGTTACACTGGCTGATACATTTTCGTGGCTATGACGATGCAATTCCTGTGGCATTGTAGGTAGCTATGACTTTTCAATGGCTATGACATTGATGTGGCCATGAGCTTTCAATGGCTATGACGTCACAATGCCTACGACCTAACAATGGCTATGACGTCACAGTGGCTATTACAGGACAGCGGAAATGACTATACTATCTCTATGACATTGTGATGCCTATCACGTTACGATGGCTGTGTCATTATAGTGGCTATGCCATCACCATGTCTATGACATCATGATGGTTACGAAGTCAACGGCAATGACATAACAATGTCTATGAAATTACAGTGGCTTTGACCTTACAGTATATATGATGTTATAGTCGCTGTGATGTCACAATGGCTATGCCATCACAATGGCTATGCCATCCCAATGGCTATGACATCACAGTTTCTATGACATCATAGTGGCTATGACGTTCCAATGGCTATGACATCAAAATGGCTATGACCTGAAATTTGCATTGACTTAAATATGTCTGTGTCATTACAGTGCCTGTGAAGTTACAATGGCTGTGACATTTTCGTGGCTATGACGATGCAATTCCTGTGGCATTGTAGGTAGCTATGACTTTTCAATGGCTATGACATTGATGTGGCCATGAGTTTCAATGGCTATGACGTCACAATGCCTACGACCTGACAATGGCTATGACGTCACAGTGGCTATTACAGGACAGCGGAAATGACTATACTATATGACATTGTGGTGCCTATCACGTTACGATGGCTGTGTCATTATAGTGGATATGCCTTCACCATGTCTATGACATTATGATGGTTACGAAGTCAACGGCAATGACATAACAATGTCTATGAAACTACAGTGGCTTTGACCTTACAGTATATATGATGTTATAGTCGCTGTGATGTCACAATGGCTATGCCATCACAATGGCTATGCCATCACAATGGCTATGACATCACAGTTTCTATGACATCATAGTGGCTATGACGTTCCAATGGCTATGACATCAAAATGGCTATGACCTGAAATTTGCATTGACTTAAATATGTCTGTGTCATTACAGTGCCTGTGACGTTACAATGGCTGTGACATTTTCGTGGCTATGACGATGCAATTCCTGTGGCATTGTAGGTAGCTATGACTTTTCAATGGCTATGACATTGATGTGGCCATGAGCTTTCAATGGCTATGACGTCACAATGCCTACGACCTAACAATGGCTATGACATCACAGTGGCTATTACAGGACAGCGGAAATGACTATACTATCTCTATGACATTGTGGTGCCTATCACGTTACGATGGCTGTGACATTATAGTGGCTATGCCATCACCATGTCTATGACATCATGATGGTTACGAAGTCAACGGCAATGACATAACAATGTCTATGAAACTACAGTGTCTTTGACCTTACAATATATATGATGTTATAGTCGCTGTGATGTCACAATGGCTATGCCATCACAATGGCTATGACATCACAATGGCTATGACATCACAGTTTCTATGACATCATAGTGGCTATGACGTTCCAATGGCTATGACATCAAAATGGCTATGATGTGAAATTTGCTTTGACTTAAATATGTCTGTGTCATTACAGTGCCTGTGACGTTACAATGGCTGTGACATTTTCGTGGCTATGACGATGCAATTCCTGTGGCATTGTAGGTAGCTATGACTTTTCAATGGCTATGACATTGATGTGGCCATGAGCTTTCAATGGCTATGACGTCACAATGCCTACGACCTGACAATGGCTATGACGTCACAGTGGCTATTACAGGACAGCGGAAATGACTATACTATATGACATTGTGGTGCCTATCACGTTACGATGGCTGTGTCATTATAGTGGCTATGCCTTCACCATGTCTATGACATTATGATGGTTACGAAGTCAACGGCAATGACATAACAATGTCTATGAAACTACAGTGGCTTTGACCTTACAGTATATATGATGTTATAGTCGCTGTGATGTCACAATGGCTATGCCATCACAATGGCTATGCCATCACAATGGCTATGACATCACAGTTTCTATGACATCATAGTGGCTATGACGTTCCAATGGCTATGACATCAAAATGGCTATGACCTGAAATTTGCATTGACTTAAATATGTCTGTGTCATTACACTGCCAGTGACGTTACAATGGCTGTGACATTTTCGTGGCTATGACGATGCAATTCCTGTGGCATTGTAGGTAGCTATGACTTTTCAATGGCTATGACATTGATGTGGCCATGAGCTTTCAATGGCTATGACGTCACAATGCCTACGACCTAACAATGGCTATGACGTCACAGTGGCTATTACAGGACAGCGGAAATGACTATACTATCTCTATGACATTGTGGTGCCTATCACGTTACGATGGCTGTGACATTATGGTGGCTATGCCATCACCATGTCTATGACATCATGATGGTTACGAAGTCAACAGCAATGACATAACAATGTCTATGAAACTACAGTGGCTTTGACCTTACAATATATATGATGTTATAGTCGCTGTGATGTCACAATGGCTATGCCATCACAATGGCTATGACATCACAATGGCTATGACATCACAGTTTCTATGACATCATAGTGGCTATGACGTTCCAATGGCTATGACATCAAAATGGCTATGATGTGAAATTTGCTTTGACTTAAATATGTCTGTGTCATTACAGTGCCTGTGACGTTACAATGGCTGTGACATTTTCGTGGCTATGACGATGCAATTCCTGTGGCATTGTAGGTAGCTATGACTTTTCAATGGCTATGACATTGATGTGGCCATGAGTTTCAATGGCTATGACGTCACAATGCCTACGACCTAACAATGGCTATGACGTCACAGTGGCTATTAAAGGCCAGCGGAAATGACTATACTATCTCTATGACATTGTGGTGCCTATCACGTTACGATGGCTGTGACATTATAGTGGCTATGCCATCACCATGTCTATGACATCATGATGGTTACGAAGTCAACGGCAGTGACATAACAATGTCTATGAAACTACAGTGTCTTTGACCTTACAATATATATGATGTTATAGTCGCTGTGATGTCACAATGGCTATGCCATCACAATGGCTATGACATCACAATGGCTATGACATCACAGTTTCTATGACATCATAGTGGCTATGACGTTCCAATGGCTATGACATCAAAATGGCTATGATCTGAAATTTGCTTTGACTTAAATATGTCTGTGTCATTACAGTGCCTGTGACGTTACAATGGCTGTGACATTTTCGTGGCTATGACTATGCAATTCCTGTGGCATTGTAGGTAGCTATGACTTTTCAATGGCTATGACATTGATGTGGCCATGAGCTTTCAATGGCTATGACGTCCCAATGCCTACGACCTGACAATGGCTATGACGTCACAGTGGCTATTACAGGACAGCGGAAATGACTATACTATCTCTATGACATTGTGGTGCCTATCACGTTACGATGGCTGTGACATTATAGTGGGTATGCCATCACCATGTCTATGACATCATGATGGTTACGAAGTCAACGGCAATGACATAATAATGTCTATGAAACTACAGTGTCTTTGACCTTACAATATATATGATGTTATAGTCGCTGTGATGTCACAATGGCTATGCCATCACAATGGCTATGACATCACAATGGCTATGACATCACAGTTTCTATGACATCATACTGGCTATGACGTTCCAATGGCTATGACATCAAAATGGCTATGACCTGAAATTTGCATTGACTTAAATATGTCTGTGTCATTACAGTGCCTGTGATGTTACACTGGCTGAGACATTTTCGTGGCTATGACGATGCAATTCCTGTGGCATTGTAGGTAGCTATGACTTTTCAATGGCTATGACATTGATGTGGCCATGAGCTTTCAATGGCTATGACGTCACAATGCCTACGACCTAACAATGGCTATGACGTCACAGTGGCTATTACAGGACAGCGGAAATGACTATACTATCTCTATGACATTGTGATGCCTATCACGTTACGATGGCTGTGTCATTATAGTGGCTATGCCATCACCATGTCTATGACATCATGATGGTTACGAAGTCAACGGCAATGACATAACAATGTCTATGAAATTACAGTGGCTTTGACCTTACAGTATATATGATGTTATAGTCGCTGTGATGTCACAATGGCTATGCCATCACAATGGCTATGCCATCCCAATGGCTATGACATCACAGTTTCTATGACATCATAGTGGCTATGACGTTCCAATGGCTATGACATCAAAATGGCTATGACCTGAAATTTGCATTGACTTAAATATGTCTGTGTCATTACAGTGCCTGTGAAGTTACAATGGCTGTGACATTTTCGTGGCTATGACGATGCAATTCCTGTGGCATTGTAGGTAGCTATGACTTTTCAATGGCTATGACATTGATGTGGCCATGAGTTTCAATGGCTATGACGTCACAATGCCTACGACCTGACAATGGCTATGACGTCACAGTGGCTATTACAGGACAGCGGAAATGACTATACTATATGACATTGTGGTGCCTATCACGTTACGATGGCTGTGTCATTATAGTGGATATGCCTTCACCATGTCTATGACATTATGATGGTTACGAAGTCAACGGCAATGACATAACAATGTCTATGAAACTACAGTGGCTTTGACCTTACAGTATATATGATGTTATAGTCGCTGTGATGTCACAATGGCTATGCCATCACAATGGCTATGCCATCACAATGGCTATGACATCACAGTTTCTATGACATCATAGTGGCTATGACGTTCCAATGGCTATGACATCAAAATGGCTATGACCTGAAATTTGCATTGACTTAAATATGTCTGTGTCATTACAGTGCCTGTGACGTTACAATGGCTGTGACATTTTCGTGGCTATGACGATGCAATTCCTGTGGCATTGTAGGTAGCTATGACTTTTCAATGGCTATGACATTGATGTGGCCATGAGCTTTCAATGGCTATGACGTCACAATGCCTACGACCTAACAATGGCTATGACATCACAGTGGCTATTACAGGACAGCGGAAATGACTATACTATCTCTATGACATTGTGGTGCCTATCACGTTACGATGGCTGTGACATTATAGTGGCTATGCCATCACCATGTCTATGACATCATGATGGTTACGAAGTCAACGGCAATGACATAACAATGTCTATGAAACTACAGTGTCTTTGACCTTACAATATATATGATGTTATAGTCGCTGTGATGTCACAATGGCTATGCCATCACAATGGCTATGACATCACAATGGCTATGACATCACAGTTTCTATGACATCATAGTGGCTATGACGTTCCAATGGCTATGACATCAAAATGGCTATGATGTGAAATTTGCTTTGACTTAAATATGTCTGTGTCATTACAGTGCCTGTGACGTTACAATGGCTGTGACATTTTCGTGGCTATGACGATGCAATTCCTGTGGCATTGTAGGTAGCTATGACTTTTCAATGGCTATGACATTGATGTGGCCATGAGCTTTCAATGGCTATGACGTCACAATGCCTACGACCTGACAATGGCTATGACGTCACAGTGGCTATTACAGGACAGCGGAAATGACTATACTATATGACATTGGGGTGCCTATCACGTTACGATGGCTGTGACATTATAGTGGTTATGCCATCACCATGTCTATGACATCATGATGGTTACGAAGTCAACGGCAATGACATAACAATGTCTATGAAACTACAGTGGCTTTGACCTTACAGTATATATGATGTTATAGTCGCTGTGATGTCACAATGGCTATGCCATCACAATGGCTATGCCATCACAATGGCTATGACATCACAGTTTCTATGACATCATAGTGGCTATGACGTTCCAATGGCTATGACATCAAAATGGCTATGACCTGAAATTTGCATTGACTTAAATATGTCTGTGTCATTACAGTGCCTGTGACGTTACAATGGCTGTGACATTTTCGTGGCTATGACGATGCAATTCCTGTGGCATTGTAGGTAGCTATGACTTTTCAATGGCTATGACATTGATGTGGCCATGAGCTTTCAATGGCTATGACGTCACAATGCCTACGACCTAACAATGGCTATGACATCACAGTGGCTATTACAGGACAGCGGAAATGACTATACTATCTCTATGACATTGTGGTGCCTATCACGTTACGATGGCTGTGACATTATAGTGGCTATGCCATCACCATGTCTATGACATCATGATGGTTACGAAGTCAACGGCAATGACATAACAATGTCTATGAAACTACAGTGTCTTTGACCTTACAATATATAGAATGTTATAGTCGCTGTGATGTCACAATGGCTATGCCATCACAATGGCTATGACATCACAATGGCTATGACATCACAGTTTCTATGACATCATAGTGGCTATGACGTTCCAATGGCTATGACATCAAAATGGCTATGATGTGAAATTTGCTTTGACTTAAATATGTCTGTGTCATTACAGTGCCTGTGACGTTACAATGGCTGTGACATTTTCGTGGCTATGACGATGCAATTCCTGTGGCATTGTAGGTAGCTATGACTTTTCAATGGCTATGACATTGATGTGGCCATGAGCTTTCAATGGCTATGACGTCACAATGCCTACGACCTGACAATGGCTATGACGTCACAGTGGCTATTACAGGACAGCGGAAATGACTATACTATATGACATTGTGGTGCCTATCACGTTACGATGGCTGTGACATTATAGTGGCTATGCCATCACCATGTCTATGACATCATGATGGTTACGAAGTCAACGGCAATGACATAACAATGTCTATGAAACTACAGTGGCTTTGACCTTACAGTATATATGATGTTATAGTCGCTGTGATGTCACAATGGCTATGCCATCACAATGGCTATGCCATCACAATGGCTATGACATCACAGTTTCTATGACATCATAGTGGCTATGACGTTCCAATGGCTATGACATCAAAATGGCTATGACCTGAAATTTGCATTGACTTAAATATGTCTGTGTCATTACAGTGCCTGTGACGTTACAATGGCTGTGACATTTTCGTGGCTATGACGATGCAATTCCTGTGGCATTGTAGGTAGCTATGACTTTTCAATGGCTATGACATTGATGTGGCCATGAGCTTTCAATGGCTATGACGTCACAATGCCTACGACCTAACAATGGCTATGACATCACAGTGGCTATTACAGGACAGCGGAAATGACTATACTATCTCTATGACATTGTGGTGCCTATCACGTTACGATGGCTGTGACATTATAGTGGCTATGCCATCACCATGTCTATGACATCATGATGGTTACGAAGTCAACAGCAATGACATAACAATGTCTATGAAACTACAGTGGCTTTGACCTTACAATATATATGATGTTATAGTCGCTGTGATGTCACAATGGCTATGCCATCACAATGGCTATGACATCACAATGGCTATGACATCACAGTTTCTATGACATCATAGTGGCTATGACGTTCCAATGGCTATGACATCAAAATGGCTATGATCTGAAATTTGCTTTGACTTAAATATGTCTGTGTCATTACAGTGCCTGTGACGTTACAATGGCTGTGACATTTTCGTGGCTATGACGATGCAATTCCTGTGGCATTGTAGGTAGCTATGACTTTTCAATGGCTATGACATTGATGTGGCCATGAGCTTTCAATGGCTATGACGTCACAATGCCTACGACCTGACAATGGCTATGACGTCACAGTGGCTATTACAGGACAGCGGAAATGACTATACTATCTCTATGACATTGTGGTGCCTATCACGTTACGATGGCTGTGACATTATAGTGGCTATGCCATCACCATGTCTATGACATCATGATGGTTACGAAGTCAACGGCAATGACATAACAATGTCTATGTAACTACAGTGTCTTTGACCTTACAATATATATGATGTTATAGTCGCTGTGATGTCACAATGGCTATGCCATCACAATGGCTATGACATCACAATGGCTATGACATCACAGTTTCTATGACATCATAGTGGCTATGATGTTCCAATGGCTATGACATCAAAATGGCTATGAACTGAAATTTGCATTGACTTAAATATATCTGTGTCATTACACTGCCTGTGACGTTACAATGGCTGTGACATTTTCGTGGCTATGACGATGCAATTCCTGTGGCATTGTAGGTAGCTATGACTTTTCAATGGCTATGACATTGATGTGGCCATGAGCTTTCAATGGCTATGACGTCACAATGCCTACGACCTAACAATGGCTATGACGTCACAGTGGCTATTTCAGGACCGCGGAAATGACTATACTATCTCTATGACATTGTGGTGCCTATCACGTTACGATGGCTGTGACATTATAGTGGCTATGCCATCACCATGTCTATGATATCATGATGGTTACGAAGTCAACGGCAATGACATAACAATGTCTATGAAACTACAGAGTCTTTGACCTTACAATATATATGATGTTATAGTCGCTGTGATGTCACAATGGCTATGCCATCACAATGGCTATGACATCACAATGGCTATGACATCACAGTTTCTATGACATCATAGTGGCTATGACGTTCCAATGGCTATGACATCAAAATGGCTATGATCTGAAATTTGCTTTGACTTAAATATGTCTGTGTCATTACAGTGCCTGTGACGTTACAATGGCTGTGACATTTTCGTGGCTATGACGATGCAATTCCTGTGGCATTGTAGGTAGCTATGACTTTTCAATGGCTATGACATTGATGTGGCCATGAGCTTTCAATGGCTATGACGTCACAATCCCTACGACCTGACAATGGCTATGACGTCACAGTGGCTATTACAGGACAGCGGAAATGACTATACTATATGACATTGTGGTGCCTATCACGTTACGATGGCTGTGTCATTATAGTGGCTATGCCATCACCATGTCTATGACATCATGATGGTTACGAAGTCAACGGCAATGACATAACAATGTCTATGAAACTACAGTGGCTTTGACCTTACAGTATATATGATGTTATAGTCGCTGTGATGTCACAATGGCTATGCCATCACAATGGCTATGCCATCACAATGGCTATGACATCACAGTTTCTATGACATCATCGTGGCTATGACGTTCCAATGGCTATGACATCAAAATGGCTATGACCTGAAATTTGCATTGACTTAAATATGTCTGTGTCACTACAGTGCCTGTGACGTTACAATGGCTGTGACATTTTCGTGGCTATGACGATGCAATTCCTGTGGCATTGTAGGTAGCTATGACTTTTCAATGGCTATGACATTGATGTGGCCATGAGCTTTCAATGGCTATGACGTCACAATGCCTACGACCTAACAATGGCTACGACGTCACAGTGGCTATTAAAGGCCAGCGGAAATGACAATACTATCTCTATGACATTGTGGTGCCTATCACGTTACGATGGCTGTGACATTATAGTGGCTATGCCATCACCATGTCTATGACATCATGATGGTTACGAAGTCAACGGCAATGACATAACAATGTCTATGAAACTACAGTGGCTTTGACCTTACAATATATATGATGTTATAGTCGCTGTGATGTCACAATGGCTATGCCATCACAATGGCTATGCCATCACAATGGCTATGACATCACAGTTTCTATGACATCATCGTGGCTATGACGTTCCAATGGCTATGACATCAAAATGGCTATGACCTGAAATTTGCATTGACTTAAATATGTCTGTGTCATTACAGTGCCTGTGACGTTACAATGGCTGTGACATTTTCGTGGCTATGACGATGCAATTCCTGTGGCATTGTAGGTAGCTATGACTTTTCAATGGCTATGACATTGATGTGGCCATGAGCTTTCAATGGCTATGACGTCACAATGCCTACGACCTAACAATGGCTACGACGTCACAGTGGCTATTAAAGGCCAGCGGAAATGACTATACTATCTCTATGACATTGTGGTGCCTATCACGTTACGATGGCTGTGACATTATAGTGGGTATGCCATCACCATGTCTATGACATCATGATGGTTACAAAGTCAACGGCAATGACATAACAATGTCTATGAAACTACAGTGTCTTTGACCTTACAATATATATGATGTTATAGTCGCTGTGATGTCACAATGGCTATGCCATCACAATGGCTATGACATCTCAATGGCTATGACATCACAGTTTCTATGACATCATAGTGGCTATGACGTTCCAATGGCTATGACATCAAAATGGCTATGACCTGAAATTTGCATTGACTTAAATATGTCTGTGTCATTACAGTGCCTGTGATGTTACACTGGCTGAGACATTTTCGTGGCTATGACGATGCAATTCCTGTGGCATTGTAGGTAGCTATGACTTTTCAATGGCTATGACATTGATGTGGCCATGAGCTTTCAATGGCTATGACGTCACAATGCCTACGACCTAACAATGGCTATGACGTCACAGTGGCTATTACAGGACAGCGGAAATGACTATACTATCTCTATGACATTGTGATGCCTATCACGTTACGATGGCTGTGTCATTATAGTGGCTATGCCATCACCATGTCTATGACATCATGATGGTTACGAAGTCAACGGCAATGACATAAAAATGTCTATGAAATTACAGTGGCTTTGACCTTACAGTATATATGATGTTATAGTCGCTGTGATGTCACAATGGCTATGCCATCACAATGGCTATGACATCACAGTTTCTATGACATCATAGTGGCTATGACGTTCCAATGGCTATGACATTAAAATGGCTATGACCTGAAATTTGCATTGACTTAAATATGTCTGTGTCATTACAGTGCCTGTGACGTTACAATGGCTGTGACATTTTCGTGGCTATGACGATGCAATTCCTGTGGCATTGTAGGTAGCTATGACTTTTCAATGGCTATGACATTGATGTGGTCATGAGTTTCAATGGCTATGACGTCACAATGCCTACGACCTGACAATGGCTATGACGTCACAGTGGCTATTACAGGACAGCGGAAATGACTATACTATATGACATTGTGGTGCCTATCACGTTACGATGGCTGTGTCATTATAGTGGCTATGCCTTCACCATGTCTATGACATCATGATGGTTACGAAGTCAACGGCAATGACATAACAATGTCTATGAAACTACAGTGGCTTTGACCTTACAGTATATATGATGTTATAGTCGCTGTGATGTCACAATGGCTATGCCATCACAATGGCTATGCCATCACAATGGCTATGACATCACAGTTTCTATGACATCATAGTGGCTATGACGTTCCAATGGCTATGACATCAAAATGGCTATGACCTGAAATTTGCATTGACTTAAATATGTCTGTGTCATTACAGTGCCTGTGACGTTACAATGGCTGTGACATTTTCGTGGCTATGACGATGCAATTCCTGTGGCATTGTAGGTAGCTATGACTTTTCAATGGCTATGACATTGATGTGGCCATGAGCTTTCAATGGCTATGACGTCACAATGCCTACGACCTAACAATGGCTATGACGTCACAGTGGCTATTACAGGACAGCGGAAATGACTATACTATCTCTATGACATTGTGGTGCCTATCACGTTACGATGGCTGTGACATTATAGTGGCTATGCCATCACCATGTCTATGACATCATGATGGTTACGAAGTCAACGGCAATGACATAACAATGTCTATGAAACTACAGTGGCTTTGACCTTACAATATATATGATGTTATAGTCGCTGTGATGTCACAATGGCTATGCCATCACAATGGCTATGACATCACAATGGCTATGACATCACAGTTTCTATGACATCGTAGTGGCTATGACGTTCCAATGGCTATGACATCAAAATGGCTATGATCTGAAATTTGCATTGACTTAAATATGTCTGTGTCATTACAGTGCCTGTGACGTTACAATGGCTGTGACATTTTCGTGGCTATGACGATGCAATTCCTGTGGCATTGTAGGTAGCTATGACTTTTCAATGGCTATGACATTGATGTGGCCATGAGCTTTCAATGGCTATGACGTCACAATGCCTACGACCTGACAATGGCTATGACGTCACAGTGGCTATTACAGGACAGCGGAAATGACTATACTATCTCTATGACATTGTGGTGCCTATCACGTTACGATGGCTGTGACATTATAGTGGCTATGCCATCACCATGTCTATGACATCATGATGGTTACGAAGTCAACGGCAATGACATAACAATGTCTATGAAACTACAGTGGCTTTGACCTTACAATATATATGATGTTATAGTCGCTGTGATGTCACAATGGCTATGCCATCACAATGGCTATGACATCACAATGGCTATGACATCACAGTTTCTATGACATCATAGAGGCTATGACGTTCCAATGGCTATGACATCAAAATGGCTAAGACCTGAAATTTGCTTTGACTTAAATATGTCTGTGTCATTACAGTGCCTGTGACGTTACAATGGCTGTGACATTTTCGTGGCTATGACGATGCAATTCCTGTGGCATTGTAGGTAGCTATGACTTTTCAATGGCTATGACATTGATGTGGCATGAGCTTTCAATGGCTATGACGTCACAATGCCTACGACCTGACAATTTGCTATGACGTCACAGTGGCTATTACAGGACAGCGGAAATGACTATACTATATGACATTGTGGTGCCTATCACGTTACGATGGCTGTGATATTATAGTGGCTATGCCATCACCATGTCTATGACATCATGATGGTTACGAAGTCAACGGCAATGACATAACAATGTCTATGAAACTACAGTGTCTTTGACCTTACAATAAATATGATGTTATAGTCGCTGTGATGTCACAATGGTTATGCCATCACAATGGCTATGACATCACAATGGCTATGACATCACAGTTTCTATGACATCATAGTGGCTATGACGTTCCAATGGCTATGACATCAAAATGGCTATGACCTGAAATTTGCATTGACTTAAATATGTCTGTGTCATTACAGTGCCTGTGACGTTACACTGGCTGAGACATTTTCGTGGCTATGACGATGCAATTCCTGTGGCATTGTAGGTAGCTATGACTTTTCAATGGCTATGACATTGATGTGGCCATGAGCTTTCAATGGCTATGACGTCACAATGCCTTCGACCTAACAATGGCTATGAAGTCACAGTGGCTATTACAGGACAGCGGAAATGACTATACTATCTCTATGACATTGTGATGCCTATCACGTTACGATGGCTGTGTCATTATAGTGGCTATGCCATCACCATGTCTATGACATCATGATGGTTACGAAGTCAACGGCAATGACATAACAATGTCTATGAAACTACAGTGTCTTTGACCTTACAATATATATGATGTTATAGTCGCTGTGATGTCACAATGGCTATGCCATCACATTGGCTATGACATCACAATGGCTATGACATCACAGTTTCTATGACATCATAGTGGCTATGACGTTCCAATGGCTATGACATCAAAATGGCTATGACCTGAAATTTGCATTGACTTAAATATGTCTGTGTCATTACAGTGCCTGTGACGTTACACTGGCTGAGACATTTTCGTGGCTATGACGATGCAATTCCTGTGGCATTGTAGGTAGCTATGACTTTTCAATGGCTATGACATTGATGTGGCCATGAGCTTTCAATGGCTATGACGTCACAATGCCTACGACCTAACAATGGCTATGACGTCACAGTGGCTATTACAGGACAGCGGAAATGACTATACTATCTCTACGACATTGTGGTGCCTATCACATTACGATGGCTGTGACATTATAGTGGCTATGCCATCACCATGTCTATGACATCATGATGGTTACGAAGTCAACGGCAATGACATAACAATGTGTATGAAACTACAGTGGCTTTGACCTTACAATATATATGATGTTATAGTCGCTGTGATGTCACAATGGCTATGCCATCACAATGGCTATGACATCACAATGGCTATGACATCACAGTTTCTATGACATCATAGTGGCTATGACGTTCCAATGGCTATGACATCAAAATGGCTATGATCTGAAATTTGCTTTGACTTAAATATGTCTGTGTCATTACAGTGCCTGTGACGTTACAATGGCTGTGACATTTTCGTGGCTATGACGATGCAATTCCTGTGGCATTGTAGGTAGCTATGACTTTTCAATGGCTATGACATTGATGTGGCCATGAGCTTTCAATGGCTATGACGTCACAATGCCTACGACCTGACAATGGCTATGACGTCACAGTGGCTATTACAGGACAGCGGAAATGACTATACTATATGACATTGTGGTGCCTATCACGTTACGATGGCTGTGTCATTATAGTGGCTATGCCATCACCATGTCTATGACATCATGATGGTTACGAAGTCAACGGCAATGACATAACAATGTCTATGAAACTACAGTGGCTTTGACCTTACAGTATATATGATGTTATAGTCGCTGTGATGTCACAATGGCTATGCCATCACAATGGCTATGCCATCACAATGGCTATGACATCACAGTTTCTATGACATCATAGATGCTATGACGTTCCAATGGCTATGACATCAAAATGGCTATGATCTGAAATTTGCTTTGACTTAAATATGTCTGTGTCATTACAGTGCCTGTGACGTTACAATGGCTGTGACATTTTCGTGGCTATGACGATGCAATTCCTGTGGCATTGTAGGTAGCTATGACTTTTCAATGGCTATGACATTGATGTGGCCATGAGCTTTCAATGGCTATGACGTCACAATGCCTACGACCTGACAATGGCTATGACGTCACAGTGGCTATTACAGGACAGCGGAAATGACTATACTATATGACATTGTGGTGCCTATCACGTTACGATGGCTGTGTCATTATAGTGGCTATGCCATCACCATGTCTATGACATCATGATGGTTACGAAGTCAACGGCAATGACATAACAATGTCTATGAAACTACAGTGGCTTTGACCTTACAGTATATATGATGTTATAGTCGCTGTGATGTCACAATGGCTATGCCATCACAATGGCTATGCCATCACAATGGCTATGACATCACAGTTTCTATGACATCATAGTGGCTATGACGTTCCAATGGCTATGACATCAAAATGGCTATGACCTGAAATTTGCATTGACTTAAATATGTCTGTGTCATTACAGTGCCTGTGACGTTACAATGGCTGTGACATTTTCGTGGATATGACGATGCAATTCCTGTGGCATTGTAGGTAGCTATGACTTTTCAATGGCTATGACATTGATGTGGCCATGAGCTTTCAATGGCTATGACGTCACAATGCCTACGACCTGACAATGGCTATGACGTCACAGTGGCTATTACAGGACAGCGGAAATGACTATACTATATGACATTGTGGTGCCTATCACGTTACGATGGCTGTGTCATTATAGTGGCTATGCCATCACCATGTCTATGACATCATGATGGTTACGAAGTCAACGGCAATGACATAACAATGTCTATGAAACTACAGTGGCTTTGACCTTACAGTATATATGATGTTATAGTCGCTGTGATGTCACAATGGCTATGCCATCACAATGGCTATGCCATCACAATGGCTATGACATCACAGTTTCTATGACATCATAGTGGCTATGACGTTCCAATGGCTATGACATCAAAATGGCTATGACCTGAAATTTGCATTGACTTAAATATGTCTGTGTCGTTACAGTGCCTGTGACGTTACAATGGCTGTGACATTTTCGTGGCTATGACGATGCAATTCCTGTGGCATTGTAGGTAGCTATGACTTTTCAATGGCTATGACATTGATGTGGCCATGAGCTTTCAATGGCTATGACGTCACAATGCCTACGACCTAACAATGGCTATGACGTCACAGTGGCTATTACAGGACAGCGGAAATGACTATACTATCTCTATGACATTGTGGTGCCTATCACGTTATGATGGCTGTGACATTATAGTGGGTATGCCATCACCATGTCTATGACATCATGATGGTTACGAAGTCAACGTCAATGACATAACAATGTCTATGAAACTACAGTGTCTTTGACCTTACAGTATATATGATGTTATAGTCGCTGTGATGTCACAATGGCTATGCCATCACAATGGCTATGACATCACAATGGCTATGACATCACAGTTTCTATGACATCATAGTGGCTATGACGTTCCAATGGCTATGACATCAAAATGGCTATGACCTGAAATTTGCATTGACTTAAATATGTCTGTGTCATTACAGTGCCTGTGACGTTACACTGGCTGAGACATTTTCGTGGCTATGACGATGCAATTCCTGTGGCATTGTAGGTAGCTATGACTTTTCAATGGCTATGACATTGATGTGGCCATGAGCTTTCAATGGCTATGACGTCACAATGCCTACGACCTAACAATGGCTATGACGTCACAGTGGCTATTACAGGACAGCGGAAATGACTATACTATCTCTATGACATTGTGATGCCTATCACGTTATGATGGCTGTGTCATTATAGTGGCTATGCCATCACCATGTCTATGACATCATGATGGTTACGAAGTCAACGGCAATGACATAACAATGTCTATGAAATTACAGTGGCTTTGACCTTACAATATATATGATGTTATAGTCGCTGTGATGTCACAATGGCTATGCCATCACAATGGCTATGACATCTCAATGGCTATGACATCACAGTTTCTATGACATCATAGTGGCTATGACGTTCCAATGGCTATGACATCAAAATGGCTATGACCTGAAATTTGCATTGACTTAAATATGTCTGTGTCATTACAGTGCCTGTGACGTTACAATGGCTGTGACATTTTTGTGGCTATGACGATGCAATTCCTGTGGCATTGTAGGTAGCTATGACTTTTCAATGGCTATGACATTGATGTGGCCATGAGCTTTCAATGGCTATGACGTCACAATGCCTACGACCTAACAATGGCTATGACGTCACAGTGGCTATTACAGGACAGCGGAAATGACTATACTATCTCTATGACATTGTGATGCCTATCACGTTACGATGGCTGTGTCATTATAGTGGCTATGCCATCACCATGTCTATGACATCATGATGGTTACGAAGTCAACGGCAATGACATAACAATATCTATGAAATTACAGTGGCTTTGACCTTACAGTATATATGATGTTATAGTCGCTGTGATGTCACAATGGCTATGCCATCACAATGGCTATGCCATCACAATGGCTATGACATCACAGTTTCTATGACATCATAGTGGCTATGACGTTCCAATGGCTATGACATCAAAATGGCTATGACCTGAAATTTGCATTGACTTAAATATGTCTGTGTCATTACAGTGCCTGTGACGTTACAATGGCTGTGACATTTTCGTGGCTATGACGATGCAATTCCTGTGGCATTGTAGGTAGCTATGACTTTTCAATGGCTACGACATTGATGTGGCCATGAGTTTCAATGGCTATGACGTCACAATGCCTACGACCTAACAATGGCTATAACGTCACAGTGGCTATTAAAGGCCAGCGGAAATGACTATACTATCTCTATGACATTGTGGTGCCTATCACGTTACGATGGCTGTGTCATTATAGTGGCTATGCCATCACCATGTCTATGACATCATGATGGTTACGAAGTCAACGGCAATGACATAACAATATCTATGAAATTACAGTGGCTTTGACCTTACAGTATATATGATGTTATAGTCGCTGTGATGTCACAATGGCTATGCCATCACAATGGCTATGACATCACAATTGCTATGACATCACAGTTTCTATGACATCATAGTGGCTATGACGTTCCAATGGCTATGACATCAAAATGGCTATGACCTGAAATTTGCATTGACTTAAATATGTCTGTGTCATTACAGTGCCTGTGACGTTACACTGGCTGAGACATTTTCGTGGCTATGACGATGCAATTCCTGTGGCATTGTAGGTAGCTATGACTTTTCAATGGCTATGACATTGATGTGGCCATGAGCTTTCAATGGCTATGACGTCACAATGCCTACGACCTAACAATGGCTATGACGTCACAGTGGCTATTACAGGACAGCGGAAATGACTATACTATCTCTATGACATTGTGATGCCTATCACGTTATGATGGCTGTGTCATTATAGTGGCTATGCCATCACCATGTCTATGACATCATGATGGTTACGAAGTCAACGGCAATGACATAACAATGTCTATGAAATTACAGTGGCTTTGACCTTACAATATATATGATGTTATAGTCGCTGTGATGTCACAATGGCTATGCCATCACAATGGCTTTGCCATCACAATGGCTATGACATCACAGTTTCTATGACATCATAGTGGCTATGACGTTCCAATGGCTATGACATCAAAATGGCTATGACCTGAAATTTGCATTGACTTAAATATGTCTGTGTCATTACAGTGCCTGTGACGTTACAATGGCTGTGACATTTTCGTGGCTATGACGATGCAATTCCTGTGGCATTGTAGGTAGCTATGACTTTTCAATGGCTATGACATTGATGTGGCCATGAGCTTTCAATGGCTATGACGTCACAATGCCTACGACCTAACAATGGCTATGACGTCACAGTGGCTATTACAGGACAGCGGAAATGACTATACTATCTCTATGACATTGTGATGCCTATCACGTTACGATGGCTGTGTCATTATAGTTGCTATGCCATCACCATGTCTATGACATCATGATGGTTACGAAGTCAACGGCAATGACATAACAATATCTATGAAATTACAGTGGCTTTGACCTTACAGTATATATGATGTTATAGTCGCTGTGATGTCACAATGGCTATGCCATCACAATGGCTATGCCATCACAATGGCTATGACATCACAGTTTCTATGACATCATAGTGGCTATGACGTTCCAATGGCTATGACATCAAAATGGCTATGACCTGAAATTTGCATTGACTTAAATATGTCTGTGTCATTACAGTGCCTGTGACGTTACAATGGCTGTGACATTTTCGTGGCTATGACGATGCAATTCCTGTGGCATTGTAGGTAGCTATGACTTTTCAATGGCTACGACATTGATGTGGCCATGAGTTTCAATGGCTATGACGTCACAATGCCTACGACCTAACAATGGCTATAACGTCACAGTGGCTATTAAAGGCCAGCGGAAATGACTATACTATCTCTATGACATTGTGGTGCCTATCACGTTACGATGGCTGTGTCATTATAGTGGCTATGCCATCACCATGTCTATGACATCATGATGGTTACGAAGTCAACGGCAATGACATAACAATATCTATGAAATTACAGTGGCTTTGACCTTACAGTATATATGATGTTATAGTCGCTGTGATGTCACAATGGCTATGCCATCACAATGGCTATGACATCACAATGGCTATGACATCACAGTTTCTATGACATCATAGTGGCTATGACGTTCCAATGGATATGAGATCAAAATGGCTATGAACTGAAATTTGCATTGACTTAAATATATCTGTGTCATTATACTGCCAGTGACGTTACAATGGCTGAGACATTTTCGTGGCTATGACGATGCAATTCCTGTGGCATTGTAGGTAGCTATGTCTTTTCAATGGCTATGACATTGATGTGGCCATGAGCTTTCAATGGCTATGACGTCACAATGCCTACGACCTAACAATGGCTATGACGTCACAGTGGCTATTACAGGACAGCGGAAATGACTATACTATCTCTACGACATTGTGGTGCCTATCACGTTACGATGGCTGTGACATTATAGTGGCTATGCCATCAACATGTCTATGACATCATGATGGTTACGAAGTCAACGGCAATGACATAACAATGTCTATGAAACTACAGTGGCTTTGACCTTACAATATATATGATGTTATAGTCGCTGTGATGTCACAATGGCTATGCCATCACAATGGCTATGACATCACAATGGCTATGACATCACAGTTTCTATGACATCATAGTGGCTATGACGTTCCAATGGCTATGACATCAAAATGGCTATGATCTGAAATTTGCTTTGACTTAAATATGTCTGTGTCATTACAGTGCCTGTGACGTTACAATGGCTGTGACATTTTCGTGGCTATGACGATGCAATTCCTGTGGCATTGTAGGTAGCTATGACTTTTCAATGGCTATGACATTGATGTGGCCATGAGCTTTCAATGGCTATGACGTCACAATGCCTACGACCTGACAATGGCTATGACGTCACAGTGGCTATTACAGGACAGCGGAAATGACTATACTATATGACATTGTGGTGCCTATCACGTTACGATGGCTGTGTCATTATAGTGGCTATGCCATCACCATGTCTATGACATCATGATGGTTACGAAGTCAACGGCAATGACATAACAATGTCTATGAAACTACAGTGTCTTTGACCTTACAGTATATATGATGTTATAGTCGCTGTGATGTCACAATGGCTATGCCATCACAATGGCTATGCCATCACAGTTTCTATGACATCATAGTGGCTATGACGTTCCAATGGCTATGACATCAAAATGGCTATGACCTGAAATTTGCATTGACTTAAATATGTCTCTGTCATTACAGTGCCTGTGACGTTACAATGGCTGTGACATTTTCGTGGCTATGACGATGCAATTCCTGTGGCATTGTAGGTAGCTATGACTTTTCAATGGCTATGACATTGATGTGGCCATGAGTTTCAATGGCTATGACGTCACAATGCCTACGACCTAACAATGGCTATGACGTCACAGTGGCTATTAAAGGCCAGCGGAAATGACTATACTATCTCTATGACATTTGGTGCCTATCACGTTACAATGGCTGTGACATTATAGTGGCTATGCCATCACCATGTCTATGACATCATGATGGTTATGAAGTCAACGGCAATGACAACAATTTCTATGAAACTACAGTGTCTTTGACCTTACAATATATATGATGTTATAGTCGCTGTGATGTCACAATGGCTATGCCATCACAATGGCTATGACATCACAATGGCTATGACATCACAGTTTCTATGACATCATAGTGGCTATGACGTTCCAATGGCTATGACATCAAAATGGCTATGATCTGAAATTTGCATTGACTTAAATATATCTGTGTCATTATACTGCCAGTGACGTTACAATGGCTGTGACATTTTCGTGGCTATGACGATGCAATTCCTGTGGCATTGTAGGTAGCTATGACTTTTCAATGGCTATGACATTGATGTGGCCATGAGCTTTCAATGGCTATGACGTCACAATGCCTACGACCTAACAATGGCTATGACGTCACAGTGGCTATTACAGGACAGCGGAAATGACTATACTATCTCTATGACATTGTGGTGCCTACCACGTTACGATGGCTGTGACATTATAGTGGCTATGCCATCACCATGTCTATGACATCATGATGGTTACGAAGTCAACGGCAATGACATAACAAAGTCTATGAAACTACAGTGTCTTTGACCTTACAATATATATGATGTTATAGTCGCTGTGATGTCACAATGGCTATGCCATCACAATGGCTATGACATCACAATGGCTATGACATCACAGTTTCTATGACATCATAGTGGCTATGACGTTCCAATGGCTATGACATCAAAATGGCTATGAACTGAAGTTTGCATTGACTTAAATATATCTGTGTCATTACACTGCCAGTGACGTTACAATGGCTGTGACATTTTCGTGGCTATGACGATGCAATTCCTGTGGCATTGTAGGTAGCTATGACTTTTCAATGGCTATGACATTGATGTGGCCATGAGCTTTCAATGGCTATGACGTCACAATGCCTACGACCTAACAATGGCTATGACGTCACAGTGGCTATTACAGGACAGCGGAAATGACTATACTATCTCTATGACATTGTGGTGCCTATCACGTTACGATGGCTGTGACATTATAGTGGCTATGCCATCACCATGTCTATGACATCATGTTGGTTACGAAGTCAACGGCAATGACATAACAATGTCTATGAAACTACAGTGGCTTTGATCTTACAATATATATGATGTTATAGTCGCTGTGATGTCACAATGGCTATGCCATCACAATGGCTATGCCATCACAATGGCTATGACATCACAGTTTCTATGACATCATAGTGGCTATGACGTTCCAATGGCTATG
The DNA here is from genome assembly GCF_028538775.1 of Myotis yumanensis. Taxonomy (NCBI): domain Eukaryota; kingdom Metazoa; phylum Chordata; class Mammalia; order Chiroptera; family Vespertilionidae; genus Myotis; species Myotis yumanensis. The sequence continues at coordinate 636,890 of NW_027223783.1, forward strand.
ACATCAAAATGGCTATGATCTGAAATTTGCTTTGACTTAAATATGTCTGTGTCATTACAGTGCCTGTGACGTTACAATGGCTGTGACATTTTCGTGGCTATGACGATGCAATTCCTGTGGCATTGTAGGTAGCTATGACTTTTCAATGGCTATGACATTGATGTGGCCATGAGCTTTCAATGGCTATGACGTCACAATGCCTACGACCTGACAATGGCTATGACGTCACACTGGCTATTACAGGACAGCGGAAATGACTATACTATATGACATTGTGGTGCCTATCACGTTACGATGGCTGTGTCATTATAGTGGCTATGCCATCACCATGTCTATGACATCATGATGGTTACGAAGTCAACGGCAATGACATAACAATGTCTATGAAACTACAGTGGCTTTGACCTTACAGTATATATGATGTTATAGTCGCTGTGATGTCACAATGGCTATGCCATCACAATGGCTATGCCATCACAATGGCTATGACATCACAGTTTCTATGACATCATAGTGGCTATGACGTTCCAATGGCTATGACATCAAAATGGCTATGACCTGAAATTTGCATTGACTTAAATATGTCTGTGTCATTACAGTGCCTGTGACGTTACACTGGCTGAGACATTTTCGTGGCTATGACGATGCAATTCCTGTGGCATTGTAGGTAGCTATGACTTTTCAATGGCTATGACATTGATGTGGCCATGAGCTTTCAATGGCTATGACGTCACAATGCCTACGACCTAACAATGGCTATGACGTCACAGTGGCTATTACAGGACAGCGGAAATGACTATACTATCTCTATGACATTGTGATGCCTATCACGTTACGATGGCTGTGTCATTATAGTGGCTATGCCATCACCATGTCTATGATATCATGATGGTTACGAAGTCGACGGCAATGACATAACAATGTCTATGAAATTACAGTGGCTTTGACCTTACAGTATATATGATGTTATAGTCGCTGTGATGTCACAATGGCTATGCGATCACAATGGCTATGCCATCACAATGGCTATGACATCACAGTTTCTATGACATCATAGTGGCTATGACGTTCCAATGGCTATGACATCAAAATGGCTATGACCTGAAATTTGCATTGACTTAAATATGTCTGTGTCATTACAGTGCCTGTGACGTTACAATGGCTGTGACATTTTCGTGGCTATGACGATGCAATTCCTGTGGCATTGTAGGTAGCTAAGACTTTTCAATGGCTATGACATTGATGTGGCCATGAGCTTTCAATGGCTATGACGTCACAATGCCTACGACCTGACAATGGCTATGACGTCACACTGGCTATTACAGGACAGCGGAAATGACTATACTATATGACATTGTGGTGCCTATCACGTTACGATGGCTGTGTCATTATAGTGGCTATGCCATCACCATGTCTATGACATCATGATGGTTACGAAGTCAACGGCAATGACATAACAATGTCTATGAAACTACAGTGTCTTTGACCTTACAGTATATATGATGTTATAGTCGCTGTGATGTCACAATGGCTATGCCATCACAATGGCTATGCCATCACAATGGCTATGACATCACAGTTTCTATGACATCATAGTGGCTATGACGTTCCAATGGCTATGACATCAAAATGGCTATGACCTGAAATTTGCATTGACTTAAATATGTCTCTGTCATTACAGTGCCTGTGACGTTACAATGGCTGTGACATTTTCGTGGCTATGACGATGCAATTCCTGTGGCATTGTAGGTAGCTATGACTTTTCAATGGCTATGACATTGATGTGGCCATGAGTTTCAATGGCTATGACGTCACAATGCCTACGACCTAACAATGGCTATGACGTCACAGTGGCTATTAAAGGCCAGCGGAAATGACTATACTATCTCTATGACATTGTGGTGCCTATCACGTTACGATGGCTGTGACATTATAGTGGCTATGCCATCACCATGTCTATGACATCATGATGGTTATGAAGTCAACGGCAATGACAACAATTTCTATGAAACTACAGTGTCTTTGACCTTACAATATATATGATGTTATAGTCGCTGTGATGTCACAATGGCTATGCCATCACAATGGCTATGACATCACAATGGCTATGACATCACAGTTTCTATGACATCATAGTGGCTATGACGTTCCAATGGCTATGACATCAAAATGGCTATGATCTGAAATTTGCATTGACTTAAATATATCTGTGCCATTATACTGCCAGTGACGTTACAATGGCTGTGACATTTTCGTGGCTATGACGATGCAATTCCTGTGGCATTGTAGGTAGCTATGACTTTTCAATGGCTATGACATTGATGTGGCCATGAGCTTTCAATGGCTATGACGTCACAATGCCTACGACCTAACAATGGCTATGACGTCACAGTGGCTATTACAGGACAGCGGAAATGACTATACTATCTCTATGACATTGTGATGCCTATCACGTTACGATGGCTGTGTCATTATAGTGGCTATGCCATCACCATGTCTATGATATCATGATGGTTACGAAGTCAACGGCAATGACATAACAATGTCTATGAAATTACAGTGGCTTTGACCTTACAATATATATGATGTTATAGTCGCTGTGATGTCACAATGGCTATGCCATCACAATGGCTATGCCATCACAATGGCTATGACATCACAATGGCTATGACATCACAGTTTCTATGACATCATAGTGGCTATGACGTTCCAATGGCTATGACATCAAAATAGCTATGATCTGAAATTTGCTTTGACTTAAATATGTCTGTGTCATTACAGTGCCTGTGACGTTACAATGGCTGTGACATTTTCGTGGCTATGACGTTGCAATTCCTGTGGCATTGTAGGTAGCTATGACTTTTCAATGGCTATGACATTGATGTGGCCATGAGCTTTCAATGGCTATGACGTCACAATGCCTACCACCTAACAATGGCTATGACGTCACAGTGGCTATTAAAGGCCAGCGGAAATGACTATACTATCTCTATGACATTGTGGTGCCTATCACGTTACGATGGCTGTGACATTATAGTGGCTATGCCATCACCATGTCTATGACATCATGATGGTTACGAAGTCAACGGCAATGACATAACAATGTCTATGAAATTACAGTGGCTTTGACCTTACAGTATATATGTTGTTATAGTCGCTGTGATGTCACAATGGCTATGCCATCACAATGGCTATGACATCACAGTTTCTATGACATCATAGTGGCTATGACGTTCCAATGGCTATGACATCAAAATGGCTATGACCTGAAATTTGCATTGACTTAAATATGTCTGTGTCATTACAGTGCCTGTGACGTTACAATGGCTGTGACATTTTCGTGGCTATGACGATGCAATTCCTGTGGCATTGTAGGTAGCTATGACTTTTCAATGGCTATAACATTGATGTGGCCATGAGTTTCAATGGCTATGACGTCACAATGCCTACGACCTAACAATGGCTATGACGTCACAGTGGCTATTAAAGGCCAGCGGAAATGACTATACTATCTCTATGACATTTGGTGCCTATCACGTTACGATGGCTGTGACATTATAGTGGCTATGCCATCACCATGTCTATGACATCATGATGGTTATGAAGTCAACGGCAATGACAACAATTTCTATGAAACTACAGTGTCTTTGACCTTACAATATATATGATGTTATAGTCGCTGTGATGTCACAATGGCTATGCCATCACAATGGCTATGACATCACAATGGCTATGACATCACAGTTTCTATGACATCATAGTGGCTATGACGTTCCAATGGCTATGACATCAAAATGGCTATGAACTGAAGTTTGCATTGACTTAAATATATCTGTGTCATTACACTGCCAGTGACGTTACAATGGCTGTGACATTTTCGTGGCTATGACGATGCAATTCCTGTGGCATTGTAGGTAGCTATGACTTTTCAATGGCTATGACATTGATGTGGCCATGAGCTTTCAATGGCTATGACGTCACAATGCCTACGACCTAACAATGGCTATGACGTCACAGTGGCTATTACAGGACAGCGGAAATGACTATACTATCTCTATGACATTGTGGTGCCTATCACGTTACGATGGCTGTGACATTATAGTGGCTATGCCATCACCATGTCTATGATATCATGTTGGTTACGAAGTCAACGGCAATGACATAACAATGTCTATGAAACTACAGTGGCTTTGATCTTACAATATATATGATGTTATAGTCGCTGTGATGTCACAATGGCTATGCCATCACAATGGCTATGACATCACAATGGCTATGACATCACAGTTTCTATGACATCATAGTGGCTATGACGTTCCAATGGCTATGACATCAAAATGGCTATGATCTGAAATTTGCTTTGACTTAAATATGTCTGTGTCATTACAGTGCCTGTGACGTTACAATGGCTGTGACATTTTCGTGGCTATGACGATGCAATTCCTGTGGCATTGTAGGTAGCTATGACTTTTCAATGGCTATAACATTGATGTGGCCATGAGTTTCAATGGCTATGACGTCACAATGCCTACGACCTAACAATGGCTATGACGTCACAGTGGCTATTAAAGGCCAGCGGAAATGACTATACTATCTCTATGACATTTGGTGCCTATCACGTTACGATGGCTGTGACATTATAGTGGCTATGCCATCACCATGTCTATGACATCATGATGGTTATGAAGTCAACGGCAATGACAACAATTTCTATGAAATTACAGTGTCTTTGACCTTACAATATATATGATGTTATAGTCGCTGTGATGTCACAATGGCTATGCCATCACAATGGCTATGACATCACAATGGCTATGACATCACAGTTTCTATGACATCATAGTGGCTATGACGTTCCAATGGCTATGACATCAAAATGGCTATGATCTGAAATTTGCATTGACTTAAATATATCTGTGTCATTATACTGCCAGTGACGTTACAATGGCTGTGACATTTTCGTGGCTATGACGATGCAATTCCTGTGGCATTGTAGGTAGCTATGACTTTTCAATGGCTATGACATTGATGTGGCCATGAGCTTTCAATGGCTATGACGTCACAATGCCTACGACCTAACAATGGCTATGACGTCACAGTGGCTATTACAGGACAGCGGAAATGACTATACTATCTCTATGACATTGTGGTGCCTACCACGTTACGATGGCTGTGACATTATAGTGGCTATGCCATCACCATGTCTATGACATCATGATGGTTACGAAGTCAACGGCAATGACATAACAATGTCTATGAAACTACAGTGTCTTTGACCTTACAATATATATGATGTTATAGTCGCTGTGATGTCACAATGGCTATGCCATCACAATGGCTATGACATCACAATGGCTATGACATCACAGTTTCTATGACATCATAGTGGCTATGACGTTCCAATGGCTATGACATCAAAATGGCTATGAACTGAAGTTTGCATTGACTTAAATATATCTGTGTCATTACACTGCCAGTGACGTTACAATGGCTGTGACATTTTCGTGGCTATGACGATGCAATTCCTGTGGCATTGTAGGTAGCTATGACTTTTCAATGGCTATGACATTGATGTGGCCATGAGCTTTCAATGGCTATGACGTCACAATGCCTACGACCTAACAATGGCTATGACGTCACAGTGGCTATTACAGGACAGCGGAAATGACTATACTATCTCTATGACATTGTGGTGCCTATCACGTTACGATGGCTGTGACATTATAGTGGCTATGCCATCACCATGTCTATGATATCATGTTGGTTACGAAGTCAACGGCAATGACATAACAATGTCTATGAAACTACAGTGGCTTTGATCTTACAATATATATGATGTTATAGTCGCTGTGATGTCACAATGGCTATGCCATCACAATGGCTATGACATCACAATGGCTATGACATCACAGTTTCTATGACATCATAGTGGCTATGACGTTCCAATGGCTATGACATCAAAATGGCTATGATCTGAAATTTGCTTTGACTTAAATATGTCTGTGTCATTACAGTGCCTGTGACGTTACAATGGCTGTGACATTTTCGTGGCTATGACGATGCAATTCCTGTGGCATTGTAGGTAGCTATGACTTTTCAATGGCTATGACATTGATGTGGCCATGAGCTTTCAATGGCTATGACGTCACAATGCCTACGACCTGACAATGGCTATGACGTCACACTGGCTATTACAGGACAGCGGAAATGACTATACTATATGACATTGTGGTGCCTATCACGTTACGATGGCTGTGTCATTATAGTGGCTATGCCATCACCATGTCTATGACATCATGATGATTACGAAGTCAACGGCAATGACATAACAATGTCTATGAAACTACAGTGGCTTTGACCTTACAGTATATATGATGTTATAGTCGCTGTGATGTCACAATGGCTATGCCATCACAATGGCTATGCCATCACAATGGCTATGACATCACAGTTTCTATGACATCATAGTGGCTATGACGTTCCAATGGCTATGACATCAAAATGGCTATGACCTGAAATTTGCATTGACTTAAATATGTCTGTGTCATTACAGTGCCTGTGACGTTACACTGGCTGAAACATTTTCGTGGCTATGACGATGCAATTCCTGTGGCATTGTAGGTAGCTATGACTTTTCAATGGCTATGACATTGATGTGGCCATGAGCTTTCAATGGCTATGACGTCACAATGCCTACGACCTAACAATGGCTATGACGTCACAGTGGCTATTACAGGACAGCGGAAATGACTATACTATCTCTATGACATTGTGATGCCTATCACGTTACGATGACTGTGTCATTATAGTGGCTATGCCATCACCATGTCTATGATATCATGATGGTTACGAAGTCGACGGCAATGACATAACAATGTCTATGAAATTACAGTGGCTTTGACCTTACAGTATATATGATGTTATAGTCGCTGTGATGTCACAATGGCTATGCGATCACAATGGCTATGCCATCACAATGGCTATGACATCACAGTTTCTATGACATCATAGTGGCTATGACGTTCCAATGGCTATGACATCAAAATGGCTATGACCTGAAATTTGCATTGACTTAAATATGTCTGTGTCATTACAGTGCCTGTGACGTTACAATGGCTGTGACATTTTCGTGGCTATGACGATGCAATTCCTGTGGCATTGTAGGTAGCTAAGACTTTTCAATGGCTATGACATTGATGTGGCCATGAGCTTTCAATGGCTATGACGTCACAATGCCTACGACCTAACAATGGCTATGACGTCACAGTGGCTATTACAGGACAGCGGAAATGACTATACTATCTCTATGACATTGTGGTGCCTATCACGTTACGATGGCTGTGACATTATAGTGGCTATGCCATCACCATGTCTATGACATCATGTTGGTTACGAAGTCAACGGCAATGACATAACAATGTCTATGAAACTACAGTGGCTTTGATCTTACAATATATATGATGTTATAGTCGCTGTGATGTCACAATGGCTATGCCATCACAATGGCTATGACATCACAATGGCTATGACATCACAGTTTCTATGACATCATAGTGGCTATGACGTTCCAATGGCTATGACATCAAAATGGCTATGATCTGAAATTTGCTTTGACTTAAATATGTCTGTGTCATTACAGTGCCTGTGACGTTACAATGGCTGTGACATTTTCGTGGCTATGACGATGCAATTCCTGTGGCATTGTAGGTAGCTATGACTTTTCAATGGCTATGACATTGATGTGGCCATGAGCTTTCAATGGCTATGACGTCACAATGCCTACGACCTGACAATGGCTATGACGTCACACTGGCTATTACAGGACAGCGGAAATGACTATACTATATGACATTGTGGTGCCTATCACGTTACGATGGCTGTGTCATTATAGTGGCTATGCCATCACCATGTCTATGACATCATGATGGTTACGAAGTCAACGGCAATGACATAACAATGTCTATGAAACTACAGTGGCTTTGACCTTACAGTATATATGATGTTATAGTCGCTGTGATGTCACAATGGCTATGCCATCACAATGGCTATGCCATCACAATGGCTATGACATCACAGTTTCTATGACATCATAGTGGCTATGACGTTCCAATGGCTATGACATCAAAATGGCTATGACCTGAAATTTGCATTGACTTAAATATGTCTGTGTCATTACAGTGCCTGTGACGTTACACTGGCTGAAACATTTTCGTGGCTATGACGATGCAATTCCTGTGGCATTGTAGGTAGCTATGACTTTTCAATGGCTATGACATTGATGTGGCCATGAGCTTTCACTGGCTATGACGTCACAATGCCTACGACCTAACAATGGCTATGACGTCACAGTGGCTATTACAGGACAGCGGAAATGACTATACTATCTCTATGACATTGTGATGCCTATCACGTTACGATGGCTGTGTCATTATAGTGGCTATGCCATCACCATGTCTATGATATCATGATGGTTACGAAGTCGACGGCAATGACATAACAATGTCTATGAAATTACAGTGGCTTTGACCTTACAGTATATATGATGTTATAGTCGCTGTGATGTCACAATGGCTATGCGATCACAATGGCTATGCCATCACAATGGCTATGACATCACAGTTTCTATGACATCATAGTGGCTATGACGTTCCAATGGCTATGACATCAAAATGGCTATGACCTGAAATTTGCATTGACTTAAATATGTCTGTGTCATTACAGTGCCTGTGACGTTACAATGGCTGTGACATTTTCGTGGCTATGACGATGCAATTCCTGTGGCATTGTAGGTAGCTAAGACTTTTCAATGGCTATGACATTGATGTGGCCATGAGCTTTCAATGGCTATGACGTCACAATGCCTACGACCTGACAATGGCTATGACGTCACAGTGGCTATTACAGGACAGCGGAAATGACTATACTATATGACATTGTGGTGCCTATCACGTTACGATGGCTGTGTCATTATAGTGGCTATGCCATCACCATGTCTATGACATCATGATGGTTACGAAGTCAACGGCAATGACATAACAATGTCTATGAAACTACAGTGTCTTTGACCTTACAGTATATATGATGTTATAGTCGCTGTGATGTCACAATGGCTATGCCATCACAATGGCTATGCCATCACAATGGCTATGACATCACAGTTTCTATGACATCATAGTGGCTATGACGTTCCAATGGCTATGACATCAAAATGGCTATGACCTGAAATTTGCATTGACTTAAATATGTCTCTGTCATTACAGTGCCTGTGACGTTACAATGGCTGTGACATTTTCGTGGCTATGACGATGCAATTCCTGTGGCATTGTAGGTAGCTATGACTTTTCAATGGCTATGACATTGATGTGGCCATGAGCTTTCAATGGCTATGACGTCACAATGCCTACGACCTGACAATGGCTATGACGTCACACTGGCTATTACAGGACAGCGGAAATGACTATACTATATGACATTGTGGTGCCTATCACGTTACGATGGCTGTGTCATTATAGTGGCTATGCCATCACCATGTCTATGACATCATGATGGTTACGAAGTCAACGGCAATGACATAACAATGTCTATGAAACTACAGTGGCTTTGACCTTACAGTATATATGATGTTATAGTCGCTGTGATGTCACAATGGCTATGCCATCACAATGGCTATGCCATCACAATGGCTATGACATCACAGTTTCTATGACATCATAGTGGCTATGACGTTCCAATGGCTATGACATCAAAATGGCTATGACCTGAAATTTGCATTGACTTAAATATGTCTGTGTCATTACAGTGCCTGTGACGTTACACTGGCTGAAACATTTTCGTGGCTATGACGATGCAATTCCTGTGGCATTGTAGGTAGCTATGACTTTTCAATGGCTATGACATTGATGTGGCCATGAGCTTTCAATGGCTATGACGTCACAATGCCTACGACCTAACAATGGCTATGACGTCACAGTGGCTATTACAGGACAGCGGAAATGACTATACTATCTCTATGACATTGTGATGCCTATCACGTTACGATGGCTGTGTCATTATAGTGGCTATGCCATCACCATGTCTATGATATCATGATGGTTACGAAGTCGACGGCAATGACATAACAATGTCTATGAAATTACAGTGGCTTTGACCTTACAGTATATATGATGTTATAGTCGCTGTGATGTCACAATGGCTATGCGATCACAATGGCTATGCCATCACAATGGCTATGACATCACAGTTTCTATGACATCATAGTGGCTATGACGTTCCAATGGCTATGACATCAAAATGGCTATGACCTGAAATTTGCATTGACTTAAATATGTCTGTGTCATTACAGTGCCTGTGACGTTACAATGGCTGTGACATTTTCGTGGCTATGACGATGCAATTCCTGTGGCATTGTAGGTAGCTAAGACTTTTCAATGGCTATGACATTGATGTGGCCATGAGCTTTCAATGGCTATGACGTCACAATGCCTACGACCTGACAATGGCTATGACGTCACAGTGGCTATTACAGGACAGCGGAAATGACTATACTATATGACATTGTGGTGCCTATCACGTTACGATGGCTGTGTCATTATAGTGGCTATGCCATCACCATGTCTATGACATCATGATGGTTACGAAGTCAACGGCAATGACATAACAATGTCTATGAAACTACAGTGTCTTTGACCTTACAGTATATATGATGTTATAGTCGCTGTGATGTCACAATGGCTATGCCATCACAATGGCTATGCCATCACAATGGCTATGACATCACAGTTTCTATGACATCATAGTGGCTATGACGTTAAAATGGCTATGACATCAAAATGGCTATGACCTGAAATTTGCATTGACTTAAATATGTCTCTGTCATTACAGTGCCTGTGACGTTACAATGGCTGTGACATTTTCGTGGCTATGACGATGCAATTCCTGTGGCATTGTAGGTAGCTATGACTTTTCAATGGCTATGACATTGATGTGGCCATGAGTTTCAATGGCTATGACGTCACAATGCCTACGACCTAACAATGGCTATGACGTCACAGTGGCTATTAAAGGCCAGCGGAAATGACTATACTATCTCTATGACATTTGGTGCCTATCACGTTACGATGGCTGTGACATTATAGTGGCTATGCCATCACCATGTCTATGACATCATGATGGTTACGAAGTCAACGGCAATGACATAACAATGTCTATGAAACTACAGTGTCTTTGACCTTACAATATATATGATGTTATAGTCGCTGTGATGTCACAATGGCTATGCCATCACAATGGCTATGACATCACAATGGCTATGACATCACAGTTTCTATGACATCATAGTGGCTATGACGTTCCAATGGCTATGACATCAAAATGGCTATGAACTGAAGTTTGCATTGACTTAAATATATCTGTGTCATTACACTGCCAGTGACGTTACAATGGCTGTGACATTTTCGTGGCTATGACGATGCAATTCCTGTGGCATTGTAGGTAGCTATGACTTTTCAATGGCTATGACATTGATGTGGCCATGAGCTTTCAATGGCTATGATGTCACAATGCCTACGACCTAACAATGGCTATGACGTCACAGTGGCTATTACAGGACAGCGGAAATGACTATACTATCTCTATGACATTGTGGTGCCTATCACGTTACGATGGCTGTGACATTATAGTGGCTATGCCATCACCATGTCTATGACATCATGTTGGTTACGAAGTCAACGGCAATGACATAACAATGTCTATGAAACTACAGTGGCTTTGATCTTACAATATATATGATGTTATAGTCGCTGTGATGTCACAATGGCTATGCCATCACAAGGGCTATGACATCACAATGGCTATGACATCACAGTTTCTATGACATCATAGTGGCTATGACGTTCCAATGGCTATGACATCAAAATGGCTATGATCTGAAATTTGCTTTGACTTAAATATGTCTGTGTCATTACAGTGCCTGTGACGTTACAATGGCTGTGACATTTTCGTGGCTATGACGATGCAATTCCTGTGGCATTGTAGGTAGCTATGACTTTTCAATGGCTATGACATTGATGTGGCCATGAGCTTTCAATGGCTATGACGTCACAATGCCTACGACCTGACAATGGCTATGACGTCACACTGGCTATTACAGGACAGCGGAAATGACTATACTATATGACATTGTGGTGCCTATCACGTTACGATGGCTGTGTCATTATAGTGGCTATGCCATCACCATGTCTATGACATCATGATGGTTACGAAGTCAACGGCAATGACATAACAATGTCTATGAAACTACAGTGGCTTTGACCTTACAGTATATATGATGTTATAGTCGCTGTGATGTCACAATGGCTATGCCATCACAATGGCTATGCCATCACAATGGCTATGACATCACAGTTTCTATGACATCATAGTGGCTATGACGTTCCAATGGCTATGACATCAAAATGGCTATGACCTGAAATTTGCATTGACTTAAATATGTCTGTGTCATTACAGTGCCTGTGACGTTACACTGGCTGAGACATTTTCGTGGCTATGACGATGCAATTCCTGTGGCATTGTAGGTAGCTATGACTTTTCAATGGCTATGACATTGATGTGGCCATGAGCTTTCAATGGCTATGACGTCACAATGCCTACGACCTAACAATGGCTATGACGTCACAGTGGCTATTACAGGACAGCGGAAATGACTATACTATCTCTATGACATTGTGATGCCTATCACGTTACGATGGCTGTGTCATTATAGTGGCTATGCCATCACCATGTCTATGATATCATGATGGTTACGAAGTCGACGGCAATGACATAACAATGTCTATGAAATTACAGTGGCTTTGACCTTACAGTATATATGATGTTATAGTCGCTGTGATGTCACAATGGCTATGCGATCACAATGGCTATGCCATCACAATGGCTATGACATCACAGTTTCTATGACATCATAGTGGCTATGACGTTCCAATGGCTATGACATCAAAATGGCTATGACCTGAAATTTGCATTGACTTAAATATGTCTGTGTCATTACAGTGCCTGTGACGTTACAATGGCTGTACATTTTCGTGGCTATGACGATGCAATTCCTGTGGCATTGTAGGTAGCTAAGACTTTTCAATGGCTATGACATTGATGTGGCCATGAGCTTTCAATGGCTATGACGTCACAATGCCTACGACCTAACAATGGCTATGACGTCACAGTGGCTATTAAAGGCCAGCGGAAATGACTATACTATCTCTATGACATTGTGGTGCCTATCACGTTACGATGGCTGTGACATTATAGTGGCTATGCCATCACCATGTCTATGACATCATGATGGTTATGAAGTCAACGGCAATGACAACAATTTCTATGAAACTACAGTGTCTTTGACCTTACAATATATATGATGTTATAGTCGCTGTGATGTCACAATGGCTATGCCATCACAATGGCTATGACATCACAATGGCTATGACATCACAGTTTCTATGACATCATAGTGGCTATGACGTTCCAATGGCTATGACATCAAAATGGCTATGATCTGAAATTTGCATTGACTTAAATATATCTGTGTCATTATACTGCCAGTGACGTTACAATGGCTGTGACATTTTCGTGGCTATGACGATGCAATTCCTGTGGCATTGTAGGTAGCTATGACTTTTCAATGGCTATGACATTGATGTGGCCATGAGCTTTCAATGGCTATGACGTCACAATGCCTACGACCTAACAATGGCTATGACGTCACAGTGGCTATTACAGGACAGCGGAAATGACTATACTATCTCTATGACATTGTGATGCCTATCACGTTACGATGGCTGTGTCATTATAGTGGCTATGCCATCACCATGTCTATGATATCATGATGGTTACGAAGTCAACGGCAATGACATAACAATGTCTATGAAATTACAGTGGCTTTGACCTTACAATATATATGATGTTATAGTCGCTGTGATGTCACAATGGCTATGCCATCACAATGGCTATGACATCACAATGGCTATGACATCACAATGGCTATGACATCACAGTTTCTATGACATCATAGTGGCTATGACGTTCCAATGGCTATGACATCAAAATAGCTATGATCTGAAATTTGCTTTGACTTAAATATGTCTGTGTCATTACAGTGCCTGTGACGTTACAATGGCTGTGACATTTTCGTGGCTATGACGTTGCAATTCCTGTGGCATTGTAGGTAGCTATGACTTTTCAATGGCTATGACATTGATGTGGCCATGAGCTTTCAATGGCTATGACGTCACAATGCCTACCACCTAACAATGGCTATGACGTCACAGTGGCTATTAAAGGCCAGCGGAAATGACTATACTAGCTCTATGACATTGTGGTGCCTATCACGTTACGATGGCTGTGACATTATAGTGGCTATGCCATCACCATGTCTATGACATCATGATGGTTACGAAGTCAACGGCAATGACATAACAATGTCTATGAAATTACAGTGGCTTTGACCTTACAGTATATATGTTGTTATAGTCGCTGTGATGTCACAATGGCTATGCCATCACAATGGCTATGACATCACAGTTTCTATGACATCATAGTGGCTATGACGTTCCAATGGCTATGACATCAAAATGGCTATGACCTGAAATTTGCATTGACTTAAATATGTCTGTGTCATTACAGTGCCTGTGACGTTACAATGGCTGTGACATTTTCGTGGCTATGACGATGCAATTCCTGTGGCATTGTAGGTAGCTATGACTTTTCAATGGCTATAACATTGATGTGGCCATGAGTTTCAATGGCTATGACGTCACAATGCCTACGACCTAACAATGGCTATGACGTCACAGTGGCTATTAAAGGCCAGCGGAAATGACTATACTATCTCTATGAAATTGTGGTGCCTACCACGTTACGATGGCTGTGACATTATAGTGGCTATGCCATCACCATGTCTATGACATCATGATGGTTACGAAGTCAACGGCAATGACATAACAATGTCTATGAAACTACAGTGTCTTTGACCTTACAATATATATGATGTTATAGTCGCTGTGATGTCACAATGGCTATGCCATCACAATGGCTATGACATCACAATGGCTATGACATCACAGTTTCTATGACATCATAGTGGCTATGACGTTCCAATGGCTATGACATCAAAATGGCTATGAACTGAAATTTGCATTGACTTAAATATATCTGTGTCATTACACTGCCAGTGACGTTACAATGGCTGTGACATTTTCGTGGCTATGACGATGCAATTCCTGTGGCATTGTAGGTAGCTATGACTTTTCAATGGCTATGACATTGATGTGGCCATGAGCTTTCAATGGCTATGACGTCACAATGCCTACGACCTAATAATGGCTATGACGTCACAGTGGCTATTACAGGACAGCGGAAATGACTATACTATCTCTATGACATTGTGGTGCCTATCACGTTACGATGGCTGTGACATTATAGTGGCTATGCCATCACCATGTCTATGACATCATGATGGTTACGAAGTCAACGGCAATGACATAACAATGTCTATGAAACTACAGTGTCTTTGACCTTACAATATATATGATGTTATAGTCGCTGTGATGTCACAATGGCTATGCCATCACAATGGCTATGACATCACAATGGCTATGACATCACAGTTTCTATGACATCATAGTGGCTATGACGTTCCAATGGCTATGACATCAAAATGGCTATGATCTGAAATTTGCTTTGACTTAAATATGTCTGTGTCATTACAGTGCCTGTGACGTTACAATGGCTGTGACATTTTCGTGGCTATGACGATGCAATTCCTGTGGGATTGTAGGTAGCTATGACTTTTCAATGGCTATGACATTGATGTGGCCATGAGCTTTCAATGGCTATGACGTCACAATGCCTACGACCTGACAATGGCTATGACGTCACACTGGCTATTACAGGACAGCGGAAATGACTATACTATATGACATTGTGGTGCCTATCACGTTACGATGGCTGTGACATTATAGTGGCTATGCTATCACCATGTCTATGACATCATGATGGTTACGAAGTCAACGGCAATGACATAACAATGTCTATGAAACTACAGTGGCTTTGACCTTACAGTATATATGATGTTATAGTCGCTGTGATGTCACAATGGCTATGCCATCACAATGGCTATGCCATCACAATGGCTATGACATCACAGTTTGTATGACATCATAGTGGCTATGACGTTCCAATGGCTATGACATCAAAATGGCTATGACCTGAAATTTGCATTGACTTAAATATGTCTGTGTCATTACAGTGCCTGTGACGTTACACTGGCTGAGACATTTTCGTGGCTATGACGATGCAATTCCTGTGGCATTGTAGGTAGCAATGACTTTTCAATGGCTATGACATTGATGTGGCCATGAGTTTCAATGGCTATGACGTCACAATGCCTACGACCTAACAATGGCTATGACGTCACAGTGGCTATTAAAGGCCAGCGGGAATGACTATACTATCTCTATGACATTGTGGTGCCTATCACGTTACGATGGCTGTGACATTATAGTGGCTATGCCATCACCATGTCTATGACATCATGATGGTTATGAAGTCAACGGCAATGACAACAATTTCTATGAAACTACAGTGTCTTTGACCTTACAATATATATGATGTTATAGTCGCTGTGATGTCACAATGGCTATGCCATCACAATGGCTATGACATCACAATGGCTATGACATCACAGTTTCTATGACATCATAGTGGCTATGACGTTCCAATGGCTATGACATCAAAATGGCTATGATCTGAAATTTGCATTGACTTAAATGTATCTGTGTCATTATACTGCCAGTGACGTTACAATGGCTGTGACATTTTCGTGGCTATGACGATGCAATTCCTGTGGCATTGTAGGTAGCTATGACTTTTCAATGGCTATGACATTGATGTGGCCATGAGCTTTCAATGGCTATGACGTCACAATGCCTACGACCTAACAATGGCTATGACGTCACAGTGGCTATTACAGGACAGCGGAAATGACTATACTATCTCTATGACATTGTGGTGCCTATCACGTTACGATGGCTGTGACATTATAGTGGCTATGCCATCACCATGTCTATGACATCATGATGGTTACGAAGTCAACGGCAATGACATAACAATGTCTATGAAACTACAGTGGCTTTGACCTTACAATATATATGATGTTATAGTCGCTGTGATGTCAAAATGGCTATGCCATCACAATGGCTATGACATCACAATGGCTATGACATCACAGTTTCTATGACATCATAGTGGCTATGACGTTCCAATGGCTATGACATCAAAATGGCTATGATCTGAAATTTGCTTTGACTTAAATATGTCTGTGTCATTACAGTGCCTGTGACGTTACAATGGCTGTGACATTTTCGTGGCTATGACGATGCAATTCCTGTGGCATTGTAGGTAGCCATGACTTTTCAATGGCTATGACATTGATGTGGCCATGAGCTTTCAATGGCTATGACGTCACAATGCCTACGACCTGACAATGGCTATGACGTCACACTGGCTATTACAGGACAGCGGAAATGACTATACTATATGACATTGTGGTGCCTATCACGTTACGATGGCTGTGTCATTATAGTGGCTATGCCATCACCATGTCTATGACATCATGATGGTTACGAAGTCAACGGCAATGACATAACAATGTCTATGAAACTACAGTGGCTTTGACCTTACAGTATATATGATGTTATAGTCGCTGTGATGTCACAATGGCTATGCCATCACAATGGCTATGCCATCACAATGGCTATGACATCACAGTTTCTATGACATCATAGTGGCTATGACGTTCCAATGGCTATGACATCAAAATGGCTATGACCTGAAATTTGCATTGACTTAAATATGTCTGTGTCATTACAGTGCCTGTGACGTTACACTGGCTGAGACATTTTCGTGGCTATGACGATGCAATTCCTGTGGCATTGTAGGTAGCTATGACTTTTCAATGGCTATGACATTGATGTGGCCATGAGTTTCAATGGCTATGACGTCACAATGCCTACGACCTAACAATGGCTATGACGTCACAGTGGCTATTAAAGGCCAGCGGGAATGACTATACTATCTCTATGACATTGTGGTGCCTATCACGTTACGATGGCTGTGACATTATAGTGGCTATGCCATCACCATGTCTATGACATCATGATGGTTATGAAGTCAACGGCAATGACAACAATTTCTATGAAACTACAGTGTCTTTGACCTTACAATATATATGATGTTATAGTCGCTGTGATGTCACAATGGCTATGCCATCACAATGGCTATGACATCACAATGGCTATGACATCACAGTTTCTATGACATCATAGTGGCTATGACGTTCCAATGGCTATGACATCAAAATGGCTATGATCTGAAATTTGCATTGACTTAAATGTATCTGTGTCATTATACTGCCAGTGACGTTACAATGGCTGTGACATTTTCGTGGCTATGACGATGTAATTCCTGTGGCATTGTAGGTAGCTATGACTTTTCAATGGCTATGACATTGATGTGGCCATGAGCTTTCAATGGCTATGACGTCACAATGCCTACGACCTAACAATGGCTATGACGTCACAGTGGCTATTACAGGACAGCGGAAATGACTATACTATCTCTATGACACTGTGGTGCCTATCACGATACGATGGCTGTGACATTATAGTGGCTATGCCATCACCATGTCTATGACATCATGATGGTTACGAAGTCAACGGCAATGACATAACAATGTCTATGAAACTACAGTGGCCTAGACCTTACAATATATATGATGTTATAGTCGCTGTGATGTCACAATGGCTATGCCATCACAATGGCTATGCCATCACAATGGCTATGACATCACAGTTTCTATGACATCATAGTGGCTATGACGTTCCAATGGCTATGACATCAAAATGGCTATGACCTGAAATTTGCATTGACTTAAATATGTCTGTGTCATTACAGTGCCTGTGACGTTACACTGGCTGAGACATTTTCGTGGCTATGACGATGCAATTCCTGTGGCATTGTAGGTAGCTATGACTTTTCAATGGCTATGACATTGATGTGGCCATGAGCTTTCAATGGCTATGACGTCACAATGCCTACGACCTGACAATGGCTATGACGTCACAGTGGCTATTACAGGACAGCGGAAATGACTATACTATCTCTATGACATTGTGACGCCTATCACGTTACGATGGCTGTGTCATTATAGTGGCTATGCCATCACCATGTCTATGACATCATGATGGTTACGAAGTCAACGGCAATGACATAACAATGTCTATGACTACAGTGTCTTTGACCTTACAATATATATGATGTTATAGTCGCTGTGATGTCACAATGGCTATGCCATCACAATGGCTATGACATCACAATGGCTATGACATCACAGTTTCTATGACATCATAGTGGCTATGACGTTCCAATGGCTATGACATCAAAATGGCTATGAACTGAAATTTGCATTGACGTAAATATATCTGTGTCATTACACTGCCAGTGACGTTACAATGGCTGTGACATTTTCGTGGCTATGACGATGCAATTCCTGTGGCATTGTAGGTAGCTATGACTTTTCAATGGCTATGACATTGATGTGGCCATGAGCTTTCAATGGCTATGACGTCACAATGCCTACGACCTGACAATGGCTATGACGTCACAGTGGCTATTACAGGACTGCGGAAATGACTATACTATATGACATTGTGGTGCCTATCACGTTACGATGGCTGTGTCATTATAGTGGCTATGCCATCACCATGTCTATGACATCATGATGGTTACGAAGTCAACGGCAATGACATAAGAATGTCTATGAAACTACAGTGGATTTGACCTTACAGTATATATGATGTTATAGTCGCTGTGATGTCACAATGGCTATGCCATCACAATGGCTATGCCATCACAATGGCTATGACATCACAGTTTCTATGACATCATAGTGGCTATGACGTTCCAATGGCTATGAAATCAAAATGGCTATGACCTGAAATTTGCATTGACTTAAATATGTCTGTGTCATTACAGTGCCTGTGACGTTACAATGGCTGTGACATTTTCGTGGCTATGACGATGCAATTCCTGTGGCATTGTAGGTAGCTATGACTTTTCAATGGCTATGACATTGATGGTGCCATGAGTTTCAATGGCTATGACGTCACAATGCCTACGACCTAACAATGGCTATGACGTCACAGTGGCTATTACAGGACAGCGGAAATGACTATACTATCTCTATGACATTGTGGTGCCTATCACGTTACGATGGCTGTGACATTATAGTGGGTATGCCATCACCATGTCTATGACATCATGATGGTTACGAAGTCAACGGCAATGACATAACAATGTCTATGAAACCACAGTGGCTTTGACCTTACAGTATATATGATGTTATAGTCGCTGTGATGTCACAATGGCTATGCCATCACAATGGCTATGCCATCACAATGGCTATGACATCACAGTTTCTATGACATCATAGTGGCTATGACGTTCCAATGGCTATGACATCAAAATGGCTATGACCTGAAATTTGCATTGACTTAAATTTGTCTGTGTCATTACAGTGCCTGTGACGTTACAATGGCTGTGACATTTTCGTGGCTATGACGATGCAATTCCTGTGGCATTGTAGGTAGCTATGACTTTTCAATGGCTATGACATTGATGTGGCCATGAGGTTTCAATGGCTATGACGTCACAATGCCTACGACCTAACAATGGCTATGACGTCACAGTGGCTATTAAAGGCCAGCGGAAATGACTATACTATCTCTATGACATTGTGGTGCCTATCACGTTACGATGGCTGTGACATTATAGTGGCTATGCCATCACCATGTCTATGACATCATGATGGTTACGAAGTCAACGGCAATGACATAACAATGTCTATGAAACTACAGTGTCTTTGACCTTACAATATATATGATGTTATAGTCGCTGTGATGTCACAATGGCTATGCCATCACAATGGCTATGACATCACAATGGCTATGACATCACAGTGTCTATGACATCATAGTGGCTATGACGTTCCAATGGCTATGACATCAAAATGGCTATGAACTGAAATTTGCATTGACTTAAATATATCTGTGTCATTACACTGCCAGTGACGTTACAATGGCTGTGACATTTTCGTGGCTATGACGATGCAATTCCTGTGGCATTGTAGGTAGCTATGACTTTTCAATGGCTATGACATTGATGTGGCCATGAGCTTTCAATGGCTATGACGTCACAATCCCTACGACCTGACAATGGCTATGACGTCACAGTGGCTATTACAGGACAGCGGAAATGACTATACTATATGACATTGTGGTGCCTATCACGTTACGATGGCTGTGTCATTATAGTGGCTATGCCATCACCATGTCTATGACATCATGATGGTTACGAAGTCAACGGCAATGACATAACAATGTCTATGAAACTACAGTGGCTTTGACCTTACAGTATATATGATGTTATTGTCGCTGTGATGTCACAATGGCTATGCCATCACAATGGCTATGCCATCACAATGGCTATGACATCACAGTTTCTATGACATCATAGTGGCTATGACGTTCCAATGGCTATGACATCAAAATGGCTATGACCTGAAATTTGCATTGACTTAAATATGTCTCTGTCATTACAGTGCCTGTGACGTTACACTGGCTGAGACATTTTCGTGGCTATGACGATGCAATTCCTGTGGCATTGTAGGTAGCTATGACTTTTCAATGGCTATGACATTGATGTGGCCATGAGCTTTCAATGGCTATGACGTCACAATGCCTACGACCTAACAATGGCTATGACGTCACAGTGGCTATTACAGGACAGCGGAAATGACTATACTATCTTTATGACATTGTGATGCCTATCACGTTACGATGGCTGTGTCATTATAGTGGCTATGCCATCACCATGTCTATGACATCATGATGGTTACGAAGTCAACGGCAATGACATAACAATGTCTATGAAATTACAGTGGCTTTGACCTTACAGTATATATGACGTTATAGTCGCTGTGATGTCACAATGGCTATGCCATCACAATGGCTATGCCACCACAATGGCTATGACATCACAGTTTCTATGACATCATAGTGGCTATGACGTTCCAATGGCTATGACATCAAAATGGCTATGACCTGAAATTTGCATTGACTTAAAAATGTCTGTGTCATTACAGTGCCTGTGACGTTACAATGGCTGTGACATTTTCGTGGCTATGACGATGCAATTCCTGTGGCATTGTAGGTAGCTATGACTTTTCAATGGCTATGACATTGATGTGGCCATGAGTTTCAATGGCTATGACGTCACAATGCCTACGACCTAACAATGCCTATGACGTCACAGTGGCTATTAAAGGCCAGCGGAAATGACTATACTATCTCTATGACATTGTGGTGCCTATCACGTTACGATGGCTGTGACATTATAGTGGGTATGCCATCACCATGTCTATGACATCATGATGGTTACGAAGTCAACGGCAATGACATAACAATGTCTATGAAACTACAGTGTCTTTGACCTTACAATATATATGATGTTATAGTCGCTGTGATGTCACAATGGCTATGCCATCACAATGGCTATGACATCACAATGGCTATGACATCACAGTTTCTATGACATCATAGTGGCTATGACGTTCCAATGGCTATGACATCAAAATGGCTATGAACTGAAATTTGCATTGACTTAAATATATCTGTGTCATTACAGTGCCAGTGACGTTACAATGGCTGTGACATTTTCGTGGCTATGACGATGCAATTCCTGTGGCATTGTAGGTAGCTATGACTTTTCAATGGCTATGACATTGATGTGGCCATGAGCTTTCAATGGCTATGACGTCACAATGCCTACGACCTGACAATGGCTATGACGTCACAGTGGCTATTACAGGACAGCGGAAATGACTATACTATATGACATTGTGGTGCCTATCACGTTACGATGGCTGTGTCATTATAGTGGCTATGCCATCACCATGTCTATGACATCATGATGGTTACGAAGTCAACGGCAATGACATAACAATGTCTATGAAACTACAGTTTCTTTGACCTTACAGTATATATGATGTTATAGTCGCTGTGATGTCACAATGGCTATGCCATCACAATGGCTATGCCGTCACAATGGCTATGACATCACAGTTTCTATGACATCATAGTGGCTATGACGTTCCAATGGCTATGACATCAAAATGGCTATGACCTGAAATTTGCATTGATTTAATATGTCTGTGTCATTACAGTGCCTGTGACGTTACACTGGCTGAGACATTTTCGTGGCTATGACGATGCAATTCCTGTGGCATTGTAGGTAGCTATGACTTTTCAATGGCTATGACATTGATGTGGCCATGAGTTTCAATGGCTATGACGTCACAATGCCTACGACCTAACAATGGCTATGACGTCACAGTGGCTATTAAAGGCCAGCGGAAATGACTATACTATCTCTATGACATTGTGGTGCCTATCACGTTACGATGGCTGTGACATTATAGTGGCTATGCCATCACCATGTCTATGACATCATGATGGTTACGAAGTCAACGGCAATGACATAACAATGTCTATGAAACTACAGTGTCTTTGACCTTACAATATATATGATGTTATAGTCGCTGTGATGTCACAATGGCTATGCCATCACAATGGCTATGACATCACAATGGCTATGACATCACAGTTTCTATGACATCATAGTGGCTATGACGTTCCAATGGCTATGACATCAAAATGGCTATGACCTGAAATTTGCTTTGACTTAAATATGTCTGTGTCATTACAGTGCCTGTGACGTTACAATGGCTGTGACATTTTCGTGGCTATGACGATGCAATTCCTGTGGCATTGTAGGTAGCTATGACTTTTCAATGGCTATGACATTGATGTGGCCATGAGCTTTCAATGGCTATGACGTCACAATGCCTACGACCTGACAATGGCTATGACGTCACAGTGGCTATTACAGGACAGCGGAAATGACTATACTATATGACATTGTGGTGCCTATCACGTTACGATGGCTGTGTCATTATAGTGGCTATGCCATCACCATGTCTATGACATCATGATGATTACGAAGTCAACGGCAATGACATAACAATGTCTATGAAACTACAGTGGCTTTGACCTTACAGTATATATGATGTTATAGTCGCTGTGATGTCACAATGGCTATGCCATCACAATGGCTATGACATCACAATGGCTATGACATCACAGTTTCTATGACATCATAGTGGCTATGACGTTCCAATGGCTATGACATCAAAATGGCTATGACCTGAAATTTGCATTGACTTAAATATGTCTGCGTCATTACAGTGCCTGTGACGTTACACTGGCTGAGACATTTTCGTGGCTATGACGATGCAATTCCTGTGGCATTGTAGGTAGCTATGACTTTTCAATGGCTATGACATTGATGTGGC
Source organism: Myotis yumanensis (assembly GCF_028538775.1). NCBI lineage: Eukaryota > Metazoa > Chordata > Mammalia > Chiroptera > Vespertilionidae > Myotis > Myotis yumanensis. The sequence goes on from NW_027223783.1 coordinate 661,407, forward strand.
CATGAGCTTTCAATGGCTATGACGTCACAATGCCTACGACCTAACAATGGCTATGACGTCACAGTGGCTATTACAGGACAGCGGAAATGACTATACTATCTCTATGACATTGTGGTGCCTATCACGTTACGATGGCTGTGACATTATAGTGGCTATGCCATCACCATGTCTATGACATCATGATGGTTACGAAGTCAACGGCAATGACATAACAATGTCTATGAAACTACAGTGGCTTTGACCTTACAATATATATGATGTTATAGTCGCTGTGATGTCACAATGGCTATGCCATCACAATGGCTATGACATCACAATGGCTATGACATCACAGTGTCTATGACATCATAGTGGCTATGACGTTCCAATGGCTATGACATCAAAATGGCTATGAACTGAAATTTGCATTGACTTAAATATATCTGTGTCATTACACTGCCAGTGACGTTACAATGGCTGTGACATTTTCGTGGCTATGACGATGCAATTCCTGTGGCATTGTAGGTAGCTATGACTTTTCAATGGCTATGACATTGATGTGGCCATGAGCTTTCAATGGCTATGACGTCACAATGCCTACGACCTGACAATGGCTATGACGTCACAGTGGCTATTACAGGACAGCGGAAATGACTATACAATATGACATTGTGGTGCCTATCACGTTACGATGGCTGTGTCATTATAGTGGCTATGCCATCACCATGTCTATGACATCATGATGGTTACGAAGTCAACGGCAATGACATAACAATGTCTATGAAACTACAGTGGCTTTGACCTTACAGTATATATGATGTTATTGTCGCTGTGATGTCACAATGGCTATGCCATCACAATGGCTATGCCATCACAATGGCTATGACATCACAGTTTCTATGACATCATAGTGGCTATGACGTTCCAATGGCTATGACATCAAAATGGCTATGACCTGAAATTTGCATTGACTTAAATATGTCTGTGTCATTACAGTGCCTGTGACGTTACACTGGCTGAGACATTTTCGTGGCTATGACGATGCAATTCCTGTGGCATTGTAGGTAGCTATGACTTTTCAATGGCTATGACATTGATGTGGCCATGAGCTTTCAATGGCTATGACGTCACAATGCCTACGACCTAACAATGGCTATGACGTCACAGTGGCTATTACAGGACAGCGGAAATGACTATACTATCTTTATGACATTGTGATGCCTATCACGTTACGATGGCTGTGTCATTATAGTGGCTATGCCATCACCATGTCTATGACATCATGATGGTTACGAAGTCAACGGCAATGACATAACAATGTCTATGAAATTACAGTGGCTTTGACCTTACAGTATATATGACGTTATAGTCGCTGTGATGTCACAATGGCTATGCCATCACAATGGCTATGCCACCACAATGGCTATGACATCACAGTTTCTATGACATCATAGTGGCTATGACGTTCCAATGGCTATGACATCAAAATGGCTATGACCTGAAATTTGCATTGACTTAAATATGTCTGTGTCATTACAGTGCCTGTGACGTTACAATGGCTGTGACATTTTCGTGGCTATGACGATGCAATTCCTGTGGCATTGTAGGTAGCTATGACTTTTCAATGGCTATGACATTGATGTGGCCATGAGTTTCAATGGCTATGACGTCACAATGCCTACGACCTAACAATGGCTATGACGTCACAGTGGCTATTAAAGGCCAGCGGAAATGACTATACTATCTCTATGACATTGTGGTGCCTATCACGTTACGATGGCTGTGACATTATAGTGGGTATGCCATCACCATGTCTATGACATCATGATGGTTACGAAGTCAACGGCAATGACATAACAATGTCTATGAAACTACAGTGTCTTTGACCTTACAATATATATGATGTTATAGTCGCTGTGATGTCACAATGGCTATGCCATCACAATGGCTATGACATCACAATGGCTATGACATCACAGTTTCTATGACATCATAGTGGCTATGACGTTCCAATGGCTATGACATCAAAATGGCTATGAACTGAAATTTGCATTGACTTAAATATATCTGTGTCATTACAGTGCCAGTGACGTTACAATGGCTGTGACATTTTCGTGGCTATGACGATGCAATTCCTGTGGCATTGTAGGTAGCTATGACTTTTCAATGGCTATGACATTGATGTGGCCATGAGCTTTCAATGGCTATGACGTCACAATGCCTACGACCTGACAATGGCTATGACGTCACAGTGGCTATTACAGGACAGCGGAAATGACTATACTATATGACATTGTGGTGCCTATCACGTTACGATGGCTGTGTCATTATAGTGGCTATGCCATCACCATGTCTATGACATCATGATGGTTACGAAGTCAACGGCAATGACATAACAATGTCTATGAAACTACAGTTTCTTTGACCTTACAGTATATATGATGTTATAGTCGCTGTGATGTCACAATGGCTATGCCATCACAATGGCTATGCCGTCACAATGGCTATGACATCACAGTTTCTATGACATCATAGTGGCTATGACGTTCCAATGGCTATGACATCAAAATGGCTATGACCTGAAATTTGCATTGATTTAATATGTCTGTGTCATTACAGTGCCTGTGACGTTACACTGGCTGAGACATTTTCGTGGCTATGACGATGCAATTCCTGTGGCATTGTAGGTAGCTATGACTTTTCAATGGCTATGACATTGATGTGGCCATGAGTTTCAATGGCTATGACGTCACAATGCCTACGACCTAACAATGGCTATGACGTCACAGTGGCTATTAAAGGCCAGCGGAAATGACTATACTATCTCTATGACATTGTGGTGCCTATCACGTTACGATGGCTGTGACATTATAGTGGCTATGCCATCACCATGTCTATGACATCATGATGGTTACGAAGTCAACGGCAATGACATAACAATGTCTATGAAACTACAGTGTCTTTGACCTTACAATATATATGATGTTATAGTCGCTGTGATGTCACAATGGCTATGCCATCACAATGGCTATGACATCACAATGGCTATGACATCACAGTTTCTATGACATCATAGTGGCTATGACGTTCCAATGGCTATGACATCAAAATGGCTATGACCTGAAATTTGCTTTGACTTAAATATGTCTGTGTCATTACAGTGCCTGTGACGTTACAATGGCTGTGACATTTTCGTGGCTATGACGATGCAATTCCTGTGGCATTGTAGGTAGCTATGACTTTTCAATGGCTATGACATTGATGTGGCCATGAGCTTTCAATGGCTATGACGTCACAATGCCTACGACCTGACAATGGCTATGACGTCACAGTGGCTATTACAGGACAGCGGAAATGACTATACTATATGACATTGTGGTGCCTATCACGTTACGATGGCTGTGTCATTATAGTGGCTATGCCATCACCATGTCTATGACATCATGATGGTTACGAAGTCAACGGCAATGACATAACAATGTCTATGAAACTACAGTGGCTTTGACCTTACAGTATATATGACGTTATAGTCGCTGTGATGTCACAATGGCTATGCCATCACAATGGCTATGCCACCACAATGGCTATGACATCACAGTTTCTATGACATCATAGTGGCTATGACGTTCCAATGGCTATGACATCAAAATGGCTATGACCTGAAATTTGCATTGACTTAAATATGTCTGTGTCATTACAGTGCCTGTGACGTTACAATGGCTGTGACATTTTCGTGGCTATGACGATGCAATTCCTGTGGCATTGTAGGTAGCTATGACTTTTCAATGGCTATGACATTGATGTGGCCATGAGTTTCAATGGCTATGACGTCACAATGCCTACGACCTAACAATGGCTATGACGTCACAGTGGCTATTAAAGGCCAGCGGAAATGACTATACTATCTCTATGACATTGTGGTGCCTATCACGTTACGATGGCTGTGACATTATAGTGGGTATGCCATCACCATGTCTATGACATCATGATGGTTACGAAGTCAACGGCAATGACATAACAATGTCTATGAAACTACAGTGTCTTTGACCTTACAATATATATGATGTTATAGTCGCTGTGATGTCACAATGGCTATGCCATCACAATGGCTATGACATCACAATGGCTATGACATCACAGTTTCTATGACATCATAGTGGCTATGACGTTCCAATGGCTATGACATCAAAATGGCTATGAACTGAAATTTGCATTGACTTAAATATATCTGTGTCATTACAGTGCCAGTGACGTTACAATGGCTGTGACATTTTCGTGGCTATGACGATGCAATTCCTGTGGCATTGTAGGTAGCTATGACTTTTCAATGGCTATGACATTGATGTGGCCATAAGCTTTCAATGGCTATGACGTCACAATGCCTACGACCTAACAATGGCTATGACTTCACAGTGGCTCTTACAGGACAGCGGAAATGACTATACTATCTTTATGACATTGTGATGCCTATCACGTTACGATGGCTGTGTCATTATAGTGGCTATGCCATCACCATGTCTATGACATCATGATGGTTACGAAGTCAACGGCAATGACATAACAATGTCTATGAAATTACAGTGGCTTTGACCTTCCAGTATATATGACGTTATAGTCGCTGTGATGTCACAATGGCTATGCCATCACAATGGCTATGCCATCACAATGGCTATGACATCACAGTTTCTATGACATCATAGTGGCTATGACGTTCCAATGGCTATGACATCAAAATGGCTATGACCTGAAATTTGCATTGACTTAAACATGTCTGTGTCATTACAGTGCCTGTGACGTTACAATGGCTGTGACATTTTCGTGGCTATGACGATGCAATTCCTGTGGCATTGTAGGTAGCTATGACTTTTCAATGGCTATGACATTGATGTGGCCATGAGTTTCAATGGCTATGACGTCACAATGCCTACGACCTAACAATGGCTATGACGTCACAGTGGCTATTAAAGGCCAGCGGAAATGACTATACTATCTCTATGACATTGTGGTGCCTATCACGTTACGATGGCTGTGACATTATAGTGGCTATGCCATCACCATGTCTATGACATCATGATGGTTACGAAGTCAACGGCAATGATATAACAATGTCTATGAAACTACAGTGTCTTTGACCTTACAATATATATGATGTTATAGTCGCTGTGATGTCACAATGGCTATGCCATCACAATGGCTATGACATCACAATGGCTATGACATCACAGTTTCTATGACATCATAGTGGCTATGACGTTCCAATGGCTATGACATCAAAATGGCTATGACCTGAAATTTGCTTTGACTTAAATATGTCTGTGTCATTACAGTGCCTGTGACGTTACAATGGCTGTGACATTTTCGTGGCTATGACGATGCAATTCCTGTGGCATTGTAGGTAGCTATGACTTTTCAATGGCTATGACATTGATGTGGCCATGAGCTTTCAATGGCTATGACGTCACAATGCCTACGACCTGACAATGGCTATGACGTCACAGTGGCTATTACAGGACAGCGGAAATGACTATACTATATGACATTGTGGTGCCTATCACGTTACGATGGCTGTGTCATTATAGTGGCTATGCCATCACCATGTCTATGACATCATGATGATTACGAAGTCAACGGCAATGACATAACAATGTCTATGAAACTACAGTGGCTTTGACCTTACAGTATATATGATGTTATAGTCGCTGTGATGTCACAATGGCTATGCCATCACAATGGCTATGACATCACAATGGCTATGACATCACAGTTTCTATGACATCATAGTGGCTATGACGTTCCAATGGCTATGACATCAAAATGGCTATGACCTGAAATTTGCATTGACTTAAATATGTCTGCGTCATTACAGTGCCTGTGACGTTACACTGGCTGAGACATTTTCGTGGCTATGACGATGCAATTCCTGTGGCATTGTAGGTAGCTATGACTTTTCAATGGCTATGACATTGATGTGGCCATGAGCTTTCAATGGCTATGACGTCACAATGCCTACGACCTAACAATGGCTATGACGTCACAGTGGCTATTACAGGACAGCGGAAATGACTATACTATCTCTATGACATTGTGGTGCCTATCACGTTACGATGGCTGTGACATTATAGTGGCTATGCCATCACCATGTCTATGACATCATGATGGTTACGAAGTCAACGGCAATGACATAACAATGTCTATGAAACTACAGTGGCTTTGACCTTACAGTATATATGACGTTATAGTCGCTGTGATGTCACAATGGCTATGCCATCACAATGGCTATGCCACCACAATGGCTATGACATCACAGTTTCTATGACATCATAGTGGCTATGACGTTCCAATGGCTATGACATCAAAATGGCTATGACCTGAAATTTGCATTGACTTAAATATGTCTGTGTCATTACAGTGCCTGTGACGTTACAATGGCTGTGACATTTTCGTGGCTATGACGATGCAATTCCTGTGGCATTGTAGGTAGCTATGACTTTTCAATGGCTATGACATTGATGTGGCCATGAGTTTCAATGGCTATGACGTCACAATGCCTACGACCTAACAATGGCTATGACGTCACAGTGGCTATTAAAGGCCAGCGGAAATGACTATACTATCTCTATGACATTGTGGTGCCTATCACGTTACGATGGCTGTGACATTATAGTGGGTATGCCATCACCATGTCTATGACATCATGATGGTTACGAAGTCAACGGCAATGACATAACAATGTCTATGAAACTACAGTGTCTTTGACCTTACAATATATATGATGTTATAGTCGCTGTGATGTCACAATGGCTATGCCATCACAATGGCTATGACATCACAATGGCTATGACATCACAGTTTCTATGACATCATAGTGGCTATGACGTTCCAATGGCTATGACATCAAAATGGCTATGAACTGAAATTTGCATTGACTTAAATATATCTGTGTCATTACAGTGCCAGTGACGTTACAATGGCTGTGACATTTTCGTGGCTATGACGATGCAATTCCTGTGGCATTGTAGGTAGCTATGACTTTTCAATGGCTATGACATTGATGTGGCCATGAGCTTTCAATGGCTATGACGTCACAATGCCTACGACCTGACAATGGCTATGACGTCACAGTGGCTATTACAGGACAGCGGAAATGACTATACTATATGACATTGTGGTGCCTATCACGTTACGATGGCTGTGTCATTATAGTGGCTATGCCATCACCATGTCTATGACATCATGATGGTTACGAAGTCAACGGCAATGACATAACAATGTCTATGAAACTACAGTTTCTTTGACCTTACAGTATATATGATGTTATAGTCGCTGTGATGTCACAATGGCTATGCCATCACAATGGCTATGCCGTCACAATGGCTATGACATCACAGTTTCTATGACATCATAGTGGCTATGACGTTCCAATGGCTATGACATCAAAATGGCTATGACCTGAAATTTGCATTGATTTAATATGTCTGTGTCATTACAGTGCCTGTGACGTTACACTGGCTGAGACATTTTCGTGGCTATGACGATGCAATTCCTGTGGCATTGTAGGTAGCTATGACTTTTCAATGGCTATGACATTGATGTGGCCATAAGCTTTCAATGGCTATGACGTCACAATGCCTACGACCTAACAATGGCTATGACTTCACAGTGGCTCTTACAGGACAGCGGAAATGACTATACTATCTTTATGACATTGTGATGCCTATCACGTTACGATGGCTGTGTCATTATAGTGGCTATGCCATCACCATGTCTATGACATCATGATGGTTACGAAGTCAACGGCAATGACATAACAATGTCTATGAAATTACAGTGGCTTTGACCTTCCAGTATATATGACGTTATAGTCGCTGTGATGTCACAATGGCTATGCCATCACAATGGCTATGCCATCACAATGGCTATGACATCACAGTTTCTATGACATCATAGTGGCTATGACGTTCCAATGGCTATGACATCAAAATGGCTATGACCTGAAATTTGCATTGACTTAAACATGTCTGTGTCATTACAGTGCCTGTGACGTTACAATGGCTGTGACATTTTCGTGGCTATGACGATGCAATTCCTGTGGCATTGTAGGTAGCTATGACTTTTCAATGGCTATGACATTGATGTGGCCATGAGTTTCAATGGCTATGACGTCACAATGCCTACGACCTAACAATGGCTATGACGTCACAGTGGCTATTAAAGGCCAGCGGAAATGACTATACTATCTCTATGACATTGTGGTGCCTATCACGTTACGATGGCTGTGACATTATAGTGGCTATGCCATCACCATGTCTATGACATCATGATGGTTACGAAGTCAACGGCAATGACATAACAATGTCTATGAAACTACAGTGTCTTTGACCTTACAATATATATGATGTTATAGTCGCTGTGATGTCACAATGGCTATGCCATCACAATGGCTATGACATCACAATGGCTATGACATCACAGTTTCTATGACATCATAGTGGCTATGACGTTCCAATGGCTATGACATCAAAATGGCTATGACCTGAAATTTGCTTTGACTTAAATATGTCTGTGTCATTACAGTGCCTGTGACGTTACAATGGCTGTGACATTTTCGTGGCTATGACGATGCAATTCCTGTGGCATTGTAGGTAGCTATGACTTTTCAATGGCTATGACATTGATGTGGCCATGAGCTTTCAATGGCTATGACGTCACAATGCCTACGACCTGACAATGGCTATGACGTCACAGTGGCTATTACAGGACAGCGGAAATGACTATACTATATGACATTGTGGTGCCTATCACGTTACGATGGCTGTGTCATTATAGTGGCTATGCCATCACCATGTCTATGACATCATGATGATTACGAAGTCAACGGCAATGACATAACAATGTCTATGAAACTACAGTGGCTTTGACCTTACAGTATATATGATGTTATAGTCGCTGTGATGTCACAATGGCTATGCCATCACAATGGCTATGACATCACAATGGCTATGACATCACAGTTTCTATGACATCATAGTGGCTATGACGTTCCAATGGCTATGACATCAAAATGGCTATGACCTGAAATTTGCATTGACTTAAATATGTCTGCGTCATTACAGTGCCTGTGACGTTACACTGGCTGAGACATTTTCGTGGCTATGACGATGCAATTCCTGTGGCATTGTAGGTAGCTATGACTTTTCAATGGCTATGACATTGATGTGGCCATGAGCTTTCAATGGCTATGACGTCACAATGCCTACGACCTAACAATGGCTATGACGTCACAGTGGCTATTACAGGACAGCGGAAATGACTATACTATCTCTATGACATTGTGGTGCCTATCACGTTACGATGGCTGTGACATTATAGTGGCTATGCCATCACCATGTCTATGACATCATGATGGTTACGAAGTCAACGGCAATGACATAACAATGTCTATGAAACTACAGTGGCTTTGACCTTACAATATATATGATGTTATAGTCGCTGTGATGTCACAATGGCTATGCCATCACAATGGCTATGACATCACAATGGCTATGACATCACAGTTTCTATGACATCATAGTGGCTATGACGTTCCAATGGCTATGACATCAAAATGGCTATGAACTGAAATTTGCATTGACTTAAATATATCTGTGTCATTACACTGCCAGTGACGTTACAATGGCTGTGACATTTTCGTGGCTATGACGATGCAATTCCTGTGGCGTTGTAGGTAGCTATGACTTTTCAATGGCTATGACATTGATGTGGCCATGAGCTTTCAATGGCTATGACGTCACAATGCCTACGACCTGACAATGGCTATGACGTCACAGTGGCTATTACAGGACAGCGGAAATGACTATACTATATGACATTGTGGTGCCTATCACGTTACGATGGCTGTGTCATTATAGTGGCTATGCCATCACCATGTCTATGACATCATGATGGTTACGAAGTCAACGGCAATGACATAACAATGTCTATGAAACTACAGTGGCTTTGACCTTACAGTATATATGATGTTATAGTCGCTGTGATGTCACAATGGCTATGCCATCACAATGGCTATGCCATCACAATGGCTATGACATCACAGTTTCTATGACATCATAGTGGCTATGACGTTCCAATGGCTATGACATCAAAATGGCTTTGACCTGAAATTTGCATTGACTTAAATATGTCTGTGTCATTACAGTGCCTGTGACGTTACACTGGCTGAGACATTTTCGTGGCTATGACGATGCAATTCCTGTGGCATTGTAGGTAGCTATGACTTTTCAATGGCTATGACATTGATGTGGCCATGAGCTTTCAATGGCTATGACGTCACAATGCCTACGACCTAACAATGGCTATGACGTCACAGTGGCTATTACAGGACAGCGGAAATGACTATACTATCTTTATGACATTGTGATGCCTATCACGTTACGATGGCTGTGTCATTATAGTGGCTATGCCATCACCATGTCTATGACATCATGATGGTTACGAAGTCAACGGCAATGACATAACAATGTCTATGAAATTACAGTGGCTTTGACCTTCCAGTATATATGACGTTATAGTCGCTGTGATGTCACAATGGCTATGCCATCACAATGGCTATGCCATCACAATGGCTATGACATCACAGTTTCTATGACATCATAGTGGCTATGACGTTCCAATGGCTATGACATCAAAATGGCTATGACCTGAAATTTGCATTGACTTAAACATGTCTGTGTCATTACAGTGCCTGTGACGTTACAATGGCTGTGACATTTTCGTGGCTATGACGATGCAATTCCTGTGGCATTGTAGGTAGCTATGACTTTTCAATGGCTATGACATTGATGTGGCCATGAGTTTCAATGGCTATGACGTCACAATGCCTACGACCTAACAATGGCTATGACGTCACAGTGGCTATTAAAGGCCAGCGGAAATGACTATACTATCTCTATGACATTGTGGTGCCTATCACGTTACGATGGCTGTGACATTATAGTGGCTATGCCATCACCATGTCTATGACATCATGATGGTTACGAAGTCAACGGCAATGACATAACAATGTCTATGAAACTACAGTGTCTTTGACCTTACAATATATATGATGTTATAGTCGCTGTGATGTCACAATGGCTATGCCATCACAATGGCTATGACATCACAATGGCTATGACATCACAGTTTCTATGACATCATAGTGGCTATGACGTTCCAATGGCTATGACATCAAAATGGCTATGACCTGAAATTTGCTTTGACTTAAATATGTCTGTGTCATTACAGTGCCTGTGACGTTACAATGGCTGAGACATTTTCGTGGCTATGACGATGCAATTCCTGTGGCATTGTAGGTAGCTATGACTTTTCAATGGCTATGACATTGATGTGGCCATGAGCTTTCAATGGCTATGACGTCACAATGCCTACGACCTGACAATGGCTATGACGTCACAGTGGCTATTACAGGACAGCGGAAATGACTATACTATATGACATTGTGGTGCCTATCACGTTACGATGGCTGTGTCATTATAGTGGCTATGCCATCACCATGTCTATGACATCATGATGATTACGAAGTCAACGGCAATGACATAACAATGTCTATGAAACTACAGTGGCTTTGACCTTACAGTATATATGATGTTATAGTCGCTGTGATGTCACAATGGCTATGCCATCACAATGGCTATGACATCACAATGGCTATGACATCACAGTTTCTATGACATCATAGTGGCTATGACGTTCCAATGGCTATGACATCAAAATGGCTATGACCTGAAATTTGCATTGACTTAAATATGTCTGCGTCATTACAGTGCCTGTGACGTTACACTGGCTGAGACATTTTCGTGGCTATGACGATGCAATTCCTGTGGCATTGTAGGTAGCTATGACTTTTCAATGGCTATGACATTGATGTGGCCATGAGCTTTCAATGGCTATGACGTCACAATGCCTACGACCTAACAATGGCTATGACGTCACAGTGGCTATTACAGGACAGCGGAAATGACTATACTATCTCTATGACATTGTGGTGCCTATCACGTTACGATGGCTGTGACATTATAGTGGCTATGCCATCACCATGTCTATGACATCATGATGGTTACGAAGTCAACGGCAATGACATAACAATGTCTATGAAACTACAGTGGCTTTGACCTTACAATATATATGATGTTATAGTCGCTGTGATGTCACAATGGCTATGCCATCACAATGGCTATGACATCACAATGGCTATGACATCACAGTTTCTATGACATCATAGTGGCTATGACGTTCCAATGGCTATGACATCAAAATGGCTATGAACTGAAATTTGCATTGACTTAAATATATCTGTGTCATTACACTGCCAGTGACGTTACAATGGCTGTGACATTTTCGTGGCTATGACGATGCAATTCCTGTGGCGTTGTAGGTAGCTATGACTTTTCAATGGCTATGACATTGATGTGGCCATGAGCTTTCAATGGCTATGACGTCACAATGCCTACGACCTGACAATGGCTATGACGTCACAGTGGCTATTACAGGACAGCGGAAATGACTATACTATATGACATTGTGGTGCCTATCACGTTACGATGGCTGTGTCATTATAGTGGCTATGCCATCACCATGTCTATGACATCATGATGGTTACGAAGTCAACGGCAATGACATAACAATGTCTATGAAACTACAGTGGCTTTGACCTTACAGTATATATGATGTTATAGTCGCTGTGATGTCACAATGGCTATGCCATCACAATGGCTATGCCATCACAATGGCTATGACATCACAGTTTCTATGACATCATAGTGGCTATGACGTTCCAATGGCTATGACATCAAAATGGCTATGACCTGAAATTTGCATTGACTTAAATATGTCTGTGTCATTACAGTGCCTGTGACGTTACACTGGCTGAGACATTTTCGTGGCTATGACGATGCAATTCCTGTGGCATTGTAGGTAGCTATGACTTTTCAATGGCTATGACATTGATGTGGCCATGAGCTTTCAATGGCTATGACGTCACAATGCCTACGACCTAACAATGGCTATGACGTCACAGTGGCTATTACAGGACAGCGGAAATGACTATACTATCTTTATGACATTGTGATGCCTATCACGTTACGATGGCTGTGTCATTATAGTGGCTATGCCATCACCATGTCTATGACATCATGATGGTTACGAAGTCAACGGCAATGACATAACAATGTCTATGAAATTACAGTGGCTTTGACCTTACAGTATATATGACGTTATAGTCGCTGTGATGTCACAATGGCTATGCCATCACAATGGCTATGCCACCACAATGGCTATGACATCACAGTTTCTATGACATCATAGTGGCTATGACGTTCCAATGGCTATGACATCAAAATGGCTATGACCTGAAATTTGCATTGACTTAAATATGTCTGTGTCATTACAGTGCCTGTGACGTTACAATGGCTGTGACATTTTCGTGGCTATGACGATGCAATTCCTGTGGCATTGTAGGTAGCTATGACTTTTCAATGGCTATGACATTGATGTGGCCATGAGTTTCAATGGCTATGACGTCACAATGCCTACGACCTAACAATGGCTATGACGTCACAGTGGCTATTACAGGACAGCGGAAATGACTATACTATCTCTATGACATTGTGATGCCTATCACGTTACGATGGCTGTGTCATTATAGTGGCTATGCCATCACCATGTCTATGACATCATGATGGTTACGAAGTCAACGGCAATGACATAACAATGTCTATGAAACTACAGTGGCTTTGACCTTCCAGTATATATGACGTTATAGTCGCTGTGATGTCACAATGGCTATGCCATCACAATGGCTATGCCATCACAATGGCTATGACATCACAGTTTCTATGACATCATAGTGGCTATGACGTTCCAATGGCTATGACATCAAAATGGCTATGACCTGAAATTTGCATTGACTTAAACATGTCTGTGTCATTACAGTGCCTGTGACGTTACAATGGCTGTGACATTTTCGTGGCTATGACGATGCAATTCCTGTGGCATTGTAGGTAGCTATGACTTTTCAATGGCTATGACATTGATGTGGCCATGAGCTTTCAATGGCTATGACGTCACAATGCCTACGACCTGACAATGGCTATGACGTCACAGTGGCTATTACAGGACAGCGGAAATGACTATACTATATGACATTGTGGTGCCTATCACGTTACGATGGCTGTGTCATTATAGTGGCTATGCCATCACCATGTCTATGACATCATGATGGTTACGAAGTCAACGGCAATGACATAACAATGTCTATGAAACTACAGTGGCTTTGACCTTACAGTATATATGATGTTATAGTCGCTGTGATGTCACAATGGCTATGCCATCACAATGGCTATGCCATCACAATGGCTATGACATCACAGTTTCTATGACATCATAGTGGCTATGACGTTCCAATGGCTATGACATCAAAATGGCTATGACCTGAAATTTGCATTGACTTAAATATGTCTGTGTCATTACAGTGCCTGTGACGTTACACTGGCTGAGACATTTTCGTGGCTATGACGATGCAATTCCTGTGGCATTGTAGGTAGCTATGACTTTTCAATGGCTATGACATTGATGTGGCCATGAGCTTTCAATGGCTATGACGTCACAATGCCTACGACCTAACAATGGCTATGACGTCACAGTGGCTATTACAGGACAGCGGAAATGACTATACTATCTTTATGACATTGTGATGCCTATCACGTTACGATGGCTGTGTCATTATAGTGCCTATGCCATCACCATGTCTATGACATCATGATGGTTACGAAGTCAACGGCAATGACATAACAATGTCTATGAAATTACAGTGGCTTTGACCTTCCAGTATATATGACGTTATAGTCTCTGTGATGTCACAATGGCTATGCCATCACAATGGCTATGCCATCACAATGGCTATGACATCACAGTTTCTATGACATCATAGTGGCTATGACGTTCCAATGGCTATGACATCAAAATGGCTATGACCTGAAATTTGCATTGACTTAAATATGTCTGTGTCATTACAGTGCCTGTGACGTTACAATGGCTGTGACATTTTCGTGGCTATGACGATGCAATTCCTGTGGCATTGTAGGTAGCTATGACTTTTCAATGGCTATGACATTGATGTGGCCATGAGCTTTCAATGGCTATGACGTCACAATGCCTACGACCTGACAATGGCTATGACGTCACAGTGGCTATTACAGGACAGCGGAAATGACTATACTATATGACATTGTGGTGCCTATCACGTTACGATGGCTGTGTCATTATAGTGGCTATGCCATCACCATGTCTATGACATCATGATGATTACGAAGTCAACGGCAATGACATAACAATGTCTATGAAACTACAGTGGCTTTGACCTTACAGTATATATGATGTTATAGTCGCTGTGATGTCACAATGGCTATGCCATCACAATGGCTATGACATCACAATGGCTATGACATCACAGTTTCTATGACATCATAGTGGCTATGACGTTCCAATGGCTATGACATCAAAATGGCTATGACCTGAAATTTGCATTGACTTAAATATGTCTGCGTCATTACAGTGCCTGTGACGTTACACTGGCTGAGACATTTTCGTGGCTATGACGATGCAATTCCTGTGGCATTGTAGGTAGCTATGACTTTTCAATGGCTATGACATTGATGTGGCCATGAGCTTTCAATGGCTATGACGTCACAATGCCTACGACCTAACAATGGCTATGACGTCACAGTGGCTATTACAGGACAGCGGAAATGACTATACTATCTCTATGACATTGTGGTGCCTATCACGTTACGATGGCTGTGACATTATAGTGGCTATGCCATCACCATGTCTATGACATCATGATGGTTACGAAGTCAACGGCAATGACATAACAATGTCTATGAAACTACAGTGGCTTTGACCTTACAATATATATGATGTTATAGTCGCTGTGATGTCACAATGGCTATGCCATCACAATGGCTATGACATCACAATGGCTATGACATCACAGTTTCTATGACATCATAGTGGCTATGACGTTCCAATGGCTATGACATCAAAATGGCTATGAACTGAAATTTGCATTGACTTAAATATATCTGTGTCATTACACTGCCAGTGACGTTACAATGGCTGTGACATTTTCGTGGCTATGACGATGCAATTCCTGTGGCGTTGTAGGTAGCTATGACTTTTCAATGGCTATGACATTGATGTGGCCATGAGCTTTCAATGGCTATGACGTCACAATGCCTACGACCTGACAATGGCTATGACGTCACAGTGGCTATTACAGGACAGCGGAAATGACTATACTATATGACATTGTGGTGCCTATCACGTTACGATGGCTGTGTCATTATAGTGGCTATGCCATCACCATGTCTATGACATCATGATGGTTACGAAGTCAACGGCAATGACATAACAATGTCTATGAAACTACAGTGGCTTTGACCTTACAGTATATATGATGTTATAGTCGCTGTGATGTCACAATGGCTATGCCATCACAATGGCTATGCCATCACAATGGCTATGACATCACAGTTTCTATGACATCATAGTGGCTATGACGTTCCAATGGCTATGACATCAAAATGGCTATGACCTGAAATTTGCATTGACTTAAATATGTCTGTGTCATTACAGTGCCTGTGACGTTACACTGGCTGAGACATTTTCGTGGCTATGACGATGCAATTCCTGTGGCATTGTAGGTAGCTATGACTTTTCAATGGCTATGACATTGATGTGGCCATGAGCTTTCAATGGCTATGACGTCACAATGCCTACGACCTAACAATGGCTATGACGTCACAGTGGCTATTACAGGACAGCGGAAATGACTATACTATCTTTATGACATTGTGATGCCTATCACGTTACGATGGCTGTGTCATTATAGTGGCTATGCCATCACCATGTCTATGACATCATGATGGTTACGAAGTCAACGGCAATGACATAACAATGTCTATGAAATTACAGTGGCTTTGACCTTACAGTATATATGACGTTATAGTCGCTGTGATGTCACAATGGCTATGCCATCACAATGGCTATGCCACCACAATGGCTATGACATCACAGTTTCTATGACATCATAGTGGCTATGACGTTCCAATGGCTATGACATCAAAATGGCTATGACCTGAAATTTGCATTGACTTAAATATGTCTGTGTCATTACAGTGCCTGTGACGTTACAATGGCTGTGACATTTTCGTGGCTATGACGATGCAATTCCTGTGGCATTGTAGGTAGCTATGACTTTTCAATGGCTATGACATTGATGTGGCCATGAGTTTCAATGGCTATGACGTCACAATGCCTACGACCTAACAATGGCTATGACGTCACAGTGGCTATTAAAGGCCAGCGGAAATGACTATACTATCTCTATGACATTGTGGTGCCTATCACGTTACGATGGCTGTGACATTATAGTGGCTATGCCATCACCATGTCTATGACATCATGATGGTTACGAAGTCAACGGCAATGACATAACAATGTCTATGAAACTACAGTGTCTTTGACCTTACAATATATATGATGTTATAGTCGCTGTGATGTCACAATGGCTATGCCATCACAATGGCTATGACATCACAATGGCTATGACATCACAGTTTCTATGACATCATAGTGGCTATGACGTTCCAATGGCTATGACATCAAAATGGCTATGACCTGAAATTTGCATTGACTTAAATATGTCTGTGTCATTACAGTGCCTGTGACGTTACACTGGCTGAGACATTTTCGTGGCTATGACGATGCAATTCCTGTGGCATTGTAGGTAGCTATGACTTTTCAATGGCTATGACATTGATGTGGCCATGAGCTTTCAATGGCTATGACGTCACAATGCCTACGACCTAACAATGGCTATGACGTCACAGTGGCTATTACAGGACAGCGGAAATGACTATACTATCTTTATGACATTGTGATGCCTATCACGTTACGATGGCTGTGTCATTATAGTGCCTATGCCATCACCATGTCTATGACATCATGATGGTTACGAAGTCAACGGCAATGACATAACAATGTCTATGAAATTACAGTGGCTTTGACCTTCCAGTATATATGACGTTATAGTCGCTGTGATGTCACAATGGCTATGCCATCACAATGGCTATGCCATCACAATGGCTATGACATCACAGTTTCTATGACATCATAGTGCCTATGACGTTCCAATGGCTATGACATCAAAATGGCTATGACCTGAAATTTGCATTGACTTAAATATGTCTGTGTCATTACAGTGCCTGTGACGTTACAATGGCTGTGACATTTTCGTGGCTATGACGATGCAATTCCTGTGGCATTGTAGGTAGCTATGACTTTTCAATGGCTATGACATTGATGTGGCCATGAGCTTTCAATGGCTATGACGTCACAATGCCTACGACCTGACAATGGCTATGACGTCACAGTGGCTATTACAGGACAGCGGAAATGACTATACTATATGACATTGTGGTGCCTATCACGTTACGATGGCTGTGTCATTATAGTGGCTATGCCATCACCATGTCTATGACATCATGATGATTACGAAGTCAACGGCAATGACATAACAATGTCTATGAAACTACAGTGGCTTTGACCTTACAGTATATATGATGTTATAGTCGCTGTGATGTCACAATGGCTATGCCATCACAATGGCTATGACATCACAATGGCTATGACATCACAGTTTCTATGACATCATAGTGGCTATGACGTTCCAATGGCTATGACATCAAAATGGCTATGACCTGAAATTTGCATTGACTTAAATATGTCTGCGTCATTACAGTGCCTGTGACGTTACACTGGCTGAGACATTTTCGTGGCTATGACGATGCAATTCCTGTGGCATTGTAGGTAGCTATGACTTTTCAATGGCTATGACATTGATGTGGCCATGAGCTTTCAATGGCTATGACGTCACAATGCCTACGACCTAACAATGGCTATGACGTCACAGTGGCTATTACAGGACAGCGGAAATGACTATACTATCTCTATGACATTGTGGTGCCTATCACGTTACGATGGCTGTGACATTATAGTGGCTATGCCATCACCATGTCTATGACATCATGATGGTTACGAAGTCAACGGCAATGACATAACAATGTCTATGAAACTACAGTGTCTTTGACCTTACAATATATATGATGTTATAGTCGCTGTGATGTCACAATGGCTATGCCATCACAATGGCTATGACA
The DNA here is from genome assembly GCF_028538775.1 of Myotis yumanensis. NCBI lineage: Eukaryota > Metazoa > Chordata > Mammalia > Chiroptera > Vespertilionidae > Myotis > Myotis yumanensis. Next base: position 680,660 of record NW_027223783.1, read on the forward strand.
TCACAATGGCTATGACATCACAGTTTCTATGACATCATAGTGGCTATGACGTTCCAATGGCTATGACATCAAAATGGCTATGAACTGAAATTTGCATTGACTTAAATATATCTGTGTCATTACAGTGCCAGTGACGTTACAATGGCTGTGACATTTTCGTGGCTATGACGATGCAATTCCTGTGGCATTGTAGGTAGCTATGACTTTTCAATGGCTATGACATTGATGTGGCCATGAGCTTTCAATGGCTATGACGTCACAATGCCTACGACCTGACAATGGCTATGACGTCACAGTGGCTATTACAGGACAGCGGAAATGACTATACTATATGACATTGTGGTGCCTATCACGTTACGATGGCTGTGTCATTATAGTGGCTATGCCATCACCATGTCTATGACATCATGATGGTTACGAAGTCAACGGCAATGACATAACGATGTCTATGAAACTACAGTGGCTTTGACCTTACAGTATATATGATGTTATAGTCGCTGTGATGTCACAATGGCTATGCCATCACAATGGCTATGCCATCACAATGGCTATGACATCACAGTTTCTATGACATCATAGTGGCTATGACGTTCCAATGGCTATGACATCAAAATGGCTATGACCTGAAATTTGCATTGACTTAAATATGTCTGTGTCATTACAGTGCCTGTGACGTTACACTGGCTGAGACATTTTCGTGGCTATGACGATGCAATTCCTGTGGCATTGTAGGTAGCTATGACTTTTCAATGACTATGACATTGATGTGGCCATGAGCTTTCAATGGCTATGACGTCACAATGCCTACGACCTAACAATGGCTATGACGTCACAGTGGCTATTACAGGACAGCGGAAATGACTATACTATCTTTATGACATTGTGATGCCTATCACGTTACGATGGCTGTGTCATTATAGTGCCTATGCCATCACCATGTCTATGACATCATGATGGTTACGAAGTCAACGGCAATGACATAACAATGTCTATGAAATTACAGTGGCTTTGACCTTCCAGTATATATGACGTTATAGTCGCTGTGATGTCACAATGGCTATGCCATCACAAAGGCTATGCCATCACAATGGCTATGACATCACAGTTTCTATGACATCATAGTGGCTATGACGTTCCAATGGCTATGACATCAAAATGGCTATGACCTGAAATTTGCATTGACTTAAATATGTCTGTGTCATTACAGTGCCTGTGACGTTACAATGGCTGTGACATTTTCGTGGCTATGACGATGCAATTCCTGTGGCATTGTAGGTAGCTATGACTTTTCAATGGCTATGACATTGATGTGGCCATGAGCTTTCAATGGCTATGACGTCACAATGCCTACGACCTGACAATGGCTATGACGTCACAGTGGCTATTACAGGACAGCGGAAATGACTATACTATATGACATTGTGGTGCCTATCACGTTACGATGGCTGTGTCATTATAGTGGCTATGCCATCACCATGTCTATGACATCATGATGATTACGAAGTCAACGGCAATGACATAACAATGTCTATGAAACTACAGTGGCTTTGACCTTACAGTATATATGATGTTATAGTCGCTGTGATGTCACAATGGCTATGCCATCACAATGGCTATGACATCACAATGGCTATGACATCACAGTTTCTATGACATCATAGTGGCTATGACGTTCCAATGGCTATGACATCAAAATGGCTATGACCTGAAATTTGCATTGACTTAAATATGTCTGCGTCATTACAGTGCCTGTGACGTTACACTGGCTGAGACATTTTCGTGGCTATGACGATGCAATTCCTGTGGCATTGTAGGTAGCTATGACTTTTCAATGGCTATGACATTGATGTGGCCATGAGCTTTCAATGGCTATGACGTCACAATGCCTACGACCTAACAATGGCTATGACGTCACAGTGGCTATTACAGGACAGCGGAAATGACTATACTATCTCTATGACATTGTGGTGCCTATCACGTTACGATGGCTGTGACATTATAGTGGCTATGCCATCACCATGTCTATGACATCATGATGGTTACGAAGTCAACGGCAATGACATAACAATGTCTATGAAACTACAGTGGCTTTGACCTTACAATATATATGATGTTATAGTCGCTGTGATGTCACAATGGCTATGCCATCACAATGGCTATGACATCACAATGGCTATGACATCACAGTTTCTATGACATCATAGTGGCTATGACGTTCCAATGGCTATGACATCAAAATGGCTATGAACTGAAATTTGCATTGACTTAAATATATCTGTGTCATTACACTGCCAGTGACGTTACAATGGCTGTGACATTTTCGTGGCTATGACGATGCAATTCCTGTGGCGTTGTAGGTAGCTATGACTTTTCAATGGCTATGACATTGATGTGGCCATGAGCTTTCAATGGCTATGACGTCACAATGCCTACGACCTGACAATGGCTATGACGTCACAGTGGCTATTACAGGACAGCGGAAATGACTATACTATATGACATTGTGGTGCCTATCACGTTACGATGGCTGTGTCATTATAGTGGCTATGCCATCACCATGTCTATGACATCATGATGGTTACGAAGTCAACGGCAATGACATAACAATGTCTATGAAACTACAGTGGCTTTGACCTTACAGTATATATGATGTTATAGTCGCTGTGATGTCACAATGGCTATGCCATCACAATGGCTATGCCATCACAATGGCTATGACATCACAGTTTCTATGACATCATAGTGGCTATGACGTTCCAATGGCTATGACATCAAAATGGCTATGACCTGAAATTTGCATTGACTTAAATATGTCTGTGTCATTACAGTGCCTGTGACGTTACACTGGCTGAGACATTTTCGTGGCTATGACGATGCAATTCCTGTGGCATTGTAGGTAGCTATGACTTTTCAATGGCTATGACATTGATGTGGCCATGAGCTTTCAATGGCTATGACGTCACAATGCCTACGACCTAACAATGGCTATGACGTCACAGTGGCTATTACAGGACAGCGGAAATGACTATACTATCTTTATGACATTGTGATGCCTATCACGTTACGATGGCTGTGTCATTATAGTGGCTATGCCATCACCATGTCTATGACATCATGATGGTTACGAAGTCAACGGCAATGACATAACAATGTCTATGAAATTACAGTGGCTTTGACCTTACAGTATATATGACGTTATAGTCGCTGTGATGTCACAATGGCTATGCCATCACAATGGCTATGCCACCACAATGGCTATGACATCACAGTTTCTATGACATCATAGTGGCTATGACGTTCCAATGGCTATGACATCAAAATGGCTATGACCTGAAATTTGCATTGACTTAAATATGTCTGTGTCATTACAGTGCCTGTGACGTTACAATGGCTGTGACATTTTCGTGGCTATGACGATGCAATTCCTGTGGCATTGTAGGTAGCTATGACTTTTCAATGGCTATGACATTGATGTGGCCATGAGTTTCAATGGCTATGACGTCACAATGCCTACGACCTAACAATGGCTATGACGTCACAGTGGCTATTAAAGGCCAGCGGAAATGACTATACTATCTCTATGACATTGTGGTGCCTATCACGTTACGATGGCTGTGACATTATAGTGGCTATGCCATCACCATGTCTATGACATCATGATGGTTACGAAGTCAACGGCAATGACATAACAATGTCTATGAAACTACAGTGTCTTTGACCTTACAATATATATGATGTTATAGTCGCTGTGATGTCACAATGGCTATGCCATCACAATGGCTATGACATCACAATGGCTATGACATCACAGTTTCTATGACATCATAGTGGCTATGACGTTCCAATGGCTATGACATCAAAATGGCTATGACCTGAAATTTGCATTGACTTAAATATGTCTGTGTCATTACAGTGCCTGTGACGTTACACTGGCTGAGACATTTTCGTGGCTATGACGATGCAATTCCTGTGGCATTGTAGGTAGCTATGACTTTTCAATGGCTATGACATTGATGTGGCCATGAGCTTTCAATGGCTATGACGTCACAATGCCTACGACCTAACAATGGCTATGACGTCACAGTGGCTATTACAGGACAGCGGAAATGACTATACTATCTTTATGACATTGTGATGCCTATCACGTTACGATGGCTGTGTCATTATAGTGCCTATGCCATCACCATGTCTATGACATCATGATGGTTACGAAGTCAACGGCAATGACATAACAATGTCTATGAAATTACAGTGGCTTTGACCTTCCAGTATATATGACGTTATAGTCGCTGTGATGTCACAATGGCTATGCCATCACAATGGCTATGCCATCACAATGGCTATGACATCACAGTTTCTATGACATCATAGTGCCTATGACGTTCCAATGGCTATGACATCAAAATGGCTATGACCTGAAATTTGCATTGACTTAAATATGTCTGTGTCATTACAGTGCCTGTGACGTTACAATGGCTGTGACATTTTCGTGGCTATGACGATGCAATTCCTGTGGCATTGTAGGTAGCTATGACTTTTCAATGGCTATGACATTGATGTGGCCATGAGCTTTCAATGGCTATGACGTCACAATGCCTACGACCTGACAATGGCTATGACGTCACAGTGGCTATTACAGGACAGCGGAAATGACTATACTATATGACATTGTGGTGCCTATCACGTTACGATGGCTGTGTCATTATAGTGGCTATGCCATCACCATGTCTATGACATCATGATGATTACGAAGTCAACGGCAATGACATAACAATGTCTATGAAACTACAGTGGCTTTGACCTTACAGTATATATGATGTTATAGTCGCTGTGATGTCACAATGGCTATGCCATCACAATGGCTATGACATCACAATGGCTATGACATCACAGTTTCTATGACATCATAGTGGCTATGACGTTCCAATGGCTATGACATCAAAATGGCTATGACCTGAAATTTGCATTGACTTAAATATGTCTGCGTCATTACAGTGCCTGTGACGTTACACTGGCTGAGACATTTTCGTGGCTATGACGATGCAATTCCTGTGGCATTGTAGGTAGCTATGACTTTTCAATGGCTATGACATTGATGTGGCCATGAGCTTTCAATGGCTATGACGTCACAATGCCTACGACCTAACAATGGCTATGACGTCACAGTGGCTATTACAGGACAGCGGAAATGACTATACTATCTCTATGACATTGTGGTGCCTATCACGTTACGATGGCTGTGACATTATAGTGGCTATGCCATCACCATGTCTATGACATCATGATGGTTACGAAGTCAACGGCAATGACATAACAATGTCTATGAAACTACAGTGTCTTTGACCTTACAATATATATGATGTTATAGTCGCTGTGATGTCACAATGGCTATGCCATCACAATGGCTATGACATCACAATGGCTATGACATCACAGTTTCTATGACATCATAGTGGCTATGACGTTCCAATGGCTATGACATCAAAATGGCTATGAACTGAAATTTGCATTGACTTAAATATATCTGTGTCATTACAGTGCCAGTGACGTTACAATGGCTGTGACATTTTCGTGGCTATGACGATGCAATTCCTGTGGCATTGTAGGTAGCTATGACTTTTCAATGGCTATGACATTGATGTGGCCATGAGCTTTCAATGGCTATGACGTCACAATGCCTACGACCTGACAATGGCTATGACGTCACAGTGGCTATTACAGGACAGCGGAAATGACTATACTATATGACATTGTGGTGCCTATCACGTTACGATGGCTGTGTCATTATAGTGGCTATGCCATCACCATGTCTATGACATCATGATGGTTACGAAGTCAACGGCAATGACATAACGATGTCTATGAAACTACAGTGGCTTTGACCTTACAGTATATATGATGTTATAGTCGCTGTGATGTCACAATGGCTATGCCATCACAATGGCTATGCCATCACAATGGCTATGACATCACAGTTTCTATGACATCATAGTGGCTATGACGTTCCAATGGCTATGACATCAAAATGGCTATGACCTGAAATTTGCATTGACTTAAATATGTCTGTGTCATTACAGTGCCTGTGACGTTACACTGGCTGAGACATTTTCGTGGCTATGACGATGCAATTCCTGTGGCATTGTAGGTAGCTATGACTTTTCAATGACTATGACATTGATGTGGCCATGAGCTTTCAATGGCTATGACGTCACAATGCCTACGACCTAACAATGGCTATGACGTCACAGTGGCTATTACAGGACAGCGGAAATGACTATACTATCTTTATGACATTGTGATGCCTATCACGTTACGATGGCTGTGTCATTATAGTGCCTATGCCATCACCATGTCTATGACATCATGATGGTTACGAAGTCAACGGCAATGACATAACAATGTCTATGAAATTACAGTGGCTTTGACCTTCCAGTATATATGACGTTATAGTCGCTGTGATGTCACAATGGCTATGCCATCACAAAGGCTATGCCATCACAATGGCTATGACATCACAGTTTCTATGACATCATAGTGGCTATGACGTTCCAATGGCTATGACATCAAAATGGCTATGACCTGAAATTTGCATTGACTTAAATATGTCTGTGTCATTACAGTGCCTGTGACGTTACAATGGCTGTGACATTTTCGTGGCTATGACGATGCAATTCCTGTGGCATTGTAGGTAGCTATGACTTTTCAATGGCTATGACATTGATGTGGCCATGAGCTTTCAATGGCTATGACGTCACAATGCCTACGACCTGACAATGGCTATGACGTCACAGTGGCTATTACAGGACAGCGGAAATGACTATACTATATGACATTGTGGTGCCTATCACGTTACGATGGCTGTGTCATTATAGTGGCTATGCCATCACCATGTCTATGACATCATGATGATTACGAAGTCAACGGCAATGACATAACAATGTCTATGAAACTACAGTGGCTTTGACCTTACAGTATATATGATGTTATAGTCGCTGTGATGTCACAATGGCTATGCCATCACAATGGCTATGACATCACAATGGCTATGACATCACAGTTTCTATGACATCATAGTGGCTATGACGTTCCAATGGCTATGACATCAAAATGGCTATGACCTGAAATTTGCATTGACTTAAATATGTCTGCGTCATTACAGTGCCTGTGACGTTACACTGGCTGAGACATTTTCGTGGCTATGACGATGCAATTCCTGTGGCATTGTAGGTAGCTATGACTTTTCAATGGCTATGACATTGATGTGGCCATGAGCTTTCAATGGCTATGACGTCACAATGCCTACGACCTAACAATGGCTATGACGTCACAGTGGCTATTACAGGACAGCGGAAATGACTATACTATCTCTATGACATTGTGGTGCCTATCACGTTACGATGGCTGTGACATTATAGTGGCTATGCCATCACCATGTCTATGACATCATGATGGTTACGAAGTCAACGGCAATGACATAACAATGTCTATGAAACTACAGTGTCTTTGACCTTACAATATATATGATGTTATAGTCGCTGTGATGTCACAATGGCTATGCCATCACAATGGCTATGACATCACAATGGCTATGACATCACAGTTTCTATGACATCATAGTGGCTATGACGTTCCAATGGCTATGACATCAAAATGGCTATGAACTGAAATTTGCATTGACTTAAATATATCTGTGTCATTACAGTGCCAGTGACGTTACAATGGCTGTGACATTTTCGTGGCTATGACGATGCAATTCCTGTGGCATTGTAGGTAGCTATGACTTTTCAATGGCTATGACATTGATGTGGCCATGAGCTTTCAATGGCTATGACGTCACAATGCCTACGACCTGACAATGGCTATGACGTCACAGTGGCTATTACAGGACAGCGGAAATGACTATACTATATGACATTGTGGTGCCTATCACGTTACGATGGCTGTGTCATTATAGTGGCTATGCCATCACCATGTCTATGACATCATGATGGTTACGAAGTCAACGGCAATGACATAACGATGTCTATGAAACTACAGTGGCTTTGACCTTACAGTATATATGATGTTATAGTCGCTGTGATGTCACAATGGCTATGCCATCACAATGGCTATGCCATCACAATGGCTATGACATCACAGTTTCTATGACATCATAGTGGCTATGACGTTCCAATGGCTATGACATCAAAATGGCTATGACCTGAAATTTGCATTGACTTAAATATGTCTGTGTCATTACAGTGCCTGTGACGTTACACTGGCTGAGACATTTTCGTGGCTATGACGATGCAATTCCTGTGGCATTGTAGGTAGCTATGACTTTTCAATGACTATGACATTGATGTGGCCATGAGCTTTCAATGGCTATGACGTCACAATGCCTACGACCTAACAATGGCTATGACGTCACAGTGGCTATTACAGGACAGCGGAAATGACTATACTATCTTTATGACATTGTGATGCCTATCACGTTACGATGGCTGTGTCATTATAGTGCCTATGCCATCACCATGTCTATGACATCATGATGGTTACGAAGTCAACGGCAATGACATAACAATGTCTATGAAATTACAGTGGCTTTGACCTTCCAGTATATATGACGTTATAGTCGCTGTGATGTCACAATGGCTATGCCATCACAAAGGCTATGCCATCACAATGGCTATGACATCACAGTTTCTATGACATCATAGTGGCTATGACGTTCCAATGGCTATGACATCAAAATGGCTATGACCTGAAATTTGCATTGACTTAAATATGTCTGTGTCATTACAGTGCCTGTGACGTTACAATGGCTGTGACATTTTCGTGGCTATGACGATGCAATTCCTGTGGCATTGTAGGTAGCTATGACTTTTCAATGGCTATGACATTGATGTGGCCATGAGCTTTCAATGGCTATGACGTCACAATGCCTACGACCTGACAATGGCTATGACGTCACAGTGGCTATTACAGGACAGCGGAAATGACTATACTATATGACATTGTGGTGCCTATCACGTTACGATGGCTGTGTCATTATAGTGGCTATGCCATCACCATGTCTATGACATCATGATGATTACGAAGTCAACGGCAATGACATAACAATGTCTATGAAACTACAGTGGCTTTGACCTTACAGTATATATGATGTTATAGTCGCTGTGATGTCACAATGGCTATGCCATCACAATGGCTATGACATCACAATGGCTATGACATCACAGTTTCTATGACATCATAGTGGCTATGACGTTCCAATGGCTATGACATCAAAATGGCTATGACCTGAAATTTGCATTGACTTAAATATGTCTGCGTCATTACAGTGCCTGTGACGTTACACTGGCTGAGACATTTTCGTGGCTATGACGATGCAATTCCTGTGGCATTGTAGGTAGCTATGACTTTTCAATGGCTATGACATTGATGTGGCCATGAGCTTTCAATGGCTATGACGTCACAATGCCTACGACCTAACAATGGCTATGACGTCACAGTGGCTATTACAGGACAGCGGAAATGACTATACTATCTCTATGACATTGTGGTGCCTATCACGTTACGATGGCTGTGACATTATAGTGGCTATGCCATCACCATGTCTATGACATCATGATGGTTACGAAGTCAACGGCAATGACATAACAATGTCTATGAAACTACAGTGTCTTTGACCTTACAATATATATGATGTTATAGTCGCTGTGATGTCACAATGGCTATGCCATCACAATGGCTATGACATCACAATGGCTATGACATCACAGTTTCTATGACATCATAGTGGCTATGACGTTCCAATGGCTATGACATCAAAATGGCTATGAACTGAAATTTGCATTGACTTAAATATATCTGTGTCATTACAGTGCCAGTGACGTTACAATGGCTGTGACATTTTCGTGGCTATGACGATGCAATTCCTGTGGCATTGTAGGTAGCTATGACTTTTCAATGGCTATGACATTGATGTGGCCATGAGCTTTCAATGGCTATGACGTCACAATGCCTACGACCTGACAATGGCTATGACGTCACAGTGGCTATTACAGGACAGCGGAAATGACTATACTATATGACATTGTGGTGCCTATCACGTTACGATGGCTGTGTCATTATAGTGGCTATGCCATCACCATGTCTATGACATCATGATGGTTACGAAGTCAACGGCAATGACATAACAATGTCTATGAAACTACAGTGGCTTTGACCTTACAGTATATATGATGTTATAGTCGCTGTGATGTCACAATGGCTATGCCATCACAATGGCTATGCCATCACAATGGCTATGACATCACAGTTTCTATGACATCATAGTGGCTATGACGTTCCAATGGCTATGACATCAAAATGGCTATGACCTGAAATTTGCATTGACTTAAATATGTCTGTGTCATTACAGTGCCTGTGACGTTACACTGGCTGAGACATTTTCGTGGCTATGACGATGCAATTCCTGTGGCATTGTAGGTAGCTATGACTTTTCAATGGCTATGACATTGATGTGGCCATGAGCTTTCAATGGCTATGACGTCACAATGCCTACGACCTAACAATGGCTATGACGTCACAGTGGCTATTACAGGACAGCGGAAATGACTATACTATCTCTATGACATTGTGGTGCCTATCACGTTACGATGGCTGTGACATTATAGTGGCTATGCCATCACCATGTCTATGACATCATGATGGTTACGAAGTCAACGGCAATGACATAACAATGTCTATGACTACAGTGTCTTTGACCTTACAATATATATGATGTTATAGTCGCTGTGATGTCACAATGGCTATGCCATCACAATGGCTATGACATCACAATGGCTATGACATCACAGTTTCTATGACATCATAGTGGCTATGACGTTCCAATGGCTATGACATCAAAATGGCTATGAACTGAAATTTGCATTGACTTAAATATATCTGTGTCATTACAGTGCCAGTGACGTTACAATGGCTGTGACATTTTCGTGGCTATGACGATGCAATTCCTGTGGCATTGTAGGTAGCTATGACTTTTCAATGGCTATGACATTGATGTGGCCATGAGCTTTCAATGGCTATGACGTCACAATGCCTACGACCTGACAATGGCTATGACGTCACAGTGGCTATTACAGGACAGCGGAAATGACTATACTATATGACATTGTGGTGCCTATCACGTTACGATGGCTGTGTCATTATAGTGGCTATGCCATCACCATGTCTATGACATCATGATGGTTACGAAGTCAACGGCAATGACATAACGATGTCTATGAAACTACAGTGGCTTTGACCTTACAGTATATATGATGTTATAGTCGCTGTGATGTCACAATGGCTATGCCATCACAATGGCTATGCCATCACAATGGCTATGACATCACAGTTTCTATGACATCATAGTGGCTATGACGTTCCAATGGCTATGACATCAAAATGGCTATGACCTGAAATTTGCATTGACTTAAATATGTCTGTGTCATTACAGTGCCTGTGACGTTACACTGGCTGAGACATTTTCGTGGCTATGACGATGCAATTCCTGTGGCATTGTAGGTAGCTATGACTTTTCAATGACTATGACATTGATGTGGCCATGAGCTTTCAATGGCTATGACGTCACAATGCCTACGACCTAACAATGGCTATGACGTCACAGTGGCTATTACAGGACAGCGGAAATGACTATACTATCTTTATGACATTGTGATGCCTATCACGTTACGATGGCTGTGTCATTATAGTGCCTATGCCATCACCATGTCTATGACATCATGATGGTTACGAAGTCAACGGCAATGACATAACAATGTCTATGAAATTACAGTGGCTTTGACCTTCCAGTATATATGACGTTATAGTCGCTGTGATGTCACAATGGCTATGCCATCACAAAGGCTATGCCATCACAATGGCTATGACATCACAGTTTCTATGACATCATAGTGGCTATGACGTTCCAATGGCTATGACATCAAAATGGCTATGACCTGAAATTTGCATTGACTTAAATATGTCTGTGTCATTACAGTGCCTGTGACGTTACAATGGCTGTGACATTTTCGTGGCTATGACGATGCAATTCCTGTGGCATTGTAGGTAGCTATGACTTTTCAATGGCTATGACATTGATGTGGCCATGAGCTTTCAATGGCTATGACGTCACAATGCCTACGACCTGACAATGGCTATGACGTCACAGTGGCTATTACAGGACAGCGGAAATGACTATACTATATGACATTGTGGTGCCTATCACGTTACGATGGCTGTGTCATTATAGTGGCTATGCCATCACCATGTCTATGACATCATGATGATTACGAAGTCAACGGCAATGACATAACAATGTCTATGAAACTACAGTGGCTTTGACCTTACAGTATATATGATGTTATAGTCGCTGTGATGTCACAATGGCTATGCCATCACAATGGCTATGACATCACAATGGCTATGACATCACAGTTTCTATGACATCATAGTGGCTATGACGTTCCAATGGCTATGACATCAAAATGGCTATGACCTGAAATTTGCATTGACTTAAATATGTCTGCGTCATTACAGTGCCTGTGACGTTACACTGGCTGAGACATTTTCGTGGCTATGACGATGCAATTCCTGTGGCATTGTAGGTAGCTATGACTTTTCAATGGCTATGACATTGATGTGGCCATGAGCTTTCAATGGCTATGACGTCACAATGCCTACGACCTAACAATGGCTATGACGTCACAGTGGCTATTACAGGACAGCGGAAATGACTATACTATCTCTATGACATTGTGGTGCCTATCACGTTACGATGGCTGTGACATTATAGTGGCTATGCCATCACCATGTCTATGACATCATGATGGTTACGAAGTCAACGGCAATGACATAACAATGTCTATGAAACTACAGTGTCTTTGACCTTACAATATATATGATGTTATAGTCGCTGTGATGTCACAATGGCTATGCCATCACAATGGCTATGACATCACAATGGCTATGACATCACAGTTTCTATGACATCATAGTGGCTATGACGTTCCAATGGCTATGACATCAAAATGGCTATGAACTGAAATTTGCATTGACTTAAATATATCTGTGTCATTACAGTGCCAGTGACGTTACAATGGCTGTGACATTTTCGTGGCTATGACGATGCAATTCCTGTGGCATTGTAGGTAGCTATGACTTTTCAATGGCTATGACATTGATGTGGCCATGAGCTTTCAATGGCTATGACGTCACAATGCCTACGACCTGACAATGGCTATGACGTCACAGTGGCTATTACAGGACAGCGGAAATGACTATACTATATGACATTGTGGTGCCTATCACGTTACGATGGCTGTGTCATTATAGTGGCTATGCCATCACCATGTCTATGACATCATGATGGTTACGAAGTCAACGGCAATGACATAACAATGTCTATGAAACTACAGTGGCTTTGACCTTACAGTATATATGATGTTATAGTCGCTGTGATGTCACAATGGCTATGCCATCACAATGGCTATGCCATCACAATGGCTATGACATCACAGTTTCTATGACATCATAGTGGCTATGACGTTCCAATGGCTATGACATCAAAATGGCTATGACCTGAAATTTGCATTGACTTAAATATGTCTGTGTCATTACAGTGCCTGTGACGTTACACTGGCTGAGACATTTTCGTGGCTATGACGATGCAATTCCTGTGGCATTGTAGGTAGCTATGACTTTTCAATGGCTATGACATTGATGTGGCCATGAGCTTTCAATGGCTATGACGTCACAATGCCTACGACCTAACAATGGCTATGACGTCACAGTGGCTATTACAGGACAGCGGAAATGACTATACTATCTCTATGACATTGTGGTGCCTATCACGTTACGATGGCTGTGACATTATAGTGGCTATGCCATCACCATGTCTATGACATCATGATGGTTACGAAGTCAACGGCAATGACATAACAATGTCTATGACTACAGTGTCTTTGACCTTACAATATATATGATGTTATAGTCGCTGTGATGTCACAATGGCTATGCCATCACAATGGCTATGACATCACAATGGCTATGACATCACAGTTTCTATGACATCATAGTGGCTATGACGTTCCAATGGCTATGACATCAAAAAGGCTATGAACTGAAATTTGCATTGACTTAAATATATCTGTGTCATTACACTGCCAGTGACGTTACAATGGCTGTGACATTTTCGTGGCTATGACGATGCAATTCCTGTGGCATTGTAGGTAGCTATGACTTTTCAATGGCTATGACATTGATGTGGCCATGAGCTTTCAATGGCTATGACGTCACAATGCCTACGACCTGACAATGGCTATGACGTCACAGTGGCTATTACAGGACAGCAGAAATGACTATACTATCTCTATGACATTGTGGTGCCTATCACGTTACGATGGCTGTGACATTATAGTGGCTATGCCATCACCATGTCTATGACATCATGATGGTTACGAAGTCAACGGCAATGACATAACAATGTCTATGAAACTACAGTGGCTTTGACCTTACAATATATATGATGTTATAGTCGCTGTGATGTCACAATGGCTATGCCATCACAATGGCTATGACATCACAATGGCTATGACATCACAGTTTCTATGACATCATAGTGGCTATGACGTTCCAATGGCTATGACATCAATATGGCTATGATCTGAAATTTGCTTTGACTTAAATATGTCTGTGTCATTACAGTGCCTGTGACGTTACAATGGCTGTGACATTTTCGTGGCTATGACGATGCAATTCCTGTGGCATTGTAGGTAGCTATGACTTTTCAATGGCTATGACATTGATGTGGCCATGAGCTTTCAATGGCTATGACGTCACAATGCCTACGACCTGACAATGGCTATGACGTCACAGTGGCTATTACAGGACAGCGGAAATGACTATACTATATGACATTGTGGTGCCTATCACGTTACGATGGCTGTGTCATTATAGTGGCTATGCCATCACCATGTCTATGACATCATGATGGTTACGAAGTCAACGGCAATGACATAAGAATGTCTATGAAACTACAGTGGCTTTGACCTTACAGTATATATGATGTTATAGTCGCTGTGATGTCACAATGGCTATGCCATCACAATGGCTATGCCATCACAATGGCTATGACATCACAGTTTCTATGACATCATAGTGGCTATGACGTTCCAATGGCTATGAAATCAAAATGGCTATGACCTGAAATTTGCATTGACTTAAATATGTCTGTGTCATTACAGTGCCTGTGACGTTACAATGGCTGTGACATTTTCGTGGCTATGACGATGCAATTCCTGTGGCATTGTAGGTAGCTATGACTTTTCAATGGCTATGACATTGATGTGGCCATGAGTTTCAATGGCTATGACGTCACAATGCCTACGACCTAACAATGGCTATGACGTCACAGTGGCTATTACAGGACAGCGGAAATGACTATACTATCTCTATGACATTGTGGTGCCTATCACGTTACGATGGCTGTGACATTATAGTGGCTATGCCATCACCATGTCTATGACATCATGATGGTTACGAAGTCAACGGCAATGACATAACAATGTCTATGAAACCACAGTGGCTTTGACCTTACAGTATATATGATGTTATAGTCGCTGTGAT
Source organism: Myotis yumanensis (assembly GCF_028538775.1). Lineage (NCBI taxonomy): Eukaryota > Metazoa > Chordata > Mammalia > Chiroptera > Vespertilionidae > Myotis > Myotis yumanensis. The sequence continues at coordinate 696,314 of NW_027223783.1, forward strand.
GTCACAGTGGCTATGCCATCACAATGGCTATGCCATCACAATGGCTATGACATCACAGTTTCTATGACATCATAGTGGCTATGACGTTCCAATGGCTATGACATCAAAATGGCTATGACCTGAAATTTGCATTGACTTAAATTTGTCTGTGTCATTACAGTGCCTGTGACGTTACAATGGCTGTGACATTTTCGTGGCTATGACGATGCAATTCCTGTGGCATTGTAGGTAGCTATGACTTTTCAATGGCTATGACATTGATGTGGCCATGAGCTTTCAATGGCTATGACGTCACAATGCCTACGACCTAACAATGGCTATGACGTCACAGTGGCTATTAAAGGCCAGCGGAAATGACTATACTATCTCTATGACATTGTGGTGCCTATCACGTTACGATGGCTGTGACATTATAGTGGCTATGCCATCACCATGTCTATGACATCATGATGGTTACGAAGTCAACGGCAATGACATAACAATGTCTATGAAACTACAGTGGCTTTGACCTTACAATATATATGATGTTATAGTCGCTGTGATGTCACAATGGCTATGACATCACAGTTTCTATGACATCATAGTGGCTATGACGTTCCAATGGCTATGACATCAAAATGGCTATGAACTGAAATTTGCATTGACTTAAATATATCTGTGTCATTACACTGCCAGTGACGTTACAATGGCTGTGACATTTTCGTGGCTATGACGATGCAATTCCTGTGGCATTGTAGGTAGCTATGACTTTTCAATGGCTATGACATTGATGTGGCCATGAGCTTTCAATGGCTATGACGTCACAATGCCTACGACCTGACAATGGCTATGACGTCACAGTGGCTATTACAGGACAGCGGAAATGACTATACTATATGACATTGTGGTGCCTATCACGTTACGATGGCTGTGTCATTATAGTGGCTATGCCATCACCATGTCTATGACATCATGATGGTTACGAAGTCAACGGCAATGACATAACAATGTCTATGAAATTACAGTGGCTTTGACCTTCCAGTATATATGACGTTATAGTCGCTGTGATGTCACAATGGCTATGCCATCACAATGGCTATGCCATCACAATGGCTATGACATCACAGTTTCTATGACATCATAGTGGCTATGACGTTCCAATGGCTATGACATCAAAATGGCTATGACCTGAAATTTGCATTGACTTAAATATGTCTGTGTCATTACAGTGCCTGTGACGTTACAATGGCTGTGACATTTTCGTGGCTATGACGATGCAATTCCTGTGGCATTGTAGGTAGCTATGACTTTTCAATGGCTATGACATTGATGTGGCCATGAGCTTTCAATGGCTATGACGTCACAATGCCTACGACCTGACAATGGCTATGACGTCACAGTGGCTATTACAGGACAGCAGAAATGACTATACTATCTCTATGACATTGTGGTGCCTATCACGTTACGATGGCTGTGACATTATAGTGGCTATGCCATCACCATGTCTATGACATCATGATGGTTACGAAGTCAACGGCAATGACATAACAATGTCTATGAAACTACAGTGGCTTTGACCTTACAATATATATGATGTTATAGTCGCTGTGATGTCACAATGGCTATGCCATCACAATGGCTATGACATCACAATGGCTATGACATCACAGTTTCTATGACATCATAGTGGCTATGACGTTCCAATGGCTATGACATCAATATGGCTATGATCTGAAATTTGCTTTGACTTAAATATGTCTGTGTCATTACAGTGCCTGTGACGTTACAATGGCTGTGACATTTTCGTGGCTATGACGATGCAATTCCTGTGGCATTGTAGGTAGCTATGACTTTTCAATGGCTATGACATTGATGTGGCCATGAGCTTTCAATGGCTATGACGTCACAATGCCTACGACCTGACAATGGCTATGACGTCACAGTGGCTATTACAGGACAGCGGAAATGACTATACTATCTCTATGACATTGTGGTGCCTATCACGTTACGATGGCTGTGACATTATAGTGGCTATGCCATCACCATGTCTATGACATCATGATGGTTACGAAGTCAACGGCAATGACATAACAATGTCTATGACTACAGTGTCTTTGACCTTACAATATATATGATGTTATAGTCGCTGTGATGTCACAATGGCTATGCCATCACAATGGCTATGACATCACAATGGCTATGACATCACAGTTTCTATGACATCATAGTGGCTATGACGTTCCATGGGCTATGACATCAAAAAGGCTATGAACTGAAATTTGCATTGACTTAAATATATCTGTGTCATTACACTGCCAGTGACGTTACAATGGCTGTGACATTTTCGTGGCTATGACGATGCAATTCCTGTGGCATTGTAGGTAGCTATGACTTTTCAATGGCTATGACATTGATGTGGCCATGAGCTTTCAATGGCTATGACGTCACAATGCCTACGACCTGACAATGGCTATGACGTCACAGTGGCTATTACAGGACAGCAGAAATGACTATACTATCTCTATGACATTGTGGTGCCTATCACGTTACGATGGCTGTGACATTATAGTGGCTATGCCATCACCATGTCTATGACATCATGATGGTTACGAAGTCAACGGCAATGACATAACAATGTCTATGAAACTACAGTGGCTTTGACCTTACAATATATATGATGTTATAGTCGCTGTGATGTCACAATGGCTATGCCATCACAATGGCTATGACATCACAATGGCTATGACATCACAGTTTCTATGACATCATAGTGGCTATGACGTTCCAATGGCTATGACATCAATATGGCTATGATCTGAAATTTGCTTTGACTTAAATATGTCTGTGTCATTACAGTGCCTGTGACGTTACAATGGCTGTGACATTTTCGTGGCTATGACGATGCAATTCCTGTGGCATTGTAGGTAGCTATGACTTTTCAATGGCTATGACATTGATGTGGCCATGAGCTTTCAATGGCTATGACGTCACAATGCCTACGACCTGACAATGGCTATGACGTCACAGTGGCTATTACAGGACAGCGGAAATGACTATACTATATGACATTGTGGTGCCTATCACGTTACGATGGCTGTGTCATTATAGTGGCTATGCCATCACCATGTCTATGACATCATGATGGTTACGAAGTCAACGGCAATGACATAAGAATGTCTATGAAACTACAGTGGCTTTGACCTTACAGTATATATGATGTTATAGTCGCTGTGATGTCACAATGGCTATGCCATCACAATGGCTATGCCATCACAATGGCTATGACATCACAGTTTCTATGACATCATAGTGGCTATGACGTTCCAATGGCTATGAAATCAAAATGGCTATGACCTGAAATTTGCATTGACTTAAATATGTCTGTGTCATTACAGTGCCTGTGACGTTACAATGGCTGTGACATTTTCGTGGCTATGACGATGCAATTCCTGTGGCATTGTAGGTAGCTATGACTTTTCAATGGCTATGACATTGATGTGGCCATGAGTTTCAATGGCTATGACGTCACAATGCCTACGACCTAACAATGGCTATGACGTCACAGTGGCTATTACAGGACAGCGGAAATGACTATACTATCTCTATGACATTGTGGTGCCTATCACGTTACGATGGCTGTGACATTATAGTGGCTATGCCATCACCATGTCTATGACATCATGATGGTTACGAAGTCAACGGCAATGACATAACAATGTCTATGAAACCACAGTGGCTTTGACCTTACAGTATATATGATGTTATAGTCGCTGTGATGTCACAATGGCTATGCCATCACAATGGCTATGCCATCACAATGGCTATGACATCACAGTTTCTATGACATCATAGTGGCTATGACGTTCCAATGGCTATGACATCAAAATGGCTATGACCTGAAATTTGCATTGACTTAAATTTGTCTGTGTCATTACAGTGCCTGTGACGTTACAATGGCTGTGACATTTTCGTGGCTATGACGATGCAATTCCTGTGGCATTGTAGGTAGCTATGACTTTTCAATGGCTATGACATTGATGTGGCCATGAGCTTTCAATGGCTATGACGTCACAATGCCTACGACCTAACAATGGCTATGACGTCACAGTGGCTATTAAAGGCCAGCGGAAATGACTATACTATCTCTATGACATTGTGGTGCCTATCACGTTACGATGGCTGTGACATTATAGTGGCTATGCCATCACCATGTCTATGACATCATGATGGTTACGAAGTCAACGGCAATGACATAACAATGTCTATGAAACTACAGTGGCTTTGACCTTACAATATATATGATGTTATAGTCGCTGTGATGTCACAATGGCTATGACATCACAGTTTCTATGACATCATAGTGGCTATGACGTTCCAATGGCTATGACATCAAAATGGCTATGAACTGAAATTTGCATTGACTTAAATATATCTGTGTCATTACACTGCCAGTGACGTTACAATGGCTGTGACATTTTCGTGGCTATGACGATGCAATTCCTGTGGCATTGTAGGTAGCTATGACTTTTCAATGGCTATGACATTGATGTGGCCATGAGCTTTCAATGGCTATGACGTCACAATGCCTACGACCTGACAATGGCTATGACGTCACAGTGGCTATTACAGGACAGCGGAAATGACTATACTATATGACATTGTGGTGCCTATCACGTTACGATGGCTGTGTCATTATAGTGGCTATGCCATCACCATGTCTATGACATCATGATGGTTACGAAGTCAACGGCAATGACATAACAATGTCTATGAAATTACAGTGGCTTTGACCTTCCAGTATATATGACGTTATAGTCGCTGTGATGTCACAATGGCTATGCCATCACAATGGCTATGCCATCACAATGGCTATGACATCACAGTTTCTATGACATCATAGTGGCTATGACGTTCCAATGGCTATGACATCAAAATGGCTATGACCTGAAATTTGCATTGACTTAAATATGTCTGTGTCATTACAGTGCCTGTGACGTTACAATGGCTGTGACATTTTCGTGGCTATGACGATGCAATTCCTGTGGCATTGTAGGTAGCTATGACTTTTCAATGGCTATGACATTGATGTGGCCATGAGTTTCAATGGCTATGACGTCACAATGCCTACGACCTAACAATGGCTATGAAGTCACAGTGGCTATTAAAGGCCAGCGGAAATGACTATACTATCTCTATGACATTGTGGTGCCTATCACGTTACGATGGCTGTGACATTATAGTGGCTATGCCATCACCATGTCTATGACATCATGATGGTTACGAAGTCAACGGCAATGACATAACAATGTCTATGAAACTACAGTGTCTTTGACCTTACAATATATATGATGTTATAGTCGCTGTGATGTCACAATGGCTATGCCATCACAATGGCTATGACATCACAGTTTCTATGACATCATAGTGGCTATGACGTTCCAATGGCTATGACATCAAAATGGCTATGAACTGAAATTTGCATTGACTTAAATATATCTGTGTCATTACACTGCCAGTGACGTTACAATGGCTGTGACATTTTCGTGGCTATGACGATGCAATTCCTGTGGCATTGTAGGTAGCTATGACTTTTCAATGGCTATGACATTGATGTGGCCATGAGCTTTCAATGGCTATGACGTCACAATGCCTACGACCTAACAATGGCTATGACGTCACAGTGGCTATTACAGGACAGCGGAAATGACTATACAATCTCTATGACATTGTGGTGCCTATCACGTTACGATGGCTGTGACATTATAGTGGCTATGCCATCACCATGTCTATGACATCATGATGGTTACGAAGTCAACGGCAATGACATAACAATGTCTATGAAACTACAGTGGCTTTGACCTTACAATATATATGCTGTTATAGTCGCTGTGATGTCACAATGGCTATGCCATCACAATGGCTATGACATCACAATGGCTATGACATCACAGTCTATGACATCATAGTGGCTATGACGTTCCAATGGCTATGACATCAAAATGGCTATGACCTGAAATTTTCATTGGATTAAATATGTCTCTGTCATTACAGTGCCTGTGACGTTCCAATGGCGGTGACAAATTCGTGGCTATGACGATGCAATTCCTGTGGCATTGTAGGTAGCTATGACTTTTCAATGGCTATGACATTGATGTGGCCATGAGCGTTCAATGGCTATGACGTCACAATGCCTACGACCTGACAATGGACATGACGTCACAGTGGCTATTACAGGACAGCGGAAATGACTATACTATCTCTATGACATTGTGGTGCCTATCACGTTACGATGGCTGTGACATTATAGTGGCTATGCCATCACCATGTCTATGACATCATGATGGTTACGAAGTCAACGGCAATGACATAACAATGTCTATGAAACTACAGTGGCTTTGACCTTACAATATATATGATGTTATTGTCGCTGTGATGTCACAATGGCTATGCCATCACAATGGCTATGACATCACAATGGCTATGACATCACAGTTTCTATGACATCATAGTGGCTATGACGTTCCAATGGCTATGACATCAAAATGGCTATGACCTGAAATTTGCATTGACTTAAATATGTCTGTGTCATTACAGTGCCTGTGACGTTACAATGGCTGTGACATTTTCGTGGCTATGACGATGCAATTCCTGTGGCATTGTAGGTAGCTATGACTTTTCAATGGCTATGACATTGATGTGGCCATGAGCTTTCAATGGCTATGACGTCACAATGCGTACGACCTAACAATGGCTATGACGTCACAGTGGCTATTACAGGACAGCGGAAATGACTATACTATCTCTATGACATTGTGGTGCCTATCACGTTACGATGGCTGTGACATTATAGTGGCTATGCCATCACCATGTCTATGACATCATGATGGTTACGAAGTCAACGGCAATGACATAACAATGTCTATGAAACTACAGTGGCTTTGACCTTACAATATATATGATGTTATAGTCGCTGTGATGTCACAATGGCTAAGCCATCACAATGGCTATGCCATCACAATGGCTATGACATCCCATTTTCTATGACATCATAGTGGCTATGACGTTCCAATGGCTATGACATCAAAATGGCTATGACCTGAAATTTGCATTGACTTAAATATGTCTGTGTCATTACAGTGCCTGTGACGTAACAATGGCTGTGACATTTTCGTGGCTATGACGATGCAATTCCTGTGGCATTGTAGGTAGCTATGACTTTTCAATGGCTATGACATTGATGTGGCCATGAGCTTTCAATGGCTATGACGTCACAATGCCTATGACCTAACAATGGCTATGACGTCACAGTGGCTATTACAGGACAGCGGAAATGACTATACTATCTCTATGACATTGTGGTGCCTATCACGTTACGATGGCTGTGACATTATAGTGGCTATGCCATCACCATGTCTATGACATCATGATGGTTACGAAGTCAACGGCAATGACATAACAATGTCTATGAAACTACAGTGGCTTTGACCTTACAATATATATGATGTTATAGTGGCTGTGATGTCACAATGGCTATGCCATCACAATGGCTATGACATCACAATGGCTATGACATCACCGTTTCTATGACATCATAGTGGCTATGACGTTCCAATGGCTATGACATCAAAATGGCTATGACCTGAAATTTGCATTGACTTAAATATATCTGTGTCATTACAGTGCCTGTGACGTTACAATGGCTGTGACATTTTCGTGGCTATGACGATGCAATTCCTGTGGCACTGGAGGTAGCTATGACTTTTCAATGGCTATGACATTGATGTGGCCATGAGCTTTCAATGGCTATGACGTCACAATGCCTACGACCTAACAATGGCTATGACGTCACAGTGGCTATTACAGGACAGCGGAAATGACTATACTATCTCTATGACATTGTGGTGCCTATCACGTTACGATGGCTGTGACATTATAGTGGCTATGCCATCACCATGTCTATGACATCATGATGGTTACGAAGTCAACGGCAATGACATAACAATGTCTATGAAACTACATTGGCTTTGACCTTACAATATATATGATGTTATAGTCGCTGTGATGTCACAATGGCTACGCCATCACAATGGCTATGCCATCACAATGGCTATGACATCACAGTTTCTATGACATCACAGTGGCTATGACGTTCCAATGGCTATGACATCAAAATGGCTATGACCTTAAATTTGCATTGACTTAAATATGTCTCTGTCATTACAGTGCCTGTGACGTTACAATGGCTGTCACATTATCGTGGCTATGACGATGCAATTCCTGTGGCATTGTAGGTAGCTATGACTTTTCAATGGCTATGACATTGATGTGGCCGTGAGCTTTCAATGGCTATGACGTCACAATGCCTACGACCTAACAATGGCTATGACGTCACAGTGGCTATTAAAGGCCAGCGGAAATGACTATACTATCTCTATGACATTGTGGTGCCTATCACGTTACGATGGCTGTGACATTATAGTGGGTATGCCATCACCATGTCTATGACATCATGATGGTTACGAAGTCAAAGGCAATGACATAACAATGTCTATGAAACTACAGTGTCTTTGACCTTACAATATATATGATGTTATAGTCGCTGTGATGTCACAATGGCTATGCCATCACAATGGCTATGACATCACAATGGCTATGACATCACAGTTTCTATGACATCATAGTGGCTATGACGTTCCAATGGCTATGACATCAAAATGGCTATGACCTGAAATTTGCATTGACTTAAATATGTCTGTGTCATTACAGTGCCTGTGACGTTACAATGGCTGTGACATTTTCGTGGCTATGACGATGCAATTCCTGTGGCATTGTAGGTAGCTATGACTTTTCAATGGCTATGACATTGATGTGGCCATGAGTTTCAATGGCTATGACATCACAATGCCTACGACCTAACAATGGCTATGACGTCACAGTGGCTATTAAAGGCCAGCGGAAATGACTATACTATCTCTATGACATTGTGGTGCCTATCACGTTACGATGGCTGTCACATTATAGTGGCTATGCCATCACCATGTCTATGACATCATGATGGTTACGAAGTCAACGGCAATGACATAACAATGTCTATGAAACTACAGTGTCTTTGACCTTACAATATATATGATGTTATAGTCGCTGTGATGTCACAATGGCTATGCCATCACAATGGCTATGACATCACAATGGCTATGACATCACAGTTTCTATGACATCATAGTGGCTATGACGTTCCAATGGCTATGACATCAAAGTGGCTATGATCTGAAATTTGCATTGACTTAAATATATCTGTGTCATTACACTGCCAGTGACGTTACAATGGCTGTGACATTTTCGTGGCTATGACGATGCAATTCCTGTGGCATTGTAGGTAGCTATGACTTTTCAATGGCTATGACATTGATGTGGCCATGAGCTTTCAATGGCTATGACGTCACAATGCCTACGACCTGACAATGGCTATGACGTCACAGTGGCTATTACAGGCCAGCGGAAATGACTATACTATCTCTATGACATTGTGGTGCCTATCACGTTACGATGGCTGTGACATTATAGTGGCTATGCCATCACCATGTCTATGACATCATGATGGTTACGAAGTCAACGGCAATGACATAACAATGTCTATGAAACTACAGTGGCTTTGACCTTACAATATATATGATGTTATAGTCGCTGTGATGTCACAATGGCTATGCCATCACAATGGCTATGACATCACAATGGCTATGACATCACAGTTTCTATGACATCATAGTGGCTATGACGTTCCAATGGCTATGACATCAAAATGGCTATGACCTGAAATTTGCATTGACTTAAATATGTCTGTGTCATTACAGTGCCTGTGACGTTACAATGGCTGTGACATTTTCGTGGCTATGACGATGCAATTCCTGTGGCATTGTAGGTAGCTATGACTTTTCAATGGCTATGACATTGATGTGGCCATGAGCTTTCAATGGCTATGACGTCACAATGCCTACGACCTGACAAGGCCTATGACGTCACAGTGGCTATTACAGGACAGCGGAAATGACTATACTATATGACATTGTGGTGCCTATCACGTTATGATGGCTGTGTCATTATAGTGGCTATGCCATCAACATGTCTATGACATCATGATGGTTACGAAGTCAAAGGCAATGACATAACAATGTCTATGAAACTACAGTGGCTTTGACCTTACAGTATATATGATTTTATAGTCGCTGTGATGTCACAATGGCTATGCCATCACAATGGCTATGCCATCACAATGGCTATGACATCACAGTTTCTATGACATCATAGTGGCTATGACGTTCCAATGGCTATGACATCAAAATGGCTATGACCTGAAATTTCCATTGACTTAAATATGTCTGTGTCATTACAGTGCCTGTGACGTTACAATGGCTGTGACATTTTCGTGGCTATGACGATGCAATTCCTGTGGCATTGTAGGTAGCTATGACTTTTCAATGGCTATGACATTGATGTGGCCATGAGTTTCAATGGCTATGACGTCACAATGCCTACGACCTAACAATGGCTATGACGTCACAGTGGCTATTAAAGGCCAGCGGAAATGACTATACTATCTCTATGACATTGTGGTGCCTATCACGTTACGATGGCTGTGACATTATAGTGGCTATGCCATCACCATGTCTATGACATCATGATGGTTACGAAGTCAACGGCAATGACATAACAATGTCTATGAAACTACAGTGTCTTTGACCTTACAATATATATGATGTTATAGTCGCTGTGATGTCACAATGGCTATGCCATCACAATGGCTATGACATCACAATGGCTATGACATCACAGTTTCTATGACATCATAGTGGCTATGACGTTCCAATGGCTATGACATCAAAATGGCTATGAACTGAAATTTGCATTGACTTAAATATATCTGTGTCATTACACTGCCAGTGACGTTACAATGGCTGTGACATTTTCGTGGCTATGACGATGCAATTCCTGTGGCATTGTAGGTAGCTATGACTTTTCAATGGCTATGACATTGATGTGGCCATGAGCTTTCAATGGCTATGACGTCACAATGCCTACGACCTAACAATGGCTATGACGTCACAGTGGCTATTACAGGACAGCGGAAATGACTATACTATCTCTATGACATTGTGGTGCCTATCACGTTACGATCGCTGTGACATTATAGTGGCTATGCCATCACCATGTCTATGACATCATGATGGTTACGAAGTCAACGGCAATGACATAACAATGTCTATGAAACTACAGTGGCTTTGACCTTACAATATATATGATGTTATTGTCGCTGTGATGTCACAATGGCTATGCCATCACAATGGCTATGACATCACAATGGCTATGACATCACAGTTTCTATGACATCATAGTGGCTATGACGTTCCAATGGCTATGACATCAAAATGGCTATGACCTGAAATTTGCATTGACTTAAATATGTCTGTGTCATTATAGTGCCTGTGACGTTACAATGGCTGTGACATTTTCGTGGCTATGACGATGCAATTCCTGTGGCATTGTAGGTAGCTATGACTTTTCAATGGCTATGACATTGATGTGGCCATGAGCTTTCAATGGCTATGACGTCACAATGCGTACGACCTAACAATGGCTATGACGTCACAGTGGTTATTACAGGACAGCGGAAATGACTATACTATCTCTATGACATTGTGGTGCCTATCACGTTACGATGGCTGTGACATTATAGTGGCTATGCCATCACCATGTCTATGACATCATGATGGTTACGAAGTCAACGGCAATGACATAACAATGTCTATGAAACTACAGTGGCTTTGACCTTACAATATATATGATGTTATAGTCGCTGTGATGTCACAATGGCTAAGCCATCACAATGGCTATGCCATCACAATGGCTATGACATCCCATTTTCTATGACATCATAGTGGCTATGACGTTCCAATGGCTATGACATCAAAATGGCTATGACCTGAAATTTGCATTGACTTAAATATGTCTGTGTCATTACAGTGCCTGTGACGTAACAATGGCTGTGACATTTTCGTGGCTATGACGATGCAATTCCTGTGGCATTGTAGGTAGCTATGACTTTTCAATGGCTATGACATTGATGTGGCCATCAGCTTTTAATGGCTATGACATCACAATGCCTATGACCTAACAATGGCTATGACGTCACAGTGGCTATTACAGGACAGCGGAAATGACTATACTATCTCTATGACATTGTGGTGCCTATCACGTTACGATGGCTGTGACATTATAGTGGCTATGCCATCACCATGTCTATGACATCATGATGGTTACGAAGTCAACGGCAATGACATAACAATGTCTATGAAACTACAGTGGCTTTGAACTTACAATATATATGATGTTATAGTCGCTGTGATGTCACAATGGCTATGCCATCACAATGGCTATGACATCACAATGGCTATGACATCACAGTTTCTATGACATCATAGTGGCTATGACGTTCCAATGGCTATGACATCAAAATGGCTATGACCTGAAATTTGCATTGACTTAAATATGTCTGTGTCATTACAGTGCCTGTGACGTTACAATGGCTGAGACATTTTCGTGGCTATGACGATGCAATTCCTGTGGCATTGTAGGTAGCTATGACTTTTCAATTGCTATGACATTGATGTGGCCATGAGCTTTCAATAGCTATGACGTCACAATGCCTACGACCTAACAATGACTATGACGTCACAGTGGCTATTACAGGACAGCGGAAATGTCTATACTATCTCTATGACATTGTGGTGCCTATCACGTTACGATGGCTGTGACATTATATTGGCTATGCCATCACCATGTCTATGACATCATAATGGTTACGAAGTCAACGGCAATGACATAACAATGTCTATGAAACTACAGTGGCTTTGACCTTACAATATATATGATGTTATAGTCGCTGTGATGTCACAATGGCTATGCCATCACAATGGCTATGACATCACAATGGCTATGACATCACCGTTTCTATGACATCATAGTGGCTATGACGTTCCAAAGGCTATGACATCAAAATGGCTATGACCTGAAATTTGCATTGACTTAAATATGTCTGTGTCATTACAGTGCCTGTGACGTAACAATGGCTGTGACATTTTCGTGGCTATGACGATGCAATTCCTGTGGCACTGTAGGTAGCTATGACTTTTCAATGGCTATGACATTGATGTGGCCATGAGCTTTCAATGGCTATGACGTCACAATGCCTACGACCTAACAATGGCTATGACGTCACAGTGGCTATTACAGGACAGCGGAAATGACTATACTATCTCTATGACATTTTGGTGCCTATCACGTTACGATGGCTGTGACATTATAGTGGCTATGCCATCACCATGTCTATGACATCATGATGGTTACGAAGTCAACGGCAATGACATAACAATGTCTATGAAACTACAGTGGCTTTGACCTTACAATATATATGATGTTATAGTCGCTGTGATGTCACAATGGCTACGCCATCACAATGGCTATGCCATCACAATGGCTATGACATCACAGTTTCTATGACATCACAGTGGCTATGACGTTCCAATGGCTATGACATCAAAATGGCTATGACCTGAAATTTGCATTGACTTAAATATGTCTCTGTCATTACAGTGCCTGTGACGTTACAATGGCTGTCACATTATCGTGGCTATGACGATGCAATTCCTGTGGCATTGTAGGTAGCTATGACTTTTCAATGGCTATGACATTGATGTGGCCATGAGCTTTCAATGGCTATGACGTCACAATGCCTACGACCTGACAATGGCTATGACGTCACACTGGCTATTACAGGACAGCGGAAATGACTATACTATATGACATTGTGGTGCCTATCACGTTACGATGGCTGTGTCATTATAGTGGCTATGCCATCACCATGTCTATGACATCATGATGGTTACGAAGTCAACGGCAATGACATAACAATGTCTATGAAACTACAGTGGCTTTGACCTTACAGTATATATGATGTTATAGTCGCTGTGATGTCACAATGGCTATGCCATCACAATGGCTATGCCATCACAATGGCTATGACATCACAGTTTCTATGACATCATAGTGGCTATGACGTTCCAATGGCTATGACATCAAAATGGCTATGACCTGAAATTTGCATTGACTTAAATATGTCTGTGTCATTACAGTGCCTGTGACGTTACACTGGCTGAGACATTTTCGTGGCTATGACGATGCAATTCCTGTGGCATTGTAGGTAGCTATGACTTTTCAATGGCTATGACATTGATGTGGCCATGAGTTTCAATGGCTATGACGTCACAATGCCTACGACCTAACAATGGCTATGACGTCACAGTGGCTATTACAGGACAGCGGAAATGACTATACTATCTCTATGACATTTGGTGCCTATCACGTTACGATGGCTGTGTCATTATAGTGGCTATGCCATCACCATGTCTATGATATCATGATGGTTACGAAGTCGACGGCAATGACATAACAATGTCTATGAAATTACAGTGGCTTTGACCTTACAGTATATATGATGTTATAGTCGCTGTGATGTCACAATGGCTATGCCATCACAATGGCTATGCCATCACAATGGCTATGACATCACAGTTTCTATGACATCATAGTGGCTATGACGTTCCAATGGCTATGACATCAAAATGGCTATGACCTGAAATTTGCATTGACTTAAATATGTCTGTGTCATTACAGTGCCTGTGACGTTACAATGGCTGTACATTTTCGTGGCTATGACGATGCAATTCCTGTGGCATTGTAGGTAGCTAAGACTTTTCAATGGCTATGACATTGATGTGGCCATGAGCTTTCAATGGCTATGACGTCACAATGCCTACGACCTAACAATGGCTATGACGTCACAGTGGCTATTAAAGGCCAGCGGAAATGACTATACTATCTCTATGACATTGTGGTGCCTATCACGTTACGATGGCTGTGACATTATAGTGGCTATGCCATCACCATGTCTATGACATCATGATGGTTATGAAGTCAACGGCAATGACAACAATTTCTATGAAACTACAGTGTCTTTGACCTTACAATATATATGATGTTATAGTCGCTGTGATGTCACAATGGCTATGCCATCACAATGGCTATGACATCACAATGGCTATGACATCACAGTTTCTATGACATCATAGTGGCTATGACGTTCCAATGGCTATGACATCAAAATGGCTATGATCTGAAATTTGCATTGACTTAAATATATCTGTGCCATTATACTGCCAGTGACGTTACAATGGCTGTGACATTTTCGTGGCTATGACGATGCAATTCCTGTGGCATTGTAGGTAGCTATGACTTTTCAATGGCTATGACATTGATGTGGCCATGAGCTTTCAATGGCTATGACGTCACAATGCGTACGACCTAACAATGGCTATGACGTCACAGTGGCTATTACAGGACAGCGGAAATGACTATACTATCTCTATGACATTGTGATGCCTATCACGTTACGATGGCTGTGTCATTATAGTGGCTATGCCATCACCATGTCTATGATATCATGATGGTTACGAAGTCAACGGCAATGACATAACAATGTCTATGAAATTACAGTGGCTTTGACCTTACAATATATATGATGTTATAGTCGCTGTGATGTCACAATGGCTATGCCATCACAATGGCTATGCCATCACAATGGCTATGACATCACAATGGCTATGACATCACAGTTTCTATGACATCATAGTGGCTATGACGTTCCAATGGCTATGACATCAAAATAGCTATGATCTGAAATTTGCTTTGACTTAAATATGTCTGTGTCATTACAGTGCCTGTGACGTTACAATGGCTGTGACATTTTCGTGGCTATGACGTTGCAATTCCTGTGGCATTGTAGGTAGCTATGACTTTTCAATGGCTATGACATTGATGTGGCCATGAGCTTTCAATGGCTATGACGTCACAATGCCTACCACCTAACAATGGCTATGACGTCACAGTGGCTATTAAAGGCCAGCGGAAATGACTATACTATCTCTATGACATTGTGGTGCCTATCACGTTACGATGGCTGTGACATTATAGTGGCTATGCCATCACCATGTCTATGACATCATGATGGTTACGAAGTCAACGGCAATGACATAACAATGTCTATGAAATTACAGTGGCTTTGACCTTACAGTATATATGTTGTTATAGTCGCTGTGATGTCACAATGGCTATGCCATCACAATGGCTATGACATCACAGTTTCTATGACATCATAGTGGCTATGACGTTCCAATGGCTATGACATCAAAATGGCTATGACCTGAAATTTGCATTGACTTAAATATGTCTGTGTCATTACAGTGCCTGTGACGTTACAATGGCTGTGACATTTTCGTGGCTATGACGATGCAATTCCTGTGGCATTGTAGGTAGCTATGACTTTTCAATGGCTATAACATTGATGTGGCCATGAGTTTCAATGGCTATGACGTCACAATGCCTACGACCTAACAATGGCTATGACGTCACAGTGGCTATTAAAGGCCAGCGGAAATGACTATACTATCTCTATGACATTTGGTGCCTATCACGTTACGATGGCTGTGACATTATAGTGGCTATGCCATCACCATGTCTATGACATCATGATGGTTATGAAGTCAACGGCAATGACAACAATTTCTATGAAACTACAGTGTCTTTGACCTTACAATATATATGATGTTATAGTCGCTGTGATGTCACAATGGCTATGCCATCACAATGGCTATGACATCACAATGGCTATGACATCACAGTTTCTATGACATCATAGTGGCTATGACGTTCCAATGGCTATGACATCAAAATGGCTATGAACTGAAGTTTGCATTGACTTAAATATATCTGTGTCATTACACTGCCAGTGACGTTACAATGGCTGTGACATTTTCGTGGCTATGACGATGCAATTCCTGTGGCATTGTAGGTAGCTATGACTTTTCAATGGCTATGACATTGATGTGGCCATGAGCTTTCAATGGCTATGACGTCACAATGCCTACGACCTAACAATGGCTATGACGTCACAGTGGCTATTACAGGACAGCGGAAATGACTATACTATCTCTATGACATTGTGGTGCCTATCACGTTACGATGGCTGTGACATTATAGTGGCTATGCCATCACCATGTCTATGATATCATGTTGGTTACGAAGTCAACGGCAATGACATAACAATGTCTATGAAACTACAGTGGCTTTGATCTTACAATATATATGATGTTATAGTCGCTGTGATGTCACAATGGCTATGCCATCACAATGGCTATGACATCACAATGGCTATGACATCACAGTTTCTATGACATCATAGTGGCTATGACGTTCCAATGGCTATGACATCAAAATGGCTATGATCTGAAATTTGCTTTGACTTAAATATGTCTGTGTCATTACAGTGCCTGTGACGTTACAATGGCTGTGACATTTTCGTGGCTATGACGATGCAATTCCTGTGGCATTGTAGGTAGCTATGACTTTTCAATGGCTATGACATTGATGTGGCCATGAGCTTTCAATGGCTATGACGTCACAATGCCTACGACCTGACAATGGCTATGACGTCACACTGGCTATTACAGGACAGCGGAAATGACTATACTATATGACATTGTGGTGCCTATCACGTTACGATGGCTGTGTCATTATAGTGGCTATGCCATCACCATGTCTATGACATCATGATGGTTACGAAGTCAACGGCAATGACATAACAATGTCTATGAAACTACAGTGGCTTTGACCTTACAGTATATATGATGTTATAGTCGCTGTGATGTCACAATGGCTATGCCATCACAATGGCTATGCCATCACAATGGCTATGACATCACAGTTTCTATGACATCATAGTGGCTATGACGTTCCAATGGCTATGACATCAAAATGGCTATGACCTGAAATTTGCATTGACTTAAATATGTCTGTGTCATTACAGTGCCTGTGACGTTACAATGGCTGTGACATTTTCGTGGCTATGACGATGCAATTCCTGTGGCATTGTAGGTAGCTATGACTTTTCAATGGCTATAACATTGATGTGGCCATGAGTTTCAATGGCTATGACGTCACAATGCCTACGACCTAACAATGGCTATGACGTCACAGTGGCTATTAAAGGCCAGCGGAAATGACTATACTATCTCTATGACATTTGGTGCCTATCACGTTACGATGGCTGTGACATTATAGTGGCTATGCCATCACCATGTCTATGACATCATGATGGTTATGAAGTCAACGGCAATGACAACAATTTCTATGAAATTACAGTGTCTTTGACCTTACAATATATATGATGTTATAGTCGCTGTGATGTCACAATGGCTATGCCATCACAATGGCTATGACATCACAATGGCTATGACATCACAGTTTCTATGACATCATAGTGGCTATGACGTTCCAATGGCTATGACATCAAAATGGCTATGATCTGAAATTTGCATTGACTTAAATATATCTGTGTCATTATACTGCCAGTGACGTTACAATGGCTGTGACATTTTCGTGGCTATGACGATGCAATTCCTGTGGCATTGTAGGTAGCTATGTCTTTTCAATGGCTATGACATTGATGTGGCCATGAGCTTTCAATGGCTATGACGTCACAATGCCTACGACCTAACAATGGCTATGACGTCACAGTGGCTATTACAGGACAGCGGAAATGACTATACTATCTCTATGACATTGTGGTGCCTACCACGTTACGATGGCTGTGACATTATAGTGGCTATGCCATCACCATGTCTATGACATCATGATGGTTACGAAGTCAACGGCAATGACATAACAATGTCTATGAAACTACAGTGTCTTTGACCTTACAATATATATGATGTTATAGTCGCTGTGATGTCACAATGGCTATGCCATCACAATGGCTATGACATCACAATGGCTATGACATCACAGTTTCTGTGACATCATAGTGGCTATGACGTTCCAATGGCTATGACATCAAAATGGCTATGAACTGAAGTTTGCATTGACTTAAATATATCTGTGTCATTACACTGCCAGTGACGTTACAATGGCTGTGACATTTTCGTGGCTATGACGATGCAATTCCTGTGGCATTGTAGGTAGCTATGACTTTTCAATGGCTATGACATTGATGTGGCCATGAGCTTTCAATGGCTATGACGTCACAATGCCTACGACCTAACAATGGCTATGACGTCACAGTGGCTATTACAGGACAGCGGAAATGACTATACTATCTCTATGACATTGTGGTGCCTATCACGTTACGATGGCTGTGACATTATAGTGGCTATGCCATCACCATGTCTATGATATCATGTTGGTTACGAAGTCAACGGCAATGACATAACAATGTCTATGAAACTACAGTGGCTTTGATCTTACAATATATATGATGTTATAGTCGCTGTGATGTCACAATGGCTATGCCATCACAATGGCTATGACATCACAATGGCTATGACATCACAGTTTCTATGACATCATAGTGGCTATGACGTTCCAATGGCTATGACATCAAAATGGCTATGATCTGAAATTTGCTTTGACTTAAATATGTCTGTGTCATTACAGTGCCTGTGACGTTACAATGGCTGTGACATTTTCGTGGCTATGACGATGCAATTCCTGTGGCATTGTAGGTAGCTATGACTTTTCAATGGCTATGACATTGATGTGGCCATGAGCTTTCAATGGCTATGACGTCACAATGCCTACGACCTGACAATGGCTATGACGTCACACTGGCTATTACAGGACAGCGGAAATGACTATACTATATGACATTGTGGTGCCTATCACGTTACGATGGCTGTGTCATTATAGTGGCTATGCCATCACCATGTCTATGACATCATGATGATTACGAAGTCAACGGCAATGACATAACAATGTCTATGAAACTACAGTGGCTTTGACCTTACAGTACATATGATGTTATAGTCGCTGTGATGTCACAATGGCTATGCCATCACAATGGCTATGCCATCACAATGGCTATGACATCACAGTTTCTATGACATCATAGTGGCTATGACGTTCCAATGGCTATGACATCAAAATGGCTATGACCTGAAATTTGCATTGACTTAAATATGTCTGTGTCATTACAGTGCCTGTGACGTTACACTGGCTGAAACATTTTCGTGGCTATGACGATGCAATTCCTGTGGCATTGTAGGTAGCTATGACTTTTCAATGGCTATGACATTGATGTGGCCATGAGCTTTCACTGGCTATGACGTCACAATGCCTACGACCTAACAATGGCTATGACGTCACAGTGGCTATTACAGGACAGCGGAAATGACTATACTATCTCTATGACATTGTGATGCCTATCACGTTACGATGGCTGTGTCATTATAGTGGCTATGCCATCACCATGTCTATGATATCATGATGGTTACGAAGTCGACGGCAATGACATAACAATGTCTATGAAATTACAGTGGCTTTGACCTTACAGTATATATGATGTTATAGTCGCTGTGATGTCACAATGGCTATGCGATCACAATGGCTATGCCATCACAATGGCTATGACATCACAGTTTCTATGACATCATAGTGGCTATGACGTTCCAATGGCTATGACATCAAAATGGCTATGACCTGAAATTTGCATTGACTTAAATATGTCTGTGTCATTACAGTGCCTGTGACGTTACAATGGCTGTGACATTTTCGTGGCTATGACGATGCAATTCCTGTGGCATTGTAGGTAGCTAAGACTTTTCAATGGCTATGACATTGATGTGGCCATGAGCTTTCAATGGCTATGACGTCACAATGCCTACGACCTGACAATGGCTATGACGTCACAGTGGCTATTACAGGACAGCGGAAATGACTATACTATATGACATTGTGGTGCCTATCACGTTACGATGGCTGTGTCATTATAGTGGCTATGCCATCACCATGTCTATGACATCATGATGGTTACGAAGTCAACGGCAATGACATAACAATGTCTATGAAACTACAGTGTCTTTGACCTTACAGTATATATGATGTTATAGTCGCTGTGATGTCACAATGGCTATGCCATCACAATGGCTATGACATCACAGTTTCTATGACATCATAGTGGCTATGACGTTCCAATGGCTATGACATCAAAATGGCTATGACCTGAAATTTGCATTGACTTAAATATGTCTCTGTCATTACAGTGCCTGTGACGTTACAATGGCTGTGACATTTTCGTGGCTATGACGATGCAATTCCTGTGGCATTGTAGGTAGCTATGACTTTTCAATGGCTATGACATTGATGTGGCCATGAGCTTTCAATGGCTATGACGTCACAATGCCTACGACCTGACAATGGCTATGACGTCACACTGGCTATTACAGGACAGCGGAAATGACTATACTATATGACATTGTGGTGCCTATCACGTTACGATGGCTGTGTCATTATAGTGGCTATGCCATCACCATGTCTATGACATCATGATGGTTACGAAGTCAACGGCAATGACATAACAATGTCTATGAAACTACAGTGGCTTTGACCTTACAGTATATATGATGTTATAGTCGCTGTGATGTCACAATGGCTATGCCATCACAATGGCTATGCCATCACAATGGCTATGACATCACAGTTTCTATGACATCATAGTGGCTATGACGTTCCAATGGCTATGACATCAAAATGGCTATGACCTGAAATTTGCATTGACTTAAATATGTCTGTGTCATTACAGTGCCTGTGACGTTACACTGGCTGAAACATTTTCGTGGCTATGACGATGCAATTCCTGTGGCATTGTAGGTAGCTATGACTTTTCAATGGCTATGACATTGATGTGGCCATGAGCTTTCAATGGCTATGACGTCACAATGCCTACGACCTAACAATGGCTATGACGTCACAGTGGCTATTACAGGACAGCGGAAATGACTATACTATCTCTATGACATTGTGGTGCCTATCACGTTACGATGGCTGTGTCATTATAGTGGCTATGCCATCACCATGTCTATGATATCATGATGGTTACGAAGTCGACGGCAATGACATAACAATGTCTATGAAATTACAGTGGCTTTGACCTTACAGTATATATGATGTTATAGTCGCTGTGATGTCACAATGGCTATGCGATCACAATGGCTATGCCATCACAATGGCTATGACATCACAGTTTCTATGACATCATAGTGGCTATGACGTTCCAATGGCTATGACATCAAAATGGCTATGACCTGAAATTTGCATTGACTTAAATATGTCTGTGTCATTACAGTGCCTGTGACGTTACAATGGCTGTGACATTTTCGTGGCTATGACGATGCAATTCCTGTGGCATTGTAGGTAGCTAAGACTTTTCAATGGCTATGACATTGATGTGGCCATGAGCTTTCAATGGCTATGACGTCACAATGCCTACGACCTGACAATGGCTATGACGTCACAGTGGCTATTACAGGACAGCGGAAATGACTATACTATATGACATTGTGGTGCCTATCACGTTACGATGGCTGTGTCATTATAGTGGCTATGCCATCACCATGTCTATGACATCATGATGGTTACGAAGTCAACGGCAATGACATAACAATGTCTATGAAACTACAGTGTCTTTGACCTTACAGTATATATGATGTTATAGTCGCTGTGATGTCACAATGGCTATGCCATCACAATGGCTATGCCATCACAATGGCTATGACATCACAGTTTCTATGACATCATAGTGGCTATGACGTTCCAATGGCTATGACATCAAAATGGCTATGACCTGAAATTTGCATTGACTTAAATATGTCTCTGTCATTACAGTGCCTGTGACGTTACAATGGCTGTGACATTTTCGTGGCTATGACGATGCAATTCCTGTGGCATTGTAGGTAGCTATGACTTTTCAATGGCTATGACATTGATGTGGCCATGAGTTTCAATGGCTATGACGTCACAATGCCTACGACCTAACAATGGCTATGACGTCACAGTGGCTATTAAAGGCCAGCGGAAATGACTATACTATCTCTATGACATTTGGTGCCTATCACGTTACGATGGCTGTGACATTATAGTGGCTATGCCATCACCATGTCTATGACATCATGATGGTTACGAAGTCAACGGCAATGACATAACAATGTCTATGAAACTACAGTGTCTTTGACCTTACAATATATATGATGTTATAGTCGCTGTGATGTCACAATGGCTATGCCATCACAATGGCTATGACATCACAATGGCTATGACATCACAGTTTCTATGACATCATAGTGGCTATGACGTTCCAATGGCTATGACATCAAAATGGCTATGAACTGAAGTTTGCATTGACTTAAATATATCTGTGTCATTACACTGCCAGTGACGTTACAATGGCTGTGACATTTTCGTGGCTATGACGATGCAATTCCTGTGGCATTGTAGGTAGCTATGACTTTTCAATGGCTATGACATTGATGTGGCCATGAGCTTTCAATGGCTATGATGTCACAATGCCTACGACCTAACAATGGCTATGACGTCACAGTGGCTATTACAGGACAGCGGAAATGACTATACTATCTCTATGACATTGTGGTGCCTATCACGTTACGATGGCTGTGACATTATAGTGGCTATGCCATCACCATGTCTATGACATCATGTTGGTTACGAAGTCAACGGCAATGACATAACAATGTCTATGAAACTACAGTGGCTTTGATCTTACAATATATATGATGTTATAGTCGCTGTGATGTCACAATGGCTATGCCATCACAATGGCTATGACATCACAATGGCTATGACATCACAGTTTCTATGACATCATAGTGGCTATGACGTTCCAATGGCTATGACATCAAAATGGCTATGATCTGAAATTTGCTTTGACTTAAATATGTCTGTGTCATTACAGTGCCTGTGACGTTACAATGGCTGTGACATTTTTGTGGCTATGACGATGCAATTCCTGTGGCATTGTAGGTAGCTATGACTTTTCAATGGCTATGACATTGATGTGGCCATGAGCTTTCAATGGCTATGACGTCACAATGCCTACGACCTGACAATGGCTATGACGTCACACTGGCTATTACAGGACAGCGGAAATGACTATACTATATGACATTGTGGTGCCTATCACGTTACGATGGCTGTGTCATTATAGTGGCTATGCCATCACCATGTCTATGACATCATGATGGTTACGAAG
This sequence comes from Myotis yumanensis, assembly GCF_028538775.1. Lineage (NCBI taxonomy): Eukaryota > Metazoa > Chordata > Mammalia > Chiroptera > Vespertilionidae > Myotis > Myotis yumanensis. The sequence continues at coordinate 720,498 of NW_027223783.1, forward strand.
TCAACGGCAATGACATAACAATGTCTATGAAACTACAGTGGCTTTGACCTTACAGTATATATGATGTTATAGTCGCTGTGATGTCACAATGGCTATGCCATCACAATGGCTATGCCATCACAATGGCTATGACATCACAGTTTCTATGACATCATAGTGGCTATGACGTTCCAATGGCTATGACATCAAAATGGCTATGACCTGAAATTTGCATTGACTTAAATATGTCTGTGTCATTACAGTGCCTGTGACGTTACACTGGCTGAGACATTTTCGTGGCTATGACGATGCAATTCCTGTGGCATTGTAGGTAGCTATGACTTTTCAATGGCTATGACATTGATGTGGCCATGAGCTTTCAATGGCTATGACGTCACAATGCCTACGACCTAACAATGGCTATGACGTCACAGTGGCTATTACAGGACAGCGGAAATGACTATACTATCTCTATGACATTGTGATGCCTATCACGTTACGATGGCTGTGTCATTATAGTGGCTATGCCATCACCATGTCTATGATATCATGATGGTTACGAAGTCGACGGCAATGACATAACAATGTCTATGAAATTACAGTGGCTTTGACCTTACAGTATATATGATGTTATAGTCGCTGTGATGTCACAATGGCTATGCGATCACAATGGCTATGCCATCACAATGGCTATGACATCACAGTTTCTATGACATCATAGTGGCTATGACGTTCCAATGGCTATGACATCAAAATGGCTATGACCTGAAATTTGCATTGACTTAAATATGTCTGTGTCATTACAGTGCCTGTGACGTTACAATGGCTGTACATTTTCGTGGCTATGACGATGCAATTCCTGTGGCATTGTAGGTAGCTAAGACTTTTCAATGGCTATGACATTGATGTGGCCATGAGCTTTCAATGGCTATGACGTCACAATGCCTACGACCTAACAATGGCTATGACGTCACAGTGGCTATTAAAGGCCAGCGGAAATGACTATACTATCTCTATGACATTGTGGTGCCTATCACGTTACGATGGCTGTGACATTATAGTGGCTATGCCATCACCATGTCTATGACATCATGATGGTTATGAAGTCAACGGCAATGACAACAATTTCTATGAAACTACAGTGTCTTTGACCTTACAATATATATGATGTTATAGTCGCTGTGATGTCACAATGGCTATGCCATCACAATGGCTATGACATCACAATGGCTATGACATCACAGTTTCTATGACATCATAGTGGCTATGACGTTCCAATGGCTATGACATCAAAATGGCTATGATCTGAAATTTGCATTGACTTAAATATATCTGTGTCATTATACTGCCAGTGACGTTACAATGGCTGTGACATTTTCGTGGCTATGACGATGCAATTCCTGTGGCATTGTAGGTAGCTATGACTTTTCAATGGCTATGACATTGATGTGGCCATGAGCTTTCAATGGCTATGACGTCACAATGCCTACGACCTAACAATGGCTATGACGTCACAGTGGCTATTACAGGACAGCGGAAATGACTATACTATCTCTATGACATTGTGATGCCTATCACGTTACGATGGCTGTGTCATTATAGTGGCTATGCCATCACCATGTCTATGATATCATGATGGTTACGAAGTCAACGGCAATGACATAACAATGTCTATGAAATTACAGTGGCTTTGACCTTACAATATATATGATGTTATAGTCGCTGTGATGTCACAATGGCTATGCCATCACAATGGCTATGACATCACAATGGCTATGACATCACAATGGCTATGACATCACAGTTTCTATGACATCATAGTGGCTATGACGTTCCAATGGCTATGACATCAAAATAGCTATGATCTGAAATTTGCTTTGACTTAAATATGTCTGTGTCATTACAGTGCCTGTGACGTTACAATGGCTGTGACATTTTCGTGGCTATGACGTTGCAATTCCTGTGGCATTGTAGGTAGCTATGACTTTTCAATGGCTATGACATTGATGTGGCCATGAGCTTTCAATGGCTATGACGTCACAATGCCTACCACCTAACAATGGCTATGACGTCACAGTGGCTATTAAAGGCCAGCGGAAATGACTATACTAGCTCTATGACATTGTGGTGCCTATCACGTTACGATGGCCTTGACATTATAGTGGCTATGCCATCACCATGTCTATGACATCATGATGGTTACGAAGTCAACGGCAATGACATAACAATGTCTATGAAATTACAGTGGCTTTGACCTTACAGTATATATGTTGTTATAGTCGCTGTGATGTCACAATGGCTATGCCATCACAATGGCTATGACATCACAGTTTCTATGACATCATAGTGGCTATGACGTTCCAATGGCTATGACATCAAAATGGCTATGACCTGAAATTTGCATTGACTTAAATATGTCTGTGTCATTACAGTGCCTGTGACGTTACAATGGCTGTGACATTTTCGTGGCTATGACGATGCAATTCCTGTGGCATTGTAGGTAGCTATGACTTTTCAATGGCTATAACATTGATGTGGCCATGAGTTTCAATGGCTATGACGTCACAATGCCTACGACCTAACAATGGCTATGACGTCACAGTGGCTATTAAAGGCCAGCGGAAATGACTATACTATCTCTATGAAATTGTGGTGCCTACCACGTTACGATGGCTGTGACATTATAGTGGCTATGCCATCACCATGTCTATGACATCATGATGGTTACGAAGTCAACGGCAATGACATAACAATGTCTATGAAACTACAGTGTCTTTGACCTTACAATATATATGATGTTATAGTCGCTGTGATGTCACAATGGCTATGCCATCACAATGGCTATGACATCACAATGGCTATGACATCACAGTTTCTATGACATCATAGTGGCTATGACGTTCCAATGGCTATGACATCAAAATGGCTATGAACTGAAATTTGCATTGACTTAAATATATCTGTGTCATTACACTGCCAGTGACGTTACAATGGCTGTGACATTTTCGTGGCTATGACGATGCAATTCCTGTGGCATTGTAGGTAGCTATGACTTTTCAATGGCTATGACATTGATGTGGCCATGAGCTTTCAATGGCTATGACGTCACAATGCCTACGACCTAATAATGGCTATGACGTCACAGTGGCTATTACAGGACAGCGGAAATGACTATACTATCTCTATGACATTGTGGTGCCTATCACGTTACGATGGCTGTGACATTATAGTGGCTATGCCATCACCATGTCTATGACATCATGATGGTTACGAAGTCAACGGCAATGACATAACAATGTCTATGAAACTACAGTGGCTTTGACCTTACAATATATATGATGTTATAGTCGCTGTGATGTCACAATGGCTATGCCATCACAATGGCTATGACATCACAATGGCTATGACATCACAGTTTCTATGACATCATAGTGGCTATGACGTTCCAATGGCTATGACATCAAAATGGCTATGATCTGAAATTTGCTTTGACTTAAATATGTCTGTGTCATTACAGTGCCTGTGACGTTACAATGGCTGTGACATTTTCGTGGCTATGACGATGCAATTCCTGTGGGATTGTAGGTAGCTATGACTTTTCAATGGCTATGACATTGATGTGGCCATGAGCTTTCAATGGCTATGACGTCACAATGCCTACGACCTGACAATGGCTATGACGTCACACTGGCTATTACAGGACAGCGGAAATGACTATACTATATGACATTGTGGTGCCTATCACGTTACGATGGCTATGTCATTATAGTGGCTATGCTATCACCATGTCTATGACATCATGATGGTTACGAAGTCAACGGCAATGACATAACAATGTCTATGAAACTACAGTGGCTTTGACCTTACAGTATATATGATGTTATAGTCGCTGTGATGTCACAATGGCTATGCCATCACAATGGCTATGCCATCACAATGGCTATGACATCACAGTTTGTATGACATCATAGTGGCTATGACGTTCCAATGGCTATGACATCAAAATGGCTATGACCTGAAATTTGCATTGACTTAAATATGTCTGTGTCATTACAGTGCCTGTGACGTTACACTGGCTGAGACATTTTCGTGGCTATGACGATGCAATTCCTGTGGCATTGTAGGTAGCAATGACTTTTCAATGGCTATGACATTGATGTGGCCATGAGTTTCAATGGCTATGACGTCACAATGCCTACGACCTAACAATGGCTATGACGTCACAGTGGCTATTAAAGGCCAGCGGGAATGACTATACTATCTCTATGACATTGTGGTGCCTATCACGTTACGATGGCTGTGACATTATAGTGGCTATGCCATCACCATGTCTATGACATCATGATGATTATGAAGTCAACGGCAATGACAACAATTTCTATGAAACTACAGTGTCTTTGACCTTACAATATATATGATGTTATAGTCGCTGTGATGTCACAATGGCTATGCCATCACAATGGCTATGACATCACAATGGCTATGACATCACAGTTTCTATGACATCATAGTGGCTATGACGTTCCAATGGCTATGACATCAAAATGGCTATGATCTGAAATTTGCATTGACTTAAATGTATCTGTGTCATTATACTGCCAGTGACGTTACAATGGCTGTGACATTTTCGTGGCTATGACGATGCAATTCCTGTGGCATTGTAGGTAGCTATGACTTTTCAATGGCTATGACATTGATGTGGCCATGAGCTTTCAATGGCTATGACGTCACAATGCCTACGACCTAACAATGGCTATGACGTCACAGTGGCTATTACAGGACAGCGGAAATGACTATACTATCTCTATGACATTGTGGTGCCTATCACGTTACGATGGCTGTGACATTATAGTGGCTATGCCATCACCATGTCTATGACATCATGATGGTTACGAAGTCAACGGCAATGACATAACAATGTCTATGAAACTACAGTGGCTTTGACCTTACAATATATATGATGTTATAGTCGCTGTGATGTCAAAATGGCTATGCCATCACAATGGCTATGACATCACAATGGCTATGACATCACAGTTTCTATGACATCATAGTGGCTATGACGTTCCAATGGCTATGACATCAAAATGGCTATGATCTGAAATTTGCTTTGACTTAAATATGTCTGTGTCATTACAGTGCCTGTGACGTTACAATGGCTGTGACATTTTCGTGGCTATGACGATGCAATTCCTGTGGCATTGTAGGTAGCCATGACTTTTCAATGGCTATGACATTGATGTGGCCATGAGCTTTCAATGGCTATGACGTCACAATGCCTACGACCTGACAATGGCTATGACGTCACACTGGCTATTACAGGACAGCGGAAATGACTATACTATATGACATTGTGGTGCCTATCACGTTACGATGGCTGTGTCATTATAGTGGCTATGCCATCACCATGTCTATGACATCATGATGGTTACGAAGTCAACGGCAATGACATAACAATGTCTATGAAACTACAGTGGCTTTGACCTTACAGTATATATGATGTTATAGTCGCTGTGATGTCACAATGGCTATGCCATCACAATGGCTATGCCATCACAATGGCTATGACATCACAGTTTCTATGACATCATAGTGGCTATGACGTTCCAATGGCTATGACATCAAAATGGCTATGACCTGAAATTTGCATTGACTTAAATATGTCTGTGTCATTACAGTGCCTGTGACGTTACACTGGCTGAGACATTTTCGTGGCTATGACGATGCAATTCCTGTGGCATTGTAGGTAGCTATGACTTTTCAATGGCTATGACATTGATGTGGCCATGAGTTTCAATGGCTATGACGTCACAATGCCTACGACCTAACAATGGCTATGACGTCACAGTGGCTATTAAAGGCCAGCGGGAATGACTATACTATCTCTATGACATTGTGGTGCCTATCACGTTACGATGGCTGTGACATTATAGTGGCTATGCCATCACCATGTCTATGACATCATGATGGTTACGAAGTCAACGGCAATGACATAACAATGTCTATGAAACTACAGTGGCCTAGACCTTACAATATATATGATGTTATAGTCGCTGTGATGTCACAATGGCTATGCCATCACAATGGCTATGCCATCACAATGGCTATGACATCACAGTTTCTATGACATCATAGTGGCTATGACGTTCCAATGGCTATGACATCAAAATGGCTATGACCTGAAATTTGCAT